>NC_135674.1:27732857-28410108 GCF_964188315.1 Podarcis muralis
TTTCACCACTAGGTGGCGATGGCATCAGGTGATGGCTGGCTCCTGAGTCGATGACCCAACGCAGCATGCTGCCCTCACTGGAGTTGTCCTTCAGCGTTGCCATGGAGGCAGCAGCAAGGTGATAAGAAGAACCGTCCTTCTCACTTCCTGTGTCACGTCGTCCCTTCGCATTCCCACACTGGCCTCCTCTCCTAGACTGGCTGCCATGGAAACCTGGCTGACTGCCATGGGAAGCGACCTTAGAGACATCCTGCCCGGCCTCTCTGGCTCTCCGCGGACAAGATCGACGCAGATGGTCAACAGACCCACAGATAAAACAGCGACGAGTGGAAAAAGCCAGAACTGTGCCTTCTGCTGGCATGGCCCCCCCTCTGCATCCGGCAGGGCTCTCTGCGCCAGCTCAGCCCTCTCTGACACGGCGTTCCTCTTCGTCACACAAACGACCAGTGGGCTACCTTTGAAGGTGACTCGGAAACTACAACTAATCCAGAATGCGGCAGCTAGACTGGTGACTGGGGGCGGCCGCCGGGACCACATAACACCGGTCTTGAAAGACCTACATTGGCTCCCAGTACGTTTCCGAGCACAATTCAAAGTGCTGGTGTTGACCTTTAAAGCCCTAAACGGCCTCAGCCCAGTATACCTGAAGGAGCGTCCCCACCTCCATCGTTCTGCCCGGAGGTCCAGCACCGAGGGCCTTCTGGCGGTTCCCTCATTGCGAGAAGCCAAGTTACAGGGAACCAGGCAGAGGGCCTTCTCGGTAGTGGCGCCCGCCCTGTGGAACGCCCTCCCATCAGATGTCAAAGCGATAAATAACTACCTGACATTCAGAAGGCATCTTAAGGCAGCCCTGTTCAGGGAAGTTTTTAATCTGTGATATTTTACTGTATCTTTGGTTTTTATGGAAGCCGCCCAGAGTGGCTGGGGAAACCCAGCCAGATGGGCGGGGTACAAATAATAAATTATTATTATTATTATTATTATTATTATTATTATTATTATTATTATTATTATTATTATTATTATTTGCAAACTTGCCTTTGGTCTTCTCTGCCCCCCCAACCTCGCTAGCAGCTCTCCTTGAGGCTATACTGCATCTGGGGACGTGGCTTTTGGCTTCCGCTGTGGTTTCTCGGCAAACCCTCTCCAGCTCCTGCCAAACAGCCTGGGCACTGTCAAGACTCTCCACCAAAGGTAGCTGTGAGCCCTCCAAACTGAGCACGATAGCTCCCAGGGCTTCCTGGTTTTTCCTCTGTGAGGCTTGGGCAGCTGCAACAACCGCTGCTCCAGCTCCGGCTGCAGCTTGCTGTGGGAGCTCTTGGACTGCCCCCCACAGACCCTTGGCTACCAGCCAGGCCTTCAGCTTCCTGGACCACTCCTCCCAATTTCTGCCATTTAATTTTTCAAAAGGGACGGAATATGACTCCTGGCCGTCTGCCATCTTCTCCCCCGGGGCTGAGCCTACTCACGTAACAGCAGCTCCTCCTGGCACCCGGTCCTGAAGATGAGATCCTCCCCAGCGAGCTTCGCTGCCTCAAATGTTAGGCAGGGGTCCAGCTGGCTCTAGCAGGCTTCTCCCACACACACAGGCACGACGTGGCAACAGCTTCCGAAGCTTGGCTGGCTTCCCATAACCTGTGAAGATAAGATGGCGTCCGGCACGTTTCTGCTGCGCCACTGTGCTTCTGTGCCGAGCTCTCTTTAGCTCTCTTAGCATAGTCCTAGCAGAGTTCAGCAGCGGGAGAAACTGTTGCCGTGTGTGGGTAATAAATCAGACTGAAAGCAGGCTTCTTGCTAATCTCCAACAGTCTTTAATGAGAAGAAAAACATCATAAATCAGCCCGGCGAGAGAGCAGACATCCTTCTCGTCTCTCAGCCAAAAATGAAAGAGAACTCACACACAGAGAAAGATTCCCGTATGTGAACATAACCACGCCTCAGAATGTGAGACGTCACACAGAACTGTTTAACCCTGTAAGTTCTGATTCTCCTCACAGTAACAACCGTATGCAGTTACCCAATCCACCCACTTATCACAAATGTCCCACCTTTTATCTGCCCTTGTTATTGCTATTTGTACTAAGGGTTTATATGCAAAGTCTGGCTGAAATCTGGGATTGACTGATATTTTAACTGGTAGGGGTCCTCCCATACGCTGGTGCAGCTCCCAAATCTTCCGGTGTGCGTAGACTCACTGGCTTCCGGGTGCAGTGAGAGCAGACCTGTAGTCCCGTTGCTCGTGCTCCTGCCCGCCTCCGGAGGGGCTAGGTGCAGGGGTTCCTGGTGAGCTTCAACTTCAGAGGGTCAGACGGGTTCAGCTCACAGTTCCAATGACCCTCAGACCTCTTCAGACGAGAATGATGAATCCACGGGGTTACTTCCGCTACCTTTACCGCTGTAGGCGTGGCCAGCAGCACTGTGTAGGTACCTCTCCACCGAGCCGTCAGTGGTTCGCTTTTCCACTCTCGTACCCAAACCTGGTCTCCCGGGCGGAAAGGATGGACTGGATCGGCCAGGCTGATGGGCGTGCGTTCAAGACACCACCTGTTTAAATCAAGAGAAATACGACAAAGAGCCTGGATTTGCTCTGCTGTTATCTGCCCCCCCACCTGAGTTAAGTCTGCTGTAATTCCTGTGGCTATTGGAGGGGGTCTCCCATACAAAAGTTCGAAAGGGGAAAGTTTCAGTCTCTTTGTTGGTGAACATCTGATCCTAAACAAAGCTATAGGCAACCAGTCTACCCATTTACAATGAGTTTCCTGGCACAATTTTGCTAACTGTGCTTTGAGAGTCCGATTCATCCTTTCTGTTTTTCCTGAGCTTTGAGGTCTATAGGCCGCGTGTAGTTTCCATTGTATTTGTAAGGCTTTGCATACACCATCCACTATTGATGCAATGAAAGCTGGACCATTGTCACTGCCTATACATCTTGGTAGACCAAACCTTGGGATGATTTCTGTTAGGAGGCGTTTTACGACTTCCTGGGCCTTTTCTGTTCTAGCGGGATAAATTTCTGGCCAGCCCGTGAGAGAACATGTAAAGACCAAAAGCGCTTTAAAACCTTTTGCCTTGGGCATTTCCGTGAAATCCACTATTAAATGCTCCATTGGCATTAAGCCTGTTTGCTGTATTCCTGGTTGTCAGGGAACTGCCATCAGAGACCAGAGGAGAGGGAGGTCGCCCCAATGATGCAGGGGAGGGGACCAGCAAGGAGAGAGAGAGAGCTTTCGCTGGGGAAGGCAATCAAGGGGACACCAGGAAGAAAGGAGAGGCTGAGAGCACTTCGGAGGGAGGGCTCCGAGACTCTTCAAGTGAGATCAGTGGGGAGAGCACCGGACCCCCGCTTGGCACGCCCACTCTGCGCAGAAGGCTTCCGCGCAGAGAATCTAGGCGGAGACTGGGCGTCAAGGAATTTTTATGTTGGAAGAAGTTTAGGAAACACCCACTGACGGATTCTGCCAGCGACTGAAGCAGCCGTGCCTAAGGGCTGCTCAGCCAGGGAAAGGCGCAACCACCCCAAACAGCTTGGAGCAGTTGGTGGTTTACACACAAGCAACCCCAATTCCCATTATACTGGTGGAGGTAATGGGCCTTGCTTGGGGTTGTTTTTTGCACACAGAAGGCATGCACGTGACACTGCTTCGGCCAGCTGGGATATCCTAGTTATATAAAATTGTCTATTCAGGCTTTCCCGCAATGCTGTGGCCCCATAGTGAGTGGACTCATGATATTGTTTTACTATGTCCCTGCCTAAGGCTTCTGGGACAAATACTCGCTGGTCTGGTAGGATAAACCATCCATCCTAGAATCATAGAATCATAGAATCATAGAATCATAGAATCATAGAATCATAGAATCATAGAGTTGGAAGAGACCACAAGGGCCATCGAGTCCAACCCCCTGCCAAGCAGGAAACACCATCAGAGCACTCCTGACATATGGTTGTCAAGCCTCTGCTTAAAGACCTCCAAAGAAGGAGACTCCACCACACTCCTTGGCAGCAAATTCCACTGTCGAACAGCTCTTACTGTCAGGAAGTTCTTCCTAATGTTTAGGTGGAATCTTCTTTCTTGTAGTTTGGATCCATTGCTCCGTGTCCGCTTCTCTGGAGCAGCAGAAAACAGCCTTTCTCCCTCCTCTATGTGACATCCTTTTATATATTTGAACATGGCTATCATATCACCCCTTAACCTCCTCTTCTCCAGGCTAAACATGCCCAGCTCCCTTAGCCGTTCCTCATAAGGCATCATTTCCAGGCCTTTGACCATTTTGGTTGCCCTCCTCTGGACACATTCCAGTTTGTCAGTGTCCTTCTTGAACTGTGGTGCCCAGAACTGGACACAGTACTCCAGGTGAGGTCTGACCAGAGCAGAATACAGTGGCACTATTACTTCCCTTGATCTAGATGCTATACTCCTATTGATGAGGCCCAGAATTGCATTGGCTTTTTTAGCTGCCGCGTCACACTGTTGGCTCATGTCAAGTTTGTGGTCAACCAAGACTCCTAGATCCTTTTCACATGTACTGCTCTCAAGCCAGGTGTCACCCATCTTGTATTTGTGCCTCTCATTTTTTCTGCCCAAGTGCAATACTTTACATTTCTCCCTGTTAAAATTCATCTTGTTTGTTTTGGCCCAGTTCTCTAATCTGTCAAGGTCGTTTTGAAGTGTGATCCTGTCCTCTGGGGTGTTAGCCACCCCTCCCAGTTTGGTGTCATCTGCAAATTTGATCAGGATGCCCTTGAGTCCATCATCCAAGTCGTTGATAAAGATGTTGAATAAGACCGGGCCCAAGACAGAACCCTGTGGCACCCCACTAGTCACTCTTCTCCAGGATGAAGAGGAACCATTGATGAGCACCCTTTGGGTTCGGTCAGTCAGCCAGTTACAAATCCACTGAGTGGTAGCATAGTCAAGACCGCATTTTACCAGCTTCTTTACAAGAATATCATGGGGCACCTTGTCAAATGCCTTGCTGAAATCAAGGTAGACTACATCCACTGCGTTCCCTTCATCTACCAGGCTTGTAATTCTGTCAAAAAACGAGATCAGGTTAGTCTGACATGACTTATTTTTCAGAAATCCATGCTGACTATTGGTGATCACAGCATTCCTTTCTAGGTGCTCACAGACTGTTTGCTTAATGATCTGCTCCAGAATCTTCCCTGGTATTGATGTCAGACTGACTGGGCGGTAATTATTTGGGTCCTCTCTTTTCCCCTTTTTGAAAATAGGTACAACATTTGCCCTCCTCCAGTCTGCTGGGACTTCGCCTGTTCTCCAGGAATTCTCAGAGATGACTGCCAGTGGTTCTGAGATCACATCTGCCAGTTCTTTTAATACTCTTGGATGCAGTTCATCTGGCCCTGGAGACTTGAATACATCTAGACTAGCCAAGTATTCTTGTACTATCTCCTTAGTTATTCTGGGCTGTGTTTCCTCTGCTGAATCATTTGCTCCAAATTCTTCAGGTCGGGCATTGTTTTCTTTATCGGAGAAGACTGAGGCAAAGAAGGCATTGAGGAGTTCAGCCCTTTCTGTGTCCCCTGTTTGCATTTCACCATCTTCTCCTCTGAGTGACCCCACGGTTTCTTTGTTCTTCCTTTTGCTACGAACATACCCATAAAAGCCTTTTTTGTTGCTTTTAACCTCTCTAGCAAGCCTGAGTTCATTTTGTGCTTTAGCTTTTCTGACTTTGTGTCTACACGTGCTGGCTATTTGTTTGAATTCCTCTTTGGTGGTTTCCCCCCTTTTCCATTTTTTGTACACATCCTTTTTTAATCTTAACTCAGTTAAAAGTTCTTTAGATAGCCACCCTGGCTTCTTTAGGCACCTTCCATGTTTCCGTCTCATTGGTATTGCCTGAAGTTGTGCTTTTACTATCTCCCTCTTAACAAACTCCCAGCCATCTTGAACTCCCTTTCCTTTTAGTATTACTGTCCATGGGATCTCACCCAGCACTTCCCTAAGCTTTATGAAGTCGGCTTTCTTAAAGTCGAGAAATTGAGTCCTAGTATGCTTGGCTGCTCCTTTCCGCTGTATAGTAAACTTCAGAAGAGCATGATCACTCGCGCCTAATGATCCTTCCACTTCTACCCCACTAACCAGGTCATCAACATTGGTTAGGACCAGATCTAAAATGGCTGTTCCTCTTGTTGCTTCTCCCACTTTCTGGACAATGAAGTTGTCTGCAAGGGCAGTGAGGAATCTGTTTGACCTTATGCTCTTGGCTGAGTTTGACATCCAACAAATATCCGGGTAATTGAAGTCCCCCATTACTACTATCTCCCTTCCTTTTGCATGCTTGGCCATCTGTTCCAGGAAGGCATCATCTATGTCCTCCGTTTGGCTTGGGGATCTATAGTAAACTCCCACAATGAGGTCACTGTTATTCTTCTCTCCCTTAATTTTGACCCAAATGCTCTCACTTTGGCTTTGAGGTTCTAAATCTTGGATCTCTTCACAGGTATACACATCCCTGACATATAACGCCACTCCTCCTCCTTTCTTGTCTGGTCTGTTTCTTTGAAATAGATTGTATCCCTCCATTATTACATTCCAATCGTGGGATTTATCCCACCAGGTTTCAGTGATTCCTATTATGTCATATTTAGTTTGCTGTACCAGGAGCTCAAGCTCATCTTGTTTATTTCCCATGCTTTGCGCATTAGTGTACAGACATTGAAGTCCATTAATCATTCCCCCGTGTCTCTTATTTAAGGATTTTCTCCTCCCACCACTAGGTCTGCATGCTCTTTGCTCCATTCGGTCTATGACATTTGGATGATCATCTTCATCAATTGATAGACTCCTACCTTCAGGAGCACTGTCTCCCTCCCCCACATTAGTCAGTTTAAAGCCCTCCTGATGAGGTTTCTGAGATTTTTTGCAAAAACATTCCTCCCAACCGTTGTGAGGTGCAGCCCATCGCTTGCCAGAAGTCCATCTTCAAGAAACTGCATTCCGTGATCTAAGAATCCAAACCGTTCCTGTTTGCACCATTTGCGAAGCCAGTTGTTCACTTCCACTATTTTTCCCTCTCTCCCTGGGCCACGTCGTTCAACTGGGAGGACAGATGAGATGACAATTTGTGCATTTAATTGCTTCAATTTCCTGCCCAGAGCCTCGTAATCTCTTTTGATCTTCTGGAGGCTATTGCTTGCAGTGTCATTGGTTCCCACATGAACCAAGAGGAAGGGGTATTTATCAGTGGGTTTTATGATTCCTTGCAGTCGTTCAGTTACATCTTGGATCTTAGCCCCGGGGAGACAGCACACTTCCCGAGACATCTTGTCAGGCCCACAGATCACTGCTTCTGTTCCCCTCAGTAGGGAATCCCCTATCACCACTACACGCCTCCTCTTAGGTCTGGTCGGGGTTCTTCTGTGAGCTGTCGGTTCCAAGGTCGCCTGGACATTCCCAGAGGACTGCCTTTGCTCCTCGTCTTCATATACCTGATCGACTGTAATGAGGGAGAGATCCTCAAATGGAGTCTGCTCTTCGTCTTCCATGCTAGGGGAAAGGACCTCAAAGCGATTGCGTATTTCTAAACAATCAGAGCGAACCCTGGGCCTCCTACTTCTTTGAGTCACGTTTCTCCATATATCTGGCTCCTGTGTTGGTGAACTAGCCACCTTCTCAGGGGAGTCCCCTGTCTCTTCCTTGGTGGAGACGGTGTGCTCTGTTGCTTCCAAGAAGAGTTCCAGCTCTCTAATTCTTTGGAGCGTAGCTACACGTTCCTCCAGTTGCTGGACTTTGTCTTTTAAGAGGGCAATCAACATGCAATTGCTGCAGGTAAAGCTGCCTGCAACCTTTGGCAAGATGGCAAACATTGCGCAGGAACCACAGGCGACTGCAGCTGTTCCCTCACCCTCCATCTTGAGAACGTGTCGTTGGGGGTGACTACAGTGGTCCTCTATCATAAAAAGTGTGGAGACAGGACAAATAAATCCCTCCCAAAAAACCTAGGTCTCCCCCAACAAATGTTTGAGACTAGCTCCCCTAAATCTAAAATATGGATCAAACTGCGCACGCCGCTAGGCGCGCGCCGCTGCCCTAAAGCTCTTGTGGTGGGATTCTGTACCCCCCTTCTTGTAGGGCCCATTTTGCTTCTGCCTCTGTGTAAATGGGTTTTATTTGCTCTACATCAACTGCTGTAGGAAAAAGAGAAGCGGTTATAGAGGCAGGTGGCGGTGGTAATAGAGCAGCCCGTTTTGCAGCTAAATCTGCAAATTGATTTCCCTTTGCTGTTTTTGTGGTTTACTTGCTGTGGCCTCGGCAATGTATGACCGCAACCTTTCTCGGAGCCCATAGAGCTTCCAAAAGAGCCTCTAATTCCGAGCCATGTTTCCGAGCTTTTCCCTTTGCTCCAACGAGCCCCCTTTCCCTCCACAAGGCTCCGTGGGCATGTAAGGTTAAAAAAGCAAACTTTGAGTCTGTGTAGATGTTTGCGCGACAGCCAGCTGCTAGCTGAAGAGCTCTGGTTAAAGCCACAAGTTCTGCTTTCTGCGCTGAGGATGAAATTGGCAGAGGCCGTGCTTCAATGACGTCAGTTTGAGTAACCACAGAATATCCAGCCCTCCTTTGCCCTTCCTTTATGAATCATAGAATCATAGAATCATAGAATCATAGAATCATAGAATCATAGAATCATAGAATCATAGAATCATAGAATCATAGAATCATAGAATCATAGAATCATAGAATCATAGAATTGGAATAGACCACAAGGGCCATCGAGTCCAACCCCCTGCCAAGCAGGAAACACCATCAGAGCACTCCTGACATATGGTTGTCAAGCCTCTGCTTAAAGACCTCCAAAGAAGGAGACTCCACCGCACTCCTTGGCAGCAAATTCCACTGTCGAACAGCTCTTATTGTCAGGAAGTTCTTCCTAATGTTTAGGTGGAATCTTCTTTCTTGTAGTTTGGACCCATTGCTCCGTGTCCGCTTCTCTGGAGCAGCAGAAAACAACCTTTCTCCCTCCTCTATGTGACATCCTTTTATATATTTGAACATGGCTATCATATCACCCCTTAACCTCCTCTTCTCCAGGCTAAACATGCCCAGCTCCCTTAGCCGTTCCTCATAAGGCATCGTTTCCAGGCCTTTGACCATTTTGGTTGCCCTCCTCTGGACACGTTCCAGTTTGTCAGTGTCCTTCTTGAACTGTGGTGCCCAGAACTGGACACAGTACTCCAGGTGAGGTCTGACCAGAGCAGAATACAGTGGCACGAAAATCAAGAAAAATTGCGACCAAAACTCTCCCCCAACAAGCGCAGTGAGGTCAAAACACACACACACACGCAGAGAGAGAACTGGCCCTAAAGTCGCAGGGCGCTGGAAGTCGCAGGGGCGCTGGGGGAGTGAACGGGAAGCAAGAGAAGGAGAAGGAGCCCTCACACACACAGAGACACACAGAGTGTCAATTCTAAAGTCGCAGGGGCGCAGGGAGAGCGCAGGGGTGCAGGGAGAGTGAACAGAAGCAAGACAAGGAGAAGGAGCCCTCTCACACACACAGACACACAGAGTGTCAATTCTAAAGTCGGAGGGAGAGTGAATGGGAAGCAAGAGAAGGAGAAGGAGCCCTCACACACACAGAGACACACAGAGTGTCAATTCTAAAGTCGGAGGGAGAGTGAATGGGAAGCAAGAGAAGGAGAAGGAGCCCTCACACACACAGAGACACACAGAGTGTCAATTCTAAAGTCACAGGGGCGCAGGGAGAGCGCAGGGGCGCAGGGAGAGTGAACAGAAGCAGGAGAAGGAGCCCTCACAGACACACAGAGTGTCAATTCTAAAGTCGGAGGAGAGCGCAGGGGCGCTGGGAGAGTGAACGGGAAGCAGGAGGAGGAGAACATTAGCTCAAGCACACACAGACACAGCCCCTACAGTGGCTAATCCAAAATCGGACAGCAAAAAACTGCAGGCAGGGACAGAGAGCACGGGGTTGTTTTAAAGCAGCCAACCCCGCTCTGCTTCTCTCCCTCCTCCCGGCTAGGCTGGCTGAAAAGCTTTGATACTACTTAGCAGCTCAGTGGGGAGGAGAGAGGGACATAGAGGACGGGGTTGTTTTAAAGCAGCCAACTCCCGCTCTGCTTCTCTCCCTCCTCCCCGGCTCTGCTAGCTGACAGGAGCCGCTTACACCCGCTTTGCTGTTTCAAAGCAAGCCACGGACTGCTCACAACTGCAGCAGATTCCCCCGCCATCTGTAGGCATTCGCTCCATAACACGCACAGACATTTCCCCTTACTTTCTAGGAGGAAAAATCTGCGTGTTATGGAGCGAAATTTTCGGTATTTTTCAGAAATCCATGCTGACTATTGGTGATCACAGCATTCCTTTCTAGGTGCTCACAGACTGTTTGCTTAATGATCTGCTCCAGAATCTTCCCTGGTATTGATGTCAGACTGACTGGGCGATAATTATTTGGGTCCTCTCTTTTCCCCTTTTTGAAAATAGGGACAACATTTGCCCTCCTCCAGTCTGCCAGGACTTCTCCTGTTCTCCAGGAATTCTCAAAGCTGACTGCCAGTGGTTCTGAGATCACATCTGCCAGTTCTTTTAATACTCTTGGATGCAGTTCATCTGGCCCTGAAGACTTGAATACATCTAAACTAGCCAAGTATTCTTGTACTATCTCCTTAGTTATTCTGGGCTGTGTTTCCTCTGCTGAATCATTTGCTCCAAATTCTTCAGGTCGGGCATTGTTTTCTTTATCGGAGAAGACTGAGGCAAAGAAGGCATTGAGGAGTTCAGCCCTTTCTGTGTCCCCTGTTTGCATTTCACCATCTTCTCCTCTGAGTGACCCCACTGTTTCTTTGTTCTTCCTTTTGCTATGGACATACCCATAAAAGCCTTTTTTGTTGCTTTTAACCTCTCTAGCAAGCCTGAGTTCATTTTGTGCTTTAGCTTTTCTGACTTTGTGTCTACATGTGCTGGCTCTTTGTTTGAATTCCTCTTTGGTGGTTTCCCCCCTTTTCCATTTTTTGTACACATCTTTTTTTAATCTTAACACAGTTAAAAGTTCTTTAGATAGCCACCCTGGCTTCTTTAGACACCTTCCATGATTCCGTCTCATTGGTATTGCCTGAAGTTGTGCTTTTACTCTCTCCCTCTTAACAAACTCCCAGCAATCATGAACTCCCTTTCCTTTTAGTATTACTGTCCATGGGATCTCACCCAGCACTTCCCTAAGTTTTATGAAGTCGGCTTTCTTAAAGTAAAGAAATTGAGTCCGTGTATGCTTGGCTGCTCCTTTCCGCTGTATAGTAAACTTCAGAAGAGCATGATCACTCGCGCCTAATGATCCTTCCACTTCTACCCCACTAACCAGGTCATCAACATTGGTTAGGACCAGATCTAAAATGGCTGTTCCTCTTGTTGCTTCTCCCACTTTCTGGACAATGAAGTTGTCTGCAAGGCCAGTGAGGAATCTGTTTGACCTTATGCTCTTGGCTGAGTTTGATATCCAACAAATATCCGGGTAATTGAAGTCCCCCATTACTACAATCTCCCTTCCTTTTGCATGCTTGGCCATCTGTTCCAGGAAGGCATCATCTATGTCCTCCGTTTGGCTTGGGGATCTATACCCACAATGAGGTCTCTGTTATTCTTCTCTCCCATCTGGGTCTTTTAAAGGCTCATCCTGCAAATCTGGACGGCTAGAGTAAATTGCGTCCATTACTTGAATGCAATCATGAGGCTCATGGTCCACTGACTCGGGAAGGGGTAGCAAAGAAGCGGGGTTCAGGGTGTTTACAACTTGCAAATGTACTTGTGGGTTACCACATAAAAGCCCTTGGTATTTTGCCATGCGCTCCTTGGAAAGCCATTAACTTCCTTTGTATTCCATTAATGTTAAAACAGCATGAGGCACATTCACATAAATTTCCTGTCCAAAGGTGAATTTAAATGCCTTTTTGACCAACAAGGCTGTTGCAGCTACTGATCTCATACAAGGTGGCCATCCTTTTGCCACTGCGTCCAGCTGTTCTGACAAATAAGCTGCAGGTCTCTTTCAACTTCCCAATACCCGAGTCAAGACCCCTGCTGCCACTCCACTTCTTTCATGAACAAAGAGATAGAAGGCTTTATCCGGATTGGGCAAGGCTAAGGCTGGTGCCTGCATCAGTTTAGATTTTAACGTATTGAAAGCTTTCCTTTGCTCTGTATGCCACTCAAAATGAGCATTCTCTCTGCCCTTTGTGCTTTCATAAAGAGGCTTTGCTAGGGTGCTAAAATCTGGGATCCAAATACGGCAAAAGCTTGCTGCCCCCCAAAAACCTCGCAATTGCCGGCGGCTTGTGGGTTCCTTAATGATACATATGGCTTCCTTTCTTTCAGATCCCAACGCCCTCTGCTGGTGAGAAATGTGAAAACCCAAATATTTCACTGTCTCTTGGCAAATTTGAGCCTTTTTCCGAGACACCTTGTATCCTGCCTCCCAAAGGAGATAAAGCAAATCCTCTGTGGCCTTTTTACAAGTCTCATAGCTATCACATCCAAGTAATAAATCATCCAGGAATTGAAGAAGAATCGTTTTCCCAGGTACTGATGGGAATTTAGACAAATCCTGGGCTAGGGCTGTTCCAAAAAGTGTTGGCGAATTCTTAAATCCCTGAGGCAATCTGGTCCATGTTAACTGGGTTTTTGTCCCCTTGTAAGGATCCTCCCATTGAAATGCAAAAATTGCCTGGCTCTGAGATGCAACGCGGCAACAGAAAAATGCATCTTTTAAGTCCAACACTGTAAACACTGTTGCCTCTGATGGAATTAATCCTAGGAGATTATAAGGATTGGGCAAACAGGGATGCAGAGGCTGAATTAAATTATTTATCCTTTTCAGATCTTGGACTGGGCAAAACTGATCAGAATTAGGCTTACGCACTGGAAAAAGTGGAGAATTCCAGCTGGACTGGCACTTTACCAAAAGTCCATATTGCAAAAACTTGTCTATGTGCATCTGCATTCCCTCTGCTGCTTGTTTTGAGGTAGGGTACTGCCGAGTTGCTATTGGCTTTAGGGTTATTATGAATGGTGCTATGTTCTTTGCCATGCCTGGTGGGTTGTCCTCTGCCCATACTCCAGGTGGGGCTCTCAGATTTTTATGAGGCAAGGAAAGAAGGGCTACCCTTATGCTATTCATATAATCAGTTATCAGTAATCAATATATTCATATATGCTCACACATAATCAGGGCTTACAGTATTTTTAGGAATCTGTGATATTTCCCTTTGGGGGTCCTTATTTGATAAAGCCATCATCATTTTCCAGGCCTGTTCTCTAGGGACCTCTACTGTAACAATCCCTGTAGCAGCCTGGGGTAATTTCATTTCTGCCCCTTTTGGTGGGAAGGTAATTTGGGCTTGAATTTTTGACAGAAAGTCACATCCCAGCAAGGGAATGGGGCATTCAGGCACATACAGAAATTGATGTGTAAGGGTTTTCCCTCCAATCTGGCATTCTTGAGGTTGTAAAAACGGTTTAAGGACCCTATTGCCAGTGGCCCCCACAATTGTTACTGCTTGGTTGCTTTTTGCTTTTAATGGCTTCGTCAGCACCAAAAATTGGGCTCCTGTGTCTATCATGAAATTTACTAAGCGGCTCCCCAGTTTGACCGAGACCATGGGCTCTTGGGAGCCTAAAGAAAGAGTTGAGCCCGGTCTGTCCTATGCATTCTCATTCTCATATTCTTCCAATTGCGCTAATCCAACAAAATCTCTGCTACTTCCTCTGTTCCTCACATATCTTCCTGCTTGCATCCTTCCACGCTGCGATCCCCATCCACGTCCACGTCCCCTCTGTTCCCTGAATCCATCTTCTCCCTCTGTTTCCCCTGCGTCAGGGCACTCCTGTTTCCAATGACCTTCCTTCCTGCAAATTGCACACTGATTTCTTCCTAATGGCAGTCCCCTTCCTCTTCCACGTGCCCTATTTGAACCTCTCCCTTGGGCACCTGCATCAAATGCTGAGCCTTGGCTGATGGCTGCAGCCAAAAACACTGCCTTTTGCTTCAATTCCCGAACTCTGTCCTTCTTAACCTCATTTTCCCTGTTTAAGAAAACCTTTTGGGCGATTGCTAGGAGCTGTTCCATTTGCAATGTTTTAAAGGCGTCTAATTTTTGTAATTTTTTTCTTATGTCCTTAGCGCTCTGAGCCACAAATGCCGCATTTACCATTTGCTTACTTGCTGGGGCTTCTGGGTCAAAAGGGGTATAAATCCTATATGCCTCCATTAAGCGTTCCAAAAAGTTGGAGGGAGATTCATCACTATGTTGAACAACTTCAGAGACCTTAGAGATATTTGTAGGCTTCCTGGCAGCACCCTTTATAGCTTTTAAAGCTTCCTGCCGATAATTGTCCAAAGCGTCCTTGTCCCTATCAGGATCCCAACCTGGATCTGAAAGTGGATATCTGGCACGAACCCAAGCATCCGGGTTATTTTCTTCTCCTTTCCTCAGAGGTAAAAAGGGTCATTAAAAGTTGTCTACAATCCTGCCATGTAGGCAGATGGGTTACCATAATGGAAGAAACCAAATCTAGCATGGCCTGGGGTTTCTCAGAAAAGGGTACCGTATGTGTTTTCCAATTCAATAAGTCTGTTGTTGTAAAAGGAACGTATTGAAGAGTAACAGTTCTTGCAGGCCAGGGTCCAGTTGGTTTGGTCTGCCCTGCCCATCCACAGGACGTGGGTCTTGGGGCCCTAGGATTGCCCTCAGGGGAAGCATTGGGGCAGGAGCCCCCTTGTTATTTCGTAAGTAGTAACCTCCCTTAGGAAAACCAGGCGAGGCCGGGCTTTGAGATGTGCTAGGCAAATCAGTTTCTCTCATTTTTAGGACCAATTTCTGCCCAGAATCTGTAATAGCATCCATCAATTTCCATAAATTAGAACTTCCATGGCTTTCTGGGGTTTTCAATGAATTAATTTGTTCTCCCCATGCTCCAGACATTTGAAATGTGCTGGTTCCTCCTTCCCCTCCCTCTGTCTGTGTCTGCCAGGCTGACATGTCCTGGTTGAACTTTTCTTCGGGAGGGGAGGGTTGCATGCTTTGATCAAAAGCCGCAGTTTGTTTTGGCTGGGAAGGCAAATCTGGAAGGCTAGGCACATCCAGCAATGCTTGAGAAGGTGGGGCAGCCAGTAAGGTACTATTTGTGGCTTGCAGAGAGTTATTTATAGCTGGCTGAGATCGGCTGGGCATAGGGATCTGTTGGGATTGTCCTGCCGGTATATTTTGAGCTGCCGGTACTGGTCCAGGAGGCGGCAGTATCGCTGGATTTCTGTTGGTATAGTTATATGGAGGGGGGGAAGTCCCTCTTCCTCCAGAGGAGCAACATAAATTTTCCTGTCAGTTGCAGAAGAATTTGTGGTTTTCCTGGCCCCCTGCCTTACAGCGAAAATCTCACAGCTGTTACCACTTCCTCTATGCATTCTGAGCCAGTCTGGATTTTTTAAACATATTGTAATCCATTTATTGATATAAAAATACTGCTCCTTATATAGATCCGGTTCTCGCATTATTGAATCCAAAACTGCCCGACATAATTCTATATTAAAACTTCCTCCAGGTGGCCATTTTTTAACCTGGCGGGGCCAGTCTAGTTGGCAATATTTCTTTAAAATCTCCTTACTAGGTCTGACCTCTCCTGCTTCTTCCGGGAAGGCTTTTTAAAAATTCTCTATCATACATTCTAGTGGTGTACAGGCTTGAACTTTTTTTGAACATTTTTCCCCCATTGTCTTTTGCAAAAAGCTTTCCCTTTTCACAAGGCAAAACGCTTTTCAGACAGGCAGCTTTCAAAAATAGAAACAAGGAAAAAACCACAGCACACTTCCTCCTCGCTTTTACTGAAGCCCTTCTTAGCTTACTCACAGTCTGCCTTTCTCAAAACACTCTTCCTTTTCAACACAGTCCTTGCTCATTCAAACCACATGGTCCCGGGATGCTCTTTCATTCAACCACACACACACACAGCCCTTTCGCCCCCCTTTGCCTGCGGCGAAAACAACTTGGCAGAGAATCACTCACAGCGCTTTTTAAAAATATCACACACACCCCCACAGCTGTTTTTTCTCCCAAACCTCTTACTGCAAAAACCTTATTCCTCCTCCCTTGGCTTGCCCAGCTTCTCTCCCCTTTTCCCTTTTTAACGGGAGAATACTGATGGACAGCTCAGAGTGGTGATCAATCACTCGTTATTATCTCAACTCACCGTGAGTTCCTTTCCTGGCGCGCTTTTCCTGTTGGCTCACATTCAAATTCTCCCTCGGTCGCGTTGCCTTTTGCCTGACGGGAGTCCACGCCGACGGCGGTTGCCTCTCTCCGTCAGAAATGATGTCCGATTGGCGCCGGGAGGTGAAACAAGATCCATGACGTCTCCCCCCGCCTGGCTTGAGCAAGGCTCTTTTTGGGTAAAAAAGATACCCTACTGGCCTGTATGATCCGAGTCACGGCACCAAATGTAGCACGTGAAGGTATAGCAGGTACCCACTTAGCGTTAATAAGGATCAGGCAAACGCAGCAATGGAGAAAAAGAAGGTCAAGTTTATTGCCAAGCAATAAGGACCCAGTTGAAATCTCTTCCAAAAAACTGGGACCCCGATTGACAGAAATCCAGAGGTCTTTATACCCGAGCAGATCACAGCAAATCACAGATCATGAGACAACCATGAGGTAGTCACAAATCGCCAGCAAAATTAAACCAATTAGCGAGCTTCTTGCCATGCTTCCATCTCCTGGTCAAGCACAGAGTTCTACTTCTGCTTTCCGTTGCCTGCAGTGACGCTCTGTCTAACCTCTCCCCTAGTTATGACAGGACAGGGAGTTTTGGAGTTTTTGTGGTTTGCTCTTCCTATTCTGTGGATTAATTTAACCTGTATTTGAGGGGATTTTGTACCAGTATCTCTGATTCACGTCTTCCCCTTGTTCAGGGTACACGGATGTTTCTAGGAGAAAGGTCGGCTTCTAATTTGCTGTTCCAAGCAGTTTGCAGTTAGCTAAGGCACAGCTTCCTTTGATTCAAAATGGATTATAAAAATACTGTAAGCCCTGATTATGTGTGAGCATATATGAATATATTGATTACTGATAACTGATTATATGAATAGCATAAGGGTAGCCCTTCTTTCCTTGCCTCATAGCAACTGTGTGTGACCCTCTTTCAATGACTGTGTCAACAGAGCTCTCTGAGCTTTCTGTGTCACTTTCAGTACCACTATAATCTGCAAAACCAGAATCATCATAATCATCATCTGAATTGTCCTCAGTGGGAAATGTGTGAAAAACTACTCTTTCCTGTCCAGGAGCACTCTCTAGAAATTTTGTGAGAACCACCTGACCAGATTCAGACAAAATTACTCTGTAGAGACCTTTTTCATAACCCACAAAAATGCCTTTGGCATTTCTCACCCCATCTGGAGTTTGTGTCTTTACGTGAGATCCAAAAACCTTAAAATGTGCTACAGAAGGTTTTCTGTGGAATAACCTTTCAAAAGGAGATCATTCCATACCTTTTGAAACCTTTCTCAACCAAGTGTAACAATAACAAGATAAAGATTCAGCCCAAAACTCATGTGGCAAATGTGAACTCAGCAATTGTGCCTTCATGCCATTCTGCAATTCCTTGTTCACTTTTACACAAATACTTTTGTTCCATGCAGCTTGAGAAACAGCAACTTTGTGCTTTATCCCTTGTTTCTCCAGGAAATCCTGAAATTGTGAAAAGACAATCAATGTTAGCATTATGAACATCCTTAATCTTGTCACAAAACTCTTTAAACCTTGTTAAGGCTTCTTTGGGACTCTGCAAAATGTATATCCATACATAATGAGAGAAATTATCAACACATATAAGATAGTATTTAGCATTGCCTCTAGATGGTGCTAGAGGACCAATCACATCAGCATACACTCGCTGAAAGACACTGGTAATCTTCTTTGTCTTCTTATCCTCGACGTTTTTCAACACACCTGCAAGATAAATCATGTTAGAATCATTTGCATTACAATTATTGTAATCAGATTCTACAAATGCCAACAGATACAGTCCATCTTTCTCTCTGGCAGAAAGATACAGCTGTCCATCTTTGAAGATTTTGCAGCTTTCCTTATCATAGGACAACACCAGTCCTTTTTTTGTGATCTGCGAAACACTCAGCAGATTAAACTTTAAATCAGGAACAAAATACACATTGTTAATTGTTAAGTTCAGGCTTTTCAGGTAAACAGTTCCGAACCCTGTCGCTATTGGGATATTTCCGTTCCACCTTAAAAGGGAGCAGGCTTTTGTGAGTCACAGAGTCTGCGCATTTCCTGTTCACAGGATGTTTATGTTTTCTGTTGCTTTCGTTTTCTCTCTTGGTGCCTGAACGCTGAAGCAGGCGGTCATGTTTTTTTCTTTGTTCTGACCAACGCTGAATAAACTTGTAAATATGCTCTCCTGCGTGCATCTTTCGCTGTGCATTATCTGCTGATAAGAGTGTGCACCAGCCCTGGAATGTGGCAAGCGTTCTGGAGCGCGTGTCGCTAATTGCTGATACTGCGTGTCTACGGGAGATCGATGGACCTCCGAATGGAGACGTGGGGCCATGATGGACTTTGTCTCCCTGGCAGTATCCCAACAGTCGCTCTGATCTCCTGGCCTGAAGCGTTGCTCCTTAAATGTAGAAAACAGTTCCCGGCGTGATGCCATGTGCTGCGTGCAGCCTGTGTCCAAAACAAACGCGTTTTCCACGGAAAATGTGGCCTTTGTCGACAGCAAAGCTTTAGCTGGTTTCACCTGGGTCTTAGTACGACCTTTTCTTGAAGCCTCAGGCTTTCCAGAGCTCCCTCTAGCTCCTTTCTGTTGACGTGGCTTCTTACAGTCCCTCTGAACATGCCCAGGCTTGCCATAATTGTAACAACAAACAGTGTTCAGAGTTTCAGTTTGCTCTTTCCTTGCAATAGCAGTGGGGGCGCTATAACTCCGAGCATCACTCCCCCTGTCAGCAACATCCATTGCAGCAAAAACAGGAACAGCAACAGTTCCTTCACTCCCCCTTCGGGGCTCGAAGCTCCTCCCAGCTTTAGATAAGCTCTCAAGAATCTGGCCAACGCCATCTTGGCTCTCCCCTTCTGGGGTAGTCGACTTTCGGCTCTTGCTTCTCACTCCAGCTTCACAAGCTTTTCAGAGCTTCTGAGAGAACAAAGCCATCTTAATCTCTCTTTTTTTAAAATAATTTTTATTAACAGGCCAATCACATCACATTATCCAAATCACATTAGTTCCAAATTATACAGCCAAATTTTAAATTTTGTTGGGGGTACCCATACATCAAGCTCCGCACGAGTCCAAAACTCCGAACGAGTCCAAACATCACTTATATTACTGCTTTAATTAGACAGTTCTATCCAGTTCAATCCAGATAGTCCTTTATTACTTTCTTTCTCTTCTTGTTGTTATCGTATATTCCTTTCTTTACGATCTCTGATAATTTTCACAAGCAGATTGAAAACAGGCATCCTCTGTGTGGGTTTTGTACTCTCCAAAGATCATATCGCTCAGGGACAGCCTCTGTTCAACGCTTCCATAAAAAAAAATAATCTTCGGTCTGTCCTTTACTTTTCTCAGGCTTGCCAAATAAATCAAACGAATCAGGAGGCTCTGTCAGGTCAAGATTGCGTTCCAACATTCCTTCTCTTTCGAATGGTCCTGATTCTCCTCCCCCTGTCCTTCTTTCTCCGGCAAGCCTGTCTTGGCGAGACGCCATTTTTTAACTGCGTCATAACAATTTCCCTCTTTCTCACTCTTCACCAATCCTCTCTCCTGTTATAATCCATCCCACACAGTTCTTGAATTCCTGCTTGTGATTAGTAAAAACGCAACGATCTTATTTCTATCTGGGGTGAAGGGTTATTAATATCACATCGTGCAAAGAAAAAAAAGTTTTTTCCTCCACCCCCCCTTCATTCCAAACATACAGTCTCCTAGTGGTGATTCATCAGAAGATTTACTTATCCATCTGTCACTCCCGATCACAGAGATCCATTAATCAGCAGTCTTATCTCTCGAACGTTACTCGATGTATGTGCTTCAGCTTCATTCCAATCGTATGTTTCCAATTATAATTCCGAGCTGAAGCTAACCAGCACGCGCTAATTGGAATTGGCGTCAGGAAGATCTGACTTCACCAAGGGCTCGTGCCAAGTGTTCGGCACCCCCATCTCTCGGATCAGGGGGTGCATTGTGAACACCGCTGGCAAGGCAGCCCCCCCCGTCTCCTGGGGGGGGGGTAGGAAGACTGCATACTTCCCATAGCAGCCCCTTAATTACCTCGTATGGGTCAGAGAGATGTAATTGTCGACCATCTTCCAACGCGCCACCTGGTGGCCCCCCAAAGCCATCTCAATCTCAAGCTTCAGCTTTTAGCAGTGAGCTGAAAACTCCAAAGGTTTATTGGGCTGTTTACAAGCTGCGTGCACCTGGCAGTCAGCCCAGCTTGGAAAGTCCCTTTTCTAAGAGTCTGTAAACAACAAGCCTTCGCTGTTATTCCAACAGCTCTTTGCTGCTTGGAAAGTCCCTTCTTTCCCAGTCTGTGAGAAATCCCAACAGAAATTGCAGCCTTTCAGCTTAGCTTTCGCTTCGGCTTGCTTTTGTCTCACTCTTCGGAAGCTTTCTAGCTCACAAATAAGCTCAAAAAGTACTCACGTCTTGTCGCTAGGCAACGGAACTTGGCAGGCGACGGCAGACCTTATCAGTTTTCCCTGGAATGCGAAGTATGTGGCTCTCTCCGTGCTGTTTCAATCCAAAAAACAGCTACTGTGAACCAGAGAAGAATCAATCTGCGTTCACTTTTTAGCCATAAATCTTCATACCTTATCAGCCATACGTCTCCACCGGTGCTCAGCCGTCCTTTGTAGCTTCCATCCGCTCGCTACCATTCCCTTTTCAGAGGATGTTTTTACGGTCCATCGACCTCCGATCTGCTAGCAGATGTCGGAAAACAAGCCTTCTTTGGGAGAAGCTGGCAACTCTCCCAGACTCCCGGCTTGGTCTCCGGTGACCTCCCTGGCTGCAATCCCCGCAGGATCCAGGCTAGGTCTCGATAGGCGATACTTCCCAGCGTGGGAAGTACACACCCACTCCCTCCTGCTTCCCTAGCAGGGAAAGGAGATAGACAGAAACATCTATTTACATGCTTTTATTTTGACTTTTCAGCACTACAGAAAACATGTCCGTTTACTTCAAACTCCTTCCAGCAAGTGGCAAAGACTTCCTGTACAAACGCAAGAGGAAGGTCTCAAATTACACTCTGAGCAAATTCCGGTGCATCGCCCTGTGAACTGACTGTAACATTCTTTCCCACAGTCAGTCCCATCATTCCCATCATGTGATGTTTTCAAGCTACCAGTTTGCAGCTGCGTTGCTTCTATATCGTAACAACTGGTGGCCCCTGGTTTAGGTGGCTTTAAAAGATAATTGGATGAAGTCCTGGAGGAGGAGAGGTCTATTGATTGGCTAAATAAAACCTCTAGATTCTGAGGCTTTTCAATTCTGTGTTGCTGGAAACAACCAGTGGCTGTTCATGTGGCTACTGGGAATTCAGTTCCTGGAAAGAAGCCACTGTGAGAAACTTGATGGTGGACTTGATGGACCGTGGATCTGATCCAGCCATGGCTCTCTTTATGTTTGTATTGGTGGCCTGTGGTGAGTGGGTGCAAATTCACTGCTGCTTACACTCACCAACATAGCAGAGGTCCAACATCTTTAATAGCTGTAATGTAGGAAGTGTAGTAAGTGGTGTTGGCATGGGGATATACTGGTGAGGACATATACACCTATTGAAATTGCTGGTACTGCTGCTGATAATGCATACAAGCAAAGAATGACAGATGGTGATGGATGACTGGAATAATAGTCCCAACAACACTGGGCATGGGGAGGGCATAGATTCCTCAGTCCTGTTTTACCTAGGCATGCAAAGCGATTGAATATGAACCCTTCTTCATGAAAGAGTGTGCTGTACAACTAAGATATAGCTCCCAGGTGGAGACAGGCCATGAATCAGGAAACTGCAGGGGATATTGCAGTTTATTTTTTGATGTTAGCCTTCTCATAGTTGAAACAGCTGTGGTGGTGGCACAGTGGAAGGCAGTGAGGATGGAGAGGCCACCTGGGTGTTTTGTGTTCTGAGCCAGCTGTTCTGTTTAGAGTTACAGGACAGGAATTCCAGGCATGTCCCTCTTGTATATTGCAAAAAGGGTGTGTGTGTGTGTGTGTGTGTGTGTGTGTGTTTTGGGACTGGTTCTGTGGTTCAAAATTCTGAACTGCTGGTGTCTCTTGAATGCTCCTAAACCCTATATACTAGGAAGAGAAGGGGTATAACTCAGTTGTATAACTTGTGTGTGCAAAAGGCACTAACTTCAATTCCTGGCATCTCCAGGTAGGGCTGGGAATGTTCCTCGTTGGAAATCACTGTCAGTCAGAGCAGATAGTACCAAGCTACATGGACCAGTAGTCAGAGTCAGTATAAGGCAGCTTCCTGTCTTCCTAAACAATGCTTACTCTTCCATATCTTGAATAGGAGAAATGCATGGACAAGCCCGGCCCCAAATTGGACAGCCGCGCGGACACATGCTTTGTGAACTGTGTGGAGCACTTCATTGACACCAGCCAGTTCATTCTCAACTGACTGGAGCATACACACAAATCCAAGTCACCCTTCTCCGAAAACCTCTCTGACTGATTTGGGTGCTGCAGTGCCTCAGTTTCCTTCCTTAATGAGAAACCAACCTACTGAACGAGAGAAGAGGAGGAGGTGGAGAACAAGGAGAACAAGCAGAAGAAAGGATCAAAAGTTGTGAAGGACGTTGGCCTCCACATTCAGGACAGACTTCTGGGTTTTCTGGCCAACGTGAGCAGTTCTGGTTTAAAATTCCCATCTTGTGAACATTTAGCAGTCAGACAAGTGAAGCCTTGCTGATTCGCGTGGGCTTGTGCTGCCCAGGTTTTTAAAATTTTGCTGTTGGATAACAAGAGCTTCATAGCAGAACTGTAGCATCAAACAACTTGCTTTCCCAGTGGTGTGACCAGGGAAGCACACCTATCAATATTCAATCATTTCCTCCATTTTGAAATGAAGGGAGCTGGGAAGTTTCAGACATGAATGTTGTTCCTGGGAAAAGCAAAGGTGACTTTTTAAAATGGTATTGTGTTTTAGCACGACTGATATAAATTGCTCACCTGCAGCTTGAACATGTGGCTGAGCTGACCCTTTTGTAAATCGCAACTAGTGTTGCAGTTGAACAGAGGGAGGCTGACTTTGCTTGCTGTCATGTGCCATTTAAGGTGCATATTCAAGCCCTCCTTTACATAGCTAGGAAGAAGTAACCCCAGAGGACATGGGAACTGAATACCATTCATCTGGTCATGTAAATGTTTCACTTACCAAGTACAAAAGTCAGTTTTAACTTTCTCCATTAATTCCTTTCCTGCTGATCAGTGGAATAAACATCAAATAGATTCATTTTAAACTGCCTGTTGAGTCGGTGGTGATTCCTTCTGCTTTGATTGCTAGGGATTTAGAAATAGGAATGCTGTTGCTAGCAGTTATGGTGTTCTGGAATATGAGAATGCTGTGCTGTTAAAAGATAGTTTGAAATTCTCTTCTCACTGTCTGTTAGAGAAGCAGTCTCTGAGTTAAGCATACTAAGAGATACATCAATTGCTGGTAAGTCTACACAAGTTATTAGTCCTCACCTCAAACAGTTTTTATAACTAGCTATCCACTGATGTATATTACAAATGTGTGTTTCCCCTCACAAAAAAACCCCATGTTTGGATAGCTTCTCTTCTGTCTGGTCTAAATAGATCTTTACTTGCCACAAGTGACCACTTCAATAGTTGCATAGATACTGGCTAAGCCATTAATCAATTAATGCATAGGAGAGTATTGACCACACTGACTGGCAGCAGGGTTTTCAACAGGGTGTCTCCCAGCCTTACCCGGAGATGATGGGGATTGAGCTTGAGGCCTTCAGTGGGCAGCACAGAGGCTGTTCCCATGAGCTACAGTTCTTTATGTTGCATATGTATGCTGGCCAGAGAGGAGGGACAGCCCACTTATTTTCTAAGTTGAGCAGAGAGAGTGTACTCCATGCCTCCTCACTCAGTTTAATGACTATAATGTGCCTTCCAGTAGCACCTTAAAGACCAACTAAGTTAGTTCTTGGTATGAGCTTTCGTGTGCATGCACACTTCTTCAGATACGCTCATACCAAGAACTAACTTAGTTGGTCTTTAAGGTGCTACTGGAAGGAATTTTTTTTTTGTTTTGACTATGGCAGACCAACACGGCTACCTATCTGTAACTATAATGTGCCTTGAATTCCTTGTTGCTTAAGGTTACCGGACTGCAGTTTAAATATGAGGCTGCTGTAAATGCACCAGGAAACAGGTGGCTTGTCTTTGAAAGATTGCTTAATATAGAAAGGCAAAGGCAGCTGCCAGGGAACTGCCATCGGAGCCAGAGGGAGAGGGAGGGCTCCAGAGGGATTCCGGAGAGCGTCCCGGGAGGGAGAGAAGCAGCACATCTTCTGGGGAAAGAAATCAGCGTAGCACCAGTGGAGAAGGGGGGCAGATGGGGGAATCGGCGAGGTGGCTCCAAGACTCCTCGCCGGGGACCAGCGGGGAGAGCATGGGTCCTCCGATGCCCACACCCTCCCTGCGCAGAAGGCTTCCGCGCAGGGAAAGTAGGCGGAGGGGACTTCCGGGTTAGCGCCATCGCCAAATGGCGGATTCCCTCTGAGCTCCGGAGGGAATCTGCTCGGCAGGGGTCGGGTCCTGCCGCGCCGGCGACGCGGGGACCCTCAAAAACCACGGGCGCGGAAGCCCGTGGACTTGGTGACTCGGCGGGCACCGTTTGCGCCCCCGACCCGCGAAGGAGCCTTTTTAAAGGCTACGGAACGGGGGACGGGGAGTGGCGCGGTGCTGTGAGTCCTCTGCTTCCCCTGCCGAGCGAAGCCGCATGCCATTTGACGGAGAGCGCTGACTTCTTCTTCTGAACATTTGGATTAAAAACAACAACCCGTGAGTAATACGGAAATTGGACTTAAAAAGGGAATTTTTCTCTTTTTTTTGGATTTAGCACGACCGGGGAAGACGCAAAGAGGAAGTCCGTCTCCCCGTATTGTAAACAATTTAAAGCAAGGACTAGATAACTAAGGTTGAGAGAACATTCTTTTCTTAATTGGATAAAAGTTATTAATTTCACAATTGGAAACTACAAGTAATTTTGCTGGAGGATAAGAGTTGACTTTGAGAGTTAAAGTGTAACCCCCCCGGGAACCGGGAGCGATCCGCAAGAGAGCCTGGTGAAGAGATACAGAGATTTTGACAGCTGTCAAAGTTGGAGAATAAAAAGAGAACTTTGTTTCTGTGACTTTGCTGGTTAGATTTGTTACAATTTGGATACAAATTGTTGGAAATAAGGAAGATTAAGATATTTTGACTTTTGGGCTGGAACTGGAAGGATACTAAGTAACCATAATCCCTCTAGAGGGGGTTTTGGGATATTACAAGAATGGCTGTAAGTGGAAAAATACTCACTGAGTTGAACAGGACTTTTTATCTCCTGGGAAAGCTTCAACAGCAGAGCAATATTTTGACTACAGGGGTTTCTATACTGAAGGAGACAATAAACAAAGGAAAGGACTTGACTCAAGTCTTTGTTTCTGAACCAAAGGCCCCTGTAGTGGAACTAGAAGTTTTTGCAGCTGAGCAAGAAAAGAAACCTGAGAAACGTGATGAAGGGGAACAAGAGATATATGAGGATTTGGAAGAGAATGAAGGAGGAGTTACATTGCCACAGAAGATCAAGGAAGGCCAAAGGCCTGTTAGGAAAGACAGGAAGGAAAACAAGAATCGGATCAGAAAAATTTGGTTTGACTTGGATAATGATGGGACATTCAGACTTAAAAGGATTAAGAAACAAGATTTGAGTTCCACTTTTAAATATAGAGGTCTGGATGGAAGAAAAATGGATATTTTCGAGATAGAGCTGCTCCGAGATCTGGTGTTGGATATAAAGGACTACCAAAAAAAAACCGGCAAAGAGGAACTGAGAGAGAATTAAGGGCCTCGGATGTGAGGTCTCCAGGCTGATAGCAGATAGACTGATGGACATTGGGGATCGAAACCGGGAAAGGGGGGCTGGAGTTTGGGAATCCAAAGGGCATACATTTATATTCTGAACTTTTCTTCTTTCTTTATTTTGTTTTGTTATGAGTATAAAAAAGGGGAATTCGTGGAAGGGAAGTGGGGTCGACCTTAGAAAAAGATTTTAAGGACTAAAGACTGTGGACTATAAAGGGAAAGTGGCTAGATAAAATGAACTAAATTGAATAATGGGCTAAATACAATAAGATCAAAAATTTGGGATAAGAACTTGTTGAACTAAACAAATGGAAATGGAATACAAGAAGGGGAGGGGTGGGGAAGTCTTGGAAAGATGTTATTGAAAGTAAGGTTTAAATGTAAATCTTTTCTTTTTTCTTTTTCTTTTTTCTTTTTTGAATTTTCTGGAAATTTTAATAAATATGATATTAAAAAAAAAGGGAAAGTAGGCGGAGACTAGGCGTCAAAGAGCTTCTTTGCTGGAAGAAGTTCAAGAAACGCCCACTGACGGATTCTGCCAGGGATTGAGACAGCCACGGGCGAGTGGCTGTCCAGACAGAAAGGGTTCACTCAGGCAACCAGCCAGGTGTGGCGCCGATTTACGCACAAGCAACCCCTAGAACCATGACAGCAATCCGTCAGTCCCTGACGTTGCTTGTGCGCAGCCCCAGAGAGGCAGCAAGATGAGCCAAACAGGAACAGCCGGAGAGACGGAGTAACCAGCTGCGGTGCGGAGTCTGGTCGAGAGGAACCGAGACTTGGAGACGCACGTAGCTATCCTGACGGCGCGGCTGGAGGAAAGACGGGCTCAGGATGCACAGGTCAGAGCCACCCCCATCGCAAGGAAGGTACCGGGGCTGGTACACAAATTTGGTGGAAAGCCCCAAGACTACAATGCTTTCCGAACGGAAGTGCAGTACGCTTTGGAGCTGCAGAAAAATGACTTTGCTGATGACGGGGAGAGGGTGGCTTACATTGTGGGGCATCTGCAGGATGGGGTGCGCGAATGG
The DNA here is from genome assembly GCF_964188315.1 of Podarcis muralis. Classification (NCBI taxonomy): domain Eukaryota; kingdom Metazoa; phylum Chordata; class Lepidosauria; order Squamata; family Lacertidae; genus Podarcis; species Podarcis muralis. The sequence goes on from NC_135674.1 coordinate 27,760,018, forward strand.
ATCAGGCCCCTAATGGCGACGCAAAATGATGCCTTGAAGGACCTTAAGAAATTCCTTCAGGGAATGGACGCAATGTTCTCCAGAGAGGTGGAGCAAAGCGTGACACCGCGGGAACTGATGGGGTGCAAGCAGGGGAGCCAGTCCGTCAGAAGCTACTGGTCGCGTTTTGCAATGTTAGTACACCGGCTCAGGTGGGATCTGGACTCTGAACCGATACAAATGTTGTTTGAGGCGGGTCTTTCCCCCGAAGTGAAAGACGAGTTGTCCCGAGTGCCCTGGCCACGGTCGATGGATGAGCTCACAAAGGCTGTGCTCGCGATAGGCGTACGCCAAGAAGCACGGGCTCAGGAGAAGCGGGAAATGAGAGGGGAACGTTTCCATGACTACCGCATTCCTGAGATACCGAGGGAGCCTCCCCAGGCGTCAGAGCCAATGGAAATTGATGGCGCGCGCGCGCGCGAGGTTTCAAACTCTGGTGAAGGTCGTAAACGGGAGGGAAAGGAGTGGAAAACTACCAAGAAGTGTTTCCTCTGTGAACGACCAGGACATTTTGCTAAGGTCTGCCCTCAACGAAAAGCCTGGCAAGGGATGGTGGGGGCTGCAGGCCATGACGAGAAGGGGGAGGAAGGGCAGGCGCAGGGAAACGACAATGCCTGGCTGCCAACCAGCAGGGGCAGCAGCCAGGCCAGCAACCAATAGAAGTGCCCCAGCCTGACACCCCCCCAAGGCAGCTATAGCCATAGAAGTGGTGCTAGAACTCCCGAATGGGCACCCTGTCAAAGTTAAGGGACTGCTGGATTCGGGCAGCTCGTGTAATTTCTTCAGCAGAGACTTCGCTCTGGAGCACCAACTCCACCTGTTGCCGCTGGATTTTTCCTTGCAGGTGACAACCATCGATGGCAGGGAACTTCTGGGAGGGGAAGTGACACACCAGACCCCACCAATGCGAATGAGGGTTTCCAGGCACACGGAGACCATTGCCTTTCACGTGACCACACTGGCAGGACCCCCAATAATACTGGGAATGAGCTGGCTGGCACTGCATGATCCAGTAGTGTCATGGCATCAGCGGTCAGTCACCTTTGGGTCAGCTTACTGCTTTGGGCACTGTCTGGGAGGGGAGAACCCAAGAATGACGGTAGCCAGGGTGGCTGGGCTGGCCGTGGAACAAAAAGGGGAGGTGCCACCACAATATGCTGATCTGAAGGAGGTCTTCAGCGAGAGGGAGGCAGATAGACTACCCCCCCCCCACAGGCCCTTTGACTGCCAAATCAACCTGGTCGTAGATTATAGGGTCTTGAACCTGGTGTCAGAACCCGTGACCTTCCCAATGCCAAGGATTGACGACATTTTAACCCGGGTGAGGCAGGGGAATATTTTTACCAAGCTGGACCTCAGGGGGGCATACAATTTAATTAGGATAAGGGAGGGGGACGAATGGAAAACACCATGTTCACCCCCCTGGGGGCCTTCGAGTACTTAGTCATGCCATTTGGATTACAATTGGGCTCTGCCTGCTTTCAAGGATTCATGCACCACGTGTTGGGGCCCCTGCTGTAAAAGAATTGCGTAGCCTTTTTGGATGACGTCTTAATCTATTCGGACAATGAGAGGCAACACGTCAGAGATGTCAGGGAAGTGCTACAGAGACTGCAGAAGCATCAGTTGTGGGTCAAGCTGGAAAAATGCCAATTTCACGCCAGGGAGGTCGAGTTTCTGGGGTACAAGTTGTCAGACAATGGCCTAGCTATGGACCCAGGCAAGGTGAAGGCAGTGCTGGAATGGAAAGCCCCCAAAACCCGGAAAGATGTGCAGAGGTTCTTAGGGTTCAGCAACTTCTACAGGAAGTTCATAAAGAACTTCGTTCACTTGACAGCGCCCATAACAGATTGTCTCAGTAGCAAAAAGAAGTTCGCGTGGACAGAAAGTGCCCAGCAATCCTTTGAAAGGCTGAAGAAGGCGTTCGCTTCGGAAGAGCAGCTCCTGCACGTTGATCTGGAGAAGCCCATGAGACTGGAGAAGGATGCGTCCGACCGAGCTGTGGGAGCGGCCCTTTTGCAGCCCGGGGCTAAGCAGGACTGGAGGCCGTGTGCCTTTTTCTCAAGGAAGCTGAGCAAGTCAGAGCAAAACTACACGGTGTATGACCGTGAACTGCTTGCGATCTTCGCGGCGTTTCGGCAATGGAGACATCTGTTGATAGGGGCGCGGCACAAGATCCAGGTTTGTACTGACCACAAGAACTTGGAATACTGGCGGACCGCGTGAGTGCTCAACCAGAGACAGGTTCGATGGGCCCAGGAGTTCGCCAAGTTTTCCTTCGAGATCAGATACGTGCCGGGAGAGGAAAACGTAAGAGCAGATGCTCTATCCCGGAAACCGGAATACCTGGAGGGAGAGGGATCACCGGAAACCCAACACGTGTTTCCCAAGGACCGGTGGGTGTGGGGGGGAACATTGGTTGGGAAACGAGAACTGGCAGGGCTTACTAGAGACGACACGTTCGCTCAAGCAAAAATCAGGGAACTCCGAGACGGAAGGGAAGACCATGGAGGGTTTGAGGAAAAGGAAGGGGTATTGTACTATAAGGGGGCACTGTATGTACTGGGGGAGACCTTGAGGGGGAAGGTACTTAAACAGCTCCATGACAACCCAACAGCTGGGCACTTTGGACAGCACAAGACCATGCTGCTCGTCACCAGGCAGTTCTGGTGGCCAAAGGTGAGGGAAGACGTACGGGAATATGTACGGGGGTGCGACCGATGCCAGAGGGCAAAGGGAGAGAGGGCTGCCCCCTCAGGGTTACTGGAACCCTTACCTACACCGGGAAGGCCCTGGGAGGTGGTGTCCATTGATTTTATGACAGATTTGCCCAAGTCAAGGGGGAAGACAGCAGTCATGGTAGTAGTCGATCTACTGACAAAAATGTGCCATTTCATAGCTTGTTCGCACGCAGTGACGGCAGAGGAGACAGCCCGGTTGTTTGTGGATCACATTTTCAGACTGCATGGGGCTCCCTCGAGGGTAATCTCGGATTGCGGGAAACAATTTACTTCCAGGTTCTGGAGTAAGCTCATGAGCTTGCTACAGGTCGAGGTGAGCTTCTCGACGGCCAGACACCCAGAAACCAACGGGCAAGCAGAGAGAGCGAACAGTATACTCCAGCAATACCTACGCTGCTACGTCAGCGAGAGACAGAACGATTGGGTAGAGAAATTAGCTTTGGCTGAATTTGCGTACAATAACGCTGAACACGTGTCCACGGGAATGAGCCCGTTCATGGCCAATTATGGGTGTCACCCCAGGGCCTTCCCGGGGAGGGGGGAGGAAGCATGGAGTGTACCCGCGGCCAAGCAGTTTGTAGAAGAAATGGAGGCCTTGCACCAACAACTCAAGATGAACTTGGAGCGGGCCAAGGAAGTTTACAAGAGGCAGGCAGACAAGCACTGTAGGGAGGGGGAAGCCATATGGGTAGGAGACCGGGTGTGGTTGTCAACCCAAGGGTTACCCCTAAAGGGAGGGTGCAAGAAGTTGCAGCCGAGGCGGCTGGGGCCTTTTGAGGTAACACAGCAGGTGAACCCAGTGGCGTTCAAACTCAAGTTGCCAGAGAACTTCCGGGGTGGTGCCACCGGCAATGGCGGACTCCCTCTGAAATGGAGGGACTGGCTCTGCGGGAAACGGGTCTTCTCCGCTACGGCGAAGCGGGGACCCTCTCAAAATCACAGGCGGATGAAGACTGTGACCATGGGACTCGGCAGGCACCTTTAGCGCCCCCCCAACCCGCTAAGGAACCCACTAACGGGCTCCGAAGTGAAGAGAGGGAAGTGGCGCGGTGCTGTGAGTCAATTGCTATTTCCGTGGAGCGAAGCCGCATAGCTGTTGCCGGAGAGCGCTGCCTTTTTCCTGGGACAATTTGGACTCTAAAATAAGCACCCGTGAGTACTTAGAATTTGAACAATTGGATATCAAACAAAGATTTGCGAGTAAGAAAGAACCGGACTTTAAAAAATTCATTTGAATTTGGTACGGAGCGGGAAGGGCTAAACAGGAAGTCACCCTTCCGTTCTTTTGTAAACAGAATAAAGCAAAGGCAATTTAAACTAGAGCTCAGAAAATCGTCTTTAAAAGATTGGATTTCAACATTTAAAATTGTGATTTTTTTCTTTTTGGACTGTTTGAAGTCACTTTAAAGGGAAGTAATTTTCCTCCGTCCTGATCCTGGAGCGGGGTGTCAGGACTGACGTATTCATTGACCAAAGACAAGTGCTTTTTGACAGATAGTTAAAAGAAGAGAAACTTAGCGATTCCACTGCTCCCTTTCGCATTTTAAAGGAATATATATGGACAAAGTATCTCAAAAAAGGAAATTCTGTAGCAAGAATAAATATAAGTCCTCCCCCTAGGGGGAGTTTGTGAAACTGTAACTAACTCCAGGGAACCGATAGCTGTTACAGATTAACCGTGGGAACAAGTATTTGACCTTGCAGGACAATGTACTCAGAAGCCTTGTTGCGTGCTTTTTACAAAACAAATGCTCTACTGGAAGAATTACATGAAAAGGTGAACTGGATGGTGACTTCGACTAGAAATTTTGAACAGGCAGTGGGATATTTTGACCAGACAGTGGGAAAATATGTGGAGCCCACTCAGGATTTAAACCAGAAGTGTGTTTTGATAGAACAGGAGTTTGTGACATTAAATCAGGAGTGTGTTTTGACAGAACAGACCCAACAGGAGTATGATCTTTCGGACTTGACAATTGAACTTGGAAAGAGCCAGATTTGGAAAGGAAAAGTTTGGTGTGGTTTGGAAATGGGGGGCTGGATTGACCCCCCTATGTTCGGATGTCTGGACTTTTCAAATATGGCAATGGGCTGCAAGATGTTTGGGACTGTGGGGGCTCTCAATTTTGGAGGGCCCTTGAAACATGCTTTTAAATACTACATGGAATGCAGTGGTGAACACGGAAAAGGGTCTGATCTGTCGAGAAGGGTTAAAAACATTGTCAAGCTGGAGTTATCACGAGCAAGAGACATTGTCAAGCTGGAGTTACCACGAGCAGGAGATAAGGGAAATTACAGCTACAAATATGAAGAAGAGCTGCGGAAGGGCCATGGAAGTGACTTGAGGGCCTCGGACATAAGGTTACCAGGTTAATGGGCTAGATTGATGGGAATAAGGACTGACAAAACCCGGAACCAGGAGGAAGGGACGCTGGATAAAGATTGGATTTGTTTATATCTTTCTTTCTTTTTTTCATTATTAGAATGTTTTATAAAGTTGATGAATGATAGAAAAATGTTGGAAGAAATTACTCGGCTTTAGCAAAGATGCTTAAAGAATTATGAAAGAATATTATGATTATAAGAAGCTAGTAAGGATAAGTTTTAAGTTTTAAGTTTTAAGGTTTATTCTATTATAGAAAGATAAGATTAAAATAGTCTAGGGTAATGTAATGATAGAATTTTATGAAGCATGGAAAGGAAAGGATTTGCTGGGATAATTAATAACTAGGATACAAAGAAAGGGAGGAGGAGGAGGTCTAAGAAAGAAGGTAATGACAGTTAAGGATCTGAAAATAATGAATTTGTTTTTAAATGTTTTTAAAGGTTTAGGATTTTTGTATTTTTGTCACTTTATTGTTTTCTTATTTTGAATTTTTTTTTCTTTTTACACGGGGGGAAGGGGTTTTCTTCTCTTTTTTTACTCTGTTAACTATTTTTAATCTTTGTATTCTCTTCTGTCTCTATTTTGTTTGTTTTTTCTTTTTGTAATATTTTGAAAATTTTAATAAATATCTTATTAAAAAAAAAAATCAAGTTGCCAGACAGCATGAAGATACACCCGGTGTTCCATAGGTCCCTACTCACACCGTACAGGGAGGGGCGAGAGTTTCTGGGGCGGGAGGGAGGAGTCACCACCCACCCGCAGGTAGAGGAGAGAGAACACCGCAACCAAGCCACGGAAATCCTCGATTCAAGGTGGCGAGGTCGTCAGGTGGAGTACTTGGTAGCTTGGGAGGGAGAACCCAGGTCAGAAAACACGTGGGTCCCCGCTGAGTCAATCAATGACGGGTATCTGGTGGAAGAATTCCACTGTTTGTTCCCGGATAAGCCAAAACCACTAGCGAGATTCTGGGAGGAAGAATTTGGAACCACAGACGAAGGGGACTTTGTGGGTTTTCCTGCCTCCGAAGAGGAGGGAGGTGAGGTGTCAGAGGGAGAAGAATCAGACTGGGAGGTCCACCCTGCGGGGAGAGATCGGAGCGGGTGGGAGGCTGGTTTTGAATCCTCAGAGGATGGTGACAGCTCCTTCAGGGGATTCCCCGCATTGTCGGCCGAGGAAAGAGACGAGGTTGTATCATAAAATCGCGCCGGGGGTGGAGGGGGTCCTGGGGAGGAGGTGGATGTCAGGGAACTGCCATCGGAGCCAGAGGGAGAGGGAGGGCTCCAGAGGGATTCCGGAGAGCGTCCCGGGAGGGAGAGAAGCAGCACATCTTCTGGGGAAGGAAATCAGCGTAGCACCAGTGGAGAAGGGGGGCAGATGGGGGAATCGGCGAGGTGGCTCCAAGACTCCTCGCCAGGGACCAGCGGGGAGAGCACGGGTCCTCCGATGTCCACACCCTCCCTGCGCAGAAGCCTTCTGCGCAGGGAAAGTAGACGGAGACTAGGCGTCAAAGAGCTTCTTTGCTGGAAGAAGTTCAAGAAACGCCCACTGACGGATTCTGCCAGTGATTGAGACAGCCACGGGTGAGTGGCTGTCCAGACAGAAAGGGTTCACTCAGGCAACCAGCCAGGTGTGGCGCCGATTTACGCACAAGCAACCCCTAGAACCATTACAGCAGCCTACTAACAAAGTTTGCTGGTTTAAAAGTTCCTTATGAGTCCAACACCACGATAGATGAAGCCAAACTCAGCGACTTGTCTCTCAGAGGTATCTGCCCTGTAATGTTTCAGATCAGGAGGATAACACTACACATACCAGACCTGTTTTATTAGCCTACCACATATTGCAGAACTTGCGCAAATGCAGAACCTCTTGCGTCTTCCAAACACTGGTTTGCTGTTCTGCCCAGAAGTGAGAAATCAAAGGGACTTCCGGGTTGGCGCCAGCGCCGAATGGCGGATTCCCTCCGAGCTCCGGAGGGAGTCTGCTCGACAGGGGTCGGGTCCTGCCGCGCCGGCGACGCGGGGACTCTCAAGAACCATGGGTGCGGATGCCCGTGGACTTGGTGACTCGGCGGGCACCGATAGCGCCCTCCCGACCCGCGAAGGAGCCTTTTTAAAGGCTACGGAGCGGGGGACGGGGAGCGGCGCGGTGCTGCGAGTCTTCTGCTTCCCCTGCCGAGCGAAGCCGCATGCCATTCGACGGAGAGCGCTGACTTCTTCTTCTGAAAATCTGGACTTAAACTAAAAACAACAACCCGTGAGTAATTGGGAAATTGGATTAAAAAATTTCTTTATTGGATTCGGCACGAGCGGGGGGAGGTGCAAAGAGGAAGTCCGTCTCCCCCCCATTGTAAACATTTCAAAGCAAGGATTTGACAACCAAGATCGAGAGAGGAGCTTTTGTTTTGGATAAAAGTTAAAGTTGTCAAAGTTGGAAAAATAGAGAACTTTGTTTCTGACGTTCTTGCCGGTTACATTGGACATAATATAGTTACAAGTTGCTGAAAATAAATAAGGACTGAAACAAATTAACTTGGCTTTTGGGTTTGAAGTGAAAGGAATACTGAATAACCAGAACCCCTCTAGAGGGGATTCAGGGACATTACAAGAATGGAAATAGGCCGGAAAATATTAGCTGACCTGGATGAGGTTGCCTTTCTCGTGGGAAAGTTACAAAGGATGTATGAGCAAGGCCATGTTTTGTCTACAAGTGCCACAACTTTTGAGTCAACAATAAATGCACCTACTGAGTTGGAAAAGGACTTGACGTACAAAACCCAGGCAGCAGAACAAAAAAAGAACTTAGGGAAAATTGAGGAAGTGGAAGAAGTGGAAGAAGATGCTGACCAGAAGGAGCAGGAAGGAGGGGCTGCAACGCTGCAGAAGGCAATGGTGAGCCGGAGGCCTGCTAAGATGGAGACTACAAATTTGATCAAGGTGGAAGCTGGAGTTTTTGGGACATTTGGATTTAAGAAGATTAAGAAACAAGATTTGAGCTCCACCTTTAAACATGGAGGTCTGGCTGGAAGGATCATGGAAATTATAGGGATTGTGCCCCTCCGAGCCTTGGTGTCAAACACAAAGGACTTTCAAAGAAACCGGCAGAGAGGGACTGAAAGAGATTTAAGAGCCTCAGATGTGAGGTTGCCCGGCTGACAGTAGATGGACTAATGGACAATGGTTTTGGGATCGAAGCCGGGGAAGGGAGGGTGGGGTCTGGAAATCCAAAGGCTGTTTGATATCTTTTACTCTTTTTTTTTAAAAAAAATTCTGTTGCTATTAGTATAAAGATGGGGAATCCGTGGAAGGGAAACTGGGCTGATCTTAGGAGGGAAATCTTAAGTATAAAGGATTAAGGTATAATAAGTTAAAAGCTGATATGTAAATTGAATTAAACATAATAAATAAAATAAGGTTAAAAAGTTAGGGATAAGAACTTGCTGGATAGATATCTGGATGTGGAATACAAGAAGGGGAGGTGAGGGGAAGTTCTGGAAAAAATGTTATTGAAAATTTGGAATTGTAAAGGGGGAAATTTTCTTTTTTGTTCTTTTTTTTCTTTTTATCTTTTGTATTACTTGAAACTTTAATAAATATTATTTTAAAAAAAAAGAAGAAGAAGTGAGAAATCAAAGCTTCAGTTTCTGCATTGGGTGAAGTTTTACTTTTAAGGCTTTGGTGGATGCCTGAGCTGCAAGCAATATTGCAGGGTTGGGAAGCCTGTGACTCTCCAGGTATTGTTAGACTACAACTTCTACAATTTTGATCACTGGGCAATGTTGGCTAGGGCTGATAAGAGCTGGAGTCCTCAGATGCCCTATACTATATCTGCTTCACCTGCTTTATGTGGATGTGTAGCAGATGCTGGTTCTTGGCTGTATTTTTCCCCCCAAAATTACTGTCCTAATGTATTTGAGCTGGTCTGATTTCTTGTCCAGTCCACACGTAGAAGGACGTAGAAGGTTGGCAACCCCTGATAATACTTTAAAGAGAAGTTATTTTTAAGTCACTTAAAATGCATTGTCCTTACATTCAGAAAGCGGTAGAACACTGCTATTGTTAAGATCAGGCATGTAAATAGAGTAGCAGCTGCAGTCTCATGAGAGACTTGCATACTGAGTTAAAACAATTACGTTTTACAGAACTTCTGTGCATTCTGATTCTGAAGTACACCAGTGTAGAGCTCATTCAAGAGCTGAACTCATTGCTTATATCCTTGTTTTATCAGTGGGGCACTTTACATGATAGAGCCAAGCTTCTCCCATACCCCAAGTGGTCTGCTGTCCATGCCAGCTTGTCCTTGTGTTCTCATGTGTCTTCCCTTAATCTGTGTTCTTTAAAATGACCCAAAGGAAGAAAACACAGGGAGAAACCCTCCTCTCTCTTGCACACTCTTATCTGTCCACATACTAGTCCTCTTGCTCATACACATACAGGTGAAACTTGGAAAATTAGAATATCGTGGAAAAGTTCATTTATTTCAGTAATTCAACTTAAAAGGTGAAACTAATATATGAGATAGACTCATGACATGCAAAGCGAGTTATGTCAAGCCTTTATTTGTTATAATTGTGATGATCATGGCGTATAGCTGATGAAAACCCCAAATTAACAATCTCAGAAAATTAGAATATTAAATGAAATCAGCAAAACAAGGACTGCAAATAGAGCAATATTGGACCTCTGAGAAGTAGAAGCATGCACATGTACTCAGTACTTGGTTTGGGCCCCTTTTGCATCAATTACTGCCTCAATGTGGCGTGGCATGGATGCTATCAGCCTGTGGCACTGCTGAAGTGTTATGGAAGACCTCTGGGACATTGCTGCTGCTGCTGCTGTTCTCGTGAGTGCTGGGAAGACTGCTCCCTCTCCTGCCAACTCCATCGGGCCTAGGGGGCGGGGCCTGCACTCACTGCCACAGTTTAGAGGCCTGAGCAGCTCCCTGAAGCAAGTGACAAAAATGGTTTTAAATGTTTTAAGTGCTTTTAATTTGCTGCTCCTTAAATGGTGGGTTTTTAAAAAATAATATTATATTATTTTATTATTTTATTTCTGCTTGGGGTGGGATAAGTTGTAGTGATCAGGTGGGATTGCTATGAGGAATTATAACAAATATAGAGTAAGCCATCTGTGTCAGCAATGAAAGCATTGCGTTGACTGGGTTTAAACTATTTTGATATGATTTTTGATCAATCCACACCTCTGCATCCCTGTTCCATTTCTCTTGCTTGACAAGTCACGTACACAGCCCAGCTGCCAGTTGCTTCGCCAGGCAGGCATCCTGGGTCATCAAAGACAGTGGGCAGGTTTTTTTTTAAGTAGCCTTTCCAATATGTTAATCTCAGGATGTTGATCTTAGGGGCTGGAAATAGTTTCACAGGAAGGTGATAAAGATGCCTACCTCCTTGCCATCCTTCCATCCTCTCCAGTTTATTCCTGTTTATGATCTCCGGAGTTTCTCTAGTCCTCTTTTATTTACTCTCAGATTATGTATGCATGCTCAGAGTAGTCTTTGTAATTATAAGAATTTCTTTTTATCTAACTTTGTCCCCACATGGGGTTTGTGGAAATGCTCAGAAGAAATCTGATTGGTTCTTACGAACACTATGTAAATAGTTCTTTTGTGAATAAAACGACCTGGGCCCAAGGGTGGACAGGAATTATTATTATACGCACTCCTCCCAGAGTCTTGCTGGTTCAAGCCTCTGTGTGTATTCTTATTAATCAGAGTTCAATCCTTCCTTTACGCCTCAATAAGTATTTAGTTACTTGCTTTGTTTTTATTTTTATTATTTTGTTAAGTTATTATATAGTTTGTATTTAGTTTTTAAGGGGAAGGGTCAGGGCTGCCTGGGAGTGGGCCTCAGCCAATAGAATGGCTGGGGGAGGTTCCACAGGGGGAGATGTATTGGGACACCCGATCTCAGTGATCACGGGCAGCAGGAGGAGTTACACTAAGACCAGACAATGTCATTACCGAGGAGGCAGGCTTAGTCGTTGTTTGAGGACTATCCCTGCCTCCAGGTCTGGTCCTGACCGGAAGGATACTGGAACCAGCAAGGGAAACCCACATGACCTGAAAGTGTTGCTGAGCAATGCCAAGTCAATGATGAATAAAACCACTGCCATCCACGACCTGATTGTGGATGAAGGATTTGACCTGGCATGTGTGACAGAGACCTGGTTGGATGAAGCAGATGGGCCTCTCCTTGCCGCTGCTTGCCCACCAGGTTTCTCTTACACACAGCAACCCAGGTCATGTGGGCGGGGAGGGGGGGTTGCAGTGATTTTTAGGAAGTCATTAGTCTGCACCAGGCGTCCTATTGGGAAGACCCAGTTTTCTGAGTGCATGTTCTGGAAGTTGGGCAATAGGGGCAGTACAGGATTCCTATTGGTGTACCGACCTCCCTGCTGCACCAAGGATTCCCTGCCCAAGCTGCTTCAGGTCGTGGCAAATAGGCTCCTGGAGACACCTAGTTTGGTTGTCCTGGGGGATTTTAACATCCATGGCGACACGACCTTACAAGGGGCCGCTCGGGACTTCGTGGAAAGCATGGCCTCCATGGGGCTGTCCCTGAATAAGTTTGGCCCAACTCATAGCTGCGGACATGCCTTAGACTTGGTGTTTACCTCTATTGATGTTGGTGATCTGAAATTAACTAAAAGTGAAACAAAAGAAGTGCCATGGTCAGATCACTTCCTGGTGCAACTGGACTTCTCTGCGACCCTTCCCCTCTGCAGGGAGGTGGGACCAATTCAGATGGTCCGCCCCCGCTACTTAATGGATCTAATTGGCTTCCAGAGAGTGGTAGATGTTTTATCCCAAGTTGATGGCCTTTCAGCTGATTCCCTGGTGGCCCGCTGGAATGTGGAGTTGTCAGAGCTGCTCCCCGATCCCAGCTCACAGAGGATCACGCTAGCCAGCGTTCGCTTTATAAAAGTCTTTATTGAGTTACAGTTTCCATTTCCAAGCTGCTGCGTGCAACTCTACGTCTTATGGCTAGACCGGCGAAGCTCCGTCTGAATCTCCGCCCCTCGTACACCAACTTAATATCCTCGCCTTACTCCACCTTTTCCGCCTGACCGTCCTTCTCTGGGTCCCTCTGCCCCCCGTGGTCTCCTCCCTCCGGGACTCCTCTGACGCTGACCCCCCGGACCCTCCTGTCTCCTTGCGTCGGGCTTTAGGACCTGGCTCCCTTTCCGGGCTGCTTACTGCGCCGCCTTCCCGTGCATTTGAACTTGGCGCGCGCGCCCAGCCTTCCACTTTCCGCTTGACCGTTTCTTCGCTCCCCGATGGGGGTGTGGTCACTCCTGACTCATGCCCTCCTCCCTGCTGCGAGCTGCCAGGGCTCGATCCCTGACGTCCTTCCTCTCCACTGCGCTCTGGTGGGGACGCTGGCCCCGATTTCCAACTGCTGCCCTCTGAACCCCCGCTGGTCCCTTCCTCCTGGGGTGTCCCCCTAGGCCCCCCCTTTGCTCTGGCCACTGGCGCTCCTTTCTGTGAATCTTCCGATTCACTGGAAAGACTCGGAGATCTCGGGTCGTCGTCATCACTCATCCTTTCTTCGGACTCCTCCCCCTCGCTCTCTGTTTCCTCCCTTGCCCTCGCCTCTGCTCCTGAACCCCTGACATCCATCCCCCCCCTCGAAGCCCCCCTTTCCCCCCTCCCCTCCTTCCGGTGCGGGAGCTGGGTGCTGCCGAGTCATGGGGACGAATGCCGGATACAGTTCGCTTCCCTTGGCGGGCCTCCAACTGAAGACTTCCGATTCTTCCTCCCTGCGCTCGTCGACAGCGGTCACCTCCGCTTCCATCTCTGTGCCGCCGTGCTCGAAGCCCAGGTCCTCCCCGAACATGTCCACGTCCGTCTCCGCCTCAGTCGTTCCCGGGTCCGTCGCTCGACCTGGAACCTCCAGCCACTTCCTGCGCCACTGCTCCTCTGGTCTATCGTCCCACCAATACGAGGGCTCTGAGGCAGATCCCGAGGGCGACCCCTCCGGGGAACGCGTGTCCATTGTCGGTTCCTCGTCCGAGTCGAACCCGTGGAAAGTGCTGGCTGAAAGCGTCGGTGTGAAAAGCCAATCGTCGAAAAAGTCTGCTGGCATGGGCCTGTGTGGGAAAAGGGCGTGAAACTCGTCCTTGAGCAGAGGTTCCTCCAAGGCGTAGCCTGGCACCCAGCTGTTGGCACTGGCCGGGAAGCCCTCCTTGGCGAGGAGGTATTCTACTCCCTCTTCTCCCCATCTAGAGTCCAAAATCTCTGTGACCTCGTTGATGGACTCCTCTTGTGTCACTCCCCCTTGTTCGGTTCCCTCTCGTAGCGTACTCGGATCCGTTCCTGGTTCCTGAAACCTGTGAGGTGTCTTGTAGGGAGTGAGTACCGACCTGTGGAACACCGGATGCATTCTGGAACCCTCCGGAAGCATCAGCCTGAAAGCCACCGGGTTGACCTGTTCTTCGACTTGGTAGGGCCCTAGTTGTTTATGCCCTAGTTTCTTCTTCGCTAATGACCTGGCCGGCACTGCTTGGGCTGCCAACCAGACCCAGTCTCCCACCTGGATCTCTTCGCCGACTCTCCTGTGTTTGTCCGCTTGCACCTTGTATGCATGTTTAGCCAGCTCCAGGTGCCACCGAAGTTGGTCGTGGACCTCTTGCAACTCTGACGCGAACGCGTCTGCTGTCTGCGGCTCCCCCTCCCCCATTCTTTCCAGTCCCGGGAAGGTTCTGGGGTGCCTTCCGTTGTTGGCGAAGAACGGCGTCACCCCTGTGGACACGTGTTTCGTGTTGTTGTAGGCGAACTCGGCGAGCGGCAGGTAGTCCACCCACGTCGCAGGCTGTTGATTTGCGTAGCATCTCAGGTACTGCTGCATGATGGCATTGACCCGCTCCGCTTGCCCGTTGGTCTGCGGGTGTCTAGCCGAAGCCAGGTTGATCTTGACGTTCAGGAAGCCCATCAGTTTCTGCCAGAAGTTCGAGATGAACTGCCGCCCCCTGTCAGACAGTATAGACCGCGGCAGACCGTGAACCTTGAACACGTGATCTATGAACAGTTTGGCGGTTTGTTCCGCCGTGGCCACCTTCGCACACGGAATGAAATGTGCCATCTTGGAGAACAAGTCCACCACCACTAGCACTGCCGTTTTGCCCCTCGAGCTGGGCAGATCCGTGACAAAGTCCAGGGCCACTCTCTCCCATGGTTCGAACGGGGTTTGCAGAGGTTCCAGCAGTCCCGCCGGCGGTCTGTGTACTGGTTTGGCCCTCTGGCAGGTGTCGCACCTCGCCACGTAGTCCGCGACTTCCCCTCTCATTCTGGGCCACCAGAAGTCTCTGGCGACTAATTCTATCGTCTTCTCTGTGCCAAAGTGCCCGGCAGTGGGCGCGTCGTGCAACTGCTGCAGTACCTTGGCGCGAAGATCGTCCCCTGGCACGTAGATGGCCCCTTTACGGAGGAGTAATCCATCACGAACCTGGAACTCGTCGGTCGCCGCCGTGCCCCTGTGCGCCTCTGCCATCTTTGCTCGCGCGAAAGAGTCGTCCCGCAATGCACGTCGTACCGCCTCCAGGTCAACAGTCGCCGAAGCGCACGCCCACGCTGTTGGTGCGAAGATATGCATGGCCGCCGCTGGCGTCGCCTCTTCGAGGTACTGCGGTTTACGGGAGAGGGCGTCCGCCATGATGTTGGTGTCCCCCGGGACATACTCTATACGGAAGTCGAAGTCCGCAAAGAACTCTGCCCAACGTATTTGCCTCTGGTTGAGGAACCTCGCCGTGCGCCAGTGCTCCAGATTCTTGTGGTCCGTGCGGACCTGCACTGTATGCTTGGCTCCGATCAGGAAGTGCCTCCACGCCTTGAAGGCTGCATGAATGGCTAACAACTCTCTGTCCCAGATGGTATAGTTCTGTTCTGACTTGGTGAGCTTCCTGGAGTAGAACGCTCCCGGCCTCCAAGCCCCCTGCGGGTCTTGCTGCAACAGAACTGCTCCTACGGCTCTGTCTGAAGCGTCCGTCTCCACCCTCATTGGTCTGCTGGGGTTGACGTGTAGTAGCTGCTCCTCCGACGCGAAGAGACGCTTGAGTGCCTGAAAGGACTGCTCTGCTTGCGCCGTCCAGATGAATTTCTTCTTCTTGGAGCTGAGCGTGTCCGTGATGGCCGCCGTCTGCATCGCGAACCCCTTGATGAACTTGCGATAGAAGTTCGCAAAGCCCACAAACCGCTGGACCTCCTTCCGGTTGCGCGGACTTTTCCAATCCAAAACTGCGCGAACCTTGACGCTGTCCATTGCGAGCCCTTTGTCTGACAACCTGTAGCCCAGGAAGTCCACCTCCGACACGTCGAACTGGCATTTTTCCAGCTTGGCGTAGAGCCTGTGCTGCTGTAGTCTGCTCAGCACTTCTTTGACGTCTCTGTCGTGATCGTGCTGCGATTCAGAAAAGATGAGTATGTCATCCAGGAAACAGACACACTTCTTGTAGAGCAGCCCTGCCAAGACGTGATGCATAAAAGCTTGAAAGCAGTGGGAGCCATTTTGTAATCCAAAAGGCATAACTCTGTATTCGTAGGTGCCCAGGGGCGTGAACATGGCCGTCTTCCACTCGTCGCCCTCCCGCATACGAATGAGGTTGTACGCCCCTCGGAGGTCCAACTTGGTGAAGATGCGTCCTTTGCGCACCGTCGCGAGGAGGTCGTCGATCCTGGGCATGGGGAAGTCCGATGGCTTGGTCACAGCTTTCAAAATCCGATAGTCCACCACGAGCCTTTTTTGGGGCGTGTTTTTCTTCTTGACAAAGAATACCGGACTGCCCCCCACTGCCTTGGACTCTCGGATGAAACCGCGCTCCAGATTGTGATCTATGAACTCTTTGAGGTCCTGTAGCTCGTCCTCAGACATGGAGTACAGTTTCCCCTTTGGCAACGCCGCCCCTGGTAGGAGCTCGATCTTGCAGTCGTATGGTCTGTGGGGGGGTAGCTTGTCCGCCTCCTTCTCGCAGAAAACCTCCAAAAAGTCTGTGTACTTGTGGGGAACAGCTTGCAGCGTCCCAAGCTGCAGCTGTGACTCCTCTTCCTCTCCCTCCTGCTGGGGCAGGATGCAGTGTTCAGCACAATAGGAAGAGCCGAAAGTCAGCTGCCTCTGATTCCACGCCATCGCCGGGCTGTGCTTGTCCAGCCAACTCATGCCCAGTACAATGGGCGTGTCCGATAATTGAGTGACATTGAAGCTGATGACTTCCCTGTGGTTCCCAAGTCGCATCACCATTGGTGGCGTTTGCTTCACGACTTGCCCCCCGAGCAGCTCCCTGCCATCCACCGTGACTACCTGCAGGGGCAGTGTGGCAGGCAGCAACTGTATATCGTGCTGTTCGACAAAGTCTTGCCCTATAAAGTCCGCATTGCTTCCGGAGTCAATAGTGATTGGCACGTCCATGGTGAGTCCATTGGGTAGTTGGAGCGATGCGGTGAGCCGTACTACTGGTTTGGGCGGGAGGGGGTCCGTGGGTTGCAACATCTCTGGGGACTGCTTCACTGACACGTCTGGCTGGGCCCCAGTGCCTCTGTCTCCAGCCAGACTCCTTCGTTTC
Organism: Podarcis muralis; assembly: GCF_964188315.1. Taxonomy (NCBI): domain Eukaryota; kingdom Metazoa; phylum Chordata; class Lepidosauria; order Squamata; family Lacertidae; genus Podarcis; species Podarcis muralis. Next base: position 27,776,754 of record NC_135674.1, read on the forward strand.
CCTGCTGTGGTTCTCCTTGCTGAGTCGCTGCAGTTACCATTGCTGAGGCTGCAGTGTGCTTGTGGAGCCTCTGGGGACACTCTTTCGCCATGTGCTGGGGATTGTCGCAGATGTAGCACTTCCGGTTCCCTCTAGGAGGCTTTGCTTTCACTGCTCCCGGTGCTAGGCTCTGGTTGCTGACTGAGCCCTTGCACCGCCAACCTCCATAGGTTCCGCTCCTCCTCCTGGCGGAGGCGTGGATTGCGCACGCGCTGCTTCTCTGGGAACGAAGGAGTAGCCTCTGGCTGGTTCGCGCCCTCCGCACCCTCCGTCCTTGCCCCAAGGACGTTCCTCCAGACGGACCCCAACTGCGAGCGCCCTCTGAACGATCTGCGTGCTCTGGGGTCTCTCCCCCCTCGCAATTTCGTCCTTAACCGGGCCGCTCAAGCCTTCCCAAAACAGGTCTCTGACAGGCGCCGAATCTCTGTCCCATTCCAGGGCACTGACCAATGCAAAAAAGCGGGCATGATACTGCCGTACACTGGCCCTCCCCTGCTTAAGTCCATGCACCTCCTTCCGGGCAAGATCCACGTCTATGCTTGATAAGAAGCACCCATCCATCGCTTTAATGAAGGCATCCGCATTTTGGAGCGCTGGATCCTTATCTCTCCACAAATTGCGCAGCCATGCTTTAGCATCTCCATGCAAATGGGACATGATAAACCCCACCTTCTCTTGCTCATCTCTAAAGTCCTTTTCCAGCAGTTGCAGTGCACACTTTACATCTGCTCTAAAGTTGGGGTACTGTTGCAAATTCCCATCGAAGTGAGAGACTAGACCGCCTGCTCGTCTCCCCAACCCAATCCCCTCCGGTCTGGGTGTCAGTTGCCCTTGCTTCGTAAGCATTTCCAATCTGACCTGGAGATCTCTGTAGGCGGCAGCTGCGTCCTCCTCTCTCTTCCTGGATGCAAGTACCTCGGCATTCAGTTGTGTCACTGCTTCTCTGAGATCCTCTATCTGTTGTTCGGCCGTCATCTTGTCTGCCGTTCGTGAGCTCTCGAGTAGGCACCAGCCTTCTCTCCTCTCCGCTAGGCTTTCGATGCCCACAGGAATGGAGACGGAGCTTACTGTCAGAGCTGCTCCCCGATCCCAGCTCACAGAGGATCACGCTAGCCAGCGTTCGCTTTATAAAAGTCTTTATTGAGTTACAGTTTCCATTTCCAAGCTGCTGCGTGCAACTCTACGTCTTATGGCTAGACCGGCGAAGCTCCGTCTGAATCTCCGCCCCTCGTACACCAACTTAATATCCTCGCCTTACTCCACCTTTTCCGCCTGACCGTCCTTCTCTGGGTCCCTCTGCCCCCCGTGGTCTCCTCCCTCCGGGACTCCTCTGACGCTGACCCCCCGGACCCTCCTGTCTCCTTGCGTCGGGCTTTAGGACCTGGCTCCCTTTCCGGGCTGCTTACTGCGCCGCCTTCCCGTGCATTTGAACTTGGCGCGCGCGCCCAGCCTTCCACTTTCCGCTTGACCGTTTCTTCGCTCCCCGATGGGGGTGTGGTCACTCCTGACTCATGCCCTCCTCCCTGCTGCGAGCTGCCAGGGCTCGATCCCTGACGTCCTTCCTCTCCACTGCGCTCTGGTGGGGACGCTGGCCCCGATTTCCAACTGCTGCCCTCTGAACCCCCGCTGGTCCCTTCCTCCTGGGGTGTCCCCCTAGGCCCCCCCTTTGCTCTGGCCACTGGCGCTCCTTTCTGTGAATCTTCCGATTCACTGGAAAGACTCGGAGATCTCAGGTCGTCGTCATCACTCATCCTTTCTTCGGACTCCTCCCCCTCGCTCTCTGTTTCCTCCCTTGCCCTCGCCTCTGCTCCTGAACCCCTGACAGGAGTTAACCAGGGCTATTGACTGTTTGGCTCCAAAGCGCCCTCTCCGATTGCATGGAGCCCGGACAGCCCCGTAGTTTCTCCCGGAGCTGAGGGCGATGAAACAATCACTGAGACGGCTAGAGCGCCAGTGGCGGAAAACTCATTCTGAATCAGACCGGACACGGGCTAGAGCTCAACGTCGAGCCTACCAAGTGGTGACAGCGAAGAGGGCCTTCTTTGCCACCTCTATTGCATCTGCAGAAAACAACAGCAGGAGACTTTTTCAGGTGGTTCGCAATCTATCGGAACCACCTGCACCACCGGGGCCTGGTAGGGACCCCAAGATCTCCTGCAATGCTTTTGCAAAGTTTTTTGCAGATAAAGTCGCTCAGATTCAGAAGGAGGTAGACTCCACCGTGGGAGCAGGGCCAGGGCAGGAGAGTGCTAGAGTTCTGTCTAGTCTTGTTACATGGGATCAATTCCAATCTGTTACCTCCGAGGATGCGGCTGGGGGATGGGCTCTGCGGGGTGGTGAATGCTTCCCTCTGTGAGGGAGCCTTCCCAGACCCGCTGAAAGAGGCGGTCATTAAACCGCTTCTTAAAAAACTTCTTTAGACCCGGCCAATATGGCCAACTATCACCCAGTCTCAAATCTACCATTCTTAGGCAAGGTGATTGAGCGGGTGGTTGCTGAACAACTCCAAGCATGCCTGGAGGATGCGGACCATTTGGATCCCTTCCAATCGGGATTCAGGCCTCATCATGGGATTCAGGCCTCATCATGAGTGTTCAGACTCCTGGGCTCTCACTTGTGGGGTGCCTCAGGGTTCCGTCCTCTCCCCCATGCTTTTTAATATCTACCGTATATGAAGCTGCTGGGAGAGATCATCAGGGGGTTTGGGCTGGGTGTTCATCAGTATGCAGATGACACCCAGCTCTACCTCTCCTTTAAATCAGAACCAGTGAAGGCGGTGAAGGTCCTGTGTGAGTGCCTGGAGGCGGTTGGAGGATAGATGGCGGCTAACAGATTGAGGTTGAATCCTGTCAAGACAGAAGTACTGTTTTGGGGGGACAGGGGGCGGGCGGGTGTGGAGGATTCCCTGGTCCTGAATGGGGTAACTGTGCCCCTAAAGGACCAGGTGCGCAGCCTGGGAGTCATTTTGGACTCACAGCTGTCCATGGAGGCGCAGGTTAATTCTGTGTCCAGGGCGGCTGTCTACCAGCTCCACCTTGTACGCAGGCTAAGACCCTTCCTGCCCACGGACTGTCTCACCAGAGTGGTGCATGCTCTGGTTATCTCCCACTTGGACTACTGCAATGTGCTCTACGTGGGGCTACTTTTGAAGGTGACCCAGAAACTGCAATTAATCCAGAATGCGGCAGCTAGACTGGTGACTGGGAGTGGCCGCCGGGACCACATAACACCGGTCCTGAGAGATCTGCATTGGCTCCCAGTACGTTTCCGAGCACAATTCAAAGTGTTGGTGCTGACCTTTAAAGCCCTAAACGGCCTCGGTCTTGTATACCTGAAGGAGCGTCTCCACCCCCATCATTGAACCCGGACACTGAGGTCCAGCGCTGATGGCCTTCTGGCGGTTCCCTCATTGCGAGAAGTGAGGTTACAGGGAACCAGACAGAGGGCCTTCTCGGTAGTGGCGCCCACCCTGTGGAAGTAAGCAGCTATCTTCTTTTTAAAAGACATCTGAAGGCAGCCCTGTTTAGGGAAGTTTTAAATATTTAATGCTGTATTGTTTTTAACATTTGATTGGGAGCCTCCCAGAGTGGCTGGGGAAACTCAGCCAGATGGGCGGGGTTTAAATAAATTATTATTATTATTATTATTATTATTATTATTATTATTATTACTACTACTACTACTACTACTACTGCTACTACTACTACTGTTATAAGACCAGGATGCTTCAATAGCAGCCTTCAGCTCTTCTGCATTGCTCGGTCTCATGTCTCTCATCTTTCTCTTGGCAATGCCCCATAGATTCTCTATGGGGTTCAGGTCAGGCGAGTTTGCAGGCCAATCAAGCACAGTAATCCCATGGGCATTGAACCAGGTTTTGGTACTTTTGGCAGTGTGGGCAGGTGCCGAAGAGTCCTGCTGGAAAATGAAGTCAGCATCCCCATTCTGTGGAAGGAAGCATGAAGTGCTCCAAAATCTCCTGGTAGACGACTTCCTGGTTGGTCACCCTTTTATGGAGGACAGGAACTCTTTCAGCTGAAAGAGCTCTGTGCACTGAGGCTGGGGGTGACTGCAAGAGCAAGGTGAAACTAATATATGAGACAGACTCATGACATGCAAAGCGAGATACGTCAAGCCTTTATTTGTTATGTTGTTGTTTAGTCGTTTAGTCGTGTCCGACTCTTCGCGACCCCATGGACCAGAGCACACCAGGTATTCCTCTCTTCCACTGCCTCCCGCAGTTTGGTCAGACTCATGTTTGTAGCTTCGAGAACACTGTCCAACCATCTCATCCTCGGTCGTCCCCTTCTCCTTGTGTTCTTTCCCAACATCAGGGTCTTTTCCAGGGAGTCTTCTCTTCTCATGAGGTGGCCAAAGTATTGGAGCCTCAGCTTCACGATCTGTCCTTCCAGTGAGCACTCAGGTCTGATTTCCTTAAGAATGGATGCGTTTGATCTTCTTGCAGTCCATGGGACTCTCAAGAGTCTCCTCCAGCACCATAATTCAAAAGCATCAATTCTTCGGCGATCAGCCTTCTTTATGGTCCAGCTCTCACTTCCATACATCACTACTGGGAAAACCATGGCTTTAACTATACGGACCTTTGTTGGCAAGGTGATGTCTCTGCTTTTTAAGATGCTGTCTAGGTTTGCCATCGCCTTTCTCCCAAGGAGCAGGCGTCTTAATTTCGTGACTGCTGTCACCATCTGCAGTGATCATGGAGTCCAAGAAAGTAAAATCTCTCACTGCCTCCATTTCTTCCCCTTCTATTTGCCAGGAGGTGATGGGACCAGTGGCCATGATCTTCATTTTTTTGATGTTGAGCTTCAGACCATATTTTGCGCTCTCCTCTTTCACCTCATTAAAAGGTTCTTTAATTCCTCCTCACTTTCTGCCATCAAGGTTGTGTCATCTGCATATCTGAGGTTGTTGATATTTCTTCCGGAGATCTTAATTCCGGCTTGGGATTCATCCAGCCCAGCCTTTCGCATGATGAATTCTGCATATAAGTTAAATAAGCAGGGAGACAATATACAGCATTGCAGTACCCCGTTAAAAACCTCAGATCAAGCGTTCTGAGGACCTGGTGTTCCGGCAGGTACCCATTGCAACTCCCTCGCTTCCCAGTAAGCTCTGTTAGAGCCCCGAGAGTGAGCGAGGTTGGAGACGTGGGTACTGCGGAAAAAAACAAAAATCTCCTGGTAGACGGCTGCGTTGACCCTGGACTTAAATGAAGCACAGTGGACCAACACCAGCTGATGGCATGGCTCCTCAAATCAACACAGACTGTGGAAACTTCACACTGGACTTCAAGCATCTGGCATTGTGTGCCTCCCCATTCTTCCTCCAGACTCTGGATCCTTGGTTTCCAAATGAGATGCAAAAGTTGCTCTCATCAGAAAAGAGGACTTGGGACCACTGAGCAACAGACCAATTCTTTTTTTTCTTTAGCCCAGGGAAGACGCTTCTGACGTTGTTTCTTGTTCAGGAGTGGCTTGACAAGAGGAATACGACATTTAAAGCCCATCTCCAGGATCCGTCTGTGTGTGGTGGCTCTTGATGCACTAACTCCAGCCTTAGTCCACTCCTTGTGAAAGTTCCCAACACGTTTGAATGGTCTTTTCCTGACAATCCTCTCCAGACTGTGGTCATCCCTGCTGCTTGTGCACCTTTTTCTTCCACACTTTCCCCTTCCGCATAACTTTCCATTAATGTGCTTTGATACAGCACTTTGGGAACATCCAACTTCTTCTGCAATTACCTTTTGAGGCTTTCCCTCCTTATGGAGGCTCTCAATGATGGCTTTCTGCACAACTGTCAGGTTAGTAGCCTTCCCCATGATTGTGCTTCCTACTGAACCAGACTGAGAGACCATTTAAAGGCTCAGGAACCCATTGCAGGTGTTATGAACTGAATAGCTAATGCACCTTTTCACAATATTCTAATTTTCTGAGATTGTTAATTTGGGGTTTTCATTGGTCCTGTATACCTGAAGGAGCGTCTCCACCCCCATCGTTCAGCCCGGACACTGAGGTCCAGCTCTGAGGGCTTTCTGGCAGTTCCCTCATTGCGAGAAGTGAGGTTACAGGGAACCAGACAGAGGGCCTTCTCGGTAGTGGCGCCCACCCTGTGGAAATAAGCAGCTATCTTCTTTTTAAAAGACATCTGAAGGCAGCCCTGTTTAGGGAAGTTTTAAATATTTAATGCTGTATTTTTAACACTCGATTGGAAGCCGCCCAGAGTGGCTGGGGAAACTCAGCCAGATGGGTGGGGTATAAATAAATTATTATTATTATTATTATTATTATTATTATTATTATTATTATTATTATTATTATTATTGTTGTTATTATTATCAGCTGTACCCCATAATAATCACAATTATAACAAATAAAGGCTTGACATATCTTGCTTTGTATGTCTATCTCATATATTAGTTTCACCTTTTAAGTTGAATTACTGAAATAAATGAACTTTTCCATGATATTCTAATTTTCCGAGTTTCCCTGGGAATCAAAAATGGTTTTCAGGTCGGTCTTCCTGTGCTGATCTATGTACGTGCTTGGTTGGTACATTTATGAACATTTATTATATATCTAAGACGTTAAAATTCTTATCACAATACCACCTCAAGTGTCCTGGCTTTTCTCAAAAGAACTCCTGGAACTGTAGTTTATGAGGGTGCTAAGTACTCTGTCTTACAGATCTCGAACACTTAAGGAAGTACAACTCCCAGGGTTCCTTAGTTGCATTGAATGCCTATTAAACCACTTTAATTCTATGGTATAAAGATGTACATAGTCTGCAAAATAGTCTTGCAAGTTCCAATTCAAAACAGGGCTGCAACACTTATTCCCCTGCATGTTTACTTGGTATTAAGTCTCACTGAGTTTAACGGGGCTTGTTCCTCTAGGTGTTAAGGCTACAATTTCCATTCCACCCTGTCTTCATCACAATCAATGCAGTTTCCATTCTGCTGCAGTTCAGTTTCCACAAAATACTGCGCTATTTGACTCACGGTCTGCTATTTCACGTAACTTACACAATCAATGGCAAAATTATTTCCACACCAATCAATTCAATATAAAAGAAATGTAAAAACAAGGTAAAAAGATACTATGTATTGATTGAAACAAGAACATTGCAGGAGAATAAAGATTGTACTTGCTGGATTGATTTCTGTTCTGGACCTTGGATAGAAATAGTGGCAATTTCCACTTCCACTAAAATTCTCTGACGTTCCAATCTGCTCCCAAGTAAGCATGCATAGGATTTGCAGCCACCGTTTAATTAAAATATATTGACAATAAAGTGTGACTGGTTATTTGGAAAGCACATTAAAATAAAATAAACTGCATCTAAACTGCTCACCAGAGATGAGGGGGTTGCACTGGAACAACCCAATATCTACCTACTGCAAACACACTCAGCCTACGAGACGTAGGATTTCAATTGTGCTATTAGGATGGTGGCAGCTCAGATTCATAAGGAATAACTTGCCAAACAGCTAAATATGGCCCACATCATGAATAGGGCAGGAAATACAGTATCTATGCTGCTACTCTAGCTTCCTCACTCCCATTGTTTTAAAACAGGGGTCAGTAAACTTTTTCAGCAGGGGGCCGGTCCACTGTCCCTCAGACCTTGTGAGGGGCCGGACTAAATTTTGGTGGGGGGGGGGTGATGCAAGAGCACCACAAGCCCCAGTAGCTGCTTACCTGTGTCTTGCGAGCGGCAGGGGCTGGCGGTGGTGGGATGATGAGCAGTGCGCGAAAGGGCTCCGGAGAGGGGCTGCTTAAAATGGCAGCTGCTTGAGCGCTGCTGCTGCTGCTGGGACCAACAAAACCCAGCCCTCTTCCTCCTCTAGGCAGGGCGGGGAGATGCCAGGAGAAGGGAGGGAGGGAGGGAGGGAGGGAGGAGGAGGAGGCGCCACCGTGTGAAGGAGAGGGAAAGAACGTGTGCGCTGGCGATCCACGTGGCAATTCCTGGACCATCCGCGGGCCGGATCCAGAAGGCAAATGGGTCTGATCAGCCTGCGGACCTTAGTTTGCCTACCCATGTTTTAAAAGCTACAGTTTTTATTTATTTATATATTTTTAAAAAGATTTTTATTAAGGTTTTCAAAATATTACAAAAAGAAAAAAGAAAAAGAAAAAATACAGAGTAAAAACAGTTCAAAACAATTCAATCTTTCCGTGTCTTATCTTTCATTTGCCTGTTCCCCGGACCTCCTCACACCTCCCTTTTTTGTATCCAGTTCAATTAGTTGGTTCAGCAAATCCTTTCCCTCTTTGTTTTTATCCTAATCTTTAGTCTTAATATATTATAACTTTAAATTATCACCTGTTAACAATCCATTTTTGCACATCTTTTTAACATTACTGCTGAAAACCACTTAACTTCAATCCAACATCATTCTAACATTCATTAATTTTGCAGTATTTCTGTAAATAGTCTTTAAATTTCTTCCAATCTTCTTCCACCGACTCTTCTCCCTGGTCTCGGATTCTGCCGGTCATTTCCGCCAGTTCCATATAGTCCATCACCTTCATCTGCCATTCTTCCAGGGTGGGTAGATCTTGCGTCTTCCAATACTTTGCGATAAGTATTCTTGCTGCTGTTGTGGCATACATAAAGAAAGTTCTATCCTTCTTTGGCACCAATTGGCCGACAATGCCCAGGAGAAAGGCCTCTGGTTTCTTCAGAAAGGTATATTTAAATACCTTTTTCATTTCATTATATATCATCTCCCAGAAAGCCTTAATCCTTGGGCACATCCACCAAAGGTGAAAGAATGTACCTTCAGTTTCTTTACATTTCCAACATTTATTATCGGGCAAATGATAGATTTTTGCAAGCTTGACTGGTGTCATGTACCACCTGTATATCATTTTAAAAGCTACAGTTTTTAAAGCTACAGAGCCAAGAAGTGCACCTCTCCTGTTTATGAAGAATGGACTGGCATAGAAACTGAAACAGACTACTTTAAAGCAAAGTCTGCAAAAACAATTGCCAACTTCTTAGTTGCAAATTCAGCTAAATCTAAATATTAAATCTAAAGGCTTACAACAGCAATACAATTACACACTGTGCCATCAGTAGTCTGACATATTTCAAAGGAAAAATATGGAGAAAAAACCCCCGAAGGAAACAAAACACATACATTGCCTAAAAACATTTAAAAACATTATTCCATATTTACCTAGTTATAGATAACCTGTTTGGGGAAGCTAAAACAGACCCCAAAAATGCTGTTGGCCACATTTGATTTAGAAATTAATTAAAACAGCAGCATATGATCTTTTTAGCACCAGGTGAAAGGAAAAATAAATAGATACCTTGTGAGTTTCATGGAATTCTCCATCAAGCAGGGTGTAAAATAAAAAAGGGGGAGGGAGATTAATGAAACTGGAGATTATAACTTGTGTATCTACTAAAAGCAAAGTCAATAGAGACCAAAGTGGAAAGCAATAGGTACAACCACACTGTATTACTTTCCACTCTGGCTTCTATTTGAGACATTTTGTTTCATACATAGAAAAAGTGACAGCATTAGGCAGTAAAAGGTAGACTTCCTCCTTTTCTATAATTGCTTGACAATAAATTTGGTATTCCTCAAAGAATACAAAGGTGCCCTGATCAGCAATAGAATCAGTTTCAAATATCTGTTGTTATTTAACATTTTCAATGGGAAGCACCCCCCCCCCAACTGTGAACACCAATGTTGGAATTCTAGTGTAATGTAGCATTTAAGCCTAGTATAGTTGTAGGTTTTAACCCAAGTCCCCCATTGCAATTCGGATCTGAATTGGAGGTGTGGGGGGGGGGTCTGCAACTTCACTTTATGTGGGTGGTGGGGTGGACCTGCACTCAACGGCAAATTGCAATTACAGTCATGTATAATTTGGCTCTCATCATGCCTTCTATCAGCAACATTTTCCTCTTTTTTAAAAATATATATATACAAATCTTGCCTGATGAAGAGCTGTGAAACCTGACGGATAGCTCACTTTCTGTGACTTTCAAGTGGTCTAAATAAACGTATTATGCTACTGCTTCTATCTGAACCTGCTACTGCTACTAATGACCTGCTTCACTGACCTCTGCCACTGTATGATGAAGATGACTATTGTAAAGGCTAATAGCTAAGTCAACTTTGTCTTCCAAAACGTTCATGTAGCAGGGAGACACCTTGACCTATAAAATCTAAAAACACTGCAGCATGCTTTGGAAGTATAAGCAGCTGCAAAAAGGGGGAAAGAATGGAGTCAGCACACCAGCTTTCATACTTTTGGCCAAGATAAGCTAATTTTAATCTTTAATATTCACCAGTCACAAAGTGCTTACCTATCAACAGTGGCGGCAATCTGCATAAAGAACAGAGCTTGATTTCCAGTTTGAGGTAATTTCAATTAAGTTTTGGATATAACTGTTATTAATTTTTCCCATTACACTGAAACTTGAGATTCAGAAATGACCTATTTTCCTGCAGTCCCCTTGTACCTAGGAGTGGCTTGCTTCTTGTTATGTACTGAGTGAATAGGATCCAAAATGCAGCAGTCTGATTGGTCCTAGAACAATAGGATTCAGAATGCAGCAGTCTGATTGGTCCTAGAACAATGCAGCAGTATGATTGGTCCGCAGGAGCCACCCAATCCAGCTCCAGGTGGAAGTGAATCTGCAACCTGATTGGCCAGGCATCAGATGACCGACACCAGGCATCAGATGATCGATCCAAGAGCCCCAGGTCCTGGGGCCCAACACACCAAGGCAACTTGACGGAGATCACGGACTGCCAGGTATACCAATTGCCCCACCCCAACATAAAGAAAATTTATGTAGAGGTACAGATAGAGGGGGGCCCGTGCCGCATGGAGCTTGACACGGGTTCAACTCTATCCATAATCTCGGCAAGGACCTTAAGGAAACTGTGCCCTAGTGGGGGTTCCAAACTCAGGCCGACCCCATTCACCACAATGGGGGTGGGGACCTGCAGGGTGCAATATCGAGGGTGTACATGGCAACTGGACTTGCTTGTGGTCAAGGGCCCCTACACTAGCTTACTGGGTTTGGCATGGTTTGGACCACTGGGGCTAGCCGTCACTGGGGTGAACCGCACTAGCTTACAAGTTGACGTGGACGCCATATGCAAGGAATTTCTGGGGGTTTTCGATGGGAAATTGGGACAGTATACGCCCCCCCATTACCCTAAAGCTTGACCCCGCAGTACGACCGGTCAGGCTTAGGGTCCGCTGGGTCCCGTTCGCCCTGAAACCCCGTATAGATGAGGAATTGGACCGGTTCGTGGAGCAAGGAGTGCTGGAGCCTGTGCCTAATTCCCCCTGGGAAACCCCGATCGTCACACCCGTCAAGCCTAATGGTTCGGTCCGCATCTGCGCAGACTACAAATGTACCATAAACAAGGCCCTCACGGCCCACGCATACCCAGTGCCAGTGGTCAGCCATGTCCTTGCCACCCTGGCTGGGTCAAAAATTTTTGGCAAGCTGGACTTGGCCCAAACCTGTCAACAGCTGCCGGTGGATGAGGCCACAGCAGAGGCACAGACAATTGTGACACACAGAGGAGCGTTCAAGGTATGCAATTCGGTGTCAGCGTGGCACCAGGCATATTACAGAATCTAATGTACTCGCTCATTAAAGGGATTCCTGGTGTCACCCCCTTCTTCGATGATGTGTTGATTGTTGGGCCCACGCCAGAGGAGTTTGAGGACCGCCTCCGCACCGTTCTGCACCGTTTTCAGACGGCGGGTCTCAAGGTGAAGTGGGAAAAATGTCTACTAGGAGTGCCTCAGGTGGACCTTCTGGGGTCCACCCGACTGGGGACAAGGTACGGGCCATTTGTGATGCCCCAGTGCCCAAGGGCAAGACTGAACTTCAGGCCTTCTTGGGACTATTGAACTTTTACCATGCCTTCCTTCCCCATAAGGCGGCGGTAGCGGAGCCCCTACACAGACTCCTGGACAAATGGGCCCCTTGGGTGTGGGGCCAGCGCCAGGAGGCCGTATTCCAGGTAGTCAATGACTTGCTTGTCCTTGTGGTAGTCAAGGTAGTCTAGGACTTCTCAGCTGAATTTAGCCCTGCCTTAAACAGGGCCTGCACTGGTTCGGAACTCAAATCCCAGCACAGCTTGTGGACCAGCATGGGAAACTGAGACCAGTAACTGCGAACAGTCAAATTGCCTTGCTTCAAAGCCAAGAGTTCCTTGAAGGAGGTTATGATCAAGTGGGCCATGGATCTTGGATATAATCTAGACTACGACAGGTGGGTGAAACTTTGGAATAAGGACATGAAATTCACAGCTTGTGTTGGACTCCGAGAAAATATGGAAAAAATGATGTACCGATGGTACATCACCCCAGTGAAACTGGAGAAAATGTATAAGACCGGGGACAAAACTTGCTGGAAATGCAAAACAAAAGAAGGTGACTTCCATCACATGTGGTGGGCCTGTGAAGAAGTGAAAAGGTTTTGGGGTCTTATCTATGATGAACTAAAAAAGATTTTGAAATATACTTTTCCTAAAAAACCCGAAGCCTTTCTTCTAGGAATGGTTGGAGACGAGATCAGGAAAGAAGACCAAACTATGTTCCAATACGCAACGGTAGCAGCCAGGATATTGTTAGCACAAAACTGGAAAACACCTAATATCCCAACTATTAGAGAATGGCAAATTAAGTTATTTGAATATATAGAACTATCAAAGATGACACAGAAGATCAGGCATCAAAAAAATGTAAAATTTATTAACGAACAAATTTATTACATACATGGAAACAAATTTAGGAAACATTAAAATCACAGTAGGTGTAACATAAAACCTGTGAGGTATAGATAAAGGTTGTAAAAGGATACCGCAGAAGATAATGTGGGGATATAGCTCAAATCGTGGTGGAGGGAAGTCAATTTAACGTTATGCTATGAATTAATGTTTCTCTTTGTTGTTTATTTATGTACTTTTGTTCTTTTTCTTGGTATGTTCGTGGTTTTGTTTTACTTTATGTTGTTTTTCTCTTAAAAAAAACAACCAAGAGTTCCTGCTGAGTCATATCAACTTGGCTCTCATTTGTCCATCGCCTGATAGAATTTTTCCAAATCCCGGAGTGCATCATTACCGGCTGCTATCAGTGGCCTCACCCACTCTCTAGCTGGCCCAGATACGTGGCTAATTACAAAAGCCACTCTCTGCTGATCATTGGCAAACCCCCTCGCCTGGAGCTCCAATGCATATTTCAACTCCGTTTTAAAGCTTAAGTATTCCTGAGGATCCCCTTCAAACCTACCCACCAACGAAGGCATCTTCCTTCCCAGCAGGTCACCCGTCGGTTCCTTAATTTGCGAACGGCTCTCCTCCAGTCTAATACGCAGCTCCTCCGCGCGTCTTTCCAGATCAGCATGGCGTTCCTTAAAAGCAACAAATTCCCTCTCCATCGTTCTTATCTGTCCTTTCTTGCTAGCACCCGATAATGAGTCTTTGCCATGCTGTCCAGGATGATTGGTGGGTGCTAGAAGAGATAAGAGTCCGGGCCTCCAGCCAGTTTTACAGGTTTTATTAGGTCCATTTTCCTATTTACACACAGAGCTCTCAGAGCACATCCGGCTCATTCGGTATCAGATGCAGAGACTAAATGTTCCTTTCGTTTTCTCCAGCATAGCCACTTCCGGAGCCCTCCCCTTTTCCTCCCTCTTTTATGTGAAGAGCTGAGCCCCAGAAATTGCTCCCCCCTCCCTGATTCATTGCTTCCTGACATCCCTTCGTCATCCTCCCCCTCTGATGAGGTGCAACTACTTACGATCGGAGGCTTATCTCTGTATTTTCCCATCATTTCCCCCTTCTCAGCCCCCAGTTCCCTGACACAGTAGGTGTCTCCTCCTAGGTGAAAGGCAATATTGGGTGAAAGGCAATATTGAACAATATTGGGTGAAAGGCAATATTGAACAAAGTTACCTTATGTATGGTTCCTTTGAAGGAAAAGTGATTTTTAATGTTTGCATGCAAATTGATGTATTAAGGTAAATGGAGAAAGTATGTACAATGAACTCATCACTGGTATGCTACTGAACCATGGTGAATAATTGGAAGAGGAAGAATTTTGTGTTCTGATTGTGTCATGGTATTGACAGAGAACACAGGGGAGGAGGGGAGACAAGCAGAGGAAGGGGGGCAGGAAGTGACAGTGGAGGAAAGGAGGGAAACTCAGGAGGAGGGAAGGCTCTCAGATGTTGGAGCAGAGCCTCAACACCACACAGGAAGCTCTGGCACGGATAGCGAGGCAGTGCCGGTTCCATCTGCCCAGGAAAGGAGAGTGTTAAAGAGGAGGGGGCAGAGACATCAAATGAGAATGCCTCGCCTCTTCTGCTGGAAAAGGGGCGGACGTAAGTCATAGAATCATAGAATCATAGAATCATAGAGTTGGAAGAGACCACAAGGGCCATCGAGTCCAACCCCCTGCCAAGCAGGAAACACCATCAGAGCACTCCTGACATATGGTTGTCAAGCCTCTGCTTAAAGACCTCCAAAGAAGGAGACTCCACCACACTCCTTGGCAGCAAATTCCACTGTCGAACAGCTCTTACTGTCAGGAAGTTCTTCCTAATGTTTAGGTGGAATCTTCTTTCTTGTAGTTTGGATCCATTGCTCCGTGTCCACTTCTCTGGAGCAGCAGAAAACAACCTTTCTCCCTCCTCTATGTGACATCCTTTTATATATTTGAACATGGCTATCATATCACCCCTTAACCTCCTCTTCTCCAGGCTAAACATGCCCAGCTCCCTTAGCCGTTCCTCATAAGGCATCGTTTCCAGACCTTTGACCATTTTGGTTGCCCTCCTCTGGACACGTTCCAGTTTGTCAGTGTCCTTCTTGAACTGTGGTGCCCAGAACTGGACACAGTACTCCAGGTGAGGTCTGACCAGAGCAGAATACAGTGGCACTATTACTTCCCTTGATCTAGATGCTATACTCCTATTGATGCAGCCCAGAATTGCATTGGCTTTTTTAGCTGCCGCGTCACACTGTTGGCTCATGTCAAGTTTGTGGTCAACCAAGACTCCTAGATCCTTTTCACATGTACTGCTCTCAAGCCAGGTGTCCCCCATCTTGTATTTGTGCCTCTCATTTTTTTTTGCCCAAGTGCAATACTTTACATTTCTCCCTGTTAAAGTTCATCTTGTTTGTTTTGGCCCAGTTCTCTAATCTGTCAAGGTCGTTTTGAAGTGTGATCCTGTCCTCTGGGGTGTTAGCCACCCCACCCAGTTTGGTGTCATCTGCAAATTTGATCAGGATGCCCTTGAGTCCATCATCCAAGTCGTTGATAAAGATGTTGAATAAGACCGGGCCCAAGACAGAACCCTGTGGCACCCCACTAGTCACTCTTCTCCAGGATGAAGAGGAACCATTGATGAGCACCCTTTGGGTTCGGTCAGTCAGCCAGTTACAAATCCACTGAGTGGTAGCATAGTCAAGACCGCATTTTACCAGCTTCTTTACAAGAATATCATGGGGCACCTTGTCAAATGCCTTGCTGAAATCAAGGTAGGCTACATCCACTGCGTTCCCTTCATCTACCAGGCTTGTAATTCTGTCAAAAAACGAGATCCGGTTAGTCTGACATGACTTATTTTTCAGAAATCCATGCTGACTATTGGTGATCACAGCATTCCTTTCTAGGTGCTCACAGACTGTTTGCTTAATGATCTGCTCCAGAATCTTCCCTGGTATTGATGTCAGACTGACTGGGCGATAATTATTTGGGTCCTCTCTTTTCCTCTTTTTGAAAATAGGGACAACATTTGCCCTCCTCCAGTCTGCCGGGACTTCGCCTGTTCTCCAGGAATTCTCAAAGATGACTGCCAGTGGTTCTGAGATCACATCTGCCAGTTCTTTTAATACTCTTGGATGCAGTTCATCTGGCCCTGGAGACTTGAATACATCTAGACTAGCCAAGTATTCTTGTACTATCTCCTTAGTTATTCTGGGCTGTGTTTCCTCTGCTGAATCATTTGCTCCAAATTCTTCAGGTCGGGCATTGTTTTCTTTATCGGAGAAGACTGAGGCAAAGAAGGCATTGAGGAGTTCAGCCCTTTCTGTGTCCCCTGTTTGCATTTCACCATCTTCTCCTCTGAGTGACCCCACTGTTTCTTTGTTCTTCCTTTTGCTACGAACATACCCATAAAAGCCTTTTTTGTTGCTTTTAACCTCTCTAGCAAGCCTGAGTTCATTTTGTGCTTTAGCTTTTCTGACTTTGTGTCTACACGTGCTGGCTCTTTGTTTGAATTCCTCTTTGGTGGTTTCCCCCCTTTTCCATTTTTTGTACACATCCTTTTTTAATCTTAACTCAGTTAAAAGTTCTTTAGATAGCCACCCTGGCTTCTTTAGGCACCTTCCATGTTTCCATCTCATTGGTATTGCCTGAAGTTGTGCTTTTACTATCTCCCTCTTAACAAACTCCCAGCCATCATGAACTCCCTTTCCTTTTAGTATTACTGTCCATGGGATCTCACCCAGCACTTCCCTAAGTTTTATGAAGTCGGCTTTCTTAAAGTCAAGAAATTGAGTCCTAGTATGCTTGGCTGCTCCTTTCCGCTGTATAGTAAACTTCAGAAGAGCATGATCACTCGCGCCTAATGATCCTTCCACTTCTACCCCACTAACCAGGTCCTCAACATTGGTTAGGACCAGATCTAAAATGGCTGTTCCTCTTGTTGCTTCTCCCACTTTCTGGACAATGAAGTTGTCTGCAAGGCCAGTGAGGAATCTGTTTGACCTTATGCTCTTGGCTGAGTTTGACATCCAACAAATATCTGGGTAATTGAAGTCCCCCATTACTACTATCTCCCTTCCTTTTGCATGCTTGGCCATCTGTTCCAGGAAGGCATCATCTATGTCCTCCGTTTGGCTTGGGGATCTATAGTAAACTCCCACAATGAGGTCTCTGTTATTCTTCTCTCCCTTAATTTTGACCCAAATGCTCTCACTTTGGCCTTGAGGTTCTAAATCTTGGATCTCTTCACAGGTATACACATCCCTGACATATAACGCTACTCCTCCTCCTTTCTTGTCTGGTCTGTTTCTCTGAAATAGATTGTATCCCTCCATTATTACATTCCAATCGTGGGACTTATCCCACCAGGTTTCAGTGATGCCTATTATGTCATATTTAGTTTGCTGTACCAAGAGCTCAAGCTCATCTTGTTTATTTCCCATAGTCACTCCGAGAATCTGACTCACAGGATTCGGACACATGATTATGTGTGTTGCTTGTACATATGTAAAATAAAGGATGTATATATGTATCTCTGAGTGAGCAGAGGCATTTTTTGCGGAGAGCATTCACAAGCCATCACAGCATTCTTGGAGTCACCGTTCTCTTTGCTAGGAAAGGGAAGCGGAGCCATGCAGAACCCATCGAAAGACAAGAAAGGTATGCCTGAACCGCCAAGGGAGCGGCTGGGGGAGCCGGAGGAGGGCTATCGGTGGAGGCAGTCTGGCAGCAAAATGTTTTACTGCAATCGCAGGTTGAACAACTTGCAAATAAATTGGACCTACAAGTTCAATTGTTGGAGGCTGAGAAAGCAAACAAGGGTAGCAAGGTTGTACCCTTACACCACAATAAATTTGATGGGGACAGTCAGAGATACTCCAGCTTCCGAACAGAGGTGCTATACACGTTGGAGCTGAGGAAAAATGACTTTAGATCAGACCAAGAGAGAGTTGGATTTGTTATCGCGCACCTCGAGAAAGATGCGAAAGATTGGGTGATTCCGCTGATGGCTGGGAATCAAGCTGCCCTGAGGAGCGTAAAGGACTTTATAGATATGATGGACGCTGTGTTCCTAAGTGCCTTGCATACTAAGGTCACATCACAGCAGCTCCTGAGCTTGAAACAGGGCAGCAGGCCAGTGAGAGTTTACTGGGCTCAGTTTGCTACATTAATACACCAACTCCAGTGGTCTATGGACTCTCCACCGGTGGAAGAGATTTTCAGAGCAGGTTTGAACGCTGAGGTTCAAGACCAGCTGGCCAGAATGCCAGAACCTTCTAACTTTGATGAACTTGTGAGAATCTGCCTCCAGATTGGATTGAGAGAGGAAACCAGGGAGGCAGAAAGAAAGACTGCGACTGGGAGAAATTGGCGCGAAAGCCGCATTCCAGAGATTCCAGAGCGTAAAATTGGAGGCGGGCCCAGAAAGAATGGGGAGGAGGCGATGGAATTGCGAGCTGTGCGCGCCAAAACCCCTTCGACCGTTAGCACAGCAACCAAAGAAGAGAGGAGGGGCTGGAAAGAGACTAGGAAGTGTTTCCTATGCAACCAGCCTGGACATATTGCCAAAAACTGTCCAAAACGTTGTGCCTGGGAATCCTTGTCAGGCGCCGAAGTGAGGGAAGGTGACGGAGCACAAGGGCAGGACCAGGGAAACGAGAAGACCTGGCTGGTAGTGGAGGCCTGCAACCAGGAAAAGAAAAACTAAGAGGTCTCCGAGCCGGTGCTCCAGTCCCGGGAATCACTTTGGCAGTGAAACTACAACTCCCAAATGGGCGCCACCTGACGGTTCACGCGTTAATTGACTCTGGGGCCTCTGCCGTTTTTTTTGACATTGACTTGGCCCTGGAGCAGAGACTGGCATTAATTCCTTTAGATTTTCCCTTACAGGTCCAAATGATTGATGGGCGGCCCCTGGTGGCTGGAGATGTCGCATACCAGACCCCGCCAATGAGGATGGAAGTGGATCGCCATGCTGAGACGCTGTCTTTCCATGTGACTAAGTTGAGTGGCCACCCCGTGGTACTGGGGATGAGTTGGTTGGCCAAGCATGACCCTGCCATAGCTTGGCACCAAAGGTCGCTCACGTTTGCTTCGGCCCACTGCCTTCAGAATTGTTTGGGGGAATATAGGGGTGAACCGGGGGGCAAATGTGGAAAGGGAAGGGGTTCACATGGAAGAAGTGAACATACCTCATCACTATGCTGCCTACAAGGATGTTTTTAGTGAGAAGGAGGCAGATAAGCTGCCCCCCCCCCACAGGGAGTATGATTGCAAGATAGACTTGGTGCCAGGGGCCACACTACCCCCTGGGAAGCTTTATTCCATGTCAGAGGCAGAAACGCAGGCTCTGAGGGAATTCTTGGATGAGAACTTGAAAAAGGGTTTCATTAGAGAATCCACTGCAGCAGGAGGTTCCCTAGTTTTCTTTGTAAGCAAGAAAAACACAGATAAGATGAGGCTTGTGTGTGACTACCGCCGGTTGAACAGTGTAACTGTACCCATAGCTTACCCATTACCAAGGATAGGAGATTTATTGGAGAGGGTTAGGACTGGGAAAATCTTCATGAAGTTGGATTTGAGGGGGTCGTATAATCTGATCAGAATCCGAGAAGGGGATGAGTGGAAAACCACCTTTTACGCCCTTTTTGGGTCGTATGAGTTCTTAGTCATGCCCTATGGCTTACAGGCAGGCACGCCCACATTTCAAGAAGAAGAAGAAGAATAGTTTGGATTTGATATCCCACCTTTCACTCCCCTTCAGGAGTCTCAAAGCGGCTAACATTCTCCTTTCCCTTCCTCCCCCACAACAAACACTCTGTGAGGTGAGTGGGGCTGAGAGACTTCAAAGAAGTGTGACTGGCCCAAGGTCACCCAGCAGCTGCATGTGGAGGAGCGGAGACGCGAACCCGGTTCCCCAGATTACGAGACTACCGCTCTTAACCACTACACCACACTTTATCCAGTGGGGCCACTGCTGTACAAAAACTGTGTGTGTTATTTGGATGATGTGCTAATCTTTTCGGAAACTGAGGAGGAGCATGTGAAGCACGTTAAGGAGGTATTGGAGAGGTTGCAAAGGCATAAGTTGTATGCCAAGTTAGAGAAGTGCCAATTCCACGTGCAAGAAGTGGAATTTTTGGGATACCACCTCTCAACAGAGGGTATACACATGGAAAGGGGTAAGGTGAAAAGTGTGCTAGAGTGGAAGCCGCCCAAGACGAGAAAAGATGTGCAAAGATTCATAGGCTTCAGTAATTATTATAGCAATTTTATACACAATTATGCACAAATCACAGCCCCTATAAACGACTGCCTGAGAGGGAAGAAGGCTTTCTATTGGACTCCTGAGGCACAGGCATCCTTTGAAAAATTAAAGAAGGTGTTTGCCTCAGAAGAGTACTTAATACACGTAGAGCCAAGGAAACCCACGAGGGTTGAGACAGATGCCTCAGACAGGGCGATTGGTGCCATACTACTTCAGAAGGATCGAGAAGGGAATTGGAGGCCATGTGCCTTTTACTCCAGGAAGCTAAGTCGTACTGAGCAGAATTACACGATCTTTGATAAGGAGCTTTTAGCCATGATGGATTCTTTCAAATTTTTGAAGCATTTCCTAGCAGGTGCACAGCAACAGGTGCAGGTGTATACAGATTACAAAAACCTGGAGTACTGGAGGAAGGCTAGACTACTTAATCAGAGACAGGTTAGATGGGCGGAATGTGGAGTTTGGAACTGACAGGGTTAAAACTCTGTGGTGTCCTGTATCTGGGAGGAGCTTGACACAGAGAAGTGCGTCACAGTCTGTGTCTGCTCTCAGATCAGCTTTCGATTCTGCTGAGAGACACAGCTAAGCTTGAGGCTGCGAATGTGTGCTTTTGGAAAGCACAGGATGGCTGAAGTTTCCGATGGATTTATTGCTCTGTAAATAAAACGCTTCTAGAGATAAGAACCGAACTGTTCTTGGACTTGATTTATCCCTTTTCTCACACGGACGCAGGACCGCTGTTTGCTACTCTGCTCTCCTGCCAGGTCAGCTCCCTAGCAGAGCCCGCGCAGGGAAGAGTGACTGGACGCAGGATTTATTTACGCTAATAAAAAATCCGAAAAGGTTATGGCAGTTACGTGTTTCCTGACAAGTGTGAGAAGGGAGGAAGACTGCCAGCTTTGAGTTGCTGTGATCCCCTGCCAGGAAGGGCAGTGAGAGATGCTGGAGAGCGGAGCCAAGAGCCAAGAGAGACGGCTGCTTCGGAAGTCCAGCTTGCTGGCAAACTTGTGAGTACGCTTAAAGCCCCGGGGGGAAGGAAGATGGCTGCTCAACCACAGCAGAGCCATGAGAGCTACCCCGGTGAAAGGCTGCATGGAGCCAATTGGGAAGCCTGGTCAAAACGCATGTACTACTGGCTGGCAGAAAAGCAGCTATGGGAATGTACACAGGCTGAAACAGGCTTTGCCCAGCCCACTGAGAAGTCTGCAGGAGCAGTGGAAGCTTGTGAAGCAGACGTGGCTGATGCTCTAGAGAGAGAGCAAAGGGTGCTAGCCATTTTAAGGGCCAGCGTTGAGGCTTGGCTGTTGCCAAAGCTCCAAGGGAGGAAGCCCTGGGTCGCGTGGCAGGCACTGAAGACGGCATGTCAGGCCGAAGTGGGAGCCAGACCAGAGGGGGCTGGAAGCCCAGGGGGGGCTGAGGGATGCCCAGAAAGCCCAGTGGGAGCTGAGGCTGTTTTGGAAAGCTGTTTCTATGCTTCAACACATCTGTGTGATGGACTGTGTGCTGGAGAGAGGCTGAGAGCTGGGAAGAGGAAAGCAGTTGCAGGCTGTTCCTCAGGCAGACAGGCACCCACGACAGGGGGTGCAGGCCAGGCAAGCCGTTCCAAGAGCTCTGAGAAAGCCAGAGTCTCCAAGAGTTGTTTGTGCTCTGAGGCAAAGTCCAACAGCGAAGGGCATTGTTCTGCAGAGGCGCTGGAATGCAAGGTCAGCCACCTGCAAGAACGGCAGATAAGCAGCAGTTCTAAGACGGCGGAGCGTGAGAACACCAGCAAAAGCCTTGCAGCAACCATGGCAACCAGGAGAGACATTGGCAGAGACCCCAGTGGGGGTGCAAATGGCGCCATGGCATCTTTGGAAGACAGCCAAAGAGACACTTTATCTTTTGTTATAGACTCTGGAGCTTCTCATTGCCTAGTGACATCTAGAGGGCTCCTGAGGAACTGCAAGACAGTTAAAACTGCATGCCATGTTACCTTAGCGGACGGGTCTCAAAGACCACTGACTGAATTTGGGTCTTTATATTGTTCTTTTATAGATTGTGAGGTGCAAGCTTATTTGGTTCCAGAGCTTGCCCACTCTCTTTTGAGTGTGTCAGCATTAATGGCTGTTGGGTTCGATATTTTGTTCTCTAACAATTTGTGTTCCTTTTACAGGGATGGGAAGAAGATCTACAGTGTTGAGAGGAAAGACAGGCTCTTTCTGGTGGAGATGCCTATTGAAAATGGGGTTGGTGGAAAAATGACACTGGTGGAAAATGGGGCTAGTGGAGAGTCCATTGAAGATGCACAAGTGCAGTGTGCAAACGTCCCACCACACAATGATTGTATACACATGTGGCACTGAAAATTCGGACACGCTGGGTGGTCACTTGTGCGAAAAGCCGCAGAGAACACAATTGGGTGTAGGTTCAAGGCATGTGGCAGATACCTAGATTGTCAAGCCTGTAAGCAATTGAAGGTCACAACATGCACATACCCCAGGTCAGAGAGGAGAACCAGCAAACCCTTTGAACTTGTGCATGCAGATTTGTCAGGTCCCATGCCAACACCTTCTTTAGCTGGGTCTAAATGGGTTTTGGTTCTGATTGACGATTTTTCTAGGCATTCTTGGGTTTTCTCGCTTAAACATAAATCAGAGGCAGCTGCACTGATCAGAGATTGGATCACAGCGGTAGAGCTCCGGTTCTCTACCAGGGTGATTTCCTTTCAATCTGATCGCGGGGGGGGAGTTCACAGGTTCTGCACTGCAATCGTTTTTCAGGCAGAAGGGTATCAGTCATCGATTGACTGCCCCCTACTCTCCGCAACAGAATGGGATTGCAGAGAGAAAGTTTCGCACACTACAGGAATCTGCAAACACTATGCTGGCAGACTCGGGTTTGCCGCAGCGCTTTTGGGCTGAAAGTTATAAGACAGCATGCTTTCTGCAAAACAGGGTGTACAATTCCAGTGTAGGCAACACACCGTATTTCTTGTTGCATCAGAAGAAGCCGAAGGTGCACTACTTCCATGTTTTTTGGCTGTCAGGCTTGGGTTCTCGTTCCAAAGGCCATGCGCAGAAAGGGTGAGCCAAGATCTAGGAAGATGATCTTTGTAGGCTATGAGCCGGGTTCAAAGGCATGGCGTTTCACATACCTTACTGGCAACCAGTCTAAGCTGCTCATTAGCGGCAGTGCTGAGTTTTGCGAGCAGAGTGGGTGGAAACGTCTTCACGGGAACCCGGATGTTCTGTCAGACTCAGGTGAGGAAGAGGAGGAGGACGAGGCTGAACCTGTTGCTGAGGTGCACGGTCCACAGCCACAGAGTCCAGAGTCGTGTTCTCCAAGGGAGAGGCTCCGTATCTCTCCAAAAGGGAGTCCCAGGACCCCTCCACAGGTTTCTGTCAAGTCTGAGCCAAGGAGTGAGCCATCCTCACCAGCAGAGCCAGCTGTATGCCCTAAAAGGCGCAGCAGGTCAGAGAGGGAGGTTTCTGACACAGGGGATGGTAGGGCTGATCCAGGTGAATCAGGCGCAGTTCCAGAATTCACGCTGAGGAGGTCAGCAAGATCAACGAAAGGAAAGCCACCTGAAAGGTATGAAGCCACTAGTGTCTGGGTTGGTGTGGCTAGGTGTGAACCTGAATCCTTTGAGGATGTTCAGAAGTTGCCTCAGGAAGAAGCTAGCAAATGGCATGAGGTGATGCAGAAGGCGATGAACTCAATGGAGTCTCTTGGTGTGTTCTCACTCACACAGCTGCCAGCCAACCAGCGACCTGTTAGCTGCAGATGGGTTTACCGACTTAAACCCACAGAAGCGGGAGAACCACAGTATAAAGCGAGATTAGTGGCCCGAGGATTCACACAGAAAAAGAGTGTCCACTTCACAGAGGTCTATTCGCCGACCTCGAGAGCAGAGACTCTGAGAACGCTTTTGGCAATAGCAGCACAGAGAAGTTGGAAGGTGAACCATTTTGATGTAGATGTCGCCTACCTGAACTCAGATCTCCAGGAGGAGTTGTACATGCTTCCTCCTCCAGGGTTTGAAGTCAGTGAGCCAGGCGTCGTGTGGCGGTTGCACAAATCCATCTATGGATTACGCCAATCTGCCAGGAATTGGAATATGTGTCTACATGAAGCCTTAGAAGAGCTAGGTTTTAAGAGATCTCTTGCAGACAGTTGTCTTTACATTAGAGATTCAGGCTTGCAACAGCAAGTGGTGCAGGTGTTTGTTTATGATTTATTGATCATGGCACGGACAGGTGAACAGGTGAGGTAGTTTGCTAAAGAGCTTGGAAAGCGGTTCAAGCTGAAGCAGCTTGGAGATGTCAAGTCTTACCTAGGCGTCCAGATAGCGAGGACTGAGGATGGTAGCTTTTTGCTTCGCCAGAAAGGTAAGATTGAACAGTTGCTTGAGAAGTTCAGGATGAGTGATTGTGCAGGAGTGAGAAGTCCTATGGAGACTAGTTTTGTGAAGGACAGCCAGCAAGTAGAACGCGCTGCGTTCGAAAATACTGAAGTGCTTCAATCAGCTCTAGGGAGTTTGTTGTATTTGTCCCAGTGGAGCAGACCAGAAATAGCATTTGCTATCAATCTGCTCAGTAGAGAGGCTTCAAGTCCTAGTGTACAAGCCTGGAATGGCATCAAGAGAGTTCTGAGGTATTTGCAGGAAACCAAAGACTTTTGTCTTAGGTTGCCAGCACAAGGAGAAGTCAAACTGACTTGCTTTGTGGATTCGAGTTGGGCTAACTCTGAGGATCGCAAATCAGTGTCAGGCTTAGTGGTGAAGTTTGGGGACTCAGTAGTTGGGTGGAGGTCCCGGAAGCAAAGTCTCATAGCGCTTTCATCTACTGAAGCTGAGTTCAGTGCGCTATCAGAGGTTTGCAGAGAGCTGGAGTTCTATGTGTGTTTGGTCGAGGAAATCTGTGGAGAGAATTGTCTGCCCGTTGTGGTGCATGAAGACAATCAACCATGCCTCAAATTGGCTGAGACTGGGCAGTTCAAGGCGAGGACCAAACATTTGGACATACGTTTCCGGAATGTATGTCAGAGCGTTCGTGAGGGGCTAGTTGCTCTGAAATACTGTCCCTCAACCAAGAACCTCGCTGATGGTTTCACAAAACCATTAACCTTCCAGAAGCATGAGGAGTTCTGTGAGGGTCTGTGTATGGGGAAAGCATTGTTGGCTATTGTCCCCAGATGCAGGACAAGAGGGGGTGTGGAGTTTGGAACTGACAGGGTTAAAACTCCGTGGTGTCCTGTATCTGGGAGGAGCTTGACACAGAGAAGTGCGTCACAGTCTGTGTCTGCTCTCAGATCAGCTTTCGATTCTGCTGAGAGACACAGCTAAGCTTGAGGCTGCGAATGTGTGCTTTTGGAAAGCACAGGATGGCTGAAGTTTCCGATGGATTTATTGCTCTGTAAATAAAACGCTTCTAGAGATAAGAACCGAACTGTTCTTGGACTTGATTTATCCCTTTTCTCACACGGACGCAGGACCGCTGTTTGCTACTCTGCTCTCCTGCCAGGTCAGCTCCCTAGCAGAGCCCGCGCAGGGAAGAGTGACTGGACGCAGGATTTATTTACGCTAATAAAAAATCCGAAAACGGAATTCCTGTCGGGCTTTAACTTCAAGATAGGGTATGTGCCAGGGGTGCAGAACGCAAGGGCAGATGCGCTCTCCAGAAAGCCAGAATATATGGAAGGGCAAGAGGCTCCCACGGAGAGGTATGTGTTTAAACCTGAACAATGGCAATGGCACCATAGTAAGAGAGCAAGAACTGCAAACACTCACAGAAAGGGATGAGTATGCACAAAGAAAACTGTCAGAAGTAAGGCAAAACGAAGGCAGAGGTGGGTGTTTTGAAGAGAGAGAGGGTTTACTTTATTACAGAGGGGCGTTGTATGTACCAGCTGGGGAATTGAGGGCAAGAATTCTCAGACAACACCATGACAATCCGACAGCGGGGCATTTTGGGCGTAATAAGACTATGTACTTGATTACTAAGGAATTCTGGTGGCCCAAAATCAAGGATGACGTAGCAGAGTACGTCAGGGGCTGTGTGGTTTGCCAAAGGGCAAAGGGAGAAAGGGCCGCACCTGCAGGCTTGCTCCAACCTTTGCCCACACCGGATAGACCATGGGAGATGGTATCTATGGATTTTATCACAGACTTGCCGGTGTCTCAGAGGAAGACAGTGATTCTAGTAGTAGTGGACATGTTGACAAAAATGGCGCACTTCATACCCTGTGCCAAGATGCCCTCGGCACAGGAAACAGCCAAACTGTTTATAGACCATGTATTCAGGTTGCATGGAATGGTTTCTAGATTAATTACAGATAGAGGAAGTCAATTTACTTCACGTTTCTGGAGGAAGTTAATGCAGTTACTGGAGGTGGAAGTAAATTTCACTTCAGCCAGACATCCCCAAACGAATGGACAGTCAGAGAGGGTGAATGCTATATTACAGCAATACTTGAGGTGTTACGTGAGTCACCAGCAAAATGACTGGGCAGAGAAATTAAGTTTGGCTGAATTTGCATATAATAATGCGGTGCACACCTCTACAGGGGTGTCGCCATTCATGGCCAACTATGGAAGGCATCCACGGGCATTCCCTGGGAGGGGAGAAAGGTTGTTGGTGCCTGCAGCAGAAGAGTTTGTAGAAGAAATGGAATTTCTACATAGGATGCTGAAGGAGGACTTAGAAAGAGCAAAATTAGAATACAAGAGAATGGCGGATGCCAGAAGGAGAGAGGGAGAGAGGATACAAGTGGGAGATAAGGTTTGGTTATCGTCCAAGGGGTTACCTTTTAAGGGTAGGTGTAAAAAGCTGGAACCTCGGAAGTTGGGACCATTCGAAGTAATAGAGCAGATTAATCCAGTGTCCTTCCAACTCCGCTTACCAGAGAACATGAAACTACACCCTGTGTTTCACAGATCTTTGCTATCGCCATACAATCCTGCACACAGGTATCAGCAGGAGGCAAGGGAAACTCCTCCATCTCCAACAGTGGTAGAGAATGGGGTGGAGGAAGAGATTGAAGAAATTCTGGATTCTAGGTGGTATAAAAATAGGTTGCAATACCTGGTGGCGTGGGAGGGTTGTCCTGAAACTGAGAACTCCTGGGAACTGGCAGAATCTGTTCACGCGCCGGAATTGCAAAGGGATTTCCATACACGATACCCCCATAAACCTAGACCCCACGATTGGCAATTAAGAGAAATATTTGAGGAAACTGATGAGGAAGAAGAAGACTTCTTCGGTTTTCAATCCTCAGAAGAAAGCGAGAGTGACACGGATGAGGGGGGTCTTAGAAGGGGGGGTGATGTCATGGTATTGATGGAGAACGTAGGGGAGGAGGGGAGACAAGCAGAGGAAGGGGGCAGGAAGTGACAGTGGAGGAAAGGAGGGAAACTCAGGAGGAGGGAAGGCTCTCAGATGTTGCAGCAGAGCCTCAACACCGCACAGGAAGCTCTGGCACAGATAGCGAGGCAGCTTCGGTTCCATCTGCCCAGGAAAGGAGAGTGTTAAAGAGGAGGGGGCAGAGACATCAAATGAGAATGCCTCGCCTCTTCTGCTGGAAAAGGGGCGGACGTAAGTCACTCCGAGAATCTGACTCACAGGATTCGGACACATGATTATGTGTGTTGCTTATTTAACTTATATGCAGAATTCATCATGCGAAAGGCTGGGCTGGATGAATCCCTAGCTGGAATTAAGATCACCGGAAGAAATATCAACAACCTCAGGTATGCAGATGACACAACCTTGATGGCAGAAAGTGAGGAGGAATTAAAGAACCTTTTATGGAGGGTGAAAGAGGAGAGCGCAAAATATGGTCTGAAGCTCAACATCAAAAAAACGAAGATCATGGCCACTGGTCCCATCACCTCCTGGCAAATAGAAAGGGAAGAAATGGAGGCAATGAGAGATTTTACTTTCTTGGGCTCCATGATCACTGCAGATGGTGACAGCAGCCACGAAATTAAAAGACGCCTGCTTCTTGGGAGAAAAGCAATGGCAAACCTAGACAGCATCTTAAAAAGTAGAGACATCACCTTTCCAACAAAGGTCCATATAGTAAAAGCTATGGTTTTCCCAGTAGTGATGTATGGAAGTGAAAGCTGGACTATAAAGAAGGCTGATCGCTGAAGAATTGATGCTTTTGAATTATGGTGCTGGAGGAGACTCTTGAGAGTCCCATGGACTGCAAGAAGATCAAACCTATCCATTCTTAAGGAAATCAGCCCTGAGTGCTCACTGGAAGGACAGATCCTGAAGCTGAGGCTCCAAGACTTTGGCCACCTCATGAGAAGAGAAGACTCCCTGGAAAAGACCCTGATGTTGGGAAAGAGAAGGAGAAGGGGACGACAGAGGACGAGATGGTTGGACAGTGTTCTCGAAGCTACCAGCATGAGTTTGACCAAACTGCGGGAGGCAGTGGAAGACAGAATTGCCTGGCGTGCTCTGGTCCATGGGTTCACGAAGAGTCGGACACGACTAAATGACTAAACAACAACAACAACAATGTCTACAGCTTCAAAAGCAAAGCAAAAGCTCTATTAGAGGCTCTTTCCTTCAACTATACAATCTTACAGGAAGTGCACAGAAAGTGGAACTTGGGTTTTCAAACCAAAATGCTAAGTAAAACAGAATGTTGTGAACACTGGCCCAACTGAATGCAAAAGTGCAGTATAATTTGTATGAATTACATAAATGTGCAAACATGGTTACACTGACGCAAATTCAGGCACACTCCAGTGTAATATTCCTGTAACTACTTGATAAGAAGTTTGTGTGTGTGTGAATCCATGTAGGAAGAGTGTTCGGGTGGAATAGCAAATGTGTGTATTGGGAAACTGGGACAAAGGATAGGTCACAGTAGCATATCTGTGATCCTGCCTCCCTTTCCAAGTACTCCATCTGGCACACTGCCAATATTAAAATATTAAAAGTATTATCTATTTGATGCTGGAGCCGAGAGAAAATATCTCACCGGTTTTCTGCTCCACTCACCCCAAGCTGGACTTGGAAAAAGAGCCAACAGCATTGGATAGAAGATCACCAGATAGAGGACCAGAGCAAAGAGCAGCGGACAGAAGATCACCAAACAGGGGAATACTGGATATATCGGCATTATCCTTTGGATTGGATCTCCCAGTGAACGTGTCATCATCACCACCAACAGAAGAAGAGCAAGCATTGGGTGCAGTTGGGGGGATACCAGAGTAATTACATGATGGCGTTGCAGGTCTTGAGCTGGAATGTGA
The DNA here is from genome assembly GCF_964188315.1 of Podarcis muralis. Lineage (NCBI taxonomy): Eukaryota > Metazoa > Chordata > Lepidosauria > Squamata > Lacertidae > Podarcis > Podarcis muralis. The sequence goes on from NC_135674.1 coordinate 27,806,089, forward strand.
ATGGACTTAACTCCCCCGAAAAAAGGCGGAGAGTATTTCATTTATTGAAAAAAGAACATTTGGATTTGATCTGCTTACAAGAAACACATGTGATAAGGCTACACAGGAAGATATTGAGTAATAAAAGACTGGGCCAAGAATTTATTTCATCAGATAAAGTTAAAAAAAGAGGAGTGGTCCTTTATGCAAAGGAGAGCTTATCACCAAAATTCATATTTAAAGATGATCAAGGAAGATTTATTGCAATTGAAATTCAATTACAAGGAGAGAAATTCCTGATTGTAGGTATTTATGCACCAAATGAAGGAAAATCGGAGTTCTTTAAGAAGCTACACGAGACTCTGATGGACTATATGGACTATAATATGATCTTGATGGGAGACATGAATGGAGTGGTGTCCACAAATATGGGTAAGGCACAGAGACAGGTAGTCACCAAAGATGGTAGACTACCAAAACCTTTTTTTGACATGACTGAAAGTATGGACTTAGTTGACATTTGGAGAATGAAGAACCCTCTAGGAAGAGAGGGAACTTTCTTCTCTGAGGCTAAAATGACTTGGACAAGAATTGACCAAATCTGGGTAACCAGGGGACTGGTCCCGAAGATCTGCAAAACGGAGATTTGCCCCAAAACCTGTTTGGACCATAATGCTGTGAAGATGGAAATGAAATTGACGCCAATTGGTTCCTTTAGATGGAGGATGAATGATACTTTGTTCAGGAATGAAGAGGTGACCAAGAAGGCCCAAAAAACTCTAAGAGATTATTTTGAGATAAATATGAATACTACAGTGGAAAAAAGAGTAATTTGGGACACAAGCAAAGCGGTTATGAGAGGATTCCTAATACAACAGAATGTAATTAAGAAGAGAATTCAGAATGAAAAAAGGATAAAATCCTGGGGAAAATAAAGGAAGGAGAGAAAAAACTGAGAGCAAAACCAAAGTCACAGGAGATCCTGAAAGAGATAAAGTTATACCAAGTACAATATATGAAGCTTACGAATCAGGAAATAGAATGGAAGATCAAACAGATGAGGCAAAAGACATTTGAATCGGCTAATAAGTGTGGAAAATTGTTGGCCTGGCAGATGAAAAAAAGACAAAAACTCAATACTATTACAAACTTGGAAGTGGAAGGAAAGAATATACAGAACCCAGTGGAGATCAGGAAGTGTTTTCAGAGATACTTTAAACAACTTTATACACAGGAGAAGCAAAAAGAAATAGATATTGATCGATTTCTGAAAATAAATGGACTACGTAAAATCTCTCAGGAAAAACAGCTAATGTTGAATTACAAGATGATCAGGAGGTGGAAGGGGCCATCCAGAATATGCAATTAGGCAAATCTCCATAAGGTTAAAATAAGGTTAAAATGTGTTAAGATAATTATAGGATAGAAAACAGGGGAAGATGGAAAGGAATTTCTGAAATAATTAATAGAAGTGGAATACAAAAAGGGAAGTGTGAGGAGGTCGTGGAAATATGTGAAAGAAAGATAAGATATTGGAATTTTTTTCTCTTTTCTTTTTTTTGTTTTTTTTAATGTGTTTTTAAATTGTTTTTGTTTTGTCTTGTTAGTTTAATGTTTGAGTGTTATGTAGTGTCTTTGTATTGTAATGTATTGGGTTTTTTTTGTTTTTCTTTGTAGTGTTTAAATTGTTGTAAAAGTAATAAATATTATTTTAAAAAAACACAAAAACAAGCTGGGCTTGTAGCACAATCCCGTAAATGTCTACTCAGAAGGCTGTTCCAGTAAGCTCAATAGGACTTACTCGCTTATTAGTGTGCTTGCAGCCTTACAGATTCTTGTTGTGGAAAATTTGAGATCAATAAAAGAAGCTCCACACAATGGAGGACTGACCTTTTCATTTCAGGAAATGCCTTGAGCGTCCAGTGCACCTGTGTGTGCTGAGCATACCCTAACATCATAAAGAACGAGGGTGGGGGGGCCTGGGCCAGAACCCTTTTTCTTTTCAGCTTTTGGGGAGAGATGTTTAGTGAAGTCCATAGGCCCCACTGCCTGTATTCGTTTATGGTTTGTGCCTTTCTTTGTGGTTTCAGATATGGAAGTTGTCAGGCACTTCTTATCAGGGCTGCTTATGTCATATGCTGTCGTAGCCTTCTCCAACATGGTGGTGTTCCCTAAAATGTTCCTAGTGCTCTAGGTCAGATATTTAGTCTCACATTATGAAGAGGAACAAGCAGGAACCTTTCCCCTAAACGGTGTCTTGGTACCTGCTCTCTCAACCCCCCCCCCATCTACTCTATATAGGATTGAATTAAATAGATATGCCAAAACAAAAAAATGGTGTTAAAAGTTGAGTTGCGCCCTTTCAAGCTGTTATCAGATGTTCTCTTATAAGAAAATTCAGCCATACAGCAGGTAGCTATTGTTGTGCCCTAATTATAACTGAATCACTGTCCCAAGTCAATTAAGTACATGAATATGTATATCAAAATTAAATTATTTGCAGATAAATAATAAATAATAATAGGGGGAAACTGGGAAGGACTGTCCTACAGTTTATTTAAAAGGTCAATCAACTTTCAAATGCAGCCCAACAGAACACCCTTTTGCAGTGAATATTCTGCAGAAAGAATTTAAAACAGAAGCGTATCTTAAGAGGCAAAGGTAGGATAATCACGGTAATATGCTACCTTCCGAGAGGATCTCATTCTTTTGTGATTTAATCTCTTTTTTATTTTTTAATAATATTTATTACTTTTACGACAATTTAAACACTACAGAAAAAAAACAAAAAACAACAACAATACAATACAGTACAAAGACAAAACAAGACAAAACAAAAACAATTTAAAAACACATAAAAAAAACCAATATCTTATCTTTCTTTCACATATTTCCACGACCTCCTCACACCTCCCTTTTTGTATTCCACTTCTATTAATTATTTCAGCAATTCCTTTCCATCTTCCCCTGTTTTCTATCCTATAATTATCTTAACACATTTTAACCTTATTTTTTCCTTTAATATTCTATTAATCTATTTATACTTAATTCCTTATAACATTTCTACTAAAGCCATATAACTTCATTCCAACGTTCTTCTATCATTCATTAATTTTACAATGTTTCTGTAAATAGTCTTTGAACTTTTTCCAGTCTTCTTCCACCGACTCTTCTCCCTGGTCTCGGATTCTGCCAGTCATTTCCGCCAGTTCCATATAGTCCATCAACTTCATCTGCCATTCTTCCCAGGTGGGTAAATCTTGTGTCTTCCAATATTTCCCAATGAGTATTCTTGCTGCTGTTGTTGCATACATAAAAAAGGTTCTATCCTACTTTAACACCAATTGGCCGACCATGCCCAGAAGAAAGGCCTCTGGTTTCTTCAGGAAGGTATATTTGAATACCTTTTTCATTTCATTATAAATCATCTCCCAGAAAGCCTTAATCCTTGGGCACGTCCACCAAAGGTGAAATAATGTACCTTCAGTCTCATTACATTTCCAACATTTATTGTCGGGCAAATGGTAAATTTTTTCAAGCTTGACTGGTGTCATGTACCACCTATAAATCATTTTCATTAAATTTTCTCTTAGGGCATTACATGCCGTGAATTTCATACCTGTGGTCCATAACTGTTCCCAGTCAGCCATCGTTATGTTATGTCCAACATCTTGTGCCCATTTAATCATAGCTGATTTCACCGTTTCATCCTGAGTGTTCCATTTCAATAGCAAGTTATACATTCTTGACAAATTCTTAGTTTTTGGATCTAACAATTCTGTTTCCAATTTTGATTTTTCCCACCTGGAAACCCACTTTTTTGTCCAATTTGTATGCCTCCATTATTTGGTAATAATGGAGCCAATCTCGCACTTTGTTTTTCAATTTTTCAAAGCTCTGCAATTTTATTCTGTCTTCATCTTGTTCCAGAATATTCCAGCTCAAGACCTGCAACGCCATCATGTAATTACTCTGGTATCCCCCCAACTGCACCCAATGCTTGCTCTTCTTCTGTTGGTGGTGATGATGACACGTTCACTGGGAGATCCAATCCAAAGGATAATGCCGATATATCCAGTATTCCCCTGTTTGGTGATCTTCTGTCCGCTGCTCTTTGCTCTGGTCCTCTATCTGGTGATCTTCTATCCAATGCTGTTGGCTCTTTTCCAAGTCCCTTCTGCAGATCTTCTTCGTATTTAAACAAAAACTTTACTTTATCTTCTACTGATCTTATTTTTATTTTCCTTCCTTTGAAACTGAAAGATAGACATTGGGGAAACTCCCACCTGAAGATGATTTTATTCCTTCTCAGCAGAGCAACAATATCAGATAGGTACAATATCAGCAGAGCAACAGAGTACAATATCAGCAGAGTAACTGGAACTATGGAAGGCACCACATTGAGCCGCATGAAATGGAAGTCCATCAACCTCACCAAGAAACTTGCACAGGTACAGACTGATATCTTCTTTCTTACTAAATGCAAGAACCTGGACATTATACCCAAGGGTCTTAGAATTAAGAACCCTCTACAATCCACGTATCCCACTGAATATGCAAGAAAACTATGCAACACTTTCTCTAAGAAGCTGCACAAACATCTGATCAGCGTTCTCTACTCTAAACAGAAGCTAATAAAGGAGGAACTCCTTGTACTGGACAACTCTATCAGGAACCACCAAGCTTGGCAAGAGTTCCAAAAGGAAAAACAAAACATTTACCACTCTCAACTGGAGCTACTGAAAAAACAGAAAAACAAGAAACTCTCTAACCTTTCCAACCTACAGGCTACTAATCAAAACAAGATTACAGCAAGCACTCAGCCCAGCTGAGGAATCAGTCCTTTCACGTGGACTGTCATTCTGCCCTGCCAAATCCCCACACATGTTTCAGTTCTGCGGGGACTTGGAAGCATTTTTCCGCCGTTTACGCCTGAAGGAGTATTTTCAACACACACAACAACAAGACAAAGCAGAACAAGCAACAACTTCACAACACAACACCTCTCAACCCACTGGAGAACAACAACCACCCTCCCAACAGAACACTGACCACCAACTACCACCGAAAAAGTGTTACACAAAAAGAGACTCCACATGGACCCGTCCTGATGGACGCAATACCACACTGGACTTGTACATTGACTGCTTCCGCCACAGAATCCAAACAGATGTGACCAGAAAACACCATCGCTTACAACAAAATCTAAACCATGCTGAAAGGAGAGCCATAGATAATCTCAGAAACAACCCAGACATTATAATTAAAGAAGCAGACAAAGGTGGAGCTGTCGTCATCATGAACAAAACTGACTACATTCAGGAGGCTCACAGACAACTTTCCAATACCGCCTTTTACATAAAATTGGACTCAGACCCCACACAAGAATACAAAAAAGAACTGAACAAGATTGTTAAGGAGCTACCCCCACACATCCAGGAACAGATCCTCACCAACACACCTACAGAACCTCGACCAGGAACTTTCTATCTTCTACCTAAAATACACAAACCAGGAAATCCAGGACGCCCCATCATTTCAGGTATTGGCACTATTACAGTGGGTGTCTCCGGTTATATGGACACTGTTCTGAAACCATATGCCATCAGTGCTCCCAGCTATGTACGTGACACCACAGATTTTCTGAGGAAAATACAATATTTAAATAATCTTCCCAACAATACTATACTAGCTACTATGGATGTGGAATCTCTGTATACCAACATCCCACACAACGATGGTTTACAAGCTATAAGGAACACCATTTCAGATAAAACCACAGCGGACTTTGCCACCAAACTCTGCCAATTTGTCCTTACCCACAACAACTTCAAATTCGGTGATGACCTGTTCCTTCAGATCAGCGGCACAGCAATGGGCACCCGCATGGCCCCACAGTATGCCAACATCTTCATGGCAGATTTAGAACAACGTTTCCTAAACTCCTACCCACTCAAACCTCTCTTGTACCTGCGATACATTGACGATATTTTTATCATCTGGACACATGGTCAACAGACCCTGGACACCTTCCACCAGAAATTCAATGATTTTCACCCCACAATCAACCTAACAATGAATCAATCTATGCAAGAAATACATTTTTTGGACACTACTATAAAAATACAGGATGGGCGCATAGACACCACCTTATACCGTAAACCAACTGACCGACAAACATATCTACATGCCTCTAGCTACCATCCCAAACATACCAAACAGTCCATTGTATATAGCCAGGCACTACGTTACAGCCGTATCTATTCCAATTCTACAGACAGAGACTCTCACCTAAGAGATCTACAGCAAACCTTTTTAGAACTAAAATACCCAGCAGATGAAGTTAGACAACAGATCAACAGAGCCAGACTGATACCCAGAAAGAACTTGCTGCAAGACAGACCCAAAAAAGAAAATAACAGAACACCTCTAGTCATCACATACAGCTCCCAAGTTAAAACAGTACAACGCATCATCAGAGATCTACAACCTCTCCTGGACAATGACAGTTCTCTTTCTCAAGCTCTGGGAGGAAGACCTTTCATTGCCTACAGACAGCCACCCAATCTTAAACAACTCCTAACCCACAATAATACTACAACCAGACTTAACACGGACACTGGCACCAGAGCCTGCAATAAACCCAGATGCCAACTTTGCTGCCACATACACCCGGACAACACCATTTCTGGCCCCAACAACATCACACATACCATCTCGGGACTATTTAATTGCTCATCGTCTAACATTGTGTATGCCATCAAATGCCAACAGTGTCCTTCAGCTCTCTATATTGGACAAACAGGCCAAACCTTACGGCAAAGAATAAACGGACATAAATCTGATATCAAGAATCACAAGACAGAGAAACCAGTAGGAGAACACTTCAATCTCCCAGGACATTCTATACAAGATCTCAAAGTAGCTGTTTTACTACAAAGGAATTTCAGAAATAGACTGGAAAGAGAAGCTGCTGAATTGCAACTCATTACCAAACTTAAAACCATGGAGAGACCTGGTCTGAGCAAAGACATTGGATTCTTATCTCATTATACATGACAAAGCCATTTTTCACCTTCTCACCCCTTGCTTTTTCCTGTAAGACCTATTGCAGTCGTTAAGAGTCGTCAACAGGCTCATCACAGCTATCTGCCAACCACCCATTCCCACCACCCTTCTGAGTAATACCCCTCCCCACCTTCTCACTATATAGAAGGATCTGGCAACTTCTGTTTCAGTGTATCTGAAGAAGTGTGCATGCACACGAAAGCTCATACCAAGAACTAACTTAGTTGGTGTCAGGGGCTCAGGAGCAGAGGGACAGGAAAGGGAGGAATTAGAGACCGAGGGGGAGGAATCCGAGGGGGAAGTGAGCGATGAGAGCCGCCCGAGGTCTCTAAGTCTCTCCAGCGAATCGGAGGATTCACAGAAAGGGGCTCCCGTGGTCAGAGCTAGGGGGTTGCCAGAGGGAACACCTCAGGAAGGAGGGGCCAGAGGGGACTCCGAGAGCAGCAGCTGGAAATCGGGACCAGCTTCCCCACCGGAGAGCAGTAGGGGGGAGGAGTCCCAGGCATCGGCATCAGGCAGCCTTCCGTCAGAGGAAGGACATGAGTCAGGGTTAGCCACGCCTGCATCAGAGAGCGAGGAAACGGTCAAAAGGAAGGTCGGAGGCAGCGCGCGCGCGCCAAGTTCAAATGTACAAGAGGGTGGCGCAATGAGCAGCCCGGATAGGGAGCCAGGTCCTAAAGCCCGCCGAAGGGAGGGGGAAGAGTCCGAGGGGTCCGCCTCCGAAGCGTCCAGGAAGGAAGGGACCCCGGGGGGTGGTAGGACCCAGAGGCGGAAGGAGAGACGGAAAAGGTGGAGTAAGGCTAGAGTCTTAAGCTGGTGTATAGGGGGCGGAGACTCAGACGGAGCTTCGCCGGTCTAGTGTCCAGACGTAGAGACGCACGCTAGGGTTTGAAAATGGATAATGTACTTTAATAAAGACTTTTGTATATTACCGCTGGCTAGCGTTGGTCCTCTGTGAGCTGGGACCTGGAGGCAGTCTCTGACAGTAAGCTCCGTCTCCGAATTTCATCAGTTTTCTTCACCGAAGGAGTCGCTGCGTGAGTATACGCAGCGTGGGAAGAAGACTGGTGCCTCGCGAGCTCACAAGAGTCAGGCGAAATGACTACCGAACAGCAAATAGCTGCCTTGCAAAATGCGGTGACACAACTCAACGCGGAGGTAATCGCATCCAGGAAGAGAGAAGACGAAGCGGCTGCTGCCTGCAGAGATCTCCAAGCCAGGTTGGAAGTGCTTGCGAAGCAGGGGCAACCGGGACCCAGATCCGAGGGGATTGGGTTGGGGAAGAGAGGAGGCAGCCTTGTATCTCAGTTCGATGGGAATTTACAGCAGTACCCCAATTTCCGAGCAGACGTGCAGTTTGCGCTGAAACTGCTGGAAAAAGACTTTAGAGATGAGCAAGAGAAGGTGGGGTTTATCTTGTCCCATTTGCAAGGGGACGCGAAAGCATGGCTGCGCATTCTGTGGAGAGATAAGGATCCAGCGCTCCGAAGCGCAGATGCATTCATTAAAGCAATGGATTCCTGCTTTTTATCAAACATTGACATTGACATTGCCCGGAAGGACATATTTGGACTAAGACAAGGGAAAGCCAGCGTAAGGCAGTTTCATTCCCGCTTTTTTGCATTAGTCAACGTCCTGGGTTGGGATAAGGATTCTCCGCCTGTTAGAGACCTCTTTTGGGAGGGATTGAACCCGCAGGTCAAGGATGAGATCGCAAGGGGGGAGAGACCCAAAACCACTCAGCAAGTGGTTGAAAGAGCGCTAACGGTGGGGGTGCGGCTGGAAGAACGCCCATGGAGCAAAGAAGAAGGGCGTTGGGGACGCACACCAGCGAGAGGGCCCCCCCTCTTGCCCAGGGATGTCGCGCGTGTGCAATCCACGCCTCCACAGGGAGGGGGCGAAGAGCCGATGGAGATTGGCGGTGCTAGGGCTCACTCAGCAACCAGAGCCTTAACACCGGGAGCAGTCAAAACGAAGCCGCCTAGAGGGAACAGGAAGTGCTATATCTGTGAAAGTGGACAGCACATGGCGAAAGAGTGTCCCCAGAGGCTCCACAAGCACACTGCAGCTTCCTTGACAGTAATGGAAGCAACTCAGCAGAGAGGACCACAGCAGGGAAACGACGGAGTCTGGCTGGAAACGGAGGCACTGGGGCCCAGCCAGACGAGTCAGTGAAGAAGTCCCCAGAGATTTTGCAGCCCACAGACCCCCTCCCGCCCAAACCAGTGGTGCAGCTCACCGCATCGCTCCAGCTGCCCAATGGACTCACCTTAGAAGTGCCTATTACGATTGACTCTGGCAGTAATGCGGACTTTATAGGACTGGAGTTTATTCAGCAACACAACATAGCGCTACTGCCAGCCACGCTGCCCCTGAAGGTGGTCACAGTAGATGGCAGGGAACTGCTGGGGGGGGCAGGTGGTACAGCAGACACCACCTATGGTGATGCAAATTGGGAATCACCGGGAAGTCATCAGCTTCAATGTCACCCAATTGTCGGACACACCCGTAGTTTTGGGCATGAGTTGGCTGCACAGGCACAGCCCAGCATTGGCTTGGTACCAACGCCAACTGACTTTTGGCTCCTCCTACTGTGCGGAACATTGCATCCTACCTAGCCCAGAAGGGGAAGAGGATGACCCGCAGCTACATTTGGGCACGCTCCAAGCAGTGCCTCTCAAGTATGCGGAATTTTTGGAGGTATTCTGTGAGAAGGAGGCGGACAAGCTACCTCCGCACAGACCCTATGACTGCAAGATTGACCTCCTGCCGGGGGCGACGCTGCCAACCGGGAAACTGTATTCCATGTCTGAGGATGAACTGCAGGAACTCAGGGAGTTCATAGATCACAATTTGAAGCGCGGGTTCATCCGGGAGTCGAAAGCGGTGGGAGGCAGCCCAGTATTCTTTGTGAAGAAGCGGGATACGCCCCAAAAAAGACTGGTGGTGGACTATAGAATTTTGAACTCGAAAACCAAGCCCTCGGCCTTCCCCATGCCCAAGATAGACGACCTGCTCGCGACGGTGAGGAAAGGACGCGTTTTTACCAAGTTGGATCTGCGAGGGGCGTACAACCTGATTCGCATGCGGGAGGGCGACGAGTGGAAGACGGCCATGTTCACGCCACTGGGCACCTACGAATACAGAGTTATGCCCTTCGGATTACAAAATGGCTCTCACTGTTTTCAAGCCTTCATGCATCACGTGTTGGCGGGACTCCTTTACAAGAAGTGTGTATGCTTCCTGGACGACATCCTGATATTTTCTGAGTCGCGAGAAGCGCACGAGAGGGATGTCAGGGAAGTTCTGCAGAGACTGAAGGAGCACAGGCTGTACGCCAAGCTGGAGAAGTGCCAGTTCGACATGACGGAGGTGGATTTCCTGGGCTACAAACTGTCGGACAAGGGGCTCGCCATGGACAGCGCCAAGGTTCGCTCAGTATTGGACTGGAAAAGCCCGCGCAATCGGACGGAAGTCCAGCGGTTTGTCGGCTTTGCCAACTTTTACCGCAAGTTCATCAAGGGGTTCACTATGCAGACGGCGGCCATCACCGACACGCTCAGCTCCAAGAAGAAGAAATTCATCTGGACGGAGCAAGCGGAGCAGTCCTTTCAGAAACTCAAGCGCCTCTTCGCGTCCGAAGAGCAGCTGCTGCATGTGAATCCCAGCAGACCGATGAGGGTGGAGACAGACGCCTCAGACAGAGCCGTGGGAGCCGTCCTGTTGCAACAAGACCAGCAGGGGGACTGGAGGCCGTGCGCCTTCTACTCGAGGAAGCTCAGCAAGTCGGAGCAGAATTACACCATCTGGGACAGGGAGTTGCTAGCCATCCATGCAGCGTTCAAGGCATGGCGGCACTTCCTTATCGGAGCCAGACACACAGTGCAGGTCCGCACGGACCACAAGAATCTAGAGTACTGGCGCACGGCGAGGTTCCTAAACCAGAGGCACATTAGATGGGCGGAGTTCTTCGCGGACTTCGACTTCAAGATAGAGTACATCCCGGGCGACAACAACGTAATGGCGGATGCATTGTCCAGAAAGCCGCAATACCTCGAGGAGGCGGCACCGTCGGCGGCCAAGCACATTTTCGCACCGGAAGCGTGGGCATGCGCTTCGGCAACCGTGGACCTGGACGCCGTACGTCAAGCGCTGCAGGAGGACCCCTTCGCACGAGCCAAGATGGAGGAGGTGCACAAGGGCACGGCGAAGGACGACGAGTTCCAGATAAGAGATGGGTTACTCATCCGCAAGGGAGCGCTCTACGTGCCGGGAGACGACCTCCGCGCAAGGGTACTGCAGCAGCTACACGACGCTCCCACCGCCGGGCACTTTGGCAAAGAAAAGACGGTAGAATTAGTGGCCAGAGACTTTTGGTGGCCCAAGATGCGGGGGGAAGTAGCGGATTACGTCTCGAGATGCGACACCTGCCAGAGGGCCAAGTCAGTTCACAAGCCGCCGGCGGGACTGCTGGAACCGCTGCAGACACCATCGGAACCGTGGGAGAGGGTGGCCCTGGACTTTGTCACGGACCTGCCCAGTTCGAGGGGAAAGACAGCAGTGCTAGTGGTGGTGGACCTGTTTACCAAAATGGCACACTTCATTCCGTGTGCGAAGGTGGCCACGGCGGAACAGACCGCCAAACTGTTCATAGACCACGTGTTTAAAGTCCACGGTCTGCCACGGTCTATTCTCTCCGACCGGGGGCGACAGTTCATCTCGAACTTCTGGCAGAAGCTGATGGGCATCCTGAACGTCAAGGTCAACCTAGCGTCGGCGAGACACCCGCAGACCAACGGGCAAGTGGAGAGGGTCAACGCCATCATGCAGCAGTACCTGAGATGCTACGCCAATCAGCAGCATACGACATGGGTAGACTACCTGCCCCTCGCAGAGTTCGCTTACAACAATACGAAGCACGTGTCGACAGGGGTGACGCCGTTCTTCGCCAACAACGGGAGGCATCCAAGAACCTTCCCGGGTTTAGAGAGAGTGGGGGAGGGGGAGCCACAGGCAGCGGAAGCCTTAGCGTCGGAGTTGCAGGAAGTCCACGAACAGCTCAGGAGGCAGTTAGAACTAGCAAAGCACGCATACAAACTGCAGGCTGACAGACACAGAAGAGTTGGGGAAGACATACAGGTGGGAGACTGGGTCTGGTTAGCAGTGCAAGCAGTGCCGACCAGATCGTTAGCGAAGAAGAAGCTAGGGCATAAGCAGCTAGGGCCTTACCAAGTCCAGGCACAGGTCAATCCAGTGGCCTTCCGGTTAGCACTTCCGGAGGGTTCCAGAATGCATCCGGTGTTCCATAGATCGGTGCTCACGCCCTACAAAGCACCTCATAGATTTCAGGAGCCAGGCACAGCGCCAGACCCGCTCAGAGAAGGGCCCAGAAAGGGAGGGTCGCCAAGAGGGGGGCACATCAACGAGGTCACAGAGATTTTAGACTCGAGATGGGGGGAAGAGGGAGTAGAATATCTCCTAGCCAGAGAGGGTACCCCGGCCAGTGCCAACAGTTGGGTGCCGGACTATGCCTTGGAGGAGCCTCTGCTCAAGGAAGAATTTCATGCCCTCTTCCCACACAGGCCCATGCCAGCCGAGTATTTCGACGACTGGCTCTTCACACCCACACTTTCAGCCAGCACGTTCCAGGGGTTCGCCTCGGACGAGGAACCGGCACCAGACACACGCTCCCCGGAGGGCTCACCCTCGGGGTCTGCCTCAGACCGCTCTTATTGGTGGGACGATCGACCAGAGGAGCAGTGGCGCAGGAAGTGGCTGGGGGGTCCTTGGCAGACATCACCCTCAGAGGGGAACGGGGGCGAGACGGACATGGACGTGTGGGGGGAGGACGTGGGGTTCGAACACGGAGGCAGAGACATGGAAGCAGAGGAGATCGACGTCAACGAGTGCACGGAGAACGAGCCGGACCTAGCCGGTTTGATGTACGACACGGGGGCCGAACTGTATCCGGCACTCACCCCCGCTACGACGGAGCACCCAGTACCCACACCGGAAGGAGGGGAGGGGGGAAGGGGGGGCTTCGAGGGGGGGATGGATGTCAGGGGCTCAGGAGCAGAGGGACCGGAAAGGGAGGAATTAGAGACCGAGGGGGAGGAATCCGAGGGGGAAGTGAGCGATGAGAGCCGCCCGAGGTCTCTAAGTCTCTCCAGCGAATCGGAGGATTCACAGAAAGGGGCTCCCGTGGTCAGAGCTAGGGGGTTGCCAGAGGGAACACCTCAGGAAGGAGGTGACAGAGGGGACTCCGAGAGCAGCAGCTGGAAATCGGGACCAGCTTCCCCACCGGAGAGCAGTAGAGGGGAGGAGTCCCAGGCATCGGCAGCAGGCAGCTTTCCGTCAGCGGAAGGACATGAGTCAGGGTTAGCCACGCCTGCATCAGAGAGCGAGGAAACGGTCAAGAGGAAGGTCGGAGGCAGCGCGCGCGCGCCAAGTTCAAATGTACAAGAGGGTGGCGCAATGAGCAGCCCGGATAGGGAGCCAGGTCCTAAAGCCCGCCGAAGGGAGGGGGAAGAGTCCGAAGGGTCCGCCTCCGAAGCGTCCAGGAAGGAAGGGACCCCGGGGGGTGGTAGGACCCAGAGGCGGAAGGAGAGACGGAAAAGGTGGAGTAAGGCTAGAGTCTTAAGCTGGTGTACAGGGGGCGGAGACTCAGACGGAGCTTCACCGGTCTAGGGTCTAGACGTAGAGACGCACGCTAGGGTTTGAAAATGGATAATGTACTTTAATAAAGACTTTTGTATATTACCGCTGGCTAGCGTTGGTCCTCTGTGAGCTGGGACCTGGAGGCAGTCTCTGACAGTTGGTCTTTAAGGTGCTACTGGAAGGAAATGTTTTTGTTTTGAATATCTCCGTAGTTAGGTCTAAGATCCAAAAGGTATTTCGGAACGTCTTTAAAAATTTCCACTCTTGATTGTTGTATTTCTAGGTTCTTCTGGTAGCGCCAACCCAAGATTTTGTCTCTCTCTTCTTTGGTCCGGAGGGAAATCAAGCAGTCTCTTATTCTATTCTTCTCTTTTCCCCCTCCTCTTCCAAGTCTAAATGCCCTCACAATTCTAAACTCTTCTTGATCCAAGTCCAAGTCCCAAAAGTCAGCAAATTCCTGTGTAAGAAAATCTATCAAGCTTTCCTTCTCCAATTCAGGTATGGCTCTAATCCTCAAATTTGTCTGTTTTTCTTTAAGTTCAATCATAGCAAGCGTCAACTTATGTTCGTCAAGTTGCCTCTGTAGGGTTGGAACTATCTCTTTCTCCAATTGAGTTACTTTGCATTCAGCTGCAGCTGCTTTCTCCCTGGCTTCCTCCGCAGTCTGCCGTGTCAAAGGAGATTCCTGTATCAATTTCTGGATGGATTCTGTATTGGTGTTCACCTTTTGCCCCAAGTTATTTATACTTTCTGTATTTAAAACAATTTTATTAGTTGCAGCATCCACTTTCTTGTTAAGCTGTTCCAGTGAATTATTTATCTTACTTAATGCAACCGCTAGAGCCTCTTCTGTCCTCTTGGTTTTGAATGTACTGATGCAGGAACAGCAGCCGCAGAAGAAGCAGGGGGGCCTGATGTTGAAGCTCTCATGGGTTGCTGCAAGTCTTACCAGACCTCAATGTTCCCCCAGCTGTTGGCTGGTCTGTTTTTCCCTTTTCATTTGCCATAACACTTAATAAATTCAAGGTCAGTCCCAGAGTCTCACAGTTTTTTATCCTGTGACTGGAAATTCCCCTAGCCCAGCTCTTGTAAAGCAACCAATTTCAAAGACTTCCACTAGGGGGAAACAGTTTCTATTTATAATAGTCAATTAGTATCCTCTTTCAAACACAAATCCGAAGTTAGTTTCAATTTTTCAGTTACTCTTACTCCTTTTTAGAAACAGCCGGAGACAGTGGAAACAATGTATTTCTCTTATTTTACTAGCTGTCAAAGAACGTTCTAAGCGCTGTCAATGAACATTCCAAAACGTCAGTCCTGCTAGCAGCCCGTTTCCAGGGTCAGAGCGGTGGTATTTTAACTCTCTTCACTCTCTCCTGCAGGCATACTCAGTCCACAGCTCCCCCCCCTCTTCTCCTGCCACCAAGGGGGGGTTTTATACTCTTTACCGATGGAAATTTAGTCTTTTACAAAAGGCTTCCCAAGACTTCAGCTTGCAGCCTTATTGCTTCAGTCTATTTACAAATGGGGAAGGCGGACTTCCTGTGTTGAACCTCCCCGTTTCGATGCCAAATTAAACGTTTAAAGTCCAATTCTCCCGCTTCAGCTCTACTCACGGGTAATTACTTTGAAGTCAAATTGTCCACAGGAAAAAGTCAGTGCTCTCCGGCAACAGCTATGCGGCTTCGCTCCGTGGAAGAAGCAGATGATTCGAAGCACCGCGCCGCTCACCCCACTTCGCTCCGGATCCCTGAAACCGGGTTTCCCCGCGAGTAGGGGAGGCGCAAAAGGTGCCCGCCGAATCCCACGCTCACAGGCTTCTCCCGCCTGTGATTTTTTGCGGGTCTCCGCCTTCGCCGTGGCGGCCAGACCCAATTCCCACGGGGCAAATTCCTCCCGATCAGAGGAATTCCGCCATTACCGGAGGCACCTCCCCGGAAGTCCCTTTTGTGATTTAATCTCTGCTTGCAGGCAGTATCAGATTGGACTGCTACAATTGATCTACACCAACCCCTTCGACTCACCATCTCTTGGTGCCCTACAGACGCCACCTCATGCTTCTCCTCACCGCATCGGCTCGGCGCCCACCAGATGACCACCCTGCTGGTGCCACCCCTGGAAGCTGGCATCTCCACACACGGCAAAAGAAGAATCCAGCGTGGACTAAAAGAGGACATTTTCTTTGCTTTCCCTTTGAATATATAGCTTTGTATATAGCTTTGTGGGAGGTACCCCAGGTGTTAGAAGAAGAAGGTATTAGGAAATAGATATATCCCTGTGCCCAAATGATGCAGGTAGGGCTGTGGGGGGACGTGGTTTTGGCCGAGATGGTAGTCTTCTTGTTTCTGGCCATCGCCGCGCCCACACCACTTAAGGTAACCCAGCGGCTAATGAGAGAATGGGGTGCCCGCAACACGTACAATAAATGGCTGCAAATGGCAGAAATGGTAGCCTACTCTGCAAACTGAACCAATTGCATGGTCTGCACTCTGGGACCTACAGATGCTTTGGAAGGAATACCCCTCCTCCCTGTGCCTTGGAATGAGTCCTCAGTTACAGCCCCAATTTTGGGTTCCGCTGGATTTTGGGCTGCGTTAAATTTGACAGAAGGAGCCTGTTGCTTTAACATCTCTGACCATGGTGAAGCTATTCGACACCTGGTAAACAAAGGGAAAACAATACTTTATACTCTACTCCAATTTTTTGCGGCCGACGGAGCCTCCCACATCCCTTCTGCATTGAAGGTATACCACGCAAAAGTGGTTTCCACCCTCTGTTATGCTGCCCCGCTCTGGGCCCCAGGGTCCAATTTAACATCGCTGGGGTCATTGCAGAATCAGTTTCTCCGTCGCCTCCTGAAACTCCCCATGTGTGTGAGCAATGCAGCCATACGTCTGGAGCTAAGGATTGCATCATTGGAGACTGTCATCTGGAAGCGAGTCTTTGGCTATTGGCTGTCCAGCTGGCATAGGCTTCCCGACCATTACCTTTTTCAGTGCCTCTGGCGGGACGACTTTGTCAATCCGTGGGTAGGAAAAATCCATGCCAAACTTCTGAGCATTGGAATTTCCCCAGCGGACTCCTTAAAGATGAACTTACGCTCAGCCAAAAGCCTTATTGAGCAAAGATTAGCAGACATTGAAAAGCAACACAACCTCGCCAGGGGCGGGGTGTCTGCTCCCCCAGGTATCACGGAATAACCCCACCACTTGGCCTTCCATCATACATGTCATCTCTTTCATCTGTACCACACCGACTTGCATTTATTCGTGCAAGGTTCAATGTTCTTCCATCGAACCTGCTGAGCCACAGATTTTCCAAGGGTTTGGTGTCTCCGCTATGCGTGTGTGATGGGAAGACTGTTGAATCTCTTCCACATATAATGTTCAACTGTCCCCTACATAGCATAGCCAGGACTAAATTCCTGGGCCCTGCTTTACTGCGCTTGGTTGGCAGGCCTGTTGAGTCACACGCCGCACTGCTTTTGCAGGATACAGATCCTTCTGTAACTCTGCAGGTGGCGAGATTCCTGAATGCGGTTATCTCTCACACAAAAATCACCAAAAAACAACAACAACATCAAAAATTAATCGGACAGTTATGATGAGAGTGCATGTCGGATCTCGTCCTCAGTTTTTCTTTTTCTGTGAACCGTCCCTTGGAGCTCTCCGGGCCCCAAGCTGTTATTTGGCTCTGCTCAACGACCCTCCCTTGCATCGTGGTGTTCACCTTCTGTTGTCAGATATATCGGTCTTTATGCCTCTGTGCTTTTATGTTTGTACATATTTTATGGGCTAATAGCCGTAAATAAATAAATAAATAAATAAAATTCGACACCTGGCGGCAGAAATAGAAAAAGTGGCCCATGTTCCTGTCCCAACCTGGAACGGATGTGACATGTCTTGGTTGACTGAGTGGCTTCCGAACCTGGGGTGGCTTAGAGGACTTTTAATGATGTTAATAGGCCCCTTGCTAATCTTGCTTCTTTTCTGCTCCTGTATACCCTGTTGGAAACTGGCCCCCTCGGGAAAGGCTGGCTCCTCTTCCCAGGCACTGGGGCCTGTTGCCGGTGATCTACCCTGGCTGGTTTTCGGTCAGACCAGGGAGGTCTTCAAGAAGCAACACCTCCCTCCAGAGAGGTGCACACTCCCTTCCCCTTGCATGCCAGCAGGAGAAAGAAAACAGTCAGAAAAGTAGTCTATTTATTCTACTTTATTCCTGGACTGTACACTGCATAAGAGCTTGCACAAAGCATGTCTGCTCTCTCAGAAACATCCGAGCATCTGACTGACTCCCCCTTTACAGGAACAACAGGAAGGTCTCAAGTTACACTGAGAACACAACTCTGAGAAGAGCTTTGAACATCCAGTCTCACGCTCAGACCCAGCAAACACATCATGTGATGTAAACATTGAGCTGCTACTTCGCAGCTGCTGAGCACTCATATTACAACATCCTCCCCCATATGAGTCGAAGCGAGCTGCGAAAACAAAAGCAGCATCTAGAGAAGAAAACAAACAGTTGTTATACACATAACAATCCCCTGTTGTTTCAGTTCCACCTTTGGAACTACCTGCCACTGGTTCCACCAGTGTAAACCTCTGGTTGCCTGTTTTCCAAGGAATTAGAGCATCTGCTCTACCTTGGCTAGGGGAAATTGTGTTGCTTTTTGCAACTTCCAGGTGTGGCTTTATCTTTGTCTTGGACAAACCTTGAACCTGGTTTGAGCTGTTAACTACAGCAACAAATGCAACAGCTGAGTTAGCAAACTCCTGAGAGTACCTTTTGGGTGGTATTCCCTTTGTAACTCTCATATTTGCGAATGAGGTGCAGATCCTCCTTGCTGACTGGTTCATCCTTGGGACTTTTGGGAGAACCACGCCCAACAGTAAACAGTGGTTCTGTCAATTCCAGTTCAGCCTTAACCTGTGAAGGACTGGACATTGTGTATGAACCCTTCTCAATGACTGTGTCAGCAGAACTCTCTGAGCTCTCTATGTCACTCTCAGTATCAGAATACTCATCTGTATTGACATCTGTGGGAAATGTGTGGAGAACCTCTCTCTCCTGTCTCCTGTCTCCTGTCTCCTGCAGTGCTCTCTACAAACTTTGTGAGAATCACTTGATCAGACACAGGCAATACTACTCTGTAGAAACCCTTTTCATAACCCACAAAAATGCCCTTGGCACCCTTAATTCCCTGTGGTGTATCCACACACACATGAGATCCAAAGACCCAAAAATGTTTAACTGAAGGTTTCCTCTGGAACAGCCTCTCAAATGGAGAACTTTCCATACCTACTGAAACCTTTCTCACCTATGTGTAAGAAAATGCGCTCAGCGATTCGGCCCAGTACTCTTGGGGCAAATGTGAACTAAGCGGTTGAGCTTTCATGCCTTTCTGCAATTCTGTGTTCACCTTTACACACACACTCTTGTTCCATGAAGCTTCAGAGACAGCAATCTTATGATCTATCTCACGTTTCTCTAGGAAATCTTGAAAACCTTGTGAAACAAAAATTGGCTTTTCATTTGTGAAAAGACTTTCAACATTAGCATCATGAACAATTTTAACCTTATCACAAAACTCTCTGAACTTTGCTAAGGTCTCCTGTGGTTTCTCCAGTACGTGAATCCACACATACTGAGAATAATGATCAACAATTACAAGATAGAATTTTGCTTTGCCTCTAGAGGGTGCTAGAGGACCAATTACGTCAGCATACACCCGCTGGAAAATCTTGGTAACCTTAGAATCATAGAGTTGGAATAGACCACAAGGGCCATCGAGTCCAACCCCCTGCCAAGCAGGAAACACCATCAGAGCACTCCTGACATATGGTTGTCAAGCCTCTGCTTAAAGACCTCCAAAGAAGGAGACTCCACCACACTCCTTGGCAGCAAATTCCACTGTCGAACAGCTCTTACTCACCTTCGTGGATTTCTTTTCCTTGGCACCTGTGGAAAAACCTGTAAGAGAAGACATTTTAGTTTCACAAGTATTACAAACTTTGTAATCAGGAACTTCAAAAGTCAACAGATACAGTCCATCTTTCTCTTTGGTACAAAGATACAGCTTTCCGTCCTTGAAGATCCTGCATCTCTTTTCATCATAGGATATCACCAATCCTTTCTTTGTCATCTGAGATACACTCAGCAAGTTGAATTTTAAACCTGGGACAAAGTAAACGTTGTTTATAGTCAAATTCAGACTCTCCAGATATACAGTCCTGACCATTGGCCTGTTTCACAGTGAAGCGTTGATCCTGAAATGTAGAGAATAATTCTTGCCGTGCCGCTAGGTGCTCTGTAGCTCCTGCGTCTATTACAAACTCATTCTCAACTGATGATGAAGCCTTTGGCGACATCAAAGCCTTTGCTGGTCTCGCCTGTGACTTGGCACGACCCTTGCTTGTAGCCTCTGGCTTTGTTGAGCTCCCCTTGGCTCCTTTGGAAACACAGCTCTTTTTACAGTTCTTCTGTAAATGGCCAGCCTGACCACAATTGTAGCATCGAATGACGTTTAGGGCTACAGCCTGCTCCTCTTGAGCAACAACAGTGATGGGGGAAGTACTGGCAGATGCAGCTTCACTCACCCCATCAGCAACAGCTATTGCAGCCAGTCTGTCATTCTCATTAAGCAAAACGGCACAAATGAGCTGCACCGTCAGATCTGCAGCAGGGAGCGAACCCAGTTGACTCGCAACCATTTTGAATCTTTGATCCAAGCTGCTTATGATCATGAAACAAAAGATAGACTCTTCAAGTGGAAAATTCTTCTGCGCCATCTGCTGGCGAATATATTCAGATGCGCCTGAACATCCCCATCAGGCTTCAGTCTCACGTTTGTTTTTGGTTTTTTTGGATAATTTTTTATTAAGTTTTGCACAAATATCGCCAAATAAACAATTTCCCAAATAACATATTTTCATCTTTTGGACTTCCCTCAGCTTCTCTGACAATCATCCGTGTTTAAATTTTATCTACGCATTCCCCAAATTTAGTATCGCCTTTTAAGATACCTTTACAAACATATTTGCATTCTTGCAATATTCCTTATTTTTTCACAAAGCTTCTTTAAAACCCACTAGTGTTGTTTGCTCATTGCATACACTCTTCAAATACTCTGAAAATTTTCCCCAGTCCTCAATGAACTTGTGATCTCTTTGATATCTTATTTTTCCCGTTAGTTTGTCCAGTTCTGCATAGTCCGTTAACTTCATTCTCCATTCCTCAAGAGTCAGTAGTTCTTCCTGCTTCCATTTTTGGGCCATTAATATTCTCGCTGCAGTTGTTGCATACTGAAAAAGTTTATAGTCCTTTTTATTTATTTCATTTCTTGTTATTCCTAGAAGAAAGGCTTCTGGTTTCTTTACAAAACTATATCTCAACATCTTCTTTAACTCATTATATATCATCTCCCAGAACCCCTTCACTTTCTTACATTCCCACCACATATGAAAAAAGGTTCCTTCTTTCTCTTTACATTTCCAACACTTATTACAGGTTTTAAACATTTTTGCTAATTTAACCGGTGTAATATACCATCTATATACCATTTTCATAACATTTTCCTTTAACGTGGTGCATGCTGTAAACTTCAAGTTATCATTCCATACTTTAACCCAGTCTTCAAAATATATATTATAACCAAAATCTCAATGAATCATTACCGACTTGACTTCCTCATCCATCGTATACCATTCTAATAACATTTTGTACATTTTAGAGATTATCTTACAGTCATTATTTACTATTTCTGTTTGGAATTTTGAATCTTTTTCTATATAGCCCTTCTCTTTCAAATCTTTTTTAAACATATCATTTATCTGATAGTAGTGCAACCAATCAAATACATATTCTTTTACTTGTTCATGTGACTTCATTTTCCATTTCTCTCCTTCTTTAACCACCAATTCACCATATGTGATCCAATTCCCTCTCATATTAATTTTCTTGACACTCATAATCTCTAAAGGGGACAACCAGTGTGGAACTCCTGATTCCAGTAAATTTTTATATCTATCCCATACTTCAATTAACGATCCCTGGAAGATGTGGTTTTCAAAAGCTTTATGACTCTTCTTTTTCTCCAGCCATAAATACGCGTGCCACCCAAATCTGTTATCAAATCCTTCTAAATCCAACAGTTTTGCATTCTTAAGTTTTATCCATTCTTTTAACCAACAGAGACATGATGCTTCATAGTATAGTTTCAAGTCTGGCAGGGCAAAGCCTCCTCTTTCTTTTGCATCTGTTAATAACTTAACAGTCTCACGTTTGTGAGCTTCTCAAAATGCAGCAGCGCAGTCCCAGCTGCCTCACGCATATGAATACGTCGCAAAGCAAGCCACATATCTCTTGCGTATTGCAAACCTGAGATATGTACCAGCTGATCGTCCCCAACACACAAGACGATAGCAGACCTTGCTTGCATGTTAGAATCATTCCAGGCCCTTTTTGGTGCAGCAGGAATGGGATTTTGAATCACTCCAAATATTCTTTGTCTCTCAAGCAGGGCTTGCATTTTCAGAGACCAGGAAGAATAATTGCCATCTGATAATGGCGGAGGGTAGGGCAGCCCCGTCCCCAGCTTGGCATCCATCTTTGGCAGCAAGCAAGCTGTAAATTCCAACAGCCTTTGAGCCTTAACTGCTCAACTCTGGCTTGTGCTTTTGCCTTTGATGTTTAACGAGCCCATAAATCAGCACAAAGTACTCACAGTTCTTTGGCAGTTACCGGCAGGGCAAACATCTCTCGCCCGGAATGCAGGAACCTGACTTTCGCTGTGTTTTAATCCAAAAACAAAACAGCAGGAAAACAACTGAACTTCGATGAACCGGAGAATCCTTCGATCCGCGTTCACCAGGCAGCCATCCATCAGGAACTGGCAGAGGTCTGTGGAACGTCGCAACCAGCAACTCTGCTACCACTTGTTGGAAACTGCCCCCCTCGGGAAAGGCTGGCTCCTCTTCCCAGGCACTGGGGCCTGTTGCCGGTGATCTTCCCTGGCTGGTTTTCAGTCAGACCAGGGAGGTCTTCAATAAGCAACACCTCCCTCTTGAGAGATGCACACTCCCTTCCAGACCCAGCAAACACATCATGTGATGTAAACATTGAGCTGCTACTTCACAGCTGCTGAGCACTCATATTACAACATACCCTGCTTAACGTAATGCCTGCAAAATATGATGCATAAAATGATGTCACGAATGATTCGGCCCCAGATTACAGCACTGACACGAGAATACCGGCCAGTACCTTGGGACGAGCCGTAAGGCTGTCCAAAAGAAGAGGAGGGAATGAAGGAATGGGTTTCCCAAACCCAAAACTGACTGTGCAGGCAGTTTGAAACTGCACCAAAATCCCTATTTTTCCCTAGCTAAAATCCATTAACTTGAGCTCTGAGTCAATGTATAAACAAAAACCCGGCTGTGCTCAAAGCTCTCTCCCTTATCAGTCTGTGACGGCAATGAGTGACCTTGCCAAGTTCCAGTAGAGCAGGGATGATGCGCCTGTGCCTTATCTTATATCCTGACCACAAAAAACGCACAGACCCAGTCTGGGAACAGCGCCAGAGTGTGTTCTCAGAGATGGTGACCTCTTGCTCCAAGATAAGAGTAGGAACAGGAAGATCCTTTTATGGTCAGAAGTACAGGAAGGAAGACCCTTTTATGGTTAAGAATACCAGAGCAGGAACATATGTGATGTCAACCTGCGTACATAGGCTGACATGGTTGGATTCCTAGGGAAGGAGGGAGAGGGTGCCTGGAGGATATATATACTGCATGAAATTTCGTATTTCTTTGGACTTGCTGTGGACTTGATCACGCAAGTGCCTTCTGCTATCCGGAGAGCAGAATAAACTCGTTCTTTGAATCAACCTCAGTGTCATTTGACTTCCTTCCTCCTGTCCGGGAGCAACGCAGACCCAATCGGTGAACTCCAATAAGGCTACAGGGTTAAACAAGGTTGCCCCCTCTCACCATTACTATTTGTGTTGGATATGGAGTACCTGGCAGATAGGATTAGAAATTAGTAAGAATAAAAGGATATAAGGTGGGAAAGGAGGAAATCAAGTTGAATATGTCACGGCTAAAAATTGGCCAGGGTGGCGCTGTGGGTAAAACCTCAGTGCCTAGGACTTGCCGAGTGTATGGTCAGCGGTTCGAATCCCTGCGGCGGGGTGAGCTCCCGTCTTTCGGTCCCAGCTCCTGCCCACCTAGCAGTTCGAAAGCACCCTTAAGTGCAAGTAGATAAATAGGTACTGCTTTATAGCAGGAAGGTAAACGGCGTTTCCGTGTGCTGCACTGGTGCTGGCTCGCCAGAGCAGCTTCGTCACGCTGGCCACGTGACCCGGAAGTGTCTTCGGACAGTGCTGGCTCCCGGCCTCTTAAGTGAGATGAGCGCACAACCCTAGAGTTGGACACGACTGGCCCGTACGGGCAGGGGTACCTTTACCTTTAAAAATTGGCCGCTATTTCTTTAATGCTTAAAAAGCTGGGTCAGCATGAGTCAGCGGCCTGCAGTGACTCATGCAGCCTTTCACCGGGTTATACTTGTATATATAGAGTGGTAAATGTTAGTGTGGCGTTTGGTTGGTTGGTTGGTTAGTGAAAGCTGGTAGTGTTGATGTGCGTACAGTTGATCAGTCGCTTTTGCAGAAAGACTTTTAAGAATAAAGGCTGCAACGAGACTCTTCTTGTGGACTCTTTTATGCCTACAAGGGTCCGAGGACAAGGCTGAGGCGACAAAGGGAGGTCAGAACCTTTGCTTTTTACAAACACTGACAGGTTATGGGCCCAGTGTTTCTGAGCATGTGCAGAGTGCAAAATGACTGACAGCATCTGAGCAGGGAGCTGGTGAGTCCTGGTGGTGCATGGAGCCAGTGGCTGTGCGTTGGAGCAGTTGGTGGCAAGCTGTAACTGTCTGCAGCGACACTGGAGCGGCTAGGATCTGAGGATCAGGAAAGCACTCAGCGTCGGCTACTGGAACAGTTTGAACTGCTAGAGGACCACAGTCGGCGACTCATAGAGCGGCTACACCAGTTGAAGAGCCAGGCGGGACCTGAGGGTCAACAGAGGCAGCAGCTAGAAGCCGGTGAGTGCCAAAGAGGACCATCCAGTCGGACTCAGGAGAATCAGGAGAGATTGCTGGAGGCCCCACAGAAGGGGCTCAGCAAGCACCAGCAGAGATGGCAGATTTCCAGTCTCCCCAAGTTGTAAATATTGGGGGAGACATCCCTTTTGAAATTCTGTCAGAGAGTAACTTGCTGTTGTTGTTGTTGTTTAGTCGTTTAGTCATGTCCGACTCTTCGTGACCCCATGGACCAGAGCACGCCATGCACTCCTGTCTTCCATTGCCTCCCGCAGTTTTGTCAAACTCATGCTGCTAGCTTTGAGAACACTGTCCAACCATCTCGTCCTCTGTCGTCCCCTTCTCCTTGTGCCCTCCATCTTTCCCAACATCAGGGTCTTTTCCAGGGAGTCTTCTCTTCTCATGAGGTGGCCAAAGTACTGGAGTCTTAGCTTCAGGATCTGTCCTTCCAGTGAGCACTCAGGGCTGATTTCCTTAAGAATGGATAGGTTTGATCTTCTTGCAGTCCATGGGACTCTCAAGAGTCTCCTCCAGCACCATAATTCAAAAGCATCAATTCTTCGGCGATCAGCCTTCTTTATGGTCCAGCTCTCACTTCCATACATCACTACTGGGAAAACCATGGCTTTAAACTATACGGACCTTTGTTGGCAAGGTGATGTCTCTGCTTTTGAAGATGCTGTCTAGGTTTGCCATCGCCTTTCTCCCAAGGAGCAGGCGTCTTTTAATTTCGTGACAGCTGTCACCATCTGCAGTGATCATGAAGCCCAAGAAAGTAAAATCTCTCACTGCCTCCATTTCTTCCCCTTCTATTTGCCAGGAGGTGATGGGCCCAGTGGCCATGATCTTCGTTTTTTTGATGTTGAGCTTCAGACCATATTTTGCGCTCTCCTCTTTCACCCTCATTAAAAGGTTCTTTAATTCCTCCTCACTTTTTGCCATCAAGGTTGTGTCATCTGCATATCTGAGGTTGTTGATATTTCTTCCGGTGATCTTAATTCTGGCTTGGGATTCATCTAGCCCAGCCCTTCGCATGATGAATTCTGCATATAAGTTAAATAAGCAGGGAGACAATATACAGCCTTGTCATACTCCTTTCCCAATTTTGAACCAATCACTTGTTCCATATCCAGTTCTAACTGTAGCTTCTTGTCCCACATAGAGATTTCTCAGGAGACAGATGAGGTGATCAGGCACTCCCATTTCTTTAAGAACTTGCCATAGTTTGCTGTGATCCACACAGTCAAAGGCTTTTGCATAGTCAATGAAGCAGAAGTAGATGTCTTTCTTGAACTCTCTAGCTTTCTCCATAATCCAGCGCATGTTTGCAATTTGGTCTCTGGTTCCTCTGCCCCTTCGAAATCCAGCTTGCACTTCTGGGAGTTCTCGGTCCACATACTGCTTGAGCCTTCCTTGTAGAATTTTAAGCATAACCTTGCTAGCGTGTGAAATGAGTGCAATTGTGCGGTATTTGGAGCATTCTTTGGCACTTCCCTTCTACATGGGGCTACCTTTGAAGGTGACTCGGAAACTACAACTAATCCAGAATGCGGCAGCTAGACTGGTGACTGGGGGCGGCCGCTGAGACCACATAACACCGGTCTTGAAAGACCTACATTGGCTCCCAGTACGTTTCCGAGCACAATTCAAAGTGCTGGTGTTGACCTTTAAAGCCCTAAGCGGCCTCGGCCCAGTATACCTGAAGGAGTGTCTCCACCCCCATCGTTCTGCCCGGACGCTGAGGTCCAGTGCCGAGGGCCTTCTGGCGGTTCCCTCATTGCGAGAAGCAAAGCTACAGGGAACCAGGCAGACAGCCTTCTCGGTAGTGGCGCCCACCCTGTGGAACGCCCTCCCATCGGATGTCAAAGCGATAAACAACTACCAGACATTCAGAAGACATCTTAAGGCAGCCCTGTTCAGGGAAGTTTTTAATGTGCGATATTTTAGTGTATTTTTGGTTTCTATGGAAGCCGCCCAGAGTGGCTGGGGAAACCCAGCCAGATGGGCGGGGTACAAATAATAAATTATTATTATTATTATTATTATTATTTGGGATTGGGATGTAGACTGACCTTCTCCAATCCTCTGGCCACTGCTGAGTTTTCCAAATTTGCTGGCACATTGAGTGTAGCACCTTAACAGCATCATCTTTTAAAATTTTAAATAGTTCAGCTGGAATACCATCACTTCCACTGGCCTTGTTATTTGCAGGGCTTTCTAAGGCCCATTTGACTTCACTCTCCAGGATGTCTGGCTCAAGGTCAGCAACCACACTACCTGGGGTATATGAGACATCCATTTCTTTCTGGAATAGTTCCTCTGTGTATTCTTGCCACCTCTTCTTGATGTCTTCTGTTTCTGTTAGGTCCTTACCACTTTTGTCCTTTATTATGGAAATCTTTGTACGAAATGTTCCTTTCATATCTCCAATTTTCTTGAACAGATCTCTGGTTTTTCCCATTCTGTTGTTTTCCTCTATTTCTTTGCATTGCTCGTTTAAGAAGGCCTTCTTGTCTCTCCTTGCTATTTTTTGGAAATCTGCATTCAATTTCCTGTATCTTTCACTATCTCCCTCGCATTTTGCTTACCTTATATCCCCCGCTATTTGTAAGGCCTTGTTGGACAGCCACTTTGCTTTCTTGCATTTCCTTTTCATTGGGATGGTTTTCATTGCTGCCTCCTGTATAATGTTACGAGCCTCCATCCATAGTTCTTCAGGCACTCTGTCCACCAAATCTAAATCCTTAAACCTGTTCCTCACTTCCACTGTGTATTCATAAGGGATTTGACTTAGATTGTATCTTACCGGCCCAGTGGTTTTTCCTACTTTCTTCAGTTTAAGCTTGAATTTTGCTATAAGAAGCTGATGATCCGAGCCACAGTCAGCTCCAGGTCTTGTTTTTGCTGACTGTATAGAGCTTCTCCATCTTTGGCTGCAGAGAATATAATCTGATTTTGATGCTGCCCATCTGGTGATGTCTATGTGTAGCGTCGTCTGTTGTGTTGTTGGAAAAGCGTGTTTGTGATGACCAGCTTGTTCTCTTGACAGAACTCTATTAGCCTTTGCCCTGCTTCGTTTTGAATTCCAAGACCAAACTTGCCAGTTGTTCCTTTTATCTCTTGATTCCCTACTTTAGCATTCCAATCCCCTATAATGAGAAGAACATCCTTCTTTGGTGTCATTTCTAGAAGGTGTTGTAAGTCTTCATAGAATTGGTCAATTTCAGTTTCTTCAGCACCAGTGGTTGGTGCATAAAGTTGGATTACTGTGATGTTAAAAGGTCTGCCTTGGATTCGTATCAAGATCATTCTATCATTTTTGAGATTGCATCCCAGTACAGCTTTTGCCACTCTTTTGTTGACTATGAGGGCCACTCCATTTCTTTTACGGTATTCTTGCCCACAGTAGTAGATATGATGGTCATTCGAACTGAATTCGCCCATTCCCGTCCATTTTAGTTCACTGATGCCCAGGATGTCAATATTTATTCTTGCCATCTCATTTTGGACCACCTCCAACTTACCCAGGTTCATGGTTCTTACATTCCAGGTTCCTATGCAATATTTTTCTTTACAGCATTGGACTTTCCTTTCGCTTCCATGCATATCCGCAACTGAGTGTCCTTTTGGCTTTGGCCCAGCCGCTTCCTCAGCTCTGAATCTACTTGTACTTGCCCTCCGCTCTTCCTCAGTAGCATGTTGGACGCCTTCCGACCTGAGGGGCCCATCTTCCAGCGTCATAACTTTTATATGCCTGTTGTCTTTGTCCATGGAGTTTTCTTGGCAGGGATACTGGAGTGGCTTGCCAGTTCCTGCTCCAGGTGGATCATGTTTGGTCAAAACTCTCCACTATGACCTGTCCATCTTGGGTGGCTTTGCACGGCATAGCTCATAGCTTCACTGAGTTATTCAAGCCGCTTCACCACGGCAAGGCAGTGATCCATGAAGGGGTAACTTGCTGAGTTGGTCAATAAAAATGCAGCAGCTGTTAAGGAGAGATGGACTATGGGACTGTGTTGAAACTGAGGTTTTGAGATGGGACTCTGCTGAGAAAAAATGGCTGGATGAAAGGGCTCGTGCCCAAATCATGCTTTGTTTGAGCAACTCTCAGTTATTTCGTCTAGCAAATGCCAGCACAGCGTTTGAGTGCTGGAATTTATTAAGGGCAATGCATGTCAGAGAAACTGCTGGAACTATAATTTCTCTGACCAGAAGGCTGTTCAGGACTGTTATGAAAGAAGGTGAGAGTTTGGCAACTCATCTTCAAATGCTTAAATATCTGTTTCTTCAACTACAGCAGAGAGGTAAGCATTATGATGAAACTGACCAAACAAACATTATCCTTTCAAGTTTGCCTGAAAGCTGGTTGCCTGTGATTAACAGCATGTTAACAGCATGGGGAGTATGTGTCCCCGAGATCTGACCCTTGAGTATGTGGTTGGAAGATTGACCGAAGAAGCAGAAAGAAGGTCAGATAGACAGGCTGAACTCCAAGAGCGGAGGAGTTACAGCCAAGGGGGCCAGCAGCAGAATCTGCCAATGGAGCAACACCAAGGTTTGGACTTGGCCATGGCGGTGAGGAGGTGCTATAGATGCAACCAACCTGAGCATCTCCAATGTCAATGCTGGGTGAGACTTCCAGGAGACGACATGGAGCAGAGACAGCGATCGACGCAGAAATATAAGCAGAAGGGGTTCTCTTCAGGGAAGAAGAACACGCGTTCTGCTCAGTGTGTGTCTGCATTTTCTCGAGAGGAGAGGAAGATACTTCAAGGAACATGGTTGCTGGACTCTGGGAGCAGCAGGATTATCTGCAACAGTCGGGAGGTGTAGGGATGATCGCAGGGTCCGGAGGGAGCACACTCCCCACCTGCAGGCAGCCTCAGTCTGCCTGCATGCGTGACCTTGGGGGGTGGGGCACACACCCCCTCACAGACAAAGCCACAGCTGTCTGAACATCATGCCCTCTGTCTAACCTTTTGCGTTCTCAGTAGTCTGCGGTGTCCTGTCTGTGACCTTTGTCTCTGAGACCTTTTGTCTCCTTCATCATACACTGTGCAAGGGGGAAATGACCCGGTGGAAACAGGTGCCAAAATAACTTTGTACCACCCCATGATCTTGGGACTGGAAGATGTGTAAAGGTCACAGCCCAAAATGTATCTGCCTGGGTTTGCATATTTGTGTCAATAAAAGGAGGCTCCACAGAGCTTGCCGGTAGCTTGCATGCAGGCCACCTGTGCGCAGCTCACCTGCATTATCAACTCCTGCCTCATGTCCTTCACTTCAGGGAGGACTTTAAGACCCTGGGGAAGCCAGCCGATGGAAAAGACTCGATCTATCTTGCTGATGGTCGTAGAAGCAAGATTGATGGCCAGGGAACATGTTTCCTGCAGTGCTTGAACACTACTCTACCAGAGACTCTGTTTGTCAGCAGTTTGGACTATTGTTTACTGTCTGTAAGCTGTTTGATTAATGCAGGGTATAGTGTTAAGTTCACGCAGGATGGTTGTCTGATAAAGAATGGAACTCAGGTATGTGGCCATGCAAAGATGGAAAATGGGTTATATGTAATGCAGGACAAGCCTGTTAAAGCAGCCTAGGTGGTTCAGGATAATTTGCCAGTTCATAAGGGGTGTGTACATGACCTGCACAGAAAACTGGGTCACACAAATTTTCGTGTGCTTTCAAAGATGCAAAAGGTGTGCAATAACCTAAAAGTAAATAGCTGTAACTGTTTCCTAGATTGCAATGTATGTAAAATGGCCAAATCTAAGAGGAAGCCTGTGGCTTCTAAAAGTGACAGAGTATCTAAAGAGGTTTTAGAACTTGTCCATTGTGACGTGATAGGTCCTTTTCCACAGAAGACTGAAGGGGGCGCCAGATATGCTTTTCTGGTAATAGATGATAAATCACTTTTTAGTTGGTTGTTTTTGTTAAAGCAGAAATTGAAGTGTTTCCTCACATTCAGAGAATGGGTTGCCCAAACTGAAAAGCTCTTCGCTCGCCATGTTGTGCAGTTGCAAACAGATAGGGGCGGAGAATTTCTGAACAAACAATTTGAGGCATGGTTGCGACGTAAGGGGATCACTCACTGTTTGACTAACCCTTATAGCCCTGCTGAAAATGGTCTGTGTGAAAGACGTGGGGCTGTAATACAGTCAGTAAAGGACTGCCTGCTAGTGGATGCAGGATTGGGTCACAACCATAGGCTGTGGGGTGAGGCTTTCCTCACAGCAAACTTTCTGATTAATAGAACCTGGTCTAGCACTATAAAAGATATTCCTTATCGTGTATTGTTTGGGAAAGAACCAGAGTGGACAATGCTCCATAACTGGGGTTCTTGGGCACATGTAAATATCCCCAAAGCTCAGCGCCAAAAAGGGGGCACTAGAGCACAGAGACTGCAGTTTATGGGATATCAGCCCTATGGCAAAGGGTGGCGTTTCAATTTGCCCCCAGGACATGTGGTACTGTCACGAAGAGCAGACTTTGCTGACCAGGACAGATGGACTGCGATCCATGCCATCCCAGATTACCTACTGCCCCTGCAAGCAAGAGAAGAGGCTTCTTCTCAGCCATTGGCAACACAGGAGCAGGATGAGGAGGAAGCACAGATTTCCCCAAAAGATATGACAATAGATAATACTTCTCTAAAGGAAGAGGAAGAAGAGCCAGAGATAAGGGGGGGAAGAAGTAGTAGTTTTGGTAGGCGCTCCCAGCGTTCAAACAAGGGTGTACCTCCTCAGCGTTTGACCCTAGGAGGAGTGAGAGTATGCAATGTGAGTTGTGTGGAACCACAAAGTTATAATGAAGTCTTAGACTTACCCCCTGGGGAACGTGCTTTGTGGCAACAAGCTATGAAAGAAGAAATGGACTCTTTTAAATGCAACATGGCAGAGTGGTGTCATGCAAGTGGGTTTACAAAAGGAAAATCCTTGCATTTGGGGAACCACGTTTTCGAGCCAGATTAGTAGCCAGAAGGTTCACTCAGATTAAAGGGGAGAGTTATGATGAAGTGTTTTCTCCCACTGTAAGGAGTGAAACTTTTTGTTTAATGCTTTCCATTGCTGCTGTAAGACAATTAGCAGTACACCATTTTGATGTTGATGCTGGATATCTGCATGCAAATTTAGACCATGAAGTGTTAATGAGACAACCCCCTGGGTTTGAAGAGGGGAATCGTGCAGTCTGGCATTTGAAAAAGGCTGTTTACGGTCTCAAACAAAGTGGAAGGTGTTGGAATCAGTGTTTAAATGAAGCCCTTGTAAAATTTGGTTATAAAGGAGTGTGGCTGATCCATGCCTGTACACCAAGGGGATAGGCAACAAATATCTAATGCTCTTAGTCTTTGTTGATTATTTGCTTGAAACAGGGAGTTCCACAGATGAACTCCAGAAGCTCACAAGTCAACTGGAAAAGAGGTTTAAGCTTAAAACCTTAGGGCCTTAAAGACCAACTAAGTTAGTTCTTGGTATGAGCTTTCGTGTGCATGCACACTTCTTCAGATACACTGAAACAGAAGTTGCCAGATCCTTCTACATAGTGAATTTTTTTTGTTTTGACTATGGCAGACCAACACGGCTACCTATCTGTAACTGGAACCTTAGGGCCTGTAAGCAATTACCGTATTTTTCGCTCTATAAAACGCACCAGACCACAAGACGCACTTAGTTTTGGGAGGAGGAAAACAAGAAAAAAAAAATATTCTGAATCTCAGAAGCCAGAACAGCAAGAGGGATCACTATGCAGTGAAAGCAGCAATCCCTCTTGCTGTTCTGGCTTCTGGGATAGCTGCGTAGCCTGCATTCGCTCCATAAGACGCACACACTTTCCCCCTTACTTTTTAGGAGGGAAAAAGTGAGTCTTATATAGCAAAAAATACTTGGGAGTAGAAGTAAGGCAGGAAGCTGATGGAAGCTTCCTATTGAGCCACAAAGAGAAAATTCTTTGTTTGATAGAGCAGTTTGGCATGGAAAACTGCAAGCCAGTTCAGACTCCCATGACACCAGATTTCCCCAAGACAGTGTGTGATGATGAATTTGATCAGCCTGAGTTGTATCACTCAAAAATAGGATCACTGTTGTATTTAAGCCAGTGGTCAAGGCCAGACATTGCATGTGCTACAAATGTTCTGAGCCAACGTGTATCTAAACCCAGTACTGCTGATTGGTGTGCTTTGAAAAGGCTTATCAGATATCTAAAGGGGACATTAAATGGATGTTTGAAGATATCTAGTACACAAGATGAAAAACTAGAAGTATTTGTTGATGCGGACTTGGGAAGCTGTGTAGCTACTAGAAAATCTACAAGTGGAATGGTTATGATGTTTGCCAATTCCATAATTGGATGGACCTCATCCTGTGAGGCAGAATATGGGAGCCTGTCACTAGCATGCAATGAAATCATGTGGTTTATACAGATACTAAAAGATCTATATTGTAAAGTAGATTTGCCTATCCAAGTGTATGAAGATAGCCAATTGTGCATTGCATTAGCGGGTTCAGAAATAATGAAATCTGCATCAAAACATATTGCTATCCATCATGCAAATATTAGAGATTGTGTACAGAATAGGGTAATCAAACTGGAGTATTGTCAATCACAAGATAATATTGCTGATTTGTTTACCAAGCCTTTGCCAGCAACATAACATAATGAATTGATGACAAAACTGGGTTTATGTATATAGTGTATGTATGTATTGTATGTATGTATGTATGTATGTATGTATGTATGTATGTATGTATGTATTGTTTCTGTTAGGGTTTTTTGCATTTAAGAAACAGAAGGGGTGGAACGGCTAAAAATTGGCCGCTGTTTCTTTAATGCTTAAAAAGCTGGGTCAGCATGAGTCAGCGGCCTGCAGTGACTCATGCAGCCTTTCACTGGGTTGTACTTGTATATATAGAATGGTAAATGTCAGTGTGGTGTTGGGTCGGTTGGTTGGTTAGTGAAAGCTGGTAGTGTTGATGTGCGTACAGTTGATCAGTCGCTTTTGCAGAAAGACTTTTAAGAATAAAGGCAGAAAGTACTCAGCAAGGATACTCTTCTCGTGGACTCTTTTATGCTGACAAGGGTCCAAGGACCAGGCCGAGGCGACAAAGGGAGGTCAGAACCTTTGCTTTTTACAAACACTGACAGAATATGTATGCGGATCATATTTTGTTACTATTAACAAACCCGTTGGATAGTGTAAGAGAATTGATGATAATATTGAAAGATTTTAAAGATGAGTATGGATTGGGAGTTAATACGGAGAAGTCCGAAATTTTGTACTGGGATGTAAAGCCAGAGGAAAAGAACGAGATAGCAAAAATAACTGGGATGGATACAAAAGGGGGGGGGGAATCAAATATTTGGGGGTAAAAATAATTTAAAATATTGATAGGATTCCAGACGTAAATTATAAAGAAGCATGGAGAAAGGTTAAGAAAGATATGAGATCTTGGAAAGATACAAATCTGGCTATTTTAAGTAGGGTTAGAGCAGTTAAAATGTTTTTGGTTTCAAAAGTACTATATTTATTCCAAGTTATTGCAATGCCGTTTAAAAAGAAGTGGTTTAAAACATGGAATAAGGTCTTTAAAAATTGGATTTTTGGTAGTAAAAGAGCCAGCACATCAGATATAGTAAACTATTCCCCTCAGGAGGAGATTGGATAGAATTTTATTATAAAGCGTTCCAATTGAAATATTTAATAGATATTGGTTATAATGATAAGATCAAATGGGTTAGGATGGAGAATGAAATAAATAATGGAATAGAAAGAGAGGGGATCTTTATTAGAGATATACAGATGGCATGTAAGAAGACGACAGGACCTAGGAAAATAGCTCTAGGAATTTGGAAGAGGTGGAATAAGAAATGGACACCTATATATTCAAAGTGGGCCCCATTAAAATATATAGATAAGAGTTATACAGATCCTGGTTGGTGGAAGAAATTAGAAGAACATGGATTTAATAAATTAAAAGATCTGTTAGATGAAGATGGGATGTTAAGGACAAAAAATAGCATTTTGGAGAACGTAGGAAAACAATATTGGTTGAAAGTGCAAGGGCTATATAAATTAATAGAAGGGGGGAAGAGGATATGATGAGGTCAGGATCAGTAATTGATGAAATACTTAACAAAAGACAATTAACAGAGAAAGGGATAGCAGGCATGGTATATAAATTAATGATAAGAAATAAGGAAAGGATGATAAGGATAATTCAGAATAAATGGGAGCGGGAAGGGCTGTTTCATTTGAATACGGTCCAAGAGATGATGAAGAGTACAGATAAAATAAAAATGGATAAATATAAAGAATTTAGTAGGAAATTCCTATTGAAATGGTATAGAACCCCGGCGCAATTGGCATATATAGTTAAAGGATTGAGTCCTAAGTGCTGGCACTGCGGTCAAGAGTTAGGGGTACATGCACATATGTGGTGGGAGTGCATTTGTGTAAAGGAATATTGGGAAAAGATTATAAAGGTTATTTCTGATGTATTTCAGGTTAAGCTAGAAGTCAATAGAGAAATGCTTATCTCAGGAATTCTGGGGAATAGTAAAATAGAAAGAAAAGAGCAAGATTGGTATAAAATTATGATCTTAGCTGGTATGCTTGTTCTTGCATCAGGATGGAAAGAAAAGGATAAATGGACAATGGAAAAATGGAATAACTATGTTTTTGAATACAGTTGTACCTCGGGTTAAGAACTTAATTCGTTCCGGAGGTCCGTTCTTAACCTGAAACACCACTTTAGCTAATGGGGCCTCCCGCTGCGGCTGTGCCGCCGCAGCACGATTTATGTTCTCATCCTGAAGCAAAGTTCTTAACCCAAGGTACTATTTCTGGGTTAGCGGAGTCTGTAACCTGAAGCATCTGTAACCCGAGGTACCACTGTATACAATCTGATATATTTGAACAGGTGCTGTAATGGTTCTAGGGGTTGCTCGTGCGTAAGCCTGTGCCAACACCTGGCTGGGTTGCCTGAGTGAACCTTTCCTGTGGCTGTCTCAATCGCTGGCAGAATCCGTCAGTGGGCGTTTCTTAAACTTCTTCCAGCAAAGAAGTTCTTTGACGCCCAGTCTCCTCCTACTCTCCCTGTGTGGAAGCCTTCTGCGCAAGGAGGGCGTAGGCAGCGGAGGACCCTTCCTCTCCCCGCTGGTCCCCGTCAAGGAGTCATGTGACCGCCTCTCTGATTCCCCTTCTCCACTGGAGCTAAGCTGATTCCCTTCCCCAGAAGATGGGCTGCCTCTCCCAATCCCAGGACACTCTCTGGGATCCCTCTGGAGCTTGCTCTCTCCCTCCGGCACTGATGGCAGTTCCCTGACATCTACCTCCTCCTCAGGACCCCTCCCACCCCCGGCGCGATTTTCCGACACAACCTCCTCTCTCTCCTCGGCCGACGATGCGGGGAACACCGGATGTATCTTCATGCTGTCAAGCAACTTGAGTTTAAATGCCACTGGGTTGACCTGCTGTATTACCTCAAAAGGCCCCAGCCGCCTCGGCTGCAACTTCTTGCACCCTCCCTTTAGGGGCAACCCTTGGGATGATAACCACACCCTGTCTCCCACCCGTATAGCCTCCCCCTCCCGACGGTGCCTGTCCGCCTGCCTCTTGTAAACTTCCTTGGCCCGCTCCAAGTTCAGCCTGAGTTGCTGGTGTAAGGCCTCCATTTCCTCCACAAATTGCTCAGCCGCAGGTACGCTCCATCCTTCCTCCCCCCACCCCGGGAATGTTCAGCGTTATTGTACGCAAATTCACCCAAAGCTAATTTCTCTACCCAATCATTCTGTCTCTCGCTGACATAGCAGCGTAGGTATTGCTGGAGTATGCCGTTCGCTCTTTCGGCTTGTCCGTTGGTTTCCGGGTGCCTCACCGTCGAGAAGCTCACCTCGACCTGTAGCAAGCTCATGAGTTTCCGCCAGAACCGGGAAGTAAATTGTTTCCCGCGATCCGAGATTACCCTCAAGGGAGCCCCATGCAGTCTAAAAATGTGATCCACAAACAGTCTGGCTGTCTCCTCTGCTGTTGCTGCATGTGAGCAAGCTACGAAATGGCACATTTTTGTCAGTAGATCGACTACTACCATGACCGCTGTCTTTCCCCTTGACTTGGGCAGATCTGTCATAAAATCAATGGACACCACCTCCCAGGGCCTTCCCGGTGTGGGTAAGGGTTCCAGTAACCCCGCGGGGGCAGCCCTTTCCCCCTTAGCCCTCTGGCATCGGTCGCACCCTCGTACATATTCTCTTATGTCTTCCCTCACCTTTGGCCACCAGAACTGCCTGGTGACAAGTAGCATGGTCTTGTGCTGTCCAAAGTGCCCAGCTGTTGGGTTGTCGTGGAGTTGTTTAAGTACCTTCCCCCTCAAAGTCTCCCCCAGTACATACAGCGCCCCCTTATAGTACAATAGCCCTTCCTTTTCCTCGAACCCTCCATTGACTTCCTTTCCGTCCCTGAGTTCCCTGATTTTTGTCTGAGCAAACTCATCGTCTCTGGTGAGCCCTGCCAGTTCTCATTTTCCCAACCAACGCTCCCCCACACACCCACCAGTCCTCGGGGAACACGTGCCTGGTCTCTGGTGGCCCCTCTCCTTCCATGTACTCCGGTTTCCGGGAGAGAGCATCTGCCCTTACGTTTTCCTCTCTCTGCACGTATCGGATCTCGAAGGAAAACTTGGCGGACTCCTGGGTCCATCTGAACTGTCTCTGGTTGAGCACTCGCGCGGTCCGCCAGTATTCCAAGTTCTTGTGGTCAGTTCGGACCTGGATCTTGTGCCGCGCCCCTATCAACAGATGTCTCCATTGCCAAAATGCCGCATAGATAGCAAGCAGTTCTCGGTCATACACTGTGTAGTTTTGCTCTGACTTGCTCAGCTTCCTTGAGAAAAAGGCACACAGCCTCCAGTTCTGCTTGGCCCCGGGCTGCCAAGGGACCGCTCCAATGGCGTGGTCGGACGCGTCCGTCTCCAGTCTCATGGGCTTCTCCGGATCCACGTGCAGGAGCTGCTCTTCCGAGGCAAACACCCTCTTCAGTTTTTCAAAGGATTGCTGCGCTCCCTCTGTCCACGCGAACTTCTTTTTGCTACTAAGACAATCCGTTATGGGTGCTGTCAAGTGAGCGAAGTTCTTTATGAACTTCCTATAGAAGTTGCTGAAGCCTAGGAACCTTTGCACATCCTTTCTGTTTTTGGGGGCTTTCCATTCCAGCACTGCCTTCACCTTGCCCGGATCCATGGCTAGTCCATTGTCTGACAGCCTGTACCCCAGGAACTCGACCTCCCTGGCGTGGAATTGGCATTTTTCCAGCTTGACCCACAACTGATGCTTCTTCAATCTCTGTAGCACCTCCCTGACGTCTCTGACTGTTAGTTTAAAGCAGAGTCCCGTGCCCAGCAGAAGGATGAGGAGTACGTGCTGCATACTCTATATTGCTTTATTTATAGTTCAAAGCTGGTATATTACAGAAAGACATCTTGCCTCTGCCGGAGCAGAAAATGCATCCTCTCTCCTCGATAGCTCGGAGAGAATCACAAAGTGAAACTGCAAAGAACAGTGAAAAACAGGAAACCAGTGTACGTCACATCCAGTCTCCCTTTCCCGTGAGAAACTCCAACA
Organism: Podarcis muralis; assembly: GCF_964188315.1. Classification (NCBI taxonomy): domain Eukaryota; kingdom Metazoa; phylum Chordata; class Lepidosauria; order Squamata; family Lacertidae; genus Podarcis; species Podarcis muralis. The sequence goes on from NC_135674.1 coordinate 27,844,504, forward strand.
GTACAGACTGTGGAATGTAAACACCTGTCTCGTGACAAGCCCTTTCGCTGCACAGTGAAGGAAAGCAGAAACCAACATCCTCCCCCTTTCTGTGAACATCACTGGGCAGCGTGTTCGTACAATATCAGTACAAACCCAACTTCTGCACATAGGTACAGTGTTGATCCCTTGATACAATCTTTGACAATACATCAGCAGGAATTTCATTACCTGGCATATAGGACACCGTTACGAGTCCCTTCTGAATACATTCCCTAGCATGCTGGAACTTTAATTGCAAGTGCTTCGTGCTTTGCTTACAACCTTCAGACTTCAGCAAAGCCAAACATGCTTTGTTGTCCTGGTAAACCTGGATTGGACATTTGACAGGAATTTTCATATCTTTGCACAATTGTACTAACCATTCACAATCCTTAAGTGAATAAGACAGTGCATTCAGTTCGGCTTCACAAGTACTTAAGCTAACTGTTGTTTGCTTCTTGCATGACCAATCAAACAGACCCTGATTGTACATGTAGCAAACTCCAGACGTACTTTTCCTGTCTGTAGTGTCACTTCCAAAACTTGCATCTGCAAATATCTCAAGACCACCAGACTTCTGATTGTTAAATCTCAGTCTGTAATGCATAGTGCCTTTCAAATACCGCGCTATGCGTTTCAGAGCTTTCCAATCCTTGACACTAGGATTGTTGACTTGTCTGCTTAGCAAATTACAGCTAACAGCAATGTCTGGTCTTGAACATCTGGCAATGAAGTTTAGCTTGCCTAGCACACTTCTGTACAGTGTAGTGTCAGAAAATGCTTCTTCAGTGTCATCTACCTGATAACCTGTTGTCATCGGTGTGTCTACAGGGTTAGCATCCACCAGATTTAGTTTGCTTAACACATCAGCAATTTTCCGTGACTGGTGTACTAGAATGTTACCATCTTGATCTCTCTCTATTTCCAGAGATAGGTAGTTGTTTACCTCACCAAGATCTTTCATGTCAAAGTGCTCTTTCAGTTGAGCTAGGGCGTTATTGTACATTGCGACATCTTTCCAAAAGAATAATAAATCATCAACATAAAACAAACAGTACAGTTTCTCTTGCCCCTCCTCTTTGACAAATACACATGGATCAGCTTTCCCTTGCTGAAAACCTAGAGAAAACAATACTTCAGTGAGTTTTGTGTGCCAACACCGTGCACCTTGTTTGAGACCATAAAGGGATTTCTTCAGAGCACAAACAAATCCCTGTTTTACCTGTACGCCATCAGGTGGAAGCATATAAAGTGATTCATCTAGAGATCCGTACAGAAAAGCTGTATTAATATCATGGTGACTAATGTGTAGATTTTCCTCTGCAGCTAGCTTGAGCATAAGCCTAATGCTTTCATACCTCACTGTGGGTGAGTAGGTCTCGTGATAGTCTTCACCTGGTACCTGTGCAAAACCTCTGGCTACCAATCTGGCTTTGTGTCTGACTATCTTGCCATTTTGATCTGTCTTCGCTTTGAAGACCCATTTGCTTCCAAGCAGTTTCATTCCTGGAACTACTGGAACTAGCTCCCATGTTTTGTTCCTTTCTAAGGAATCAAGCTCAGCCTTCATGGCATTTAACCATGGCTCAGCTTCCTTTGAATCCAAACCCTGGATTTCTTGGAAACTTGAAGGTTCAAATACCTTCTTGGAGCTTTTAACAGCTGTTACTGCTATCGTAGCAAACTCATCAGCAAATCTCTTTGGAGGTCTGCCTTTTGTGGCTCTCTGTGACCTACGAATTAGCCTTAAGTCTTCAACACTCTCCTCTTCCTTCTTAGGAGAAAAACGACCTACTGTGAACAATGGTTCCTCCAATTCTTGATCAGAGCTTTCAGAGGGTCGCATAGAGGCTTTCGCACTCTTGAAATCCTCCGAATCACCCGATTCAGTTTCAGATTCAGACTCAGAACCTTCATCAGTGGGTGTGGGTTGTTGTGGTTGCTTTTGACTATCCTCAGTCTCATCACCGTCATCAGGATAACATTGGAAAATTCCCACATTCTCCCCCCACTTTGCATTGTACTCAACACTTCTCGTGAGCTTAATTGTCTTAGAGTCAGTCATCATTATTCTGTAAGACCCTTTCTGATTACCTAGAAAGATACCATGCAATCCACGCTTGTCTAACTTGGAATTTTGTGGTGAGTGAACCCACATGTCAGAACCAAAAATTTTCATGTGTTTGATGTATGGCTTCTTGCCAAACATCTTCTCATAGGGGGTACAACCAATCGCTGAAGATAACCTGCGATTGTAACTGTAAACAAAACACGAGAGAGATTCGGCCCAATAACTCTCTGGAAGATTGGCATCATGCAGCAAGGTTTTTAACCCTTGAAGCAATGTCTGATTTGCCCGTTCCGCAAGTCCATTCTGCCATGGCGAGCGAGGACTAGACAAATCGTGTTGAATTCCTTTCTCAGTCAGAAAAGCTTCAAACTGCTGAGAAGTGAATTCTCCCCCGCGATCACTGAAAAGAGTCTTTATCTTCTTACCATGCACATTTTCCAACCAAGCACAGAATTCCTTGAACCTAGGAAAAGCCTCTGATTTCTGCTTGAGATTGTACACAAAAATATATCTGGAAAATGCATCAACGAGAACCATGAAGTACCTATTTCCACCCAAAGAGGGCGCTAGTGGTCCAACCAAATCTGCATGAACAACCTGGTATGGTTCCGTAGCTTGCCTACTAGACACCTTACCTTTCGCAGCCATTTTCACCTTGTTTGCTGCGCATGCTTTGCACTTCATGTGGTACCTGCAGGGTTTAATAGTCATACCTTCAACCAAGGCAGGCATTTTAGATACTGCCTCAAAATGCAAATGACCAAATTTTCTATGAAAATCGTGAATACATTCTGCATGCAAACTTTTGTTAGAACCTGCAATGCAACAAGTGTCATCCTGCACAACATCATCATAATACAAAACAAACAAATGATCAACATATTCAGTATGCAATACATAATCATTTTTCTTTGTGATGATGCACTTCCTGTTCTTGAAGGAAACGTCAATGTTCCGCTCATTCAGCTGTCCAACGCTGAGCAGATTATGTTTGGCGTCTGGCACGTAAAGCACATTCTGTATCGATAAGTCCAAACTGTGAAGAACAACAGTTCCGTAGCCTTTACTGGGAATAGTGTGTTCATCCGCCTGGTGAATCGCACCTTCCTGCGGTGTAAAAGACACAAACAGTCTCTTATCGTTGCACATGTGGTGGGTCGCCGCTGAATCAACAACGAAGAAAGATCTAGACGTCTTCTGGACCTCTGCAACCTTTGGAGTGAAGCGTGAAACCATAGCCTTGTGCTGCGTTGTCCTAGACACCGGACCTTTGCCTTTGCCTCGGCCTTTTCCGCGCGATGAGCTTTCGCTGCGCTGCTCTGTCTTGGCCCTGGGATATCTGCATTCCCTCTTCATATGGCCTAGACGTCCACACGAGTAGCATTTCACTGCCTTCAAAGCTTTGGCGCCATCTGGTGGTTCCACTGCACTATGGGACGACGTCTGTGAAGACTCCCCCTTGCCCATGCAGCTAGCACCCCGGCGATCTGCTTCATTTAGAATCACGGCAGTAACATAGTCCACTGTCAGCTGAGCAGTTGGCTGCACAGCAATCTGGGTTGCAACAGACTCCCAACCTGAACCCAAAGATTGTAGTATCATGAAAGAATACACAGCCTCTGGAAAGTTGAGTCCTCTCTGTTGCAGCTCATGTCTCAGATTTTGCATCTCCATCAGATGTAAACGCACATCTCCACCTTCAGCAAGAGCCATATTATGCAGCTTGTTAAAGTAAAACATAGTGGATCCAGCTTCTGTCCTTAAGTGAGCCTCTCTCAAAGCGTCCCAAATTTCTCTGGCTGAGGTCTTATCACGCAATAGACAGAGCTCTTCCGGGGATACTATTAATGTAAGAGTTCCCCTTGCTTTGGAATCCTTAGCTTCCCATGCATCTGTAACTGGAGACGGGGGGGGGGGGGTTCTGTAATCACCTCAAACAAACCCTCTTTCCGCAGAATTGCCTCTGCATACAGAACCCAGTCCGCATAATTTTTCTTGTTGAGCTTAGGAATCCCACAAGCATCCTGAAGGGCCATCATGACTCTGGCATTAGCCTTCAGTGTCATATATGCTGCTTTAAATCTTGCTGCGTCACTGCTGCAGCTGCTTTATTTCAAAAGCGCACTTAAAAGTTACTTTCGATTTCCCCAGCATAGTAACTTGTGCCTGGGAGCCTTTTGCCTATTCCCGGCAAAACGGCTTTAAAAGTTCAAAGCCCAGCCATAAAGCCATTAACTAGAAGCTGGCAGGCTGCCCGGAGCAGTAGCACATACCTCATCAATCACCTTTACGCGCAGAGCAGATTCCGATCCGATCTGTCCCTCTGCATTCCGATCCTTTGCCGGCACTCCGATTCGACTTCTGGAGCCCATAACCACGTGTTAGTTTAAAGCAGAGTCCCGTGCCCAGCAGAAGGATGAGGAGTACGTGCTGCATACTCTATATTGCTTTATTTATAGTTCAAAGCTGGTATATTACAGAAAGACATCTTGCCTCTGCCGGAGCAGAAAATGCATCCTCTCTCCTCGATAGCTCAGAGAGAATCACAAAGTGAAACTGCAAAGAACAGTGAAAAACAGGAAACCAGTGTACGTCACATCCAGTCTCCCTTTCCCGTGAGAAACTCCAACAGTACAGACTGTGGAATGTAAACACCTGTCTCGTGACAAGCCCTTTCGCTGCACAGTGAAGGAAAGCAGAAACCAACACTGACGTGTTGCTTTTCATCGTCCGAATAGATTAAGATGTCATCCAAAAAGGCTACGCAATTCTTGTACAGCAGGGGCCCCAACACATGGTGCATGAAGGCTTGAAAGCAGGCCGATCCCGATTGTAATCCAAATGGCATCACTAAGAACTCAAAAGCCCCCAGGGGGGTGAACATGGTCGTTTTCCATTCGTCCCCCTCCCTTATCCTAATCAGATTGTATGCTCCCCTGAGGTCCAGCTTGGTAAAAATCTTCCCCTGCCTCACACGTGTCAAAATATCGTCAATCCTGGGCATTGGGAAAGTCACGGGTTCTGATACCAGATTCAGGGCCCTGTAATCCACGACTAATCTGGGCTGATTAGTCTCTTTTTTGTCCACAAAGAACACTGGACTGCCCCCCCCACCGCCTTAGATTCCCTTATGAAACCTCTCTTCAGATTCTTGTCAATAAACTGCCGCAGCTCCTGCAGCTCCCGGTCGGACATGGCATACAGCTTACCCACTGGTAACTGAGCCCCTGGAAGCAGGTTGATTTGGCAGTCAAAGGGCCTGTGGGGGGCAGTTTGTCTGTCTCCCTTTCACTGAAGACCACCTTCAAATCAGCATATTGTGGTGGCACCTGCCCTTTTTGCTCCAGGGCCAACCCCGCCACCCTGGCTACAGTCATTCTTGGTTCCTTCCCTCCCAGACAGTGTTCTGAGCAGTAAGCTGGCCCAAAGGTGACCGACCGCTGATGCCATGACACCACCGGGTCATGTATTGCCAGCCAGCTCATTCCCAGTATTATTGGGGGTCCTGGCAGTGTGGCCACGTGAAAGGCAATGGTTTCCGTGTGCCTGGAGACCCTCATTCGCATTGGCGGTGTCTGGTGTGTCACTTCCCCTCCCAGGAGTTCCCTGCCATTGATGGTGGTCACCTGCAAGGGAAAATCTAGTGGCAACAGGTGGAGTTGGTGCTCCAGAGCGAAGTCTCTGCTGAAGAAATTACACGAGCTGCCAGAATCTAGCAGTCCCTCCACCTTGATGGGGTGCCCGTTTGGGAGTTCTAGCACCACCTCTATGGCTATCGCTGCCTTGGGGGAGTCAGGCTGGGGCACTTCTATTGGTTGCTGGCCTGGCTGCTGCCCCTGCTGGTTGGCAGCCAGGCGTTGTCGTTTCCCTGCGCCTGCCCCTCCTCCCCCTTCTCTTCATGGCCTGCAGCCCCCATCATGCCTTGCCAGGCCTTTCGTTGAGGACAGACCTTTGCAAACTGTCCCGGTCGCTGACAGAGGAAACAATTCTTGGTAGTTTTCCACTCCTTTCCCTCCCTTTTCCGACCTTCACCAGCGTTTGAAACTTCACGCGTGCGTGCTGCATCAATTTCCATCGGCTCCGACGCCTGGGAAGGCTCCCTCGGCATCTCAGGAATGCGGTTGTCATGGAAACGTTCCACCCTTATCTCCCGCTTCTCTTGAGCTCGCACTTCCTGGCGTACACTGATCGCAAGCACAGTCTTTGTGAGTTCATCCATCGACTGCGGGCGGGGCGCTCGGGACAATTCGTCTTTCACTTCAGGGGACAAACCCGCCTCAAACAACATTTGCATTGGTTCAGAGCCCAGATCCCACCCGAGCTTGTGGACTAACATCGCGAAACGCGACCAGTAGTTTCTGACGGACAGGCTCCCCTGCTTGCACCCCATCAGCTCCCGTCGTGTCACGCTTTGCTCAACCTCGCTGGAGAACATCGCGTCCATCGCGTGGTAGAATTTCTTGAGATCTTTCAATGCATCATTCTGCGTCGCCATTAGGGGCCTGATCCATTCACGCACCCCATCCTGCAGATGTCCCACAATGTAAGCCACCCTCTCCCCGTCATCAGCAAAGTCATTTTTCTGCAATTCCAAAGCGTACTGGATTTCCGTTCGGAAGGCATTGTAGTCTTGGGGCTTTCCACCAAATTTGTGTACCAGCCCCTGAACCTTCCTCCCTATCGGGGTGGCTCTGACCTGTGCATTGTGAGCCCGTCTCTCCTCCAGCCGCGCCGTCAGGGTAGCTACATGCGCCTCCAGGTCTCGGTTCCTCTCGACCAGACCTTGCACCAAGGCTTCTTGCTCTGTTCCTCCGGCCAGCTCTGTTTGGCTCATCGTGCTGCCTCTCCGGGGCTGCGCACAAGCAACGTCAGGGACTGACGGATTGCTGTAATGGTTCTAGGGGTTGCTCGTGCGTAAGCCTGTGCCAACACCTGGCTGGGTTGCCTGAGTGAACCTTTCCTGTCCGGACAGCCACTCACCCGTGGCTGTCTCAATCGCTGGCAGAATCCGTCAGTGGGCATTTCTTAAACTTCTTCCAGCAAAGAAGTTCTGTGACGCCCAGTCTCCTACTCTCCCTGCGCGGAAGCCTTCTGCGCAAGGAGGGCGTAGGCAGCGGAGGACCCTTCCTCTCCCCGCTGGTCCCCGTCAAGGAGTCATGTGACCGCCTCTCTGATTCCCCCATCTGCCCCCCTTCTCCACTGGAGCTAAGCTGATTCCCTTCCCCAGAAGATGGGCTGCCTCTCCCAATCCCAGGACGCTCTCTGGGATCCCTCTGGAGCTTGCTCTCTCCCTCCGGCACTGATGGCAGTTCCCTGACAGGTAATGATGGAAGATACATGAGAAAACAAAAGATTTTGAATAAATGGACAAGTTATAGGAATTGGATAGCACCGGGGGGGGGGGGGGAGCCAACCCAAGCATCCAAATTAGAATGAATAATCTGTGCACATGGTTAAAGATCTGAAGAGAGAACAAGTTTTGGGGGGAGGTGTTAAAGGGGAAGGAGGAAGGGGGGGAATAGGATAAATGAGGAGGGACAAAAGTATATACAGTTATGTATAACTAATAGGAGGAGGATTTTGATGCCTGTTATTGTTAGATTTTCAACTGAATGATTTTTTTGTAAGTTATTCGACATCACTGGATGAAAGTGTGATTATAAAGAATGGATAAAATAATAATAATAATAATAATAATAATAATAATAATAATAATAATAATAATAATAATAATAATAATAATATTTTATTAACTCCCCTCTCTGATAATGGCTTCTCTTATGACAATGGCTATGATGACTATGATTTCAGTACAACCCCTGAATCATTGCCAGACATCTCTGCCTTTCTATGAGCTGCATAAAAAGGAAATGTTTATGCCAGCTGCTCCTTATCCCGTCGCAGTTGCTGCAACGTCCCAATTGGAAAAAGCTGCACTTGGAACAAATCTCCTTCTTATACAACTCATTCATCAAGACCTTAACCCATGTTAAGGTAAGTCCTGCCGAGTGCAATGGGGCTTCGTTACTCTCAAGTAAGTGTGCAACGTGAACAAGCCATGTAAGCACATGTGCCCGCAATTTCCTCTCCTTTCCTGAAGGTGGCGGACACGGCTCACTCTAGTCTTCTGGGTTCCCTTTCTTTTTCTCTTCTCGTGTATCTTTGACTTCCGCTTCCGAGAAGAGGTTATTTCTTCCTCTGTGCAGGTGACATTGACGCTGGCAAGATGGTGAGATGTTTGGATCCAAAGCCATCCGCTTCGGGGGCTAAGGGCAGCGGTTTGGGTGTGGGTCTGAGAGAAGCTGCGACAGACAGCTGACAGGGCTGGGGGGATTTGGTTGAGGGAATCGCCGGGTTGTGGAGAGAAGGGAGGTGGAAAAGGCCTGAGGTTGGCATGGCCAGAATGGGCATTGAGGGGAAGTGTAGGCCCTGATTGTGTCTATCCATTGAGTGAGGCCCTAACGGTAGTGCAGGTCACTCATAGGCTATTGTAGGCTGCGCTGTGGTTCAGGTTGTGGGAGTGTTGGCGGAGGGCATGGTGCATATAAAGGCATTAACATTCCTGCGTATAGAAAACTAGCTCGTCGGTGGAAAGGTTTCCAACCTAGCCTTCTCGTGCTGATTTCCTGCTGGCGGGGATTTGATTACTTGTAATTCCGTCGTGTAAACCTGTCGATGGCCATGTGTGCCTCAGAAGATCAGTTGCTGTGGGATGTGAAAATGCTGCTGTGCTCAAGTCCTGTTTTTTATTTATTTCACAATTTACATAGGGCTTGATTGGTTTAGTCTCTAAAAAATGTGCAATAAAATCAATACACAGATTTTTTTTTAAAAAAAACAACCAATTCAGTTAAAATTCCCGTGGGGATTTTTTTTTTTTAAAAAAAGCAGTGCCTTCTGTGGGTTGTTGAAGTTAAGCAATGAGGGTGTTGTTGTTTAGTCGTTTAGTCGTGTCCGACTCTTCGTGACCCCATGGACCAGAGCACAGCAGGCACTCCTGTCTTCCACTGCCTCCCGCAGTTTGGTCAAACTCATGCTGCTAGCTTCGAGAACACTGTCCAACCATCTCGTCCTCTGTCGCCCCCTTCTCCATGTGCCCTCCATCTTTCCCAACATCAGGGTCTTTTCCAGGGAGTCTTCTCATGAGGTGGCCAAAGTATTGGAGCCTCAGCTTCAGGATCTGTCCTTCCAGTGAGCACTCAGGGCTGATTTCCTTCAGAATGGAGAGGTTTGATCTTCTTGCAGTCCCTGGGACTCTCAAGAGTCTCCTCCAGCACCATAATTCAATAGCATCAATTCTTCGGCGATCAGCCTTCTTTATGGTCCAGCTCTCACTTCCATACGTCACTACTCGGAAAACCATGGCTTTAACTACACGGACCTTTGTTGGCAAGGTGATGTCTCTACTTTTTAAGATGCTGTCTAGGTTTGTCATTGCTTTTCTCCCAAGAAGCAGGCGTCTTTTAATTTCATGGCTGCTGTCACCATCTGCAGTGATCATGGATCCCAAGAAAGTAAAATCTCTCACTGCCTCCATTTATTCCCCTTCTATTTGCCAGGAGGTGATGGTACCAGTGGCCTTGATCTTCGTTTTTTTGATGTTGAGCTTCAGACCATATTTTGCACTCTCCTCTTTCACCCTCAATAGAAGGTTCTTTAATTCCTCCTCACTTTCTGCCATCAAGGTTGTGTCATCTGCATATCTGAGGTTGTTGATATTTCTTCCGGCAATCTTAATTCCGGCTTGGGATTCATCCAGCCCAGCCTTTTGCATGATGAATTCTGCATATAAGTTAAATAAGCATCGAGACAATATACAGCCTTGTCATACTCCTTTCCCAATTTTGAACCAATCAGTTGTTCCATATCCAGTTCTAACTGTAGCTTCTTGTCCCACATAGAGATTTCTCAGGAGACAGATGAGGTGATCAGGCACTCCCATTTCTTTAAGAACTTGCCATAGTTTGCTGTGGTCGACACAGTCAAAGGCTTTTGCGTAGTCAATGAAACAGAAGTAGATGTCATTCTGGAACTCTCTAGCTTTCTCCATAATCCAGCGCATGTTTGCAATTTGGTCTCTGGTTCCTCTGCCTCTTCGAAATCCAGCTTGCACTTCTGGGAGTTCTCGGTCCACATACTGCTTGAGCCTTCCTTGTAGAATTTCACACCTTGCTAGTGTGTGAAATGAGTGCAATTGTGCAGTGGTTGGAGCATTCTTTGGCACTGCCCTTCTTTGGGATTGGGATGTAGACTGACCTTCTCCAATCCTCTGGCCACTGCTGAGTTTTCCAAACTTGCTGGCATATTGAGTGTAGCACCTTAACAGCATCATCTTTTAAAATTGTAAATAGTTCAGCTGGAATACCATCACTTCCACTGGCCTTGTTATTTGCAGGGCTTTCTAAGGCCCATTTGACTTCACTCTCCAGGATGTCTGGCTCAAGGTCAGCAACCACACTACCTGGGGTGTACGAGCCATCCATATCTTTCTGGTATAATTCCTCTGTGTATTCTTGCCACCTCTTCTTGATGTCTTCTGCTTCTGTTAGGTCCTTACCGCTTTTGTCCTTTATTATGGAAATCTTTGTACAAAATGTTCCTTTCATATCTCCAATTTTTTTGAACATATCTCTGCTTCTTCCCATTCTGTTGTTTTCCTCTATTTCTTTGCATTGCTCGTTTAAGAAGGCCTTCTTGTCTCTCCTTGCTATTTTTTGGAAATCTGCATTCAATTTCCTGTATCTTTCACTATCTCCCTCACATTTTGCTTGCCTTCTCTCCCCCACTATTTGTAAGGCCTCGTTGGACAGCCACTTTGCTTTCTTGCATTTCCTTTTCATTGGGATGCTTTTCGTTGCTGCCTCCTGTATAATGTTGCAAGCCTCCATCCATAGTTCTTCAGGCACTCTCCAGCTTACTTCTCCAGAAATGCAGGTTCGTACACTTTAAAGGAAATTTAGAAGTCACTGCAGGATTAGGAATGTGGCACTGAACTAAGGAGTTGATATTGTAGCAACCTTTCCCAGACATTTAGGAAGGTTACCTGCTTCTGCTTAAATGTCCTCCTTGGGAGAAAAAAAATGAGGGGGGAAAGAATATGCTATGTTACAAGAACTCTGGAAAGTGCTTGTTTCCATTATCAAACAGTTTCTCCTCAGTCACCACCATCTTCAACAGCACTGTGCCAGTTGGGTTCACTACCACCTTCAAAGGTGAAACCCAGTTGTGCAGCCCCAAATCCACGCTGGTGGGAAGGATCTGCTGGATGGAGCAGGCAGGGTTACAAGCTAAGCCATTGCCAAGGAAGGCAGTAGAGAAGACAAAAGCCTGTGGTCCACCAATCTCCTGACGGTTCAGCACAGAAATAGTAAAGGCTCTGCCCGACAGGGGCCGCTCCCACAGCTCAAAGTTGCTTTCCTGAAAAGACACAACATCCAGCTGCAGTAACAATCACCAGGGATGGGGAAGCTGTGGCCCTCCAGATGTTGGGCTGTTAACTCCCATTGGCCACAGCCAACCAGCCCAATAGCCAGGGATGATGGGAGCTGTAGTCCATCAGCATCTGGAAGGACACAGTCTCCCCATCCCTGCTCTGTAGACATACAAAACTGCTTACAAACAAAACAGCAAAGACGACAAGTAAAGTGTGCTGGTCCGGGGGGGGGGGGGTTACCGTGAGGCGTGGTCAGAGTCCGGTCCTGGTTTGGGGGTCTGGAGACTGTCTGTCAAGGGCGAAGCAGGGTCCAAGGCAAGGAGCCGGGCGTGGTCGGGAACTCCAGAAAAACAGGTCTGGGTGCTGGCAGAAACAGGTTTCCAATGACGTTGCTCCTGCAACTTGGGACTGGGGCTGACTGGCCTTTATCTCCTCTGGGGCCTAGGGCAGTCCTGGCCCACAGGTGACTCGCCTCTCCTGGCCTTAAGGCGAGCACTCCTCCTGAGAGAACTTAGTTCCCTCAGCCTCTCTGCCCTGAGTCTCTGCAGCTCAGGAGAGGCTGGAGGGTTACTGGACCCAGAGGCCGCCTCACCTTCCCCTGACAGGGCTGGGAGAGGAGCACCTGCAGGCAATGGGTCCTCAATCACCCCCGGAGCCAGAGTGGATTCATCTGGTGTCTGCTGCTGAGGATCCGGCACAGGTGCGGGCCCTTCAGATTCAAGGCCCTGCCCCGGCTCAGCCGGCCCTGGAGGCGGGGACTCCTGTGCAGGCTGGGATTCCTCTGGTTCAGCCTCTGAATCAGATTCCCAGGCCATCACATAAAGTTTACGAAACCTTATATAGTGAACCCTTAAAAAACTACTAAAAGGGCTTCAAGGACAGAACAGTAAAAGATTGTGTTGGGGACTCCCTTGCTCTTCAGGGAAGGGTGTTCCATAAACAAGGGGCCACCACCGACGAGGCTGTCTCCCTATCTAAATTCCTCTAGCAGGAGCACCAGGAGGCCTCTGATGGAGATCTTAAGATTTCAGCAGCTTCATACTGGAGCAAGCAATCCTGTGATAACCCTGATCCAATGTTATTTATTGCTCTAAAGCAGAGCTAGGAACCTCTTGCTCTCCAGATGTTTCTGGACTGCACTCAGGATATTTATAGATCTATTCAAAATGGGAAACTTCATTTAAATTGGGAGCAGGGAATTTTGGATGCAGGGGCCAAATGAAAACCTCCAGACCTCTATCTCTGTCTCTCCAGTCTTGTTTCATGCTTTCCTTGAGTGGTATCGTCCAGCTGTAACTATCTTGGAACTGTGATGCTGCCTTTCGCTTGCCTGGATGGAAAGGGTGTGGGTGGGTGTATGTGTGAATAAACTTGGGAATTTTGCACAGAATGCAGCCTTCAGGTTTCCCCTAACTGAATGTGGCCCTCAAGCTGAAAAGGACCACCCACCTCTTATTTAAATAGATCATCTAAGGAAGGGAGAAAGATGGCTTGCCGTAGCTCGACTCCAGACGTGCGTTTCTTGGGCTCCGGGAGACACGCACTCACCAAAGGGGTGAAACGGGGGTTGTAAGGCTTCGTGACCCCTCAGAAGGTTCAGGAGGGCTTCCAGAACCTAGAAGGATTTGCTGTGGCGTTTGAAGGTCTCCAAAAACGGACCTAGAGGTTCGGGAAGGAGACCACGGGCGTCGGGAACAGTGTTCCCTCCCCCCGGTGAGAAAGCCTGATTTTCAGGGCGTCCTGGCGGCAGAACTTCCACAGAACAACAATGACGAGTTTAGATCCCCGGTTAGTATGACTAAAACTTTGAAAAACGGCATTAATGACTTTCTATATTAATTAAATTTACGCAAACTCTGCTTACACGAGCTCCCAGCTCGTATAAACCGGCTGGGAAAACTAACCGGAAGAGCTTTGTTTAACCATACAGTCGGGTAGTTGACACAAGTGAAAGAGGAGGTCAATCCTGAGGTAGATAGAAAACAGTGCCTGAAAAAAGCCAATGTCAGGAAAAGAACTTTTATTTACTGGAGGTTGGAAGTGACAGTATAGATTAAAACATTATCGGATAAGAAACAAAAGAGATTGGAGTAAGGAATATCCCCCCCACCCCCCGGTAACAGAAGCTTACCGGGTGTTTGTCAGTGAAAGTGGAGAAAAGCTGAAATGGAGGGGAGAAGCGACAAAGTTTAAAGACATTATCACCGCTCCAAAACCCAGTGCTGGAATCGGGTAACCAACCAGACTCTACTTAGAAGGAAACTGTTTAAAATTGCAGAAGCAAATGATTCACAGTGAATTATGGGACCACCTGGTGAGAGGAATGTGTGCGTCTCTGCTGAAAATCTTCTGAAAAAGGTTTAAGGTACTTCCTCCCCCCCCCCCTTTTGAACTACGTATTGAGACTGGAGACAAAGGGGTTGTTTTAGAGAGCATATTCAAAAGACGCTAAGGAGAATGTGAAAGGGGAAACAGCTGAGTCATTGTTGCAAGCTACTCCATCTCTGGGGGCCATTTTTGTAAGCTGTTTCTTCCTCCTGGGAAACAATTGGCTACAGAATAACGAGCAGAGAGACAGAGAGACAGAAGAGGAAATAGAGACGAGGAGACCAAGAGAGACAGAAAGAAGGAAACAACATACAACGGAATACTGACATCTGGAGGACAAAACTGGAATAGCTTTTAAACTGTGGTTTTGCTGGAAACCTTTGGAAAAGGTCTCTCTCTGACTCCTCTTGTTAACTTGCTAACATGAGTGTTGATGAAATACACTGACAGATATACTTTTTGAGTTACGTATCGAGATTGGAGTTAAAGATAAAGAGGCATCTTTGTCAAAAAGAATTAAAAGACATTAAAGAGAATTTAAAAGGGGAAAATTGGAGCTAAGGTTGCAAGCAGCTCCCCCTTTGGAAAAAAATGGAAAGAAATTAATGAGGATTTGTTGTTATAACATCACATCTATCTCGTCCTTCGATTTAAATTCTCTCCTGGTCTTTATATTTTTAAGTGAAAAGTGCCTTAAGTTTATTTTGGGGTTGCTATCTGTTCTTTCTTCCCTTCTTCTTTTGGGGTTGTTTTCCCCCCTCCCCCCTTTTTCTTTTTTCTTTCTTTTTCTTTTCTGTCTTGTTCTTCTTTCCGCTCCCCCTCTCCCCCCCTTTTCCCTTCCTATTATTATTATTACCTTCTTTTGTTTTGTTTCTTTGTTTCTGTTTTTGCTCTGCTGTTTTTTTTGGGGGGGGGTTGTTTTTTTCTTCCTTTCCCCCCTCTCCTTCTTTTCTCGATTCTACTAAGATCATTGCCTAGTGGTTATTAAACCTTCTGGAAGAAGGTATAGGGTTATAAAGGCCAGGACTAGCCGCCTGAGAAACAGTTTCTACGCAAATGCAATTCTGGTCCTAAACACAGCATAAGGAGTCTCTATAGTATAGTGTATTTTATAGTATAGTGTATTTTATAGTATAGTGTATTTTATAGTATAGTATAGTATAGTATAGTATAGTATAGTATAGTATAGTATAGTATAGTATAGTATAAAAGGTAAAGGTAAAGGTACCCCTGCCCGTACGGGCCAGTCTTGACAGACTCTAGGGTTGTGCGCCCATCTCACTCAAGAGGCCGGGGGCCAGCGCTGTCCGGAGACACTTCCAGGTCACGTGGCCAGCGTGACAAAGCTGCATCTGGCGAGCCAGCGCAGCACACGGAAACGCCATTTACCTTCCCGCTAGTAAGCGGTCCCTATTTATCTACTTGCACCCGGGAGTGCTTTCGAACTGCTATGTTGGCAGGCGCTGGGACCGAGCAACGGGAGCGCACCCCGCCGCGGGGATTTGAACCGCGACCTTTCGATCGGCAAGCCCTAGGCGCTGAGGCTTTTACCCACAGCGCCACCCGCGTCCCTATAGTATATGTGATGGGATAATGAGCTGCTTGTGCGTAAAATGCAAGTCCCTCAGAGTTTGGTCAAGTTCTCAAACCTCTGCCTGCGACGGAGCCCCTCTGGCATGGCTGCGTCAGTCGCTAGCAGAATCCGAAAGTGGTCGCTTTCGGAATCTCTTCCAACATAAAAGCTCCTTAACGGAAACACGTCTTCTGGACTCTCGGCGTGACAGTTTCTGGCGAGGAGTGGGTGTCCCTATAGGAGGTCTTGAGACCTCCCCGCTGTTTTCGCTGGAAGTGTCTCGGAGCCATCCCTCCGACTCACTTTCCCTTGGAGTCCCTTCTCTCCCCCTACTGGTTCCCTCTTCAGCTGCTACGTCTCTCTCAACCTCAGTGAGCCTTTCCACCTCCTGTCCTTCCGATGGCAGTTCCCTGACATCCACCTCCCCTCCAGGGCCCCCTTCACCCCCTCCCGTCCCCTCCTCTATGGGCGGTGAGGAGGCAAAACCCCTGAAAGAACCTCCCTCAGCTTCCGAAGTCTCGAACACTTCCCTCCACTTGTTGCTGTTCCTGGTCTCCCGGTACTCCTCGTCATCGGAGTCAATTCCCTCTTCCAACTCCGATTCCGCGAATCCTTCCAGTTCCTCTTCCTCGTCGGTGGTGCCGAAATACTCCCTTCTAAACCTTGCTACAGGCTGAGGTTTCCTCGGGAACCTTTGGTGGAACGTTTCTATTAAAACCTCGTCATTGACCTCCTCTGCAGTTACCCAGGTGTTTTCTGACTCCGGTTCCCCTTCCCACGCCACCAAATACTCCACCTGATTTCCCTTCCACCTGGAATCGAGGATTTCCGCTACATGGTTGCTGCGTTCCCTTTCTTCCAAAGCTGGTCCCCTGGCGTGCTCCCCTTCACGTCCCCCCCTGTACGGTGACAGTAACGACCTGTGGAACACTGGGTGCAATTTCATGTGGTTGGGCAACCGGAGTTTGAAAGCCACTGGGTTGACCTGCTGAATGACCTCAAAGGGTCCCAATCTTTTGGGTCTCAATTTCTTACAACCCCCTTTGAAAGGCAACCCTTGGGTTGACAGCCACACCTGATCCCCCACCCTTATGGTTTCACCTTCCCTTCTGTTCTTGTCTGCCTGCTTCTTATATTGTTCCTTGGCCCTTTCTAAGTTGAGCTGGAGCTGATGATGGATCGCTTCCATCTCTTCTACAAAATGTTCGGCCGCTGGGACGCTCCATCTCTCCCCTCCACCCCCTGGAAATGCCCTGGGGTGACACCCGTAATTAGCCAAAAAGGGGCTCATCCCTGTAGACACATTCTCCGCATTATTGTAGGCAAATTCTGCCAGCGCCAACTTTTCGACCCAATCGTTCTCTCTGTCATTGACATAACACCTCAGGTATTGTTGGAGGATACCGTTTGCTCTTTCCGCCTGCCCGTTGGTTTCAGGGTGCCGGGCAGTCGAAAAATTGACCTCCACGTGCAGCAAGCTCATGAGCTTCCTCCAGAACCTGGACGTAAATTGTTTGCCTCTGTCTGAGATCACCCTCAAGGGGGCGCCGTGCAACCTAAAAATGTGTTCTACAAACAACTTCGCGGTTTCTTCCGCTGTGACTGCATGTGAGCATGCTACAAAGTGGCACATCTTTGTTAACAGGTCTACTACTACCATGATGGCTGTTTTCCCCTTGGACTTCGGCAGATCCGTCATAAAATCTATCGATACCGCTTCCCAAGGCCGTTCTGGCGTGGGTAATGGTTCTAATAACCCTGCCGGTGCCCGCCTTTCCCCTTTGGCTCGCTGACATTGGTCACACCCTCTTACATACTCCCTTACATCTTCCCTCACCTTGGGCCACCAAAATTCCCTGGTAACCAACCACATGGTCTTGTGTTGCCCAAAATGTCCCGCCGTGGGGCTATCGTGCAACTGCTTGAGTACTCTCCCCCTCAATTCACCTTCGGGTATATACAGTGCCCCTTTGTAATACAATGCCCCATTTCTTTCCTCAAAACCCCCGGGGCTCTCGCCCTCCCCCCTGAGACCTCTGAGCTTATCCTGGGCATATTCATCATTTTCCGTTTCCTCTACCAGTTCTCGTTGCCCCACCAGCGCCGCCCCACACACCCAGCGGTCCTCAGGGATGACATGTCTCTCTTCGATTGCCCCCTCCCCCTCCAAATACTCAGGTTTACGAGAGAGAGCATCCGCCCTGACGTTTTCTGGGCCTGGCACATAACGAATTTCAAAGTGGAATTTGGAGAACTCCTGTGCCCATCTCACTTGTCATTGGTTGAGCACTCGAGCCGTTCTCCAATACTCTAAATTCTTGTGGTCGGTGCACACTTGCACCTTATGTTGTGCCCCAATTAATAAATGTCTCCACCTCCGGAACGCTTCGTGAATGGCGAGTAGTTCCCGGTCATACACCGTGTAGTTCCTCTCGGATTTATTCAACTTCCGCGAGAAGAAGGCACACGGTCTCCACTCCAACGTACTCCTCCCCGGTTGAAGAAGCACCGCCCCTACCGCCCGGTCTGACGCATCGGTTTCCACTCTCATGGGTTTTTGTAAATCCACATGCAGAAGTTGCTCTTCCGAGGCAAATGCCCTTTTCAGTTCTTCAAAGGCTCGCTCCGCCTCCGCCGTCCAAACAAATTTCTTCTTGCTGCTGAGGCAGTCGGTGATGGGAGCCGTCAAGTGGGCAAAGTTCTTGATGAACTTCCGATAAAAGTTCCCAAACCCCAGGAATCTTTGCACATCCTTCTTGGTCTTCGGTGTTTTCCATTCCAGTACCGCTTGGACCTTGCCTGGATCCATGGCCAATCCCTTGTCTGACAAGCGGTACCCCAGGAATTCCACCTCCTTGGTATGAAACTGACATTTCTCCAGTTTCACCCACAGCTGGTTGGCTTGCAGCCTGCCCAACACTTCTCGAACGTCCCTCACATGCTGCTCCTCATTCTCCGAATATACCAACACGTCGTCTAAAAAGGCCACACAGTTCTTGTAGAGCAAAGGTCCCAGGACGTGGTTCATAAAGGCTTGAAAACACGCCGAGCCTGCTTGCAGACCGAAGGGCATAACGAGATATTCAAAGGCTCCCAAAGGGGTGAACATGGTGGTCTTCCATTCATCCCCCTTCCTTATTCGTATCAGGTTGTACGCCCCCCGCAGGTCCAGTTTTGTAAAAATCTTTCCCTTCCTCACCCTAGTCAAAATGTCATCGATTCGGGGCATAGGGAAAGCCAGGGGTTCCGACACTGCATTCAGGGCCCTAAAGTCCACTACAAGCCTCGGCTTATCTGTGTTTTTTTTTGTCCACAAAAAACACTGGGCTGCCCCCCACCGCTCGGGACTCTCTGATGAAACCTCGTTTCAGGTTTTTGTCAATGAACTCCCTCAACTCCTGCATCTCCCTGTCTGACATGGCATACAGCTTGCCCACTGGGAGTAGGGCCCCAGGGAGTAGATTGATTTGACAGTCAAAGGGTCTATGCGGCGGCAGTTTGTCTGCTTCCCTTTCGCTGAATACGTTGCTCAGATCTGCGTATTGCGGGGGCACCTTCCCTTTATCCGTTACTTCCATCCCGGCTAGGGTGACTCTGGCTCCTCCCGGAACCATCCCCTCTTTGCAGTGTTCTAGGCAATGCGCTGACCCAAAGGAGACCACCCTCTGATGCCAGCCCACTAGCGGATCGTGTAGCGCCAGCCAGCTCATCCCCAAAATAATGGGAGCTCCTCCCAAGGTGGCCACATTAAACGCTATCCGTTCGGTGTGCCTTGCCACCCTCATTATCATCGGGACAGTCTGTTGGCTAACTTCTCCTCCCAACAGCTCTCTGCCGTCAATCGTGGTCACCTGCAAGGGGTTACTTAAAGGGATAGTCTGTATCTGGTGCTCAGCTGCAAACTCCTTACTCATGAAATTACAGGAGCTGCCTGAATCCAAAAGCGCCTTGATCTTTAGTGGGTGTCCGTTTGGCAGCTCTAGTAACACCTCTATCACTAAAGCAGGTCTTGGAGGTTCCGGCGTGGGCACTTTCACTGCTCTTTGGCCTGGCTGCTGTGCCCCGACGGCGGCAGCCAGGCGTTGGCTTTTACTTGCTCCTTGCCTTCCTCCTCCTTTTCCCCAACAGCTCCCGCCATCCCTTGCCATTCCTTTCTTTGTGGGCAGACTCTGGCAAAGTGACCTGGCTGTTGGCAGAGATAACATTTCTTGACGCTCTTCCCCTCCTTCTTCCGCCCTTCACTGGGATTTGAAACTGCGCGCGCCCGCGCTGTTCCAATTTCCATCGGCTCTGCCGGCGGGAAAGGTGGCTCTGGAATCTCTGGAATGCGGAAATCCCTCCAACGTTCCCCTTTCCCTTCCCGCTTTTCCAAAGCCCTCGCCTCCTGGCGTGCTCCTATGGTCAGCGCTGATTTGGTCAGCTGGTCCATAGACTCCGCCTTGGGCGCCCGGGAAAGTTCGTCTTTCACCGCCGAAGAAAGCCCTTCTTCGAAAAGCATTTGGATGGGTTCCGCCGATAGGTCCCACCCCAACTTATGGATCAGCATGGTAAACTCAGTCCAGTACTCACGGACAGATTGGCTCCCCTGTTTGCAAGCCATTAACTGCCTTCGCACCACTCCCTGCTCAATGTCGCTGGAAAACATCAGGTCCATGGCGCGAAAAAACTTCCGCGTATCCTTTAGGATCTCATTATTCACTGCCATCAGGGGCCTGACCCAGTCTTTCGCCCCCGCTTCGAGATGGCCAATCACAAAAGCCACTCGCAACTCCTCGTCGGGGAAGTCATCAAACTGCAGATTGAGAGCATATTGCATCTCTGTTCTAAAGGCATGATAGTTCCTGGGATCCCCCCCAAACTTCTGCACCAATCCTGGCACCTTTCTGGCGAGTGGGGTGGTTTTTCCCTTTTCTGCATCCTGAGCCCTCCTCTCCTCGAGCCGTGCCGTTTGCAGCGCTAGCTGGACCTCCAACACCCTGTACCTTTCTTCCAGGTTTGGACCGGCTCCAGCTCCTCCTGCTCCTCCGGTTTCGGCTGGGTTGCTCATGATGCCTCTCCCTGCACAAGCTGCTTACAGAGACTTTCGGATTGCTGTGATGGGATAATGAGCTGCTTGTGCGTAAAATGCAAGTCCCTCAGAGTTTGGTCAAGTTCTCAAACCTCTGCCTGCGACAGAGCCCCTCCGGCATGGCTGCGTCAGTCGCTAGCAGAATCCGAAAGTGGTCGCTTTCGGAATCTCTTCCAACATAAAAGCTCCTTAACGGAAACACGTCTTCTGGACTCTCGGCGTGACAGTTTCCGGCGAGGAGTGGGTGTCCCTATAGGAGGTCTTGAGACCTCCCCGCTGTTTTCGCTGGAAGTGTCTCGGAGCCATCCCTCCGACTCACTTTCCCTTGGAGTCCCTTCTCTCCCCCTACTGGTTCCCTCTTCAGCTGCTACGTCTCTCTCAACCTCAGTGAGCCTTTCCACCTCCTGTCCTTCCGATGGCAGTTCCCTGACAGTATAGTATAGTGTATTTTAAAATGGGGTTTCAGAGTTTTTAGGTGTTTTTATGGTATAGTATAGTGTATTTTAAAATGGGGTTTCAGAGTTTTTAGAGGTTTTTGAATGTTTTATGTAGTTTTTCAATTTCATTGTTCTGTATAGGACAATGACAATAAAGATATCGTATATCGTATGGATTTAAAAATAATAACTTGGAATGTAAATGGTTTGGGCCATTAAGGAATCTAAGTCTGGAAAGACACCAGGGCCGGATGGCCTCCCGGCCATTTATTATAAAAAATTAGAGGATGTTCTCTCTGAACCTCTCAAAAATATTATGAATAACATTCTGAAAGAGGGCGAGATGCCCGAGTCATGGAAAGAAAGTTTTATTACGCTAATTCCGAAACAGGAAACAGATCAGCAAGTAATAACTAGTTTTAGACCCATATCGCTCCTTAATAATGATTATAAATTATACGTGTATATTTTAGCTGAAAGAACAAAAAGAAGCCTCCAGAAGATTATCCATAGTGATCAAGCAGGCTTTCTCCCCGGTAGACAGATTCAGAGCAATACAAGAAATATTATAAATCTGCTGGAATACCTGGATTTAAGAATAGATAAACCAGCTATTTTAATGGCAGTGGACGCGGAGAAAGCCTTTGACAACGTATCCTTGACGTTTATGAAGGGTATGTTGCAACAGATGGAATTTGGAGATCAATATTGTAAAGGTATTCAAGCAATATATACCAAACAAAAAGCTAAAATTATAATAAATGGGAATATAACTCAGGAATGAGAAATTAACAAGGGGACGAGACAGGGTTGTCCGCTCTCTCCGTTAATATTTATCTTAACAATGGAAATTCTAAATAAACAAATCAGAGAGGAAAAAATATTAAAGGGATAAAGCTGGGGAGTAGTAGTTATAAACTGAGGGCGTTTGCTGACGATCTTATTATAACAACTGAGGATCCGAAAGAGAGTCTTACTAAAGGGCTGGAAATCATTCAAGAATATGGAAAGGTTTCTGGATTTAAATTGAATATCAATAAAACCAAATTATTAGTAAAAAAATCTATCACCAATAGAAAAGGAGGAAATTGAGAAATTAACAGAATTAAAAATATATTCAAAAATCAAATATTTGGGAATTTGGCTGACATCTAAAAATATAAATCTTTATGAAGAGAATTATGTTAAGTGCTGGGCAGGAATTAAAAGAGATATGGAGAGGTGGAGTAAGTTAAAAATATCATTTTGGGGCCATATATCTGCAGTTAAATTAAACATTTTGCCAAAGATGCTTTTCTTGTTTCAGACTATTCCGGTTATTGAGAAAACAGGTTGCATCAACTGCTGGCAGAAAGAAATATCTAAATTCATTTGGTCAGGGAGAAGACCAAGAATAAAACATAAGGTCTTAATAGATACTAATGAAAGGGGAGGCTTTGGCCTCCCTGATTTAAAATTAAACTATGAGGCTGCCTGCTTTTTGTGGATGAGGGACTGGTTCCTTCTTAGTAATACAGATGTACTAGATATAGAAGGGCATGACATCCGCTACGGGTGGCATGTGTACTTAAATTATGATAAGTGTAGAGTACATAAGAGCTTTACAAACCACATAGTAAGAAATGCCCTGTTTAGAGTTTGGGAAAAATATAGAAGACTCTTAGAACCAAAGACCCCAAGATGGATTCCAGCTGTCTGGTTGGTTGGAATACCATCAAATATACGAAATATTTAAACAAGATAAAAAGATTGGATTTGATAATCAGCCCACTAAACTCGAAACAGAATTAATAAATAATAAAATCAGGGTAATTTCGAGAATATATCGACTCTTCCTGGAAGGGGAAGTTAAGGAGGAGGAGGTTAAGGCAACAATGATTAGATGGGCACAGGACTGTGGACGTCCAATAATGATGGCCGAATGGGAAGAGCTTTGGAGAATAAATATGAAATTTACGGCATGTTATTGTCAGCATCGCCCTTGAGCCAGTGCCACCGACTGGACTCATCCACTTCAGCCCCGACTGGGCCAGGTGAGCTGGGGTAGCACTTCCAGAGACCACCTTCTGCACAGGAACAGGTCTAAGTGCTATGGACTCACAACTCAGAGTTGTGAGCACCAGATTCACTCCGAAGACAGTCGTTGCACAGCAGAGTACAGCAGAGCATAAACCACTCAGAGAATAGCTCTGTAGAATGACTACTTTTATTCTATCTACAACCATCATACAAACTATATACAGAGCTAAATGGAGAAGCTGAACTGCACTGCGTGTCTGCAGCTGCTCTTAGCAGCAACCTTATCTATACAGAGATAACACTTTCTCTCTCTAACACTCAGTCTCTCTCTTTGATGTGAGGCTGGAGCGGAATAAGTAGTGAGCAGAAATCGCCCCCCCCTCCTCTCTGGAGAATCAGCAGAGAACATCAGCAGATTCTTGGAATTGGAGGGGTGAAATCTCCTCAGTTATAACATCAAAGAAAATATGCTAAAGATGCAACACAGATGGTATCTCACTCCCTCAAGACTATCGAAAATGTATAAAAATTTACCGAATACTTGTTGGAGGTGTGGTGGAGGTGTGGCTTCATGTATCATATGTGGTGGACATGTAGGAAGATCAAATTGTTCTGGGGCTTAATTTACGAGGAGTTGAAAAAAAGACTAAGAGCACATATTGATATAGGAATGTATTAGATAATATGTAAAGAAATATACAATAATAAGAGTACATTCATTTGTAAAAAAGGAATATACAACGGGAAAGACAGGAAGTCTAGTGTGTTGGTATGTATATGATTTTGGCGGGAAATTGTTTTTGTTTTTTCTCTTTGTTCTTTTTTTGTTTCATTTTCTTTCTAGGTATATAAAATTTTTATAAAATTTTTGCATACATGTTGGAAATTATATTATAGTATGTCCTGTAATGTAATATGACAACGTTTAATGATGTAATATAAGAATGTTAACAAATCAATAAAATGTAAATTCAAAAAAATAAAAATAACTAAAATAAAATAAATAAAAGCAGCCACCCTATAAGCTCACATCAGAGGCAATTTGAAAGGAGACTTCCCAGCTCACACTCTTAATGCTGCAAAACACCAGCTCTTAAGAAACTTGAAATGTACTTCCTTAAAAGAACTGCCAATTAGATTTCCGATTCGCTGTGGAGGCAATGGCAGTGCACTCCGTGTCGTCCGCTTAAGGGACGGCATGGTTCTGGCGGCTAGAGGCTAGGTGCTCCCCCCCCAAAAAAAAACCATGGAGGAGTGGGGGGTCCTAGCGGTCCAGCAGAGCGTGAGAACTCACCCTCCTGAGCCCCCCGGCTGCTGTTTTTGCGCAGGGAAGAAGAAGAGGCTTGAGTCCCTCACAGCTCCACCGCACTCTGTTGCCAAAGCCACACACCGCCACCACAAGCAGTGGATTTTCCGATTAGAGGTAAAAGCCAAATAAAGCATTTAAAGAAGAATTAGGCATAAATTGACTGATTTAGTGAAATGGAAGCAAAAAAGGAAGTCAGCTTCCGATTTCTGTGGACAGGCTCTGCAAGGGGACTTTTTGTGAATGGGGAGCAGAGCATGGTAAGTGCAGCTATGGAGATTTAGTAACAATATGACTTTGGATTTCTGAGAGACTCTTTCTTTTGGATACATACTGGTTACAGCTGTGTCAAGTTGTCCTTTGGATAAAAGAAGGATACAAATTGACAGCAGGATAGAATTTGACAGATGGATACTTTGGCAGAGTAGAAAGTAAAAAGACTTGTTAAAAAGTGCTGTGGAAATACAAGCCTTAATTTTAAACCCTGGAACTTGGTGGCAGAAAACTGAAGCTAAACAGGAGAACTCTCCATCACATTGGGGTAGAAATTCCCCAAGAAGGAAGGAGAACCTGGAATAGTTTTGGAATTAACACTTAGTGCTTACTGAAGACCAGGGGATTTACGCAACACTACCTGCCAATAAATAATTTTAATATCTTTGAACATTCTGGACGTACACTTTAAGCCTAAACGTTGGAAGATTTGGATTACAATATATTGCAGAAAGTACATTTGGACTTACATTTCGCATTTACATCTTGGATTACAAATATAAAGTTGGACTAACTCTTATTTGCCACCACTTTCTTGAAAAGGAAAATAACCATTGAAAAGAAGTATACAGTTTGTGCCGGTTTGTTTGGGGAACTGTCCTATTTGATATATGACATGTAATTTTGACTTGGTTGGGAGGTAAGGGGCCTGAGAGTGAAAACATTTTCAGTTTTTTATAGATTCTATTGGGTATTTTATGCTCTTTCCTCTGTCTGCTTTTTTCTTACTCTCTTGCAAGGACTGGTATGAGGGGAGGGGAGGCTTAAAGGGTAAAGGGAAAATTTTATGGTTCAGCTTGGGAGTGGGAAAATATTTTCACTTCTGGGCTGAACTAAGAAACACAGGTGTGACCTTGAACAGATCAAAATAAAAGCACTCAACTGTGGGAAAACTTCCTGATGTAGATATTGTGGGATGTAAAACACAGGAGCAGTCAATGACAACATTCCTAGAGTGTACATGTTAAGACATGGGGAGGGATGAAGATGTGACTAAGAACCTTTGGTGGACGTGCCCAAGGATTAAGGCTTTCTGGGAGATGATATATAATGAAATGAAAAAGGTATTTAAATATACCTTCTTGAAGAAACCAGAGGCCTTTCTCCTGGGCATCGTAGGCCAATTGGTGCCAAAAAAGGATAGAACTTTCTTTATGTATGCCACGACAGCAGCAAGAAAACTTATTGCAAAGTATTGGAAGACACAAGATCTACCCACCCTGGAAGAATGGCAGATGAAGGTGATGGACTATATGGAACTGGCAGAAATGACTAACCTGATCTCGTTTTTTGACAGAATTACAAGCCTGGTAGATGAAGGGAACGCAGTGGATGTAGTCTACCTTGATTTCAGCAAGGCATTTGACAAGGTGCCCCATGATATTCTTGTAAAGAAGCTGGTAAAATGCGGTCTTGACTATGCTACCACTCAGTGGATTTGTAACTGGCTGACTGACCGAACCCAAAGGGTGCTCATCAATGGTTCCTCTTCATCCTGGAGAAGAGTGACTAGTGGGGTGCCACAGGGTTCTGTCTTGGGCCCGGTCTTATTCAACATCTTTATCAACGAGTTGGATGATGGACTCAAGGGCATCCTGATCAAATTTGCAGATGACACCAAACTGGGAGGGGTGGCTAACACCCCAGAGGACAGGATCACACTTCAAAACGACCTTGACAGATTAGAGAACTGGGCCAAAACAAACAAGATGAATTTTAACAGGGAGAAATGTAAAGTATTGCACTTGGGCAAAAAAAATGAGAGGCACAAATACAAGATGGGTGACACCTGGCTTGAGAGCAGTACATGTGAAAAGGATCTAGGAGTCTTGGTTGACCACAAACTTGACATGAGCCAACAGTGTGACGCGGCAGCTAAAAAAGCCAATGCAATTCTGGGCCTCATCAATAGGAGTATAGCATCTAGATCAAGGGAAGTAATAGTGCCACTGTATTCTGCTCTGGTCAGACCTCACCTGGAGTACTGTGTCCAGTTCTGGGCACCACAGTTCAAGAAGGACACTGACAAACTGGAACGTGTCCAGAGGAGGGCAACCAAAATGGTCAAAGGCCTGGAAACGATGCCTTATGAGGAACGGCTAAGGGAGCTGGGCATGTTTAGCCTGGAGAAGAGGAGGTTAAGGGGTGATATGATAGCCATGTTCAAATATATAAAAGGATGTCACATAGAGGAGGGAGAAAGGCTGTTTTCTGCTGCTCCAGAGAAGCGGACACGGAGCAATGGATCCAAACTACAAGAAAGAAGATTCCACCTAAACATTAGGAAGAACTTCCTGACAGTAAGAGCTGTTCGACAGTGGAATTTGCTGCCAAGGAGTGTGGTGGAGTCTCCTTCTTTGGAGGTCTTTAAACAGAGGCTTGACAACCATATGTCAGGAGTGCTCTGATGGTGTTTCCTGCTTGGCAGGGGGTTGGACTCGATGGCCCTTGTGGTCTCTTCCAACTCTATGATTCTATGATTCTATGACCGGCAGAATCCAAGACCAGGGAGAAGAGTCGGTGGAAGAAGATTGGAAGAAATTTAAAGACTATCTACAGAAATATTGTAAAATTAATGAATGTTAGAATGATGTTGGATAAAAAGTTAAGTGGTTTTTAGCTATAACGCTATAAGGAATATGAAAAAATAGAGTATTAACAGGTAAAAATTTAATGTTATAATATTTTAAGATTAAAGACTAGGATAAACAAAGAGGGAAAGGATTTGCTGAACTAATAAATTGAATTGGAATACAAAAAGGGAGGCGTGAGGAGGTCTGGGAAACAAGCAAACGAAAAATAAGTGATGGAAAGATGGAATTGTTTTTTAACTATTTTTATTTTGTATTTTTCTTTCTTCGTTTTTCATTCTGTAAAATCTTAATAAATATCTTTTTTAAAAAAAAGACATGGGGAGGGATGTCTGTCCAGTAAGCAGGTAATCTTCATGGGACAGACTTCCTCCGCATGTGACCAGAGGTGGGTGTGGCCTCACCTGTGAAGGTAATACTAAAAGCACAGGGCAGGCAGCCATCTCTCTCTTGCCTCTTGCCTCTCTCATCTTCATCTTCCGAAGGAGCAACATGTGTTAAGGATGCCCTCTTGGCTCTCAGTCAAGAGAGGAGGAAAGGACTATCTTCCTATAAGATAGATTCTAAATGTATTTTACTTTTTAAGCCTGTCTGCCTTCTGGGATCATATTGTGAACAGAATGTGAGTAAACTATTTTATACTTTTATAAAGACTGTGTCGTGTCTTGTATTTTAAGAGGGAACAAAAGGAGAAATTACCAGAGTAATTGTTATAGAGGTTCTAGCGAACCAGAGCACACGTTACCGTTGCGAAGCTTAAAGGGGAATGTTACAAACTCTGCTGATATTTTTGGGAACTTGTTAGCACAAGTTGGATAAGGATATAATCTCACAATATATCCTCTCCTGCATCCCAGAACATTCCCACAGATATGGCTGGCAAACAAGATACAGGAACTGCCACAAGGAAATCTGCTATTGATAGGAGACGTGCAAGTGTGTAGGAAGAGACAATGGAAAAAATAGGGAAAATAGAACATACTGACCTTCTCACACAGCAACTTATGGAATTTAGATAGGAGATGGCTCAGTCAATGAAAAGCTTGGCTCAACAAGTGCATTTGGATATGGTAAAATCTAATAAATTACAGACAGAACAATTTGGAAAATTAGGTGAGAAAGTCAATAATTGAGAAACTAAAGTTGATAATTTGGAAAAAAAACAGTGAGGAGTTAGGACATTTGAAGGAAGAACAGAAAGCTGTTATGGGGATGGTGGGAGGTCTACAAGAGAAAAAAAATGACTTGGAAGATCAAATCCTCTTGCAGTTGAGAGAGAGGGAAAAAACAGTGAGAATACGAGGCCTACCAGATTCAGAAGCAGAACAGAATTTAGAAACATATTGTCAGGGGACTGCCATCGGAACAGGGGAGGGAGGCAGGGGAATACAGAGAGCCTCCGACGCTTCTGAGGAGCAGCTCCTCGTCCAGCGGTGGGGAAAGCCACACCTCCAGTGGAGCAGAGAGGGATGTGAGGGGAACCAGAGCTTATAGTGTTAAACAGCTCAGTTCCTTCGTCCTGCCTCTGAGGGGGCGGAGAGATCCACATCCGGGATCTCTTTCTTTGTTCTGTATTCTGCTTTCGTTTTCGTCCGAGACGGAGGATGTTTTTCCTGCCGGACACTGGCTGATTTATACTGCTGTAAATAAATGTTTCTGGCTTAGAAAGAAGCTGAGTGGAGTCTTTGATTTATGCACACTATGCATGCACAGAGGGCAGAAGGCCAATTCGCTGTGTTTACTCTGCTGTGCTCAGAGGTTCAAAGAAGCAGAGATACGCATTGGAAGCCTGCCGGACCTTTACCCTGAGCATTATCCAACAGGTTATGGATGACTAGTCACGCTTCAAAGGCAAGGAAGCTTTCTGCAAAGCCTGTGCTGTGCCTGTGTGCCTGAAGAGCTGCAGAGAAACCCAGCTGGAGCTGCTGCTATGCTGCGTGCTTAAAGCAAGGCAGAGCTCGCTGGGAAGAAAGGATCTGGCTGAAGGAAGCATCTCCTTGGAAGCCGGCTGGCAAGAGTGAGTACTAAGCCCCGGGGGAGGAGATGGCAGAGCTTCAGGAGACTTTTAATGTCCCATTTGAAAGGCTCAACGGGCAAACCTGGGAGGACTGGTCCAGAAGAGCGAGGGCATGGCTTTTGGCCTAAGGGCTCTGGCACTGCAGGCAAGCCCCACCAATCCAGGCTGCTGCTGGAGCTGCTGCAGCAGACGTGGAGGCTGCTCTGGGAAGAGATCGGGGAGTGCTGTGTATGTTGAGGGCTAACGTGGATGCTTTGCTGTTACTCCCCTTGAGGGTCTCAAGATGGCCCAGGCTGCTTGGCAGACTCTGGAGAGGGTTTGTGACACCACAGCAGGAGCCGAGGGCCACGTGGGGGGTGACGGCCATGTTCCTGAAACCACAGCTGGGAGCTGCTTTTTTGTCTCAGGGAGGCTATGTGATGACAGAGAGCCGGGGTTCAAGCTGCAGACCCAGGCTGTCCTGCACCCAGGAGTGGGGGTGCAGGAAGGAGTGGAGACAATGTAAGAGCTTTTTCCTCCAGACGTTGCTACAGATGCAGGTCCCTCTCCCATCTCATGAGACTGTCCTGTAGAGGTGTCAGAAGTATCCAAGGTCATCTCCTGTGGAAACCAACAGATTAACACATCTGCGAAGCAGGGGAAGCTGAAGAAAAGGGGAACTGGCAGAGACGGTTTGGAGCAAAGGCACTTGGCAGCTTCCATGGTAACAGTCAAGGACTGTAACCAGGGCAACATGCTGATCTTTGTGATCGACAGTGGAGCATCGCACCACCTAGTGCCCTCTGGTGGTTTTTTGCATAACCGCACCTCTGTAAAATCTGGAAAAAGAGTTTGTCTTGCAGATGGAAGCAGATGTGCTTTGACGATGTCTGGCTCACTGTTTTGTTCTTTCTTACAGGCGTCAATTGAGGCTTACATGTGAGGAGAATCAGAACTTACAGGGTTAAACAGTTCTGTGTGACGTCTCATATTCTGAGGCGTGGTTTTGTTCCCATCCAGGAATTTTTCCTTTGTGTGAGTTACTTTCGTTTTGGCTGTTCAGCCGGAGAAGATGTCCACTCGATTTCCGGGTTGATTTATGATGTTTTTCTACTCATTAAAGACTGTTTAGATTAGCAAGAAGTCTGCATACAGTCTTTGATTTATCACCCACACAAGGCACCTTTCTGCTGCTGTGATACTCTGCTGAGAGCCAGGAAGAGAGCTTGAGGCTCAGATCAGCACAGGGAAGTGTGCCGGGCTCCATTACATTTCAGCAGGTTATGGAAGCTTTTGCCATGTCGTGCCTGTGGGGGGGGGGGGGGAGAAGCAGGACCAGCTGGAGCTCCTGCCTAACGTTTGAGGCAGCGAAGCTCGCTGGGGAAGACATCATCTTCAGGACTGGGTGCCAAGAGGAGCTGCTGGAACGTGAGTAGGCTCAGCCCCGGGGGAGAAGATGGCAGATGGCCAGGAATCATTCACAGTTCCCTTCGAGAGATTAAATGGACATAACTGGGAGGAGTGGTCCAGGAAAGTGAAGGCCTGGCTTGTAGCCAAAGGTCTGTGGGAGGCCACGCAAGGAGCCCTATTGCAAGCACCAGCTGGGGCTGCAGCAGCGTTCGTTGCAGCTGCCCATGCTTCACAGAGGAAGGATCAGGAAGCCCTGGGAGCTATAGTGCTCAGTTTGGAGGGCTCACAGTTGCCACTTGTGGAGGGTCTTGAAAATGCCCAGGCTGTTTGGCAGGAGCTGGAGAGGGTTCACCGAGGAACCTCAGAAGAAGCCAAAAGCCATGTCCCCAGAAGCAGTACAGCCTCAAGGAGAGCTGCTGGCAAGGTTGGGGGGGGGGGCAGTGAATACCAAAGGCAAGCTGCAGAAGTTTTCCTTTCTTCGTTGTTTTGTATGCGGTTCTGTTGAACACCTGCGTCGTTTCTGACCGAGGAGAGCTGGGCAGCATTTCTCCAAGGTCCCTTCTCATGGCAGCCAGCCAAGTCCTCATGGCAGCCAGCCAGGTTTCCATGGCAGCCAGTCTAGGAGAGGAGGCCAGCGTTGGAAAGCGAAGGGAGGACGTGACAGAGGAAGTGAGAAGGACAG
Source organism: Podarcis muralis (assembly GCF_964188315.1). Lineage (NCBI taxonomy): Eukaryota > Metazoa > Chordata > Lepidosauria > Squamata > Lacertidae > Podarcis > Podarcis muralis. The sequence goes on from NC_135674.1 coordinate 27,875,712, forward strand.
CACTTCTTATCATCTTGCTGCTTCCATGGCAATGGTTAAGGATAACTCCAGTGAAGGCAGCATGCTACGTTGGATTATAGACTCAGGAGCCAGTCACCATCTGATGCCATCTAGTGGCGAAATGTGGAATTTCAGGGCTGTTTCAACTGGAAAAGCAGTCACTCTTGCAGATGGGACACAGAGACAGATAACTACTGTTGGAAATGTGTTTGTTTCGTTTCTACAGGCAGAGCTGGAAGCCTACGTTGTGCCAGGAATGCAGTGTTGTCTTTTATCTGTTTCTGCTCTTGTAAAAGATGGCTATAAGGTTTGCTTTGAAAATGATGTCTGTTCCATTTCCAGGGGTGGGAAGCATATGGTCAGTGTTGAATGTCAGAACAGGCTCTATGTTCTGGAGACACCTCTGGAAGGTAAGGGGGAGGCTGCGGCAACACAGGCGCAATGTGCTAACGTTCCCACACACAATATGTGTGCACATCTGTGGCACAGGAGAATGTCTCACAGCTGCTGGAAATACATCCAGAAGCTTCCAGAGTGCACTGAGGGGTGTAAAATAAAGGCATGTGATAAGTTCTTGGATTGCAGAGTGTGCAAAAGAGCGAAGGTTAAAAGGTGCAGTTATCCGAGGTCGGAGAGGGTAACCACAAAACCTTTTGAGCTGGTACATGCAGACCTATGTGGACCCATGCCAGTAGCCAGTCTGGGCGGAGCCAAGTTTGCTCTCACGCTGACAGATGATTTCTCTAGAAATGGGTGGGTCTTCTCGCTGAATCACAAGAGTGAGGCAGCGCCGCTGATCAAAGACTGAGTTGCGGCAGTGGAACTACAGTTTTCCACAAGGGTGCAGTGCTTTCAAAGTGACTGAAGCGGGGAATTCACCCGGTCTGCTTTGCAGAATTTCTTCCGCCAGAAGGGGATACGTCACAGGTTGACGGTTGCTTATTCTCCCCAGGAGAATGACATTGCAGAACGTAGGAACAGAATGCTACAAGAGGCAGCTGAAGCGCTACTGTTTGATGCTGGCCTGCCTCAGTGCTTTTGGGCTGAAGCTTGGAAAGCTGCCAGCTTCCAATTAACAGGTCTTATAGCTCTGTTGTAGGGAACACCCCCTATTTCCTGCTGCACGGTAAGAAGCCCAAGGTGCATTTCTTCTGTGTGTTTGGGTGTGAGGCTTGGGTTCTTGTGCCAAAGGCCCAACGCAGGAAGGGTGACCCAAGGTCCCGGAAAATGATCTTTTGTGGGTATGAGCCTGGGACAAAGGGGTGGAGGTTTGCCTATCCAGAAGGCGATCAGTACAGGATTCTAGTCAGCAGGAGTGCTGAGTTCTGTGAGCAGAGTGGGTGGACACGGATCCATGGGAATCCTGATGTTCTCTCAGAGTGTCTGTCTGATTCTGCTGAGGAGGGAGAGATAGACGCTGAACCTGATGCTGAGGATCAGTTCTCTGACCAGGAGCAGGAACACGGAAGGGCATCTCCACAGGATATTCAGCTAGAGCAAAAGAGTGCACCTTCATCTCCCATCAGTCCGGTGCAGAAGGTCAAGAGACACAGTAAGTCAGAGGGGGAGTCTTCTGATGACAAGGACACACTAACTGGCCCCAGTGGGTCAGAGGGGGCACCTGTGGAAGTACTCAGACATTCCACACGCACAACGAAAGGGGTACCTCCTGAGAGGTTCGAGGTCACTAGCGTGTGGGTTGGTTTAGCGCAGTGTGAACCAGAGAGCTTTGAGGAAGTTCAACAGTTGGCTGAAGCAGAAGCCAGGAAATGGCAAGAGGCAATGGGAAAGGAGTTGAACTCAATGACGTTTTTAGGTGTGTTCTCCACCACAAAGCTGCTAGCAGGCAAGCAGGCTGTGAGCTGTCGCTGGGTTTACAGGATTAAGCCCACAGCGTCTGGAGAACCACAGTACAAGGCTAGGCTAGTAGCCAGAGGGTTCACGCAGTGGAAGGGGCTGCATTGCACTGAGGTGTATGCTCCTACTTCCCGGAGTGAAACTCTGCGTGTGCTGCAGTAGCTGTTCAAAGAGGGCACCAAGTGCACCACTTTGATGTGGATGTGGCTTATTTGAACTCAGATCTGAAGGAGGATCTGTACATGCTACCTCCTTCAGGGTTTGAGGGCAATGAGCCAGGTGTTGTGTGAAAACTACACAAGTCTATTTATGGTTGGAAACAATGGGCCAGAATTGGAACATGTGTCTGAATGAAGCTTTGGAAAGCTTGGGTTTCCAGAGGAGTCTTGCAGACAGTTGCCTGTACCTGAAGGGGTCAGGAGAGACACAGGAGGCTGTCCTGGTGTTTGTGGACGACCTTCTGTACACGGCACAGACAGGTAGACAGGTGCTAGGTTTTGCCAAAGAGCTTGGTAAGCAGTTTAAGCTCAAGAACCTTAGTCCCGTTCAGGTTTATCTGGGAGTTAAAATTGCTAGGTCTGAGAACGGAAGTTCTTTGCTCAGTCAGAAAGGCAAGACTGATCAGCTGCTTGAGAAGTTCAGGATGTCTGACTGTGCAGGGGTCAGAATGCCCATGGAGACAAGCTACATGAAGGACAGTCAGCTTGGGGAGCGTTCTGAGTTCCAGAACCCTGAGGTGTTTCAGTCAGCGCTAGGGAATCTGTTGTATCTCTCTCAGTGGAGCAGACCGGACATAGCGTTTGCTGTGAATCTGCTCAGCAGGGAGGCTACAAAGCCCAGTGTGAATGCCTGGCTAGGCATCAAGAGAGTGATGAGGTATTTGCAGGATACCAAAGATTTTTGCCTCACGTTGTCAGCTGAAGGTGACACACTACTCACATTCTGGACTGACAGCAACTGGGCAAATCTTGGAGACAGGAAATCTGTGTCTGGACTGGTAGTAAAGTTTGGGGAATCTCTGGTTGGGTGGAAGTCCCGGAAGCAAAGTCTTATTGCACTTTCCTCTACTGAAGCCAAGTTCAGTGCGTTGTCTGATTTGTGCAGGGAGCTGGACTTCTACCGGTGTTTGATCCAAGAGATCTGTGGGGATTGTTGCTTGACCATCACTGTTTGGGAGGACAATCAACCCTGTCTTAAGTTGGCAGAGTCTGGACAGTTTAAGTCCAGAACCAAACATTTGGACATACATTTCCAGAATGTGTGTCAGTGCCCAGGCAGGTTTGATATGGCTGAAGTACTGTTCTAGCCGGGAGAACCTAGCTGATGGATTTACTAAACCCTTGAGCTTCCAGCGTCATGGGGAGTTCTGTGAAGGGTTGTGTTTGGGGTAAGTGGTTATACTTACAGTTTTCCTCAGGATGCGAGACGAGAGGGGGTGTGAGGAGAATCAGAACTTACAGGGTTAAACAGTTCTGTGTGACGTCTCACATTCTGAGGCGTGGGTTTGTTCCCATCCGGGAATTTTTCCTTTGTGTGAGTTACTTTCGTTTTGGCTGTTCAGCCGGAGAAGATGTCGGCTCGATCTCTGGGTTGATTTATGATGTTTTTCTACTCATTAAAGACTGTTTAGATTAGCAAGAAGTCTGCATACAGTCTTTGATTTATCACCCACACAAGGCACCTTTCTGCTGCTGCGATACTCTGCTGAGAGCCAGGAAGAGAGCTTGAGGCTCCAATCGGCACAGGGAAGTGTGCCGGGCTCCATTACATTCCAGCAGTTTTTTGCGTAACTGCACCTCTGGAAAATCTTGAAAAAGAGTTTGTCTTGCAGATGGAAGCAGATGTGCTTTGACTGTCTGGCTCACTGTCTTGTTCTTTCTTACAGGCATTGATTGAGGCTTACATCGTCCCTGAATTGCCCTGCTGTCTGTTATCTGTTTCTGCTCTTGTTGCTGACAGCTTCAGAGGTTTTTTTGAGAATAACATGTGTCTCATTTCCAGGGGTGGGCGACAGCTGATCAGTGTGGAATGCAAAGATAGGCTGTTTGTGCTAGAAACCTCTCTTGCAGGTCCGGGTACCACTGAGGCAGCTCAAGCGCAATGTGCCAGCGTTCCAGTCCATGATGCGTGCCACCACCTACGGCATAGAATAATGAGTCACGTGAACTGGGGATACGTGAAGAAGATCCCAGAGTGCACTGCGGGGTGCAAAATGAAGTCATGTGACAAATTTTTTGATTGCAGAGTACCTTTCCCGGGAAAATTAGAGGCTCACTATGTCAGGTTCCTATTGGAAGACCAGACAAACGCTAGAACATTAGCAGTGGCAACGTTTTTATCAGTTGTTGCAAGAACCAATGATCCCTATCTTTAAGTCTGAACAAAATGCTTGTTTAACCTGGAGGTAGGCTGTCTGAATTGTGTATTGCTTTGTAACGATTTGTTGGGTTTCTGGACTGTAATAAAGATTGATTGATTGCAGAGCCTGTAAACAGGCAAAAGTGAAAACGTGCTCTTATCCTAGGTCTGACAGGGTAACGACCAAACGCTTTGAACTGTTGCACGCAGATTTGTGTGGCCCTATCCCAGTAGCCAGTCTGGGCGGGGCCAAATTTGCTCTTTCTCTGGTGGATGATTTTTCGCGGAATGGCTGGATTTTCACAATCAAACACAAGAGTGAGGCTTCATCAATAATAAGAGACTGGATAACGGCAGTTGAGTTGCAATACTCATTGCACGTTAAGAGCTTTCAGAAAGATCACGGAGGAGAGTTCACCGGGTCTGCGCTGCAGAGTTTCTTCCGCCAGAAGGGAATATGTCACAGGTTGACGGTTCCGCACTCTCCCCAGCAGAATGGCATTGCAAAACGCAGGAACAGACTCCCCTGTGGTGAGTGCTTGAGGGCCCTGCTCTTGCCACTTACCATCTGGCCTGGGGCGGGGCCCGAAGCCTCATAAGGACTGCGTGCTGCTTGCTGCCGCTGCCCAGGAAGACTCCCCTGTGGTGAGTGCTTGAGGGCCCTGCTCTTGCCACTTACCATCTGGCCTGGGGCGGGGCCTGAAGCCTCATAAGGACTGCGTGCTGCTTGCTGCCGCTGCCCAGGAAGACTCCCCTGTGGTGAGTGCTTGAGGGCCCTGCTCTTGCCACTTACCATCTGGCCTGGGGCGGGGCCTGAAGCCTCATAAGGACTGCGTGCTGCTTGCTGCCGCTGCCCAGGAAGACTCTCCTGTGTGAGTGCCTGAGGGCCCTGCTCCTTCTTGCCACTTACCACCTGGCCCAGGGAGGGCCTGACAGGCCTCGCAAGGACTGCTCCTGCCACTTACTATCTGGCCCAGGGTGGGGCCTCACAAGGATGGTTGTTGCAACTGATGCTGCTCCTGCCCAGGAGGACCCGGTGGGGTGCAGAGGTTTGTTTTTTTTTAAAAAACAACAACATGTTTTAACATGTTTTAAAATTTCCCTTTTCCTTTAGATTTTTTATATATGGGGGTGGGATGGATGTGTGGGTGGCTTGGGAATTTGTTAGATTTTGCTGATTTTGTAATTTTTGCAGTTGTTACTTGTATTGTTTTATTGTTTTCTGGGTTGTTTTTGTTTTTTGTTTTTATTGTTTTAAGGTTTTATTGTTTTATGCTGCGAAAGAATAACACTAATTGCCATCAATGGAGGCTACTATGAGGCCTGGGATTGCTACCGTGGAGGGGCGAGGGAGGTATGGCGGTGGGGGCAGATGTTATAGGCGAAGGGGATCGAGATATGGATACGCTCGTACCCCTTCCAATCTGCGCCCCATCCCGAGGGACGAGGGTAGGGTGAGCAAGGATTACTCACCTCCGTCACTGGTGCTGTGCAATGCCAGGTCTATAGGCAATAAAACCGCCACCCTGCGAGATTTCTTTATCTCGCAGGGGGTCGACCTGGCTTGTGTGACGGAGACCTGGGTGCGCGAAGGGGCAACAGTTACCTTACGAGAGATGGCGCCCCCGGGTTTCTCCGTCCTCCACCAGTCGCGGACTGTGGGCCGGGGGGGGGGGAGGGGTGGCATTATTAATCCGGGAAGATTGTCCTTTCAGGGCTCTACCATCGCCATCGATCCCCGGCATTGAATGTGTTGGCCTAGTGTGGGGCTCCGAGGAGAGCTTGGCTGTCTGGCTGGTGTACCGGCCACCTAGCGCACCAGCAGCCACCCTGTCAGGCCTATTGGAGGCGGTGGCCGGCTGGGCCTTGGAGTTCCCTAACCTATTGGTATTGGGGGACTTTAACATCCATGCTGATGCCACTCCCTCCTCACAGGCTCTGGACCTGGTGTCTTCCATGGCGACACTAGGGCTCTCCCAGTTTGTTTCGGGCCCCACACATCAAGCAGGCCACACGCTGGATTTGATCTTTGGCGTAGGTATAGATGTGATCATGTCTCCTTCAATGAAGGTGCCATGGTCTGATCACTACGCTCTGAAAGCCAGGATTGACTTTCCACCCCCACCCTGCTTAGGTGGCGAGCCGATTTGGGCTCGCCCGCAGAGGCTGATGGACCCTGATAGATTCCGCCAAGCCTTGCGGGACCTTGCTCCCCCTGGCGACTCATTGACTGAGCTTGTTGAGGGCTGGAATACCCAGCTCCTGGCAGCCATCGATGAGATCGCACCTAAGCGCCCTCTGCAACCCCGCAGAAACCGGGCTCCATGGTTTACCGAGGAGCTCCGGAAAATGAAGCGGGACCTCAGACGGCTAGAGCGAGTATGGCGGGGTGCCCGTGACGGAGCCTCAAGAACATCTTATAGGGCTTTTATGAAAACCTACGTGATGGCAGTGAAGGCTGCTAAGAAGTTATACTTCTCGGCCTCCATTGCATCCGCTAGCTCTCGCCCAGCGCAATTATTTAGTATAATCAGGTCTTTAACGTCCCTTGAGGGACAGCCAAATTTAAATAACAATTTGACACACAGCTGTGAGGCATTTGCGAGCTTTTTTGCGGAGAAGGTCTTGTTGCTCCGCCATGACCTCCCTGCCAATTTGGATACAATAAAGGAACTGGAGGCCCCTCGACTGTCCTCGGGTCCAGTATTGGACCACTTCAACCGGATATCCCCAGCCGATGTGGACAGACTCCTCCGAGCTGGAAAGCCCACCACCTGTCCTCTTGACCCGTGCCCGTCTTGGCTGATTAGAGCATGTCCAGACGAGGTGCGGGCCCCCCTGGGGAATATCATCAATTTGTCCCTTGGCACGGGGACATTCCCAGGGGAACTGAAGGAGGCAGTGGTGCGCCCGCTCTTAAAGAAAACATCATTAGATCCTTTAGATCTATCCAATTACCGCCCGGTTTCGAATCTTCCGTTCCTGGGTAAGGTGATTGAGAGAGCGGTTGCTGAACAGCTTGGTGGGTTTCTAGATGAAACATCAGCTCTGGATCCATTCCAGTCCGGCTTCCGCGCTGGTCATGGGACCGAGACGGCTCTGGTTGCCCTAACAGATGATCTTCGTAGACAGCTGGATCGAGGCGGGTCGGGGCTGCTGATTCTTCTAGATCTGTCAGCAGCTTTCGACATGGTCGATCATGAACTTCTGGACCACCGCCTTGCCGACGTGGGGATCCAGGGCACAGTCCTTCAATGGCTACGCTCGTTTCTCTCCGGTCGGGGACAGAGGGTGGCGCTTGGGGGGGAATTGTCATCGCGCCACTCCTTGGTATGTGGAGTACCTCAGGGTGCGATACTCTCCCCGATGCTTTTCAACATCTTTATGCGCCCCCTTGCCCAACTTGTTCGGAGTTTTGGGCTGGGTTGCCATCAGTATGCCGATGACACCCAACTCTATCTGTTGATGGATGGCCATCCTGACTCGGCCCCAGACACACTGATCAGATGTTTGGAAGCTGTGGCTGGATGGTTACCTGGGAGCCGGTTGAAGCTAAATCCTTCGAAGACAGAGGTCCTGTGGCTGGGACGGGGCGATATGGGATTGGGGGGGCAACTCCCATCTCTTGCGGGGGTGCAATTAGTGCCAGCACCGTCCGTTAAGAGTTTGGGTGTAATCTTCGACACCTCCCTTTCCATGGAGGCGCAGATTGCAGCTATAACAAAGGCGGCATTTTTCCATCTCCGCCAAGCTAAGCAGTTGGCTCCTTACCTCTCTCGCCCTGACCTAGCCACTGTGACCCACGCGACGGTCACCTCGAGACTGGATTATTGTAACTCGCTCTACGTGGGGCTGCCCTTGAGACTGACCCAGAAACTCCAGCGGGTGCAGAATGCTGCAGCGAGACTCCTTACGAGGTCTTCGCTGCGAGATCACATTCACCCGGTGCTATACCAGCTGCACTGGCTCCCGGTGGAGTACAGGATCAGGTTTAAGGTGCTGGTTTTAACCTTTAAAGCCCTATACGGCTTAGGACCCTCGTACCTACGGGACCGCCTCTCCTGGTATGCCCCACAGAGAAACTTACGGTCTTCAAATAAAAACATCTTGAAGGTCCCAGGCCACAGAGAAGTTAGGCTGGCCTCAACGAGAGCCAGGGCTTTTTCAGCTGTGACTCTGATCTGGTGGAACACTCTGTCACAAGAGACCAGGGCCCTGCGGGACTTGACATCTTTCCGCAGGGCCTGCAAGACAGAGCTGTTCCACCAGGCCTTTGGCAAGGGCACAGCCTGACTCCCTCCTTCGGCAATCTTCGCAGAGCTCTGGCCCAATGGCTGCCAGTGGCTTGAATTACCGTATTTTCCCCTCTATAACACGCAGATTTTTTCTCCTAAAAAGGAAGGGGAAATGTCTGTGCGTGTTATGGAGCGAATGTGTGGTCCCTGGAGCCAAAAAATCAAGCAAAAGTCAAATCGCGAGTCACGGAGAAGGGAAACCTGAAAAGAGGAAGTGGCAGCTTTCCTGTATTCTGCCTCAGGGTCTTACTGCCCACCCTCCTCTGTTTCGTTGCTGTGATTGCTGAAACGGAACAAAGAGCAGGGAAAGCCCCTCCCCTCCAGGCAAGCAGAGGGGAAAGTGTTGTCTCTGTGCTCCGGTACTGCTGGGGGAGAGGGAGAGAGAGTGGGGGAGGGAGAGGGAGGGGGGGAGGGAGAGGGAGAGAGAGAGAGAGAGAGAGAGAGAGAGATGGCTGGCTTGGGGGGGAACTTTTGCCTCCCACCCGTTAAATCCCTCTCCAGCATTCTTAGCCAGCTGCTTCTCTGCACACCCCTCTCATGTCCCTTCTTTGTTTTTCCTTCGCTCCCCACTTAAAATGTGGTTACAAAGCATAGATCAACATGGATCCTCAGGATCTTTGCATTGGGTCACCCCAAATTCACCATCAGATCACATAGCATGTCCATGGCTACAGCCTGCACCAAAAAAATCACGCACCCACTGTTGCCTGGGGCTGCAATGGTGCAAAAACGTGGTTAAAAAGCATGGATCCACATGGATCCTCAGGATCTTTGCATTGGGTCACCCCAAATTCACCATCAGATCACATAGCATGTCCATGGCTACAGCCTGCACCAAAAAAATCACGCACCCACTGTTGCCTGGGGCTGCAATGGTGCAAAAAAGTGGTTAAAAAGCATGGATCCACATGGATCCTCAGGATCTTTGCATTGGGTCACCCCAAATTCACCATCAGATCACATAGCATGTCCATGGCTACAGCCTGCACCAAAAAAATCACGCACCCACTGTTGCCTGGGGCTGCAATGGTGCAAACACATGGTTAAAAAGCATGGATCCACATGGATCCTCAGGATCTTTGCATTGGGTCACCCCAAATTCACCATCAGATCACATAGCATGTCCATGGCTACAGCCTGCACCAAAAAAATCACGCACCCACTGTTGCCTGGGGCTGCAATGGTGCAAAAACGTGGTTACAAAGCATGGATCCACAGGGATTCTCAGGATCTTTGCATTGGGTCACCCCAAATTCACCATCAGATCACATGTCTGTGGCCACAGAATGAAGCACAAAAATGATACATCCACTGTTTCGTTCAGAATGTTTTTTCCCTTGTTTTCCTCCTCTAAAAACGATGTGCGTGTTATGGTCAGGTGCGTGTTATAGAGCGAAAAATACGGTAATTAATTTTAGAATGAATGATTTTAGAGTGTTGTTTATGCTGTACTTTTGTACTGTTTTATTGTTGTTAGCCACCCTGAGCCCGGCTAAGGCTGGGGAGGGCGGGATATAAATAAAATTTATTATTATTATTATTATTATTCAGGAGATGACAGGAGCTTTGCTTTTTGATGCTGGGCTCCCCCAGGACTTTTGGGGAGAAGCATGGCGAAATGCTTCGTTCAGTCTGAATCGTTCTTTCTGTTTTGTTGTAGGGGACACACCCTATTTTCTGCTGCATGGCAAGAAGCCCAAGGTGCATTTCTTCCGTGTGTTTGACTGCGAGGCTTGGGTCCTTGTGCCAAAGACCAAGCACAGAAAGGGTGGTCTTAGGTCCCAAAAGATGATTTTCTGTGGGTATGATCCTGAAACCAAGGGGTGGAGATTTGCCTATCCAACTGGCAATCAGTCCAGGGTTCTAATCAGCAGGAGTGCTGAGTTCTGTGAACAGAGTGGGTGGACACGCATACATGGGAACCCTGACATTCTTTCAGAGAGTCTGCTTGACTCTGCTGGTCAGGAAAAGGTAGAGGCTAAACCTGCTGCTGAGGCACAGAGTCCCGACCCAGAGCAGGAACAGGGAAGGGCTTCTCCGCAGGCTGTTAAAAGCAGTGAAGCTTGAGCAGAGAAGTTCTCCTTCCTCACCCACAGGTCCAGCTGAGAAGTCCAGAAAGCACAGTAATTCAGAGGGGGAATTCTCTGACAGCGAGGACATTCTAGCTGGTCCTAGCGGGTCAGAGGAGGTACCCAAAACTGTGCTGAAACGTTCAGCTCGCACAACGAAAGGTAAACCTCCCGACAGGTTTGCAGTCACAAACGTGTGGGTTGATATGGCTCAGTGTGAACCTGAGAGTTTTGAGGATGTTCAGAAACTGCCTCAGGAAGAAGCCAGGAAATGGCATGAGGCAATGCAGAAGGAGATGAGCTCAATGGAGTCTCTAGGTGTGTTCTCCCTCACGACGTTGCCAGCAGGCAAGCGGGCCATGAGCAGTTGCTGGGTTTATTAGTGTTGTTAGCCACCCTGAGCCCGGCTTCAGCTGGGGAGGGCGGGATATAAATAAAATTTATTATTATTATTATTATTATTATTATTATTATTATTATTACTGTCTTAAACCCACAGCAACTGGGGAACCACAGTACAAGGCTAGGCTAGTAGCCAGAGGTTTCATGCAGCGGAAGGTGCTGCATTACACTGAGGTATATGCTCCCACTTCCAGAAGTGAAACTCTGCACATGCTCTTAGCCAAGATGTTTTCAGGTGCATCACTTTGATGTGGATGTGGCCCGTTTGAACTCAGAACTCCAGGAGGATCTGTACATGCTCCCCCCCCCAATAATATTTATTAAATTTCATACAAATGCAACACATACTATACAATCAATGAAATAAAAATAAAAGAAGAAAAATTAATTAATTAATTAAACTTCCAACTTCATAAACATATTACTTGACTTCCTCCAATCTCTTCCATCTGAATTTCCTTGTAACTGAATATAGCAGTTTTCAAATATCATTATTCAAAAAACAGTATTCCGATTATAATCAAATTTCTTAACTTTTCTTAACATTCTCTGTCATATTTATTTATTTAATCCTAATTTAGTTCTAGGCCTATTTAGTACCTTCAAGTAACTACTAATCTTTAATATTACAATATTTATTCAAATAATCTTTAAAATTCTTCCAGTCTTCTTGATATTCCTCTTCTTTCTGGTCGTGGATTCTCCCAGTGAGATCAGCCAGCTCCATAAAATCCATCATCTTCATCTGCCACTCTTCCACAGTTGGTAATTCTTGTGTTTTCCACTTTTTGGCTATTAAAATTTGTGCAGCAGTTGTGGCATACAAAAATACCTTTACATCTTTCTTGGGCAGTTCAGGACCTAATATTCCAAGGAGAAAGGCCTCTGGTTTCTTTATAAATGTATATTTCATCATTTTTTAAAATTCATTATAAATCTTTTCCCAGAAGTCTTTTACCTTGGGACAAGTCCACCACATATGATAAAAAGTACCTTCCTTTTCTTTACATTTCCAGCATACATCATTTTCATAATATTTTCCTTTAACATCATACATGCAGTAAACTTAACCCCTTTCTTCCATAGCCTCTCCCAATCTTCCATCATTATGTTATGTCCCACATCTTGTGCCCAATCAATCATAACCGATTTAACTTGTTCATCTTTTGTGTGCCACTCTAATAACAGATTATACATTTTAGACATATTCTTAACATTAGTATCTAACAACTCCGTTTCCAATTTGGTTTTTTCTGTTGCAAAACCATTTCTCTTATCCATCTTAAATAGTTCATTAATTTGATAGTATTGAAGCCAATTCACTTTATCCTTAATTTGTTTAAACGGTTTTAATCCTTCACAATCTTCTAATAATAAATCTGAGTACCTCAACCACTTGTTTTCCATATTTAACTTTTTGGGGGCCTGTGCTTCAATTTGCAAAATCCATTTAGGTGTTTTTCGTACCAGGAGATCCTTATATCTGTTCCATACATTATAAAGCGCTTTTCTAATTATATGTTTCTTGAAGCCACTATGGGCCTTTATCTTATCATACCGTAAATATGCATGCCAACCAAATCGATTGTCCAGTCCCTCCAAATCCAAAATATCTTCGTTGTCTAATTTAATCCAATCTTTAATCCAGCAGAAGGCCTCAGCTTCAAAATCTATCTTCAAACCAGGCAGGGAAAAGCCCCCTCTTCCTTTTACATCCGTAAGTAATTTATATTTAATTCTAGGTTTTCCCCCCTGCCAGATAAATTTAGACAGCGCCTTCTGCCATTCTTTAAAACATTTAACATTGTCAATGATAGGTAAAGTTTGAAACAAGAACAACATTTTCGGCAATACATTCATCTTAACCACCGATATTCGGCCCATAAGTGAAAATTTTAAATTTGACCATATCTCTAAATCTCTTTTTATTTCATTCCATACTTTTTCATAGTTATCCTTATATAAATTCAAATTCTTCACCGTTAAATTCACACCCAGATATTTAAGCTTTTTCGTAAAGGCTTTTAATTTATACTGCTTGGATACTACTATTTATTTACTATTTATACTACTTGGATCATCTCGGGACCTCTTTAAATAAAATTATCCCCTTCCCGTCTATCTTTAAGCTTTTTTTGTAGTGATGTCCTAAAATAATATCTCTTTGATCTTTTGTTTTAAAGATCACCATACAATCATGTATGATCTTAGAGTCCTTTTTTGGTCCAAATTTATATGCCTTGTCAATCCACGAATTTAGTTCTTCTTTTGAAAGATCCTAATAGGCTGAAAATTCATCAATAAGCCAGTCCTTCAAATTATCCTGCTCCTTCTGGGGTGCTCCTCTCAATCTCAAATGGGTCTCCCTCTCTTTCATTTGAAGTAACGCAATTGAATTCTGAGTTTCCTGCTGAATTGTTTCCAAATCCGGAACTCTTACAGTTTCCAATTGTGACAGTCTTGCTTCATGTGCAGTTACATCTGTCTTAACCACTTTCAAATCTTGCTTCAATTCAACAAAGTCATTTTTTAGATCTTGAATAGATTTTTGATTACCTCTTACTTCTGCTTTAATTTCCTGAAGAAGTTGCATCACAGACTCCTCAAATGTTGGTGACCTAGAGTCCCTTCTTGCCTTAATTTTTGCTTTCTCTGGTCTTTCTGCCTTTTCTCCTTTGTCTCCCCCATCCATGCTCCCCCCCCAAGGTCAACCTCAGTCACAAGGGGGAGATAGTGAAGCAAACAAATTCTCTTCCCAGCCTCCAAAAGTCCCCACAACAAAATAGCAGTCTCTCCTTTCCTCAATTTTTTGATCTTGTAATCCTTTCTTTTTACTCCTCTAGCTAAATTATCAATAGTTTAGTTTCAAAGATATAATTTGTGTCCAAGGATAAAGATACAGTTAATAATAGTTTTTAGAGTTCTGGCAGCTGGAGTTATTTTGTTTTTCCCAAAGGGGAAAACGAAAGTTGAAAGTATCCGATTCCTTTATGACATCACAATGGAGTCTAGCCTTCCTCCACCAGGTGGTCCGCTTCCACAAAGAAGATACACCAGTTCAAACAGTTCATATAGTCTTCTGCAGGGAAATTAATTTTTAATCTTTTTACCCCCTTCCCCCTGCCAGAAGGGGGGATCTGAGTTTACTTGAAAGTTTTCAAAAGCAAGGAGTTTAAAGTTGCGGCTTTTGGTTATGTTAGCTGCTTTCAGTTTTCATTCAGCGGAAGGGATCGACCTCCGTTTTTTAACCCCTTTCCTTCCCAATTGACAGATCAAATTTGTATCCTTTTACTCACGAGTTTCGAATAAAATTTTCTTTGGAGGAATTGGCTGCTCACGATCGCCGGACTCAGAGCTTCGTGCATTGAAGGAAGCTAGTCAATTCCCAAGTGCCACTGTCTCCAACCCAACTCGCACTCGGCGCTCTTTTTAGAGCTTACCGGGGAGGGGGGGAGTCGTTCCAGGCACCCGCAGGAACACCAGGTCCTCAGAACGCTCAATCTGAGGGTTTTTCGGGGTACTGCAGCGCTCTAGCAGTTCTCCCCTGCCTTCAAAGCACCGGCGCCCTTTCTGCAAAAGAGCTCCTGTCCGCCATAATCGGGCGAGCCAACCAGAAGTCGGATCTGTACATGCTTCCTCCTCCAGGGTTTGAGGGCAAAAGGCCAGATGCTGTGTGGAAACTTCACAAGTCCATTTATGGCTTGAAACAGTCAGCCGGAAATTGGAACTTGTGCCTGAATGAAGCCTTAGAGAAGTTAGGTTTCAAGAAGGATCTTGCTGACAGCTGCCTGTACCTCAAAGGGTCAGGAGAGTCACAAGACATGGTCTGGATTTTTGTAAACGACATCATTCACGTCTCAAGGGCAAACAAACAGGTGCAGAGGTTTGCCAAAGAGCTTGGAAAGCATTTCCAACTCAAGAACCTGGGTTCAGTGAAAGTCTACCTAGGTGTACAGATAGACAGGTCTGAAGATGGAAGCTTCTTGCTCAGTCAGAAAGGCAAGATTGAGCAGTTGCTTGAGAAGTTCAGAATGTCTGATTGTGCAGGGGTTAGGACACCCATGGAGATAAGCTACGAGAAAGACAGTCAGCTAGCAGAATGCGCTGAGTTCAAGAACGCTGAGATCTTTCAGTCAGATCTGGGTAGTCTGTTGTATCTGTCCCAATGGAGCAGACCACACATTGCTTTTGCTACTAATCTGCTCAGTAGGGAAACTACAAAGCTCAGTGTGAGTCCCTGGAATGGTATTAAGCAGGTGCTGCGTTACCTGCAGGATACCAAAGACTTCCACCTCAAACTGCCAGCTGCAGGTGACGCCAAGCTCACTTGTTTGACAGATAGCGACTGGGCAAATCTGGATGACAGGAAGTCCGTGTCTGGGATGGTAATAAAGTTTGGGGAATCTCTAGTTGGGTGGAAGTCCTGGAAGCAAAGTCTCATTGCACTGTCCTCTACTGAGGGTGAGTTCAGCGCACTGTTGGAGCTGTGCCGAGAACTGGAATTCTATAGATGTCTGGTTCAAGAAATCTATGGGGATTGTTGCTTGCCCATCACTGGGAGGACAATCAACCCTGTCTGAAGTTGGCAGAGTCTGGACAATTTAAGGCCAGAACCAAACATCTAGACATACGTTTTCAGAATGTGTGTCAGAGTGTCCAATCAGGCTTGGTGAAATTTCAGTACTGTCCAAGCCACAAGAGCCTGGCAGATGGGTTCACGAAACCTTTGAGCTTCCAGCATCATGGGGAGTTCTGTGAAGGTTTGATTTTGGGTAAGTGGTGATACTTACAATCCCCCCGCAGAGCAGGACGAGAGGGAGTGTGAGGGGAACCAGAGCTTACAGGGTTAAACAGCTCAGTTCCTTCGTCCTGCCTCTGAGGGGGCGGACAGATCCACATCCGGGATCTCTTTCTTTGTTCTGTATTCTGTTTTTGTCCGAGACGGAGGATGTTTTTCCTGCCGGACACTGGCTGATTTATACTGCTGTAAATAAATGCTTCTATCTTAGAAAGAAGCTGAGTGGAGTCTTTGATTTATGCACACGATGCATGCACAGAGGGCAGAAGGCCAATTCGCTGTGTTTACTCTGCTGTGCTCAGAGGTTCAAAGAAGCAGAGATACGCATCGGAGGCCTGCCGGACCTTTACCTTGAGCATTATCCAACAAGGGAAGGGGGCAGCCAAACGAGGAGAGGGCCCGAAGATGCTGCTGAGAGCCCAAGCGCCTCATCTAACCTGGCTGGCCAGGAGGTGCACACGCCACTTCCGTCGCCCAGCCTGTGCAGAGGGGTGAAACGCAAGGAGGGGAGGCAGAAATTTGGGGTGTCTAAGTTCCTATGTTGGGGGAGAAGCCGGGAGTCTTTGCGGTTGCTCACGTGTAGTGGTAAAGAGCGGTACGATGGATCAAGAGGATACAGGGAAGCGGGAGGAGCAAAGAGCAGAGGGGCTGCAGGCAGAGGCACTGGGGAAGAGGTGGCTCGGATTGTGGCGGTCCTGAGGCAGAAGAACGCAGAGCTGGAAGCGCACGTGGCTCAGCTCGCAGCGAGGCTGAAGGAGCGGAGAGTGCAGGACCAGCAGATCATGGCCATTCCGTTGGGGAGAAAAGTACCATCACTGGTGAGCAATTTTGGTGGGAACCCTCAAGAATACCTTGCCTTTAAGACTGAGATTAAATACGCCTTGGACTTGCAAAGGAGGGAATTTGCCAATGATGAGGAGAGGGTGGCATTCGCAGTTTCCCACTTTGAAGGCACAGCTCGGGACTGGATGAGGCCCCTAATAGCGGTGGGAAACAATGCCCTCCAGGACTTAGGGAAATTTTATGAGGCGATGGATGCAATGTTTACCAGCAAAATTCAGGGGGATGTCACGCAGCAGGAGCTTCTTACACTCAAACAGGGATCCCTGACTGTTTGTAGCTACTGGTCCCATTTCGCGATGCTGGTGCATAAGCTGGGCTGGGATTTGTTGTCCAAACCCATGCAAGCGCTTTTTAAGGCGGGCTAAAATTCGTACTTGAACGCCTATACCTTCGGGACCAGAGGATAAAGAAGATACACCACTCTAGGTGTAACAAAATAGTACAGGATGTCTCTGCAGCTATTTAGTTGGAATATAAATGGCGGAAATTCCCCGGAGAAAAGAAGGAAGATATTTCATATATTGAAGAAAGAACAATTGGACATTATTTGCCTACAAGAAACTCATGTGACCAGGCTCCACAGAAAAGTTTTGGTTAACAAAAGACTAGGCCAAGAATTTATCTCATCAGATAAGGTCAAGAAAAGAGGAGTGGTGATTTATGCTAAGGAGAGCCTGACGCCCAAATTCTTATTTAAGGATGAACAAGGAAGAATCTTGGCGATTGAAATCCAGACACAAGGAGAAAAAATTTTGATATTAGGAATATATGCTCCAAACGACGGGAAATCAGAATTTTTCAAGAAGCTGCATGAGATTTTGCTGGACTATATGGACTATACTAACATTATAATGATGGGAGATATGAATGGAGTGGTGTCTACACATATGGATAAGTCTCAAAGTCAAAATTTAACATCAGACGGTAGACTGCCTAAAACCTTTTTTGAACTGACTGACAATTTGGATTTGATTGACATATGGAGGACAAAGAACCCCCTAGGTAAAGAAGGAACTTTTTTCTCTGAGGCCCACTTGTCCTGGACAAGGATCGACCAAATCTGGATGTCTAGAGGGCTGGCACCCAAGACCAGAAAGGTGGAAATCTGCCCAAAAACATGCTCCGACCACAACGCTCTGAAATTAGAATTCAGACTAATTCAATCCGGTTCCTTCAGATGGAGAATGAATGACACACTATTAAGAGATCAAGAGATTGTGAAAAAGGCCCAAAAAACGCTAAAGGACTATTTTGAGATAAATCTGAATACTACAGTAGAAAAAAGAACGATCTGGGACGCAAGCAAAGCCGTTATGAGAGGGTTTCTGATACAACAGAACACAATTAAGAAAAAGCTCTGGAATGGAAAGAAAGATAAAATACTGGAGAAAATACATCAAGGAGAGAAAAAATTGAGAACTAAACCAAAGTCAAAGGAGGTGCTGAGAGAAATCAAATTCCATCAAGCAGAATATTCTAAGTTGATAAATCAGGAGATTGAATGGAAAATTAAACAGATGAAGCAAAGATCGTTTGAATCAGCAAATAAATGTGGAAAGCTGCTAGCTTGGCAGCTGAAAAAAAGACAAAAGTTAAACACAGTTACAAATCTAGAGATTGAAGGAAGAACGGTGCAGAAACCAGAAGAAATTAGGAAGTGCTTCCACAGATATTTTAAAGAACTTTATGCACAGGGGCCTCAGAAAGAATCAGAGATAGATCAATTTCTAAAGACAAATGGACTATCAAAAATAACTCAAGATAAAAGATCAATCTTGAACTCTACAATAACTTCACAGGAAATAGAAGGTGCCATTCAGAATATGCAACTAGGCAAATCTCCAGGCCCGGATGGGCTTACCTCCAAATACTACAAGACTTTGAAGGATTATCTGACACAACCTTTGTTGGAGGTATGCAACCAGATCATGGATGGGAAGAGGGCACCAGAAACGTGGAAAGAAGCTTTCATCACATTGATACCTAAGACAGAATCTGAAAAGACTCAGCTTAAGAACTACCGTCCCATCTCACTCCTGAATGTGGATTACAAAATATTTGCAGACATTTTGGCAAGTAGACTTAAAAAGGTCTTAAATGAAGTAATTCACAAAGACCAAGCAGGCTTTCTCCCTGGTAGACATTTATATGAGAATACCAGAAACATCATTGACATTTTGGAACTTTTGCAAACCAATAGGAACACAAGGGCGGTGTTAATTTTTATTGATGCGGAGAAAGCATTTGACAACATATCTTGGATGTTTATGAAGAAAAATTTGGAAGGGATGGGAGTGGGACGGGGGTTTGAAAATGGAATACAAGCAATTTATTCAGAACAGAAAGCTAAACTAATAGTGAACAATGTGGTGACGGAGGAATTTAAAATTGAAAAAGGGACACGACAAGGGTGCCCTCTATCCCCTCTTTTATTCATTTCAGTCCTGGAGGTGCTACTGAACATGATAAGGGAGGACCGGTCGGTACAAGGGATAGAGGTCGGAGTGAAACAATATAAACTGAAAGCTTTTGCAGATGATCTAGTTTTGACACTGCAGGAGCCAGAATCCAGTACAAAAAGAGTTCTTGAACTTATATCTGAGTTTGGTCGGGTGGCGGGATTTAAGTTGAACAAACAAAAAACTAAGGTTCTGACCAAGAATTTGACACTTACAGAAACAGAGGGGTTTCAGAGAGAAACAGAATTAAGTGTGGTCAAAAAAGTGAAATACTTAGGGATCTATTTGTCTTCCAAAAATTTGAATTTATTTAAAGACAATTATGAGAAATGTTGGTTGGAAGTTAAAAAGGACTTAGAAATTTGGTCAAGATTGAAACTTTCCTTGTTGGGAAGAATCGCAGCCATAAAAATGAATGTATTGCCGAAAATGTTGTTTTTGTTTCAAACCTTACAGATCGTGGACAGAATGGAATGTTTTGGAAAATGGCAGAAGGATATATCCAGGTTTGTTTGGCAGGGCAAAAAGCCCCGAATAAAGTTTAAAATATTAACTGACTCGAAAGAAAGAGGGGGGTTTGCCCTGCCGGACTTGAGGTTGTACTATGAAGCTGCAGCCTTCTGCTGGCTGAAAGATTGGTTCTTGTTGGAAAACACTGATGTCCTAGATCTGGAAGGTTTTGCTTTTGGTTGGCATGCATACCTATGGTATGACAAGGTTAAAGTTCATAAATTGTTCAAAAACCATATTGTCAGAAAAGCAATTTTTGCAGTCTGGTTGAAATACAAAGACTTATTAGAGAGCAAAACACCGAGGTGGTTATCACCGGTGGAGGCCAAGGCTCGAAAAAGACCCAATATGGAGGCCTATTGGCCGAAATATTGGGAATTAATTGAAAAAATTGGAGATAACTGGAAGTTGCAGAGCCAGGATAAACTAAAAAATAAGGTGCGAGATTGGTTACACTATGCTCAAATTCAAGAGGTTTTTAAAATGGATAAAAAAGTTGGTTTCCAGGTGGAAAAGTCGAAACTAGAGACAGAATTGTTAGAACCAAAGACCAAGATTCTATCGAGAATGTATAACTTGCTGCTTATGTGGAATACACAGGATGAGATAGTTAAATCTGCCATGATAAAATGGGCACAGGATGTTGGACACAACATTATGTTTGAAGACTGGGAAAGGTTATGGAACACCGGAATGAAATTCACGGCATGTAGTGCCCTGAAGGAAAACATTATGAAAATGATATACCGGTGGTACATGACCCCAGTCAAGTTAGCTAAGATACATCACCTGTCTGACAACAAATGTTGGAAGTGTAAGGAGGCAGAGGGGACCTTCTTCCATCTCTGGTGGACCTGCCCAAAAGTGAGGGCCTTCTGGGAAATGATTTATAACGAATTGAAAAAGGTATTTAGGTATACCTTTCCCAAGAAACCAGAGGCCTTCCTGCTGGGTATGGTGGACCAGAAAATGTCAAAGAAGGACAGAACTTTGTTTATGTATGCTAGCACAGCAGCAAGAATACTCATCGCAAAGAGTTGGAAGACACAAGATTTGCCCACGCTGGAGGAATGGCAGACGCAGTTGATGGACTACATGGAGATAGCTGAACTGACCGGCAGAATCCGAGACTTGGATGAAGAAACAATTGAGGGGGACTGGAAAAAATTTAAAGACTATTTGCAAAAATATTACAAACTGTATGAATCCTAAGATAGTGCATGATCAGGAAATGTTATGCTTTAGCAACTATGATTAAGTAAATGGTAAAACAAGTGATAAAAGAGAAAAGGAGACAAATTGAATCGAACATGTTATGTTTATTTTAAAGGCATTAAAACTGAGATACAATACATTGAATTTGGATACATAACAATTGAAAGTTACAATAAGGTATGAAATAAGGTAACAAATTGCTGACATTGTCAATTTAAAGAACGCAGATCCGGAAGGGGTGGGGAAGTCCAAATAGGGATTTATTCTTTTTTTGGTTTTTTTTTGTTAAAAAAGAAAAAATTGTTTCTTGTATCTACTGTATTTGTGTGGAATGTACAAAATTATGGAAAGAAACGCAATAAAAAAACTTTAAAAAAAATAAAAATAAAATTCGTACTTGAAAGATGAGCTCTCCAGGGGACGCCTGCTGAAATCGATGGATGAGCTGACCAAAGCAGTGTTAGCTATTGGTGTTCGGCAGGAGGCGCGCGCACAAGAAAGGCGAGAGGCCAGAGGGGACCGTTTCTATGGCAACCACATTCCTGAGACGCCAGGTTCCAAGCAAAAAGGAGGGAAGGGGTTGTAAGTCAGCCAAGAAATGCTTCCTCTGCCAACGGCTGGGACACTTTGCCAAGGCTTGCCTGCAGCGCAAAGGCTGGTAAGGAATGATTGGGGCAGCGGCTAAGGAGGAAGGAGGAGAGCCCAAGCAGCAGGGAAATGACAGTGCCTGGCTGCCAGTAAACATGGGCAGCAACCAGGCAGGCGCGTAGTAGAAGGGCCCCGACCGTGCCCTTCCCAGGCGGGCATAGTAGTCAAGGTAGTGCTGGAGCTCCCTAATGGCCACCCAGTGGAACTGCAGGCCTTGGTTGATTCAGGAGCCAGTGCGAATTTCTTCAGCAGAGACTTTGCCTTGGAGCACCGGTTGCACCTACTCCCACTAGACTTTCCCTTGCAAGTCACCACCATTGATGGGAGAAAGTTGCTGGGGGGGAGTGACACACCAGACACCCCCCATGAGAATGAGGGTCTCCAAACACACTGAGACCATTGCTTTTCATGTGGCCACCTTGGCAGGGTGTGCCACCTTGGCACCTTGGCATTCCCATCATTCTGGGAATGAGTTGGCTGGCGCTCCATGATCCGGTGGTGTCGTGGCACCAGTGATCCTTCACCTTCGGGTTGACACACTGTGTGGAACACTGTCTGGGGGGGAGGAGCCACGGGAGAGGAAAGCCAAGATTGCTACGGCGGTCTGGGGGAAAAGAAGGGAATTCCTCAGCAGTATGCGGATTTTGAGGAAGTTTTCAGCGAGTGGGAGGCTGACAAGTTACCCCCACACAGGCTGTACGATTGTCAGATCAATTTAGTCCCAGGGGCCAGACTGCTGGCGGGCAAGAGATACAGGATCTGAAGGAATTTATTGACAAGAACTTGAGAAGAGGTTTCATGCAAGAATCTAAGGAGGTGGGGGGGAGCTCAGTGTTCTTTGTGGACAAAAAGGGGACAAAAGAGCACCGCCTAGTGCTGCACTTTAGGATTGTCAACTCCTTGACGGAACCTGTTGCGTTCCCCATGCCTCACATCAACGACATATTGGCGAGAGTACGGCAGGGCAGAATTTTTACCAAACTTTTTACAACCAGATCAGGGTGCGGGAAGGAGACAAATAGAAGACGACCATGTTTACGCCGTTAGGGGCATTTGAGTATCTCGTTATGCCTTCAGACTACAAAGCGGAAGTCCCTATTTCCAGGCCTTCATGCATCACGTGCTGGGCTCCCTACTGTACTGGAACTGCGTCTGCTTCTTGTATGACATCTTGGTCTTTTCAGAGAATGAGGAGCAGCATGTGGAGGACATCCTGCAAGTGTTGGAGAATCTCAAAGAGCATCAGTTATGGGTGAAACTGGAGAAAGGCCAGTTTCATGCTCATGAGGTTGAATTCCTGGGGTACTGGCTGTCGGATAGGGGACTTGCCATGGATCAGGAGAAGGTGAAGGCTGTATTAGACTGAGAAAGCCCCAAGATGAAGAAGGATGTGTAGAGATTCCTGGGCTTCAGCAACTTCTACCGAAAGTTTATCAAGAACTTTGTCTCAGTGGGAAGAAAAGGTTTCTGTGGACTAAGGAGGTGCAGAAGGGCTTTGAAAGCTTAAAGAAGGTATTTGCGTCAGAGGAACAGCTCCTGCACATGGATCCTGACAAGCCCTTGCGGGTGGAGACCGACGCTTCAGACCGGACCATCGGCGCAGTCCTGTTGCAACAAGATGCAGGAGGAGATTGGAGACCTTGTGCCTTTTTCTCCCGGAAGCTGAACAAATCGCAGCAAAATTACACCATTTATGACAAAGAATTGCTGGCCATTTATGTGGCTTTTAAGCCGTGGAGACACTTCCTGATTGGGGCACAGCAGCAGATACAGGTGCGGACAGACCATAAGAACTTGGAATATTGGCGCACTGCGCATGTGATCTGCCAGAGGCTTATCTGTTGGGCGCAGTTTTTCCCCAATTTTAACTTTAAGATTCAATACGTCCTAATCAGACAATCAGTTATGGGCACTGATAAATGCACAGAACGTGAGGGCAGATGCGCTATCCCGGAAGCCTGAGTACATGGAAGATGAAGGGTCCCCCGTGGCCAGACATATGTTCCAGGAGAACAAATGGACCTGTGGGGGAGCACTGGCAGGGGAGGCAGAACTGGTGAGACTCACCAGAGACAATGACTTTGCTCAAAGGAAATTTGGTGAGCTCAGGGAGGGGCTGGGAGTAGATAGGGGCTTTGAGGAGAAAGGGGGGCTGTTGTTCTACAAAGGGGCACTGTATGTACTGGGGAGCCCTTAAGGGTCAGAGTCCTCAAGCAGCTCCATGACAACCCTAAAGCTGGGCACTTTGGGCAACACAAGGCAATGTTGTTAGTTATGCGGATTTTTGGTGGCCCAAGGTAAGGGAGGATGTGCGGGACTATGTACGAGGATGCGACATGTGTCAGAGGGCAAAGAGAGAAAGGGAGACAGCTCCTCATCCGGCAGTGGAGAAAGCCACACCTCCAGTGGAGCAGAGGGGGAAGGGGGTAGCAGGGTGAAGGGAAGGATCGAACATGCTACGGAGAGCCCAAGCGCCTCACCTAGCCTGGCTGGCCAGGAGGCACACATGCCGCTTCCGTCGCCCTGCTTGCGCAGAGGGGTGAAACATAAGGAGGGGAGGCGGAGATTTGGGATGTCTAAGTTCTTATGCTGGGGGAGAAACCGGAAGGGGGCACTCTTGGAATCTGCAAGCGACTAAGACAGACATGAACTTTGGGGTTCTGCACTGTAAATAGTTTGCACCAATAAAACCTGTAAAAGACAGGTCAGTGTCCTGCCTGGTTACTCACGAGCAACCACCACCAGCACCTGACAATATCAATACTGGTTATGGCCTGTTTGAGTACTAAGCTATATCACAGTCTCATGTGAATCCTTAAATCATTTGCAAGTATGTCTTACTGTAAGGCATTATGGCAAAGTTATGGCCCTCCAGTTGTTGTTGGATGAAAACTCCTATCATTTCTGACCATTGGCCATGCTGGCTGGTGCTGATAGGAGTTTGAGTCCAACACCAGAAGTTTCTGAGGAAGAACTTGGACTGTCTTCATTTCCATGTTTCCTATGTTCTCAGTTCTGCATGCCTGACAACTGAATGCATGACTGAACATTTTTAAAGCTTCTTTGGATTTTCTTAAACAAACCTGTCAATCTCCAGCCCTTTCTAAATCATATAGAATACTCAGCCTCTTCATAATTCTATACTGCACCACCACTTAGGAGCTTCCTTCAAATTATGCCTGGCACATTCACCGTTTCTGCTGTGGGCTTCAGTAGCAGACAGACTGCATGGTTGCCCAGAATTTAGAGTCAGAATAGGTCAAAGAGTCAAATCCTTGCAATAGCAGAACTTCTTTAAATCATACCTGACAGTAGTTCATCTGGTCTCATCAATTGTGTGGAGAGAATCCATACTCCTTTGTTCAACTATTACAGCTAAGAATACTTATTCACATGAACCCAATCTCATCTGCAACTTGAACCCAGCGCAACTGCTCTTTTCTCCATAGTGTCTGTCCCACGTGGGACATTTGTAGCCTTGTTACAGCCTCATGGCTAATGCTAGCACTGCCACATCTTTCCAGCCATTTAACCTAAGAAGAGCCCTGGCAGATCAGATTGAAGGCCCACCTAGAACAACATTCTGTCCCCACAGTGGTCAACCAGAAGCTTATGGGAAGCCCACCAGCAAGACACCCCCCCCCCATGTTCCCAAACAGCTGACATTCAGATGATTGGAGGCTACAGATGATGACCTCCTTGCCATGGTTCTAGCTACCTAAGTTTTTATATGACTATTGTGTGTGTCTTAAAGCACCTGAATCCACCCTAGTATAATAGTAATTAAATTATTATTATTATTATTATTATTATTATTATTATTATTATTATTATTACTATTATTATACCGCGCCCATCTGACTGGGTCACCCTAGCCTCTCTGGGTGGTTTTCAACATATATAAAACATAATAAAATGTTAAACATTAAAAAGCTTCCCTATACAGGGCTGCCCTCAGAACTGAAGAGAGCAGAGCTACTATCTTTAGGTCATGGGCATAATGCTGCCCAAAAATGCAAGTAAAACTAATTCTAAGGAGCTTCATTCATATCCCACTATAATTCTGTCCTTCGTCTTAATAGTGTTCACCAATGGCTGTTCTCTTCCTCTCCTGAACTTCCTCGTGCTGTGTTTTGCTGTGAACTTAGCTCCATGTGCGTTGCTACTTACCTTCCAGGGCAAGGCTGGAAAAATCCATCCTTTTATAAGCAAGCCTATAGGCCAAAAAGAGCTAACAAAAAGTAAAAGGAAGTACCAACCTCAGCTTGCTTGCACCATACGCTGATGTTCTTACGTTGTGCTTTCATGAAATGGTCCCAAGCCTTTTGTTTGGATGCGGAATGGTACACGGCCACTATCTGCTCGACTGCAGTTTCAAAATCAGCAGGCAAAACCAGACCACAATATAATCCAGAGAGGGCAAGAGAAAGGAGTAAGAGAGCGGGATCAGGCAGGTGGTCCAGTGAATCTTTTTCTTATGATGCTTTGCTGGGTGGAATTATAGCTGAGAAAGATGGTGCTCAGGAAGAAACTAGAGCCACAGAACTTGGAGATCAAAGCAGCACAACAGGCAAGATCTGTTTGTATGTCCAATCAGGCAGAAGCCAAGTTAACAGAGTAAGCTGTCTTGATGAGGAGGGTGACACTAAACACTCAAAAGAAGAAGAAGAGTTTGGATTTGATATCCCGCTTTATCACTACCCGAAGGAGTCTCAAAGCGGCCAACATTCTCCTTTCCCTTCCTCCCCCACAACAAACACTCTTTGAGGTGAGTGGGGCTGAGAGACTTCAAAGAAGTGTGACTAGCCCAAGGTCACCCAGCAGCTGCAGGTGGAGGAGCGGAGAAGTGAACCCAGTTCCCCAGATTACGAGTCTACCGCTCTTAACCACTACATCACACCGGCTCTAAAAAAATGGAGTTTCTTTAAAAACTCAAGAGGAAGAAAAAACTCGTGTAAAAAGAAACAGATGCTTGGCCAGAGAGAGAGAGAAAGAGAAAGAGAGAGAGAGAGAGAGAATTTTTTTCCCCACTTCACAAACATTGGGCCATAAATAGGGCTGGGTGTATTCCATAAATCTGTAACGGCAAATAAGTACTGGACCCAAAATCCTGCACACTGAATCTGACCTTTGGTTTTTAATTCTGTTTCTAGTCCTTACTACCACAGTGATAGGCTTGGAAAAATCTCAGAAGTCAAAAAGAAATGGAGTGTAACTTCCAGTGGAGCTTTAATATTCCCAATGGGTTGGTTTGCTCGTATGGTTTAGCATGGGCTCCCAGAGAGGAAATCACAGGTCCATTTTCCTATTTACACACAGAGCTCCCAGAGCACGTCCGGCTCATTCGGTATCAGTTGCAGAGACTGACTGTTCCTTTCGTTTTCTCCAGCATAACCACTTCCGGAGCCCTCCTCTTTTCCTTCCTCTTTTACGTGAAGAGCTAAGCCCCAGAAATTGCTCCCCCCTCCCTGATTCATTGCTTCCTGACAACCCTTCATCATCCTCCCCCTCTGATGAGGTGCAACTACTTACGATCGGAGGCTTGTCTCTGTATTTTCCCATCATTTCCCCCTTCTCAGCCCCCAGTTCCCTGACAGATATCCTCTCTGAAAAGCCTCACATTCATGCATTTGTGCTGAGCATTTGGCTTAGCATTACATGAGAAACAGTTTTATGACTAGATTATTTTTAAAAATCACCACATGTACATATTTGCACAGCTTATATGAGAAGTTACAATGCATAGTTTTCCTCAGGATGGAATGTTATTTTAAACACCAGAGTAGGGCCCTGCTGGTGATGTGAAAAGTATGATATGCTGCCCCACATTCAGTAAAGTAATACAGGTCCTTTCCCAAAACATATTCCTGCAAATTTCTAGCCAAAAGGTTTAGATGTGAAAGATTATCTTCCCTGAAAGGAGCTAAAAGTCCATCCCATAGCCACAGGTGATTGGCTTGAACACTGGAGAGGCTACTGAATTGCTCTTGCCCTGGCTAAAGATTGACCAACACCAACATCATGACAGGATTCAGGTCTGAGGTTCCCCCCAGTTGCTACTTACTGTACCTCCTTCTGGAATCCGGGACCAATATATTTTTTTAAGGTTAACAGAATAAAACAATTCAAAAACAAACACTAAGCAAACTGTAAAGGACTTCAGAATCCTCTTGGTACACTCAGGAGATGAATGGTCACATTGTGCTGTGATCCACAACAAGGTGACCTTAAAATCAGATTATCAAGGCCAGGAGGCTGCTAAGGTGTCGGCTTCCCCAGCTGTGAGGCATTGCAGCATTGCTGCCTGCCAGGGACTTGGTTGGCTAATTACTCAGTTCCAGAGAATGAAGGAGAGAAAGCTCTGCAGGACATTCAATAGGAATAGAATCTCCTGGTTGGAAATGGATCCTGGTTAACAACAGGGCAATGAAAACTGCAGAACACTCCCAGGGCTCAGAAGAGCATCAAATGTTTTGTACATAAAGTTTAAAGTGACGAGAAAAAGGAAAAATGCAGCGATATTACATTACCTTGAAGGCTTAAATCTCCCATTTAGTAAGATGATCTGTAGCTCCTCAAATGAACAGGAAGATAAGGGATTTGGCTATACACCTACCTTTGTTGCCGAAGCCGCTCAGCAATCGCCAAAATTACAAGGCTGTGGTTAACACAGGAGCAGCCTGTGGGTAGGAACATCACTAAGGCAGAAAATACCTGCACATCCCAAGTATGAACAGAAATTAAGAAGACACTTCAAAGAAAATTCAGAAGCTTCAGCTGGTGCAGAAATAGGTGGTCTGTCTCCTGATGCAGTATGAATGCTGCAAGCACATGACATCTACTAAGGCTCACTACCATGTTCTTTCCTGTCCCATCCCATTAATAATCACCCAAGAATGCTCTCCAGACTGTACCATTAGTTTACCAAAGAAAATGTGCACAGTAGGAGTTTTGTGGGCTTTTTTGTTTGTTGTGTCTGGGGACCATTTTTTGATAGATTTTGATAGTTTTCCAGAAGCTTTGTAAGATTTTCTTGTTTCCACTGAGCATTAATGACCTGGTAACCTTTCATTCATTTAAAATTAATTTTAATATCCAGCATTTTATCTGTTAAATGGTTTGTTATCTTTTTCCTTTTTTTAAATGTTTTCTGGTTTTCTTTGACATTTGTACGAATGCAGCATGGTGGTTTAGAAATTTGTAAGAAATAAACCTAAATATGTTTCCTAATAAAGGGAATGTATGTTCCGGATCTGTGTCTCTCTCTCTTGTTCAACCTTCAACTGGAAAAAAAAAGAAAACAAAAAATGGTACATTTCCATCAAGTGAGACTTTGAAATCCTGGTTGCAAGCCCCAAACACTTACACTGAGCAAGAATTCCTGAGAGTGCAAGCTTGAACTTTTCCTTTGCTTCTTCCATTTCCTTTTCATGGGCTGCTTTCTCATTTGTAAGTCGGTGGATGTGGCTGTTGACTGACTGGATCATTGAGTAGAAGTTGTTTGCAGTCCGTCTGTTCACTTCCCCACGCTCTATCCAGGCCAGCAGTGTCTGCACCGCTTCCAAACACTTTGAATCATCTGACCCAAGAGAGAAACACTGCTCAGGTACAAAGCACTGGTGCATTTTGCAAGTAATATTATTTAAATCATCGCTCCCTGTGTGAGAGTTTAAAAAACAAAAACATAGTAAGATGTTTGATAGGCTAAAATTATATTGTTTTGTTACTAGTGCTCTGCCAAAGCTTCCTGTGGCTGCTATGGGGGTTCTTTTGTTATGTTTTTATGGCATAATGTATTTACGTTTATGTATTAAACATTAGTTAAGTCACTTGGAGACATTCAGATAACAAGCAACAGTCTAATTAATACTACTGTTTTGCATAGGTCTGCATGAAATGAGCCACCCAAGCAAGGCAAAACTCTGAAAGGCTGGGGTGGATGAGATTAATTCCACAAACAGTTGCAATGTACTCATCTGTTGTATGTCTACATGGGATGGATCGCATCTCAGTGGAAGAGCATCTGCTTTGCATGCAAAATGTCTTGGGTGCAATCCTTAGAGTCCCCAGTTAAAAGGATCAGGTAGGAAGTGATGAGAAAGATCCTTCTTCTTCCAAGACCCTGGAGAACCACAGCCAGTCAGAGTATACAGTACTGGGTAAGAAACAGATAACTCATCTGATAGGGTACAGGACAGCTTCCTATGTTCCTAACCACCTGCCACAATCCTCATGCAACAGCCTGCCAGTTTGGGGCATTATTCTACAGCCCTATGTACCTTTTAACTTCTCAGCAACAATACTGCACTCATAATACGAATAGTGGACAACAGGAGGTGGGGGGGAGGGTGGAACTGTTTTTCTGCCATCCTTCTGCAGCATCCGCTGCTTGCATTCCCACTCGTAGAAATCATCCCCGGCTTGAGCAAAATCCACGTGCAGGTGCCCTGTGTCCTTTTTGTCAGTGCTGGATAAAAAGGCAATGATAGTTACAGAAACAACCATCAGCAGTTTCCCTGTGGTAGGGAAGTTTTTAATGTTTGATCTTTTCTTGTGTTTTTAATATCCTGTTGGAAGCCGCCCAGAGTGGCTGGGGAGACCCGGCCAGATGGATAGGGTATAAGTAATAAATTATGACATTCTTCTTCTTCTTCTTCTTCTTCTTCTTCTTCTTCTTCTTCTTCTTCTTCTTCTTCTTCTTCTTCTTCTTCTTCTTCTTCTTCTTCTTCTTCTTCTTCTTCTTAGACTGTTCCTCTATTTCCCCCATCTGCAACATGGGGGTCTGCCTGCTTTGTCTCCAGAGACTGCCAGAGACTGCTCACTGCTAGATGCATACTAAAAATAAACTGCAAGAACAGTGAACAGCCAAATATAAACACCCTTATGTCATTGGACACAATACCATCAGCTTTATAAAAAGGGGGAAATGAGGGTCTATAAAATTAACTTGGGTTCTCTTTTTATTACTGCTTGCTGTTTAGCAGCCTGCAGCAACAGCTATGCAAAACTAGGCTTCCATTTGGAAAACGTCCTATGCATTTTCATGTTCCAATCTACAGTATAGCACAGCATACTACACAATCAACACTGCCATGATTTACGCCCTTCATGATGTCGAAAATCTTATTTTTTAAAAAAAGATTTGCAACCTCATCTCTATAGCTTCCTCTTCCAATTACTCCCTGACCTTGAAAATATTCTAAAACAGAGAGGGTTCAACTAGAAAGTGTTAGAGATGGACTGCCAAGCAGACTAGGGCTGAGTTCTGGGAAGTTACACATTTACCTCCCTTTCCTTCATCAAGTGGCATTCTAGACCAGGGGTGGGTATCATGCAACTCTCCAGAAGTCGCTGGACACCAGCCCTTGTGATCCTTGACTGCCACTGGTTCTCCCTGCCACTGATTCCCCCACAACCACCTCTAGACTGCTGTTTTAACCAGTAATGTTTGCTTCTCCATTTTGCCTCTCATTAAGTGGACAGAATCAGCAAACAGCACAGCAGGGTAGTACAGAGATGGCCTCACTCCTTGAGGACATGAAGATGCTTAAGGCTCCCAGCGCTCCCGTTGAAATGTTTGTTATCAGCCCAAATCAAGCATAGGTGTTTTGGTTCCATCTCAATAGAAAGAGGACGAATAAGCTTGGATTCTTCTTTCGATGTTCATTCACCCTAACCCTAACCCTAACCATAGGAAAGCGAAGTGTAATAAGCCTAAACAAAGCCAAACAGGTTGTTTTGGGTTCCAGTAACATAGAAAGAAGAATCTTGGATTTCGCTTATTTCAAATCGTGTTCTTTGGTGTTAATGCACATTGGCCCAGAAATCGCAAAGTGTGTGTGTCAGCGGCTGCCTCCGGTCCCAGCTCACAAAGGACCAACGCCAGTTGCTCTTTATAAACAAAAGTCTTTATTGTGGTTCATTGTTGGTTTGACATCCGTGGCGCGCAGCGCTACGTCTGAGTCCTTAGACAGGCGAAGTTCCGTCTGAATCCGCCCCTCCTTTACACCAGTTCAATACCCGAGCTTTGCTCCACCTCTTCCTTTCCTCCCTCTGCTCCTTTCGCCTCCGGGTCCTCCTGCCCTCTGGGGTCCCAACCCTCCTGGACTCTTCGGAGGCGGATTCTTCTGACTCCTCCCCCTGTCTCCGGCGGGCTTTGGGACCTGGCTCCCAATCCGGATTTCCTGCTGTCCCGCGCGCCTCTACATTTGAACTTGGCGCGCGCGGCCAGCCGCCCACTTTCCTCCTAACGGCTACACTGCTCCCTTCACTGCTTTCTCCTTCAGGGAGGCTGGCCGGCCCTGCTCTCTCCTCCGCCCCTCCACTCTCTGACGGAGGCGTGGTCAGTCCTGCCTCCCTCTCTCCTCCTGCAGGAGGAGGCTTTTGTTCTAATCTGTGGGATTCTTCCCCCCCGCTGCGCTCTGGTGGGGAAGCTAGCCCTGATTTCCAGCTGCCGCTTGGCGACTCCCCACTGGCCCCCCTTGCCCTGACCCTGGGGGCCTCCTTCTGGGAATCTTCTGATTCGCTGGAGAGACTCAGGGAATCTCTCTGGTCACTGTCATACCCTCCTGCGCTCCCCTCCGATTGTTCCCCTTCACTCTCCATCTCCTCCTTCTCCTGTGGCTCAGTCCCTGAGCCCCTGACATCCATCCCCCCCTCGAAGCCCCCCCTTCCCCCCTCCCCCTCTCCGGGCATGGGTTCCGGGCTCTCCAGTGCTTGGGGGGCGAGAGCTGGATACTGTTCGATGCCCCTGTCGTGCAGCCCTCCCGCTGGATCCAACCAGTCCGTACTGTGCTCATCGACGTCTATCTCCTCCGCTTCCATCTCTTTGTATTCGTGCTCAAACCCCTGATCCTCACCCCACACGTCCATGTCCTCCCCACCCTCCGGTACGTCGGGAGCTGCGTGCCAAGGTCCCCTCAATCATTTCCTTCTCCATTCCTCCTCCGGCTGATCGTCCCACCAATAGGAACGGTCAGTGTCTACCCCCGAACAAGATCCTCTTGGTGTGCTCCAGCCCGGCTCCGCCTCCTCGTCTGATGAGAACCCCTGGAACGTGCTGGCCGAAAGTGTGGGTGTGAAAAGCCAGTCGTCGAAAAAATCTGCCGGCATGGGTTTTTGGGGGAAGAGCGCATGAAACTCGTCTTTGAGATAGCGCTCCTCCAGGGCATAGTCCGGTACCCACCTGTTGGCGCTTGCCGGGGTACCTTCCTCGGCAAGGAGATATTCAACTCCCTCCTCCCCCCATCTCGAGTCCAAAATCTCCGTGACCTCGTTGATTGGTGTCGCCCTTCGTGGCTCCCCCCCTGTGGGTGATTGTCTGCGTGGGTCTGGTGCGGTCCCTGGCGCCTGAAACCTGTGTGGTGCCTTGTAGGGTGTAAGCACCGACCTATGAAAGACCGGGTGCATTCTGGAACCCTCCGGAAGGGTCAACTGGAAAGCTACTGGGTTGATTTGTGCCTCGACTTGGTAAGGCCCTAGCTGCTTGTGCCCAAGCTTCTTCTTAGCTAACGTTCTGGCGGGCACTGCCTGGGCTGCTAACCATACCCAGTCCCCCACCTGGATGTCTTCCCCGACTCTCCTGTGCCTGTCTGCCTGCACTTTGTAGGCGTGTTTTGCTAGTTCTAAGTTCCTTCGGAGTTGCTCGTGGACCTCCTGCAACTCTGCTGCCAAGTGCTCTGCCCCCTGTGGCTCCCCCTCCCCTTTCGTCTCCAAACCCGGGAAGGTTCTGGGATGCCGTCCATTGTTGGCGAAGAACGGCGTCACCCCTGTAGACGCGTGCTTCGTGTTGTTGTAGGCAAACTCGGCCAGCGGTAGGTAGTCCACCCATGTCGAGGGTTGTTGATTCGCGTAGCAGCGCAAGTACTGCTGCATGATGGCGTTGACCCTCTCTGCTTGTCCGTTGGTCTGCGGATGTCTTGCCGACGCTAAGTTGATCTTGACGTTCAGGATGCCCAGCAGCTTCTGCCAGAAACTCGAGATGAACTGGCGCCCCCGGTCGGATAGGATGGACCTAGGCAAGCCGTGAACTCTGAACACGTGGTCTATGAACAGCTTGGCGGTTTGTTCCGCCGTGGCCACCTTCGCGCAAGGAATGAAATGCGCCATCTTGGTGAACAGGTCTACTACTACAAGCACCGCTGTTTTGCCTCTCGAGCTGGGTAAATCTGTGACAAAGTCCAGGGCCACTCTCTCCCACGGTTCAAACGGCGTCGGAAGCGGTTCCAGCAGTCCCGCCGGCGCCCTGTGTACTGGTTTGGCCCTTTGGCAAGTGTCACACCGAGCGACGTAATCCTCAACTTCACCCCTCATCTTGGGCCACCAAAAGTCTCTGGCTACTAATTCCGCTGTCTTGTCCTTGCCGAAATGTCCAGCGCTGGGTGCGTCGTGTAACTGCTGCAGGACTTTCGCGCGGAGGTCGTCTCCCGGCACGTATAGAGCCCCTTTGCGGATGAGCAGTCCGTCACGGATCTGAAACTCGGCGTCCTTCGCTGTGCCCTGTCGCACCTCTTCCATCTTGGATTGCGCGAATGGATCCGTCTGTAACGCGCGACGTACCGCGTCCAGGTCAACGGTGGCTGCCGAGCACTTCCACACTGCCGGTGTGAAAATGTGTTTAGCTGCCGCCGGCGCCGCTTCCTCCAGATACTGCGGTTTCCTGGAAAGTGCATCTGCCATGACGTTGTTGTCTCCCGGGATGTATTCTATCCTGAAGTCGAAATCCGCAAAGAACTCCGCCCAACGGATGTGTCTTTGGTTCAGGAACCTCGCCGTGCGCCAGTACTCCAGGTTCTTATGGTCTGTGCGGACTTGCACGGTGTGTCTGGCTCCAATGAGGAAGTGCCGCCACGCTTTGAAGGCTGCATGAATGGCCAGCAACTCCCTGTCCCAGATTGTGTAGTTCTGCTCCGACTTGCTGAGCTTCCTGGAGTAAAATGCGCAGGGCCTCCAGTTCCCTTGCGGATCTTGCTGCAACAGGACCGCCCCCACCGCTCTGTCTGATGCGTCAGTCTCGATCCTCAGCGGTCTGCCGGGGTTGACGTGAAGCAGCTGTTCCTTGGACGCGAAGAGACGCTTGAGTCTCTGAAAAGACTGCTCCGCCTGGTCCGTCCAGGTGAACTTCTTTTTCTTGGAGCTGAGGGTGTCCGTGATAGCCGCCGTCTCCTTCGCAAAGCCCTTGATGAACTTGCGGTAGAAGTTGGTGAAACCGACGAACTTCTGGACTTCCTTCCTATTGCGCGGGCTCTTCCAGTCCAGCATCGAGCGGACTTTGGTGCTGTCCATGGCGAGTCCCTTGTCGGACAGCTTGTAGCCCAGGAAATCCACTTCCTTCACGTCGAACTGGCACTTTTCCAGCTTGGCGTAAAGCTTGTGCTCCCGTAGTCTCTGCAGGACCTCCTTGACGTCCCCTTCGTGAGCCTCCTGCGATTCCGAGAAGATCAGGATGTCGTCGAGGAAGCAGACGCACTTCTTGTAGAGGAGTCCCGCTAACACGTGGTTCATAAATGCTTGGAACGTGTGAGAGCCATTTTGGAGGCCGAAGGGCATAACTTTGTATTCATAGGTGCCTAAGGGCGTAAACATGGCCGTCTTCCACTCATCGCCCTCCCGCATGCGTATCAGATTGTATGCGCCTCGCAGATCCAGCTTGGTGAAGATTCTCCCCTTCCTCACCGTCGCTAGTAGGTCGTCGATCTTGGGCATGGGGAATGCCGTGGGCTTTGTCCTCGAGTTTATGATTCTGAAATCAACTACAAGCCTCTTTTGAGGCGTGTCTTTTTTCTTCACGAAGAATACGGGACTGCCCCCCACTGCTTTGGACTTTTGGATGAATCCCCGCTTCAAGTTGAGCTCTATGAACTCCCTGAGTTCTTTCCTTTCGTCCTCAGACATGGAATACAGCTTCCCCGTCGGCAGCGTCGCCCCCGGCAGGAGGTCAATCGCGCAGTCGTAGGGCCGATGGGGAGGCAGCTTGTCAGCTTCCTTCTCGCAGAAGACTTCCAAAAACTCCTTGTACTTGTCTGGTACCGCCTGCACCATGCTGAGGTGTAGCTCTGGTTCATCCTCCTGCCCTTCCCCCTCTTGGCTGGGCTGGATGCAGTGTTCCGCGCAGTAGGAGGAGCCGAAGGTCAATTGGCGCTGGTACCAAGCCAATCCCGGGCTGTGCCTATCCAGCCAACTCATGCCCAACACTATGGGCGTGTCTGATAGGTGAGTGACGTTAAAACTGATGACTTCGCGATGATTCCCAATTTGCATCACCATAGGTGGTGTTTGCTGTACCACTTGCCCCCCTAGCAGCTTCCTGCCATCGACTGTGACGACGTTCAGGGGCATCGTGGCCGGTAGAAGCGCTATGCGGTGCTGCTTGATGAAGTCCACCCCCACAAAGTCTGCATTGCTACCAGAGTCAATGGTAATGGGGACTTCCAGAGTGAATCCATTGGGCAACTGGAGTGATGCAGTGAGTTGCACCACTGGTTTGGGCGGGAGGGGGTCTGTGGGCTGCAGAATCTCTGGGGACTGCTTCAGAAACTTGCCTGGCTGGGCCCCAGTGCCTCTGATTCCAACCAGGCTTGGCCGTTTCCCTGCTGCTCCTCCCCCTGCTGAAAATCTCCTTTTACTGTTGCTGAGGCTGCAGTGTGCTTCTGGATCCTCTGGGGACACTCTTTGGCCATGTGTTGTGCACTGTCGCATATGAAGCACTTCCTGCTCCCTCTAGGAGTTTTCGTCTTGGCTGCTCCTGGTGTTAGGGCTCTGGTCGCTGTCTGAGCCTTAACGCTGCGCAACTCCATCGGTTCTTCTCCCTCCCCCAATGGAGGCGTGGAGTTCGCGCGTTCAGTCTCCCTGGGCATGAAGGGAGGTGCTCTGGCCGGTGTGCGTGCGAAGCGACCCTCATCTCTGCCCCAGGGGCGTTCCTCCATTCTCACTCCTATTGTGAGCGCTCTCTGAACGACTTCTGCCGTGGTGCTAGGTCTATCTCCCCTGGCCAGCTCATCTTTCACGGAAGCGTTTAGCCCCTCCCAGAACAGATCCCTCACTGCTGCAGAGTCTTTTTGCCAGCGTAGCGTATTTACCAACTCAAAAAAAGCGGGAGTGATATTGTCTTACTGTTGCTTTGCCCTGCCGTAAGCCGTGCATCTCTCTTCTAGCCACGTCTACATCTGTGGTAGACTGGAAACAAGCGTCCATAGCCGCTATGAAAGCGTCTGAATTCTGGAGGGCAGGATCATTGTCGCGCCATAAATTGCGCAGCCAGGATCTTGCTTCTCCATGCAAGTGAGTTATGATAAATCCCACTTTTTCCTCCTCATCTCTAAAGTCCTTCCGAAGCAATCTGAGCGCAAAAAGTACATCTGCTCTGAAGTTAGGGTACTGCTGCAGGTTTCCATCAAAGTGGGCTACAATGCTGCCCCCCCACTTTCCGAGGCCAACTCCCTCCGGTCTGGTTCCCGGCAGCCCTTCCTTGCCCAATTTTTCCCACCTGGTTCGCAGATCCTTGCAGAACTTCGCTGCTTCCTCCTCTCTCTTCCTGGAAACTTCCAGCTCTGCGTAAAGCGTCTCAACCGCTTTTTCCAGCTGTGCCATCTTCCCTTCTGTAGCCATCTTTCCCTCTCTTTGTGAGCTCGCAAAACACCAAGTCTTGCCCCTCTCCGCGCCAACTCGCGCTGCGAGGGTTAATTTTTAGGAGACGGAACTTACTGTCAGCGGCTGCCTCCGGTCCCAGCTCACAAAGGACCAACGCCAGTTGCTCTTTATAAACAAAAGTCTTTATTGTGGTTCATTGTTGGTTTGACATCCGTGGCGCGCAGCGCTACGTCTGAGTCCTTAGACAGGCGAAGTTCCGTCTGAATCCGCCCCTCCTTTACACCAGTTCAATACCCGAGCTTTGCTCCACCTCTTCCTTTCCTCCCTCTGCTCCTTTCGCCTCCGGGTCCTCCTGCCCTCTGGGGTTCCAACCCTCCTGGACTCTTCGGAGGCGGATTCTTCTGACTCCTCCCCCTGTCTCCGGCGGGCTTTGGGACCTGGCTCCCAATCCGGATTTTCTGCTGTCCCGCGCGCCTCTACATTTGAACTTGGCGCATGCGCCCAGCTGCCCACTTTCCTCCTAACGGCTACACTGCTCCCTTCACTGCTTTCTCCTTCAGGGAGGCTGGCCGGCCCTGCTCTCTCCTCCGCCCCTCCACTCTCTGACGGAGGTGTGGTCAGTCCTGCCTCACTCCCTCCTCCTGCAGGAGGAGGCTTTTGTTCTAATCTGTGGGATTCTTCCCCCCCGCTGCGCTCTGGTGGGGAAGCTAGCCCTGATTTCCAGCTGCCGCTTGGCGACTCCCCACTGGCCCCCCTTGCCCTGACCCTGGGGGCCTCCTTCTGGGAATCTTCTGATTCGCTGGAGAGACTCAGGGAATCTCTCTGGTCACTGTCATACCCTCCTGCGCTCCCCTTCGATTGTTCCCCTTCGCTCTCCATCTCCTCCTTCTCCTGTGACTCAGTCCCTGAGCCCCTGACAGTGTGGAATGAGACCAAAATAGCACAACACCGTCTTTTCGCTTCCATATGCGTAGAAAGACGACGAATAAGCTTTGATTGGGCTTATTTCAATTCGCATGGTGTTTTTTGGGTGTGCACCAGAATCACCCCCAACCAAAGCAAAAAGGTGTTTTGGATTCCATCTTCATAAAAAGAAGATGATAAAGCTGTGATTGGGGTTATTTCAAATTGGTGTTTTTGGGGTTAGAATGCACATTCACCCAAAAATCGCAGACATGTTTGTTATCAGCCCAAATCAAGCATAGGTGTTTTGGTTCCATCTCAATAGAAAGAGGACGAATAAGCTTGGATTGTTTTTTCCGTGTTCATTCACCCTAACCCTAGCAAAGCGAAGTGTAAAAAGCCTAAACAAAGCCAAAAAGGTTGTTTTGGGTTCCCAGGGTTTTCCTGGTGTGGGTAAGGGTTCCAGTAATCCTGCGGGGGCAGCCCGCTCCCCCTTTGCCCTTTGGCAGCGGTCGCACCCCCGTACATATTCCCGTACATCCTCCCTCCTCCCTCACCGTGGGCCACCAGAACTGCCTGGTGACCAGCATCATGGTTTTGTGCTGTCCAAAGTGCCCAGCTGTGGGGTTGTCGTGAAGTTGTTTGAGTACCTTTCCCCTCAGGGTCTCCCCCGGTACATACAGCGCCCCTTTATAGTACAGCACCCCTTCCTTCTCCTCAAACCCTTCTTGGGCCACTCTTCCGTTTCGGAGTTCCCGGATTTTAGTTTGTGCGAACACATCGTTTCTGGTAAGCCCGGCCAGTTCTCGTTTCCCCACCAAGGTTCCCACACACACCCATCGGTCCTCGGGGATCACGTGTCGTGTCTCCGGCGGCCCCTCTCCTTCCAAGTACTCCGGCTTCCAGGAGAGAGCGTCTGCTCTTACGTTTTCCTCTCCTGGCACATACCGGATTTCGAAGGAAAACTTGGAGAACTCCTGTGCCCATCGAATCTGTCTCTGGTTGAGTACTCATGCAGTCCTCCAGTACTCTAAGTTCTTGTGATCTGTGCAAACCTGGATTTGGTGTTGCGCTCCTATCAGTAGATGATGCCAACGACGAAAGGCCGTGTAGATCGCAAGCAGTTCTCGGTCATACACGGTATAGTTTTGCTCCGACTTGCTCAGCTTCCTCGAGAAAAAGGCACACAGTTTCCATTCCTGCTTGCTCCTCCCTGGCTGCAAGAGGACCGCCCCGATGGCCCTGTCGGACCTCATGGGTCTCTCCAAATCTACGTGCAGGAGTTGCTCTTCCGACGCGAAGGCCTTCTTCAGTTTTTCAAAGGATTGCTGGGCTTCCTCTGTCCACACGAACTTCCTTTTGCTACTGAGACAATCCGTGATGGGTGCCGTCAAGTGGGCGAAGTTCTTGATGAACTTCCTGTAGAAGTTGCTGAACCCTAGGAACCTTTGCACGTCCTTCCGTGTTTTGGGAGCCTTCCACTCCAACACTGCTTGCACCTTGCTTGGGTCCATCGCTAGGCCTTTGTCAGATAACTTGTAGCCCAGAAACTCGACTTCTCTGGCGTGAAACTGACATTTTTCTAGCTTGACCCACAACTGGTGCTTCTGCAATCATTGTAACACTTCCCTGACGTCTCTGACATGTTGCTCCTCGTTGTCCGAATAAATTAAGACGCCGTCCAAGAAGGCTACGCAGTTCTTGTAAAGCAGAGACCCCAACACGTGGTGCATGAAAGCTTGAAAACAGGCGGAGCCTGACTGTAATCCAAAAGGCATAACTAAGTACTCAAATGCCCCTAGGGGTGTTGTAAAGGATATTGGGGTTGCTTGTGCGTAAAGGGTGCTACTGTTCTAGGCAACGTAGCCTGGCAAAACCTTTCCCTGGCTGGACAGCCCTTTCTCCATGGCTGTGTCAGTCGCTGGCAGAATCCGTCAGTGGGCGTTGGATTGGATTGGATTGATCTTTATTACGGCCATTGGCCCGTCACACGACAGTTTCCCATACCAACATAATGTACTTGAACCTCCAAATTTAAAACCGCCAAAACTTACAAAAAACAGACAAGAACCAAAGCAGAACAAAAACAAAAGACCAACATCATACATTACAATAAATTTGTAACATAAACATCACCCTCTGCTCATAAATTAATAGAAGACATCAGTGGTGATATCACCTAGTTACATCCTAAAACATAGATCATGGTTTAAAGGGATTTTCTGAGCCGCACAGGAGTCCGTTTCTCTTCTTTAGGGATAGGACGCTGATCAAGAATCTGGCAACCGTGAGTGATCTTAGGGGGTCATCATCATTTAATAGATATCTCAGTTTGGCTTCATTCGTATCATCGGCAATTCCCTTTAGATATTAAGCAAGGAACTTGCTCCTGGCCGATGAGTGAAAAGCACAATCAAAAATTATGTGATGCAACGATTCCGGTGCCCCACAATTACAATCACATAAGAGCGATATCTGTCCATTGGAGAATCTATTTCTCAGGACGTTCGATGGGAAGGTGTTGAATCTTGCCTTTACAAAGGCATATCTATGAGCCGAAGAAGTTAAGGAATTCAAATAGTCTGGGAGCCTTAAGAGGGGTAATAAACCAAGGTTTAGAGGTGAGCAGGTACCATTGCCCAAGACCATTTTCTGCTGCAAGTCCATCTCCTCTAGTTTACAGGTTACTGTTCTTTTAGCTGGAACTATGTCCTGCTCTAGTAATTTGGATGGGGAGATTCCCATTGCCGTAATTTTCAGCTGTAAATTTTTTACCCATGGGCTCTGGAAATCGTCTCTCCACATACATTGTATCAAGTACAAGTTTGGGAGATTGTGCCATAGAGATAACCAGTGACATAGTATGTGCTTCCACAGAGCGTTTTCCAGGGATACAGTATTAAGTTCCATGCGTAACGCTGTATTACTTACACAGTTGGGCAGTTTCAATATCCCTCTTAAAAACTGATTTTGAATAACCTCTAGGTGAGATAGATTGACAAAAGTCCCCCAAATTGAGATGGCATAGGCAATTGTCGGGATCACCTTGGCCTTGAAGACTTTCAACGCCGATGGGATATGAAGGGCCCCATCAGTGAAGAAGAATCGCAAGATCGCCAAGGAGATAGCTTTGGCTCTATTTGTAACATAGGCTACATGGGCCTTCCATCTAAGGTTATGTTGTAACCAGACTCCCAAGTATTGGAATCTATAGACTTGTTCGATGACTCTCCCATCAATTCTCCAATTATGGAGTTTCCGGCTCTTTGAGAAAATCAGGATCTTGGATTTTCCATAATTAATTGTAAGGGAATTTGTGTTACAGTATGATCCAAAAAATTTTAAGGCCCTCCTGAGACCTACTCTAGAAAAGGAAAGAATGACTGCGTCATCCGCATATAGTAACAAGGGGCAGCGATAAAGTGCTAGGCGGGGTGCATGAATCCTTTCTTGAGCCTCTATTAGGGGAGTCCTCATATCGCTTATGAACAAATTGAACAGGAATGGAGCCAATATACAACCCTGTCGGACACCTCTGTTAATGGGAATTGAATTGGTGAGATCACCCTCCGGGGTGAGTCTCACTCTAGCCGCTGACTTCTCATGGAGTTTGATTATTAGCCAGAGAAGCCTTCTGTCGATGCCCCAGCGGGTGAGTTTTTCCCAGAGGATGCTCCTGGGGATACTATCGAATGCTGCCTTTAGGTCAATGAATGCCACACAGAGTTGGCCACCCTTTGGGGTGGAATATTTCCAGGCAAGATGCTGTAAAATTAGAATATGATTAATTGTTGACTGCTTTGGGCGGAATCCAGCTTGTTCGGGCCCAATTAATTTTTTCTCTTCGGCCCATTGGATAAGTCTGTTCAACAGGAAGCGGGCATACAGTTTCCCCACTATTGAGAGCAGACTGATATTTCTGTAATTCCCCGGGTCATCTGGTGAGCCCTTTTTGTGGATTGGAACGATAACAGCGTCCTTCCATACTTCCGGGATCATTCCAGAGTTGTTAACGGCATCGAAGATGGTCGCCAGAACTTTGGCCCACCAGTCCGCGTGGTATTTTATAGCTTCTGCCGGGATCAGGTCTGGCCCAGGCGCTTTCCCTGTTTTGAGTTTAACGATCAAGTCATGGATGTCTTCCGGATCGGTGGGGGGCCAGAGGGGAAGCTGATCTTGAGATTCATCTCTTGTGTTAGCAATACAGTCAGTTGTGGCAAAGTAATTTTTTAAGTAAGATTCCCAAACCGGGGCAGGAATAATAGTTAAAGGGTATCTTTTAGTTCTTTTATTTACCAGGAGCCAAAATTGTCTGGAGTTCCGTGATGATGAGGCTTCTATGATTGCCCGCCATTGATTCACTTGCCATTCCTGTCTGGCTCCCTTTTGAATTTGCTTGTAGGCCGATTTTGCTTGGAAATATTCTTTTGGCAAGACCGTTGCCCCGGAGGCTTTATACTCTTTGTAGATGTTACCAAGAAGTTGTCTAGCCTGTTACAAGCACTATTGAACCACAATGCACCTATCTTCCTTTGTGTTCGATTTATTTTATGCGTCGGGACAGAGAAAAAAGACGTTAGATCTTCCGACAGATTCGAGAATAGTCTTAGAGTTTGGTCGTCAGTGGGTGTTTCCTGAACTTCTTCCAACATAGAAACTCTTTGACAGCAAGTCTCCTCCTCGCCTCCCTGCGTGGAAGTCTCCTGCACAGAGTGGCCGTGCCCAACGGAGGTCCTGTGCTCTCCCCGCTGGTCTCTGTGGAAGAGTCTTGGAGCCCTCTCTCCGCAGTTTCCCCTTGCTTCCTGGTGTCACTCCTATTCCCTTCCTCAAAGGAAGTATTCTCTCTCCCCCTGCTGGTACCTTCTCCTGCATCGTTGGGGAGCCTTACCTCCACTATCCGCTCCGATGGCAGTTCCCTGACATCTACCTCCCCCCCCAGGACCCCCCTCACCTCCGTCCCGTTCCTTTGGCCTAAATTCCTCCCTTTCCCCTGACGGTGATGTGGGGAGTCCCCGGAAGGAGCTCTCCCCCTCCTCCGAAGATTCAAACATTGCTCTCCACCTGTTGCTATCTCTTCGCACTGGGTACTCTTCCCAGTCCGATTCCTCTCCCTCGGATACCTCTCCTCCCTCCTCCTCAGAGGCCGGAAACCCCATAAAATCTTCTTCCTCGTCTGTGGTGCCAAACTGCTCCTCCCAGAACCTCACTGTTGGTTTGGGCTTCCTTGGGAACCTGACATTAAACTCCCCCCGGAGATACTCATCCCTAATGTTTTCCGCCGGAACCCACGTGTTTTCCGATTCTGGTTCCCCCTCCCAAGCCACCAAATACTCCACTTGTCCCCCTCGCCATCTTGAATCGAGTATTTCCGTGGCTTGACTACTGAGTTCCCTCTCCTCTACGTGTGGGTGAATGGGGGCCTCTCTCTCTCGCCCCGGAGTTTCCAGTCCCTCCCTGTACGGGGAGAGTAGGGATCTATGGAACACTGGGTGTAGTTTCATGCTGGTTGGCAACTTGAGTCTAAAGGCCACTGGATTAACCTGCTGTGATACCTCGAAAGGTCCCAGCCGCCTTGGCCGCAACTTCTTGCAACCTCCCTTGAACGGTAACCCTTGGGTTGACAACCACACCCGGTCCCCCACCCGTATGGTTTCTCCTTCCCTATGGTGCTTGTCGGCCTGCCTCTTATACACTTCCTTGGCCCGTTCCAAGTTCATCTTAAGTTGTTGGTGTAAGGCCTCCATTTCTTCCACAAACTGCTCCGCTGCCGGTACACTCCACCTCTCCTCCCCTCCCCCTGGGAAGGCCCTGGAGTGACATCCATGATTGGCCATGAACGGGCTCATACCCGTGGACACATGTTCCGCGTTATTGTACGCAAATTCGGCCAACGCTAGTTTCTCCACCCAATCGTTCTGCCTCTCGCTGACATAGCAGCGCAGGTATTGTTGGAGTATACTGTTCACTCTTTCCGCTTGCCCATTGGTCTCCGGGTGTCTGGCTGTTGAGAAGCTTACCTCGACTTCCAGCAAGCTCATGAGCTTCCTCCAAAACCTGGAAGTAAATTGCTTCCCTCGGTCGGACAAAACCCTTAAGGGGGCGCCATGCAGCCTGAAGATGTGACCCAC
Organism: Podarcis muralis; assembly: GCF_964188315.1. Classification (NCBI taxonomy): domain Eukaryota; kingdom Metazoa; phylum Chordata; class Lepidosauria; order Squamata; family Lacertidae; genus Podarcis; species Podarcis muralis. Next base: position 27,919,785 of record NC_135674.1, read on the forward strand.
AAACAGCCTGGCCGTTTCCTCTGCCGTCACCGCATGTGAGCAAGCGATTGAGTGGCACATTTTTGTTAACAGGTCGACAACCACCATTACGGCGGTTTTACCCCTTGACTTGCGCAAATCGGTCATAAAATCTATGGATACCACCTCCCATGGTCTTCCCGGTGTGGGTAAGGGTTCTAGTAACCCCGCGGGCGCCGCCCTCTCCCCCTTTGCTCGCTGGCAGCAGTCGCACCCTCGTACGTACTCCCGTACATCTTCCCTCACTCTTGGCCACCAGAACTGCCTGGTGACCAGCAACATGGTTTTGTGTTGACCGAAATGCCCCGCCGTCGGGTTATCATGGAGCTGTTTGAGCACCCTTCTCCTCAAGTCATCCCCTGGTACGTACAGTGCTCCCCTGTAATACAGTACCCCTTCTTTCTCCTCAAAACCCCCATGGTTTTCCCGCGTGCCCCTGAGTTCCCTGATTTTGGTTTGTGCAAACTCGTCGTCCTTCGTCAATCCGTCCAGTTCTCGCCTCTCTATTAATACTCCCCCACACACCCATCGGTTCTCGGGGATCACATGTCGGGCTTCTGGTGGTCCTTCTCCTTCCGGGAGAGGGCGTCTGCTCTGATGTTTTCCTCTCCCGGCATATACCGAATCTCAAAGAAAAACTTGGAGAACTCCTGCGCCCATCGCACCTGCCGCTGGTTGAGTACTCGTGCAGTCCTCCAGTATTCCAGGTTCTTATGGTCCGTGCACACCTGGATCTTGTGCTGTGCCCCTATTAACAAATGTCTCCAGCATCGAAAGGCTTCATAAATTGCAAGCAGTTCCCGGTCATACACCGTGTAGTTTTGCTCCGAGTTGCTCAGCTTCCTCGAGAAGAACGCGCACGGCCTCCAGCTGGACTGGTCCCCCGGCTGGAGCAGCACCGCCCCTACGGCTCGGTCTGACACATCTGTCTCCAGCCTTATTGGCTTCTGCAGATCCACGTGCAAGAGCTGCTCTTCCGAAGCGAAGGCCTTCTTCAGCCTTTCAAAGGCCTGCTGTGCATCTTCCGTCCAGACGAACTTCTTTTTGCTACTGAGACAATCGGTGATGGGTGCGGTTAAGTGGGCGAAGTTCTTGATGAACTTCCTGTAGAAGTTCCCAAACCCCAGGAACCTCTGCACGTCCTTCTGGGTCTTGGGGGTCTTCCATTCCAGCACCGCCTGCACCTTGCCTGGATCCATAGCTAGGCCCTTGTCCGACAACCTGTATCCCAGGAACTCTACCTCTCGGGCGTGGAATTGGCACTTCTCCAGTTTGACCCACAACTGGTGTTCCTGTAGTCTCTTTAGCACTTCCCGGACGTCTTTGACATGCTGCTCCTCGTCCGAATAGATTAACACGTCATCTAAAAAGGCCACGCAATTCTTGTACAGCAGGGATCCCAACACGTGGTGCATGAAAGATTGAAAACAGGCGGAGCCTGATTGTAATCCAAAAGGCATAACGAGATATTCAAAGGCCCCCAGAGGGGTGAATATGGTAGTTTTCCATTCACCCCCCTCCCTCATCCTAATCAAATTGTACGCACCCCGAAGGTCCAGCTTGGTAAAAAATTTCCCCTTCCTCACCCTGGTTAAAATATCGTCAATTCTGGGCATTGGGAAGGTCACTGGTTCCGATACAAGGTTCAAGGCCCTGAAATCTACGACCAATCTGGGCTGTTGGCTGTCTCTTTTGTCCACAAAGAACACCGGACTGCCTCCCACCGCCCTTGACTCTCTTACGAAACCTCTTTTCAGGTACTTGTCGATAAATTCTCGCAACTCCTGCATCTCCCTGTCCGACATGGCATACAGTTTACCCACTGGCAGCTGAGCCCCTGGGAGTAGGTTGATTTGACAGTCGAAGGGTCTATGGGGGGGTAGTTTATCCGCTTCCTTCTCGCTGAATACATCCTGCAGGTCAGCATATTGTGGCGGTCCTGCCAGTGTGGCTACGTGAAAGGCAATGGTCTCTGTGTGTCTGGAGACCCTCATTCTCATGGGGGGAGTCTGGTGCGTCACCTCCCCTCCCAGGAGTTCTCTGCCATCAATGGTCGTTACTTGTAAGGGACAGTCTAGAGGCAGGAGGTATAGCTGGTGCTCCAGAGCAAAATCCTTGCTGAAAAAATTACAGGAACTGCCTGAATCCAGCAGTGCCTTAACCTTGATTGGGTGCCCATTGGGAAGTTCTAGCACCACCTCTATGGCTATGGCTGCTTGGGGGGGGGGGGTCTGGCTTGGGCACTCTTACTGGTTGCTTGGCTCCCTTTGATCGGCAGCCAAGCATTGGCTTTTCCCTGCTCCTCCTCTGCCCCCTCCTCACAGCCAGCAGCCCCCACCATTCCTTGCCATGCCTTCCTTTGAGGGCAGACCCTGGCAAAATGTCCTGGCTGTTGGCAGAGGAAGCACTTCTTGGCTGTTTTCCCCTCCTATCCCTCCTTCTTTCGAACTTCGCTGGAGTTTGAAACCCCGCGCGCGCGCGCTCCCCCAATCTCCATTGGTTCCACTGGCTGGGAAGGTTGCTCCGGTATTTCAGGAATGCGGTTGTCATGCCAACGCTCTCCTCTCCCCTCCAGCTTCTCTAGAGCGCGCGCTTCTTGGCGTACTCCAATCGCAAGCACAGCCTTAGTCAGTTGGTCCATCGATTGAGGGCGGGGCGCGCGGGAAAGTTCGTCCTTCACTCAGGGGGATAAGCCTTCCTCAAACAGCATCTGCACTGGTTCCGAGCCCAGTTCCCACCCGAGCCTGTGTATGAGCATCGCAAAACGCGACCAGTACTCTCTAACTGTCTGGCCCCCTTGCTTGCACGCCATCAGTTCCCTGCGAGCCACACTCTGCTCCACCCCACTTGAGAACATGGCGTCCATGGCGCCGAAAAATTTCCGAAGGTCCTTCAGGGCAGCGTTCTGCGTTGCCATTAATGGCCGAATCCATTCCCTGGCCGCGTCCTGAAGATGCCCAATAACATAAGCGACCCTCTCCCCATCATCAGCAGTCATCATACTGCAGTTCCAGCGCGTACTGTACCTCTGTCCTGAATGCATTATAATCTCTGGGGTTTCCCCCAAACTTGTGCACCAGTCCCGGTACCTTCCTTGCGATGGGGGTGGGCTTCCCCTGGGCATCCTGAGTCCGCCTTTCATCTAGCCGCGCCGCTAATAGAGCCACCTGCTGTTCCAAATCTCGGTTTCTCTCCTCCAGACTTGGCGCTGCCGCTGCTCCCTCTCCGGCTCCGGCTCCTCCGGTTTGACTCATGGTGCTGCCCTGCCCTGTCGCTGCGCACAAACAACGTCAAGGACTGACGGATTGCTATAAAGGATATTGGGGTTGCTTGTGCGTAAATGGTGCTACTGTTCTAGGCAACGTAGCCTGGCAAAACCTTTCCCTGGCTGGTTCAGCCCTTTCTCCATGGCTGTGTCAGTCGCTGGCAGAATCCGTCAGTGGGCGTTTCCTGAACTTCTTCCAACATAGAAACTCTTTGACAGCAAGTCTCCTCCTCGCCTCCCTGCGTGGAAGTCTCCTGCGCAGAGTGGGCGTGCCCAACGGAGGTCCTGTGCTCTCCCTGCTGGTCTCTGTGGAAGAGTCTTGGAGCCCTCTCTCCGCAGTTTCCCCTTGCTTCCTGGTGTCACTCCTATTCCCTTCCTCAAAGGAAGTATTCTCTCTCCCCCTGCTGGTCCCTTCTCCTGCATCGTTGGGGAGCCTTACCTCCACTATCGGCTCCGATGGCAGTTCCCTGACAGGTGTGAACACTGTGGTCTTCCATTCATCCCCCTCCCTCATCCTGATCAAGTTGTATGCTCCCCTGAGGTCCAGCTTGGTAATTTTTTTTCCTTTCCTCACTCTGGTTAAAATGTCGTCGATCCTGGGCATTGGGAAGGTCACGGGCTCCGACACCAAATTGACGGCCCTATAGTCCACAACGAGCCTGGGTTTATTTGTGTCTTTTTTGTCCACAAAGAACACCGGACTGCCTCCCACTGCCTTTGATTCTCTTATGAAGCCTCTTTTCAGGTTCTTGTCAATAAACTCCCGCAACTCCTTCATTTCCCTGTCCAACATGGCATACAGCTTACCCACCGGCAGCTGCGCCCCCGGGAGCAAGTTGATTTGACAGTCAAAGGGCCTATGGGGTGGTAGTCTATCTGACTCCTTTTCGCTGAAGACCTCCCGCAGATCAGCATATTGCGGCGGCACCTCCCCCTTCCGCTCCACTGCCATCCCAGCCACCCTGGCTACGCTCATCCTTGGGGTTTCCCCTCCTAGACAGTGTTCCAGGCAGTAGGCTGACCCAAAGGTGACTGTCCTCTGATGCCACGCCACCACTGGATCATCATAGAATCATAGAGTTGGAAGAGACCACAAGGGCCATCGAGTCCAACCCCCTGCCAAGCAGGAAACACCATCAGAGCACTCCTGACATATGGTTGTCAAGCCTCTGCTTAAAGACCTCCAAAGACGGAGACTCCACCACACTCCTTGGCAGCAAATTCCACTGTCGAACAGCTCTTACTGTCAGGAAGTTCTTCCTAATGTTTAGGTGGAATCTTCTTTCTTGTAGTTTGGATCCATTGCTCCGTGTCCGCTTCTCTGGAGCAGCAGAAAACAACCTTTCTCCCTCCTCTATGTGACATCCTTTTATATATTTGAACATGGCTATCATATCACCCCTTAACCTCCTCTTCTCCAGGCTAAACATGCCCAGCTCCCTTAGCCGTTCCTCATAAGGCATCGTTTCCAGGCCTTTGACCATTTTGGTTGCCCTCCTCTGGACACGTTCCAGTTTGTCAGTGTCCTTCTTGAACTGTGGTGCCCAGAACTGGACACAGTACTCCAGGTGAGGTCTGACCAGAGCAGAATACAGTGGCACTATTACTTCCCTTGATCTAGATGCTATACTCCTATTGATGAAGCCCAGAATTGCATTGGCTTTTTTAGCTGCCGCGTCACACATGACTTATTTTTCAGAAATCCATGCTGACTATTGGTGATCACAGCATTCCTTTCTAGGTGCTCACAGACTGTTTGCTTAATGATCTGCTCCAGAATCTTCCCTGGTATTGATGTCAGACTGACTGTTGTGCTAGCCAGCTCATCCCTAATATTATTGGAGGCCCTGCTAGTGAGGCGACGTGAAAGGCAATGGTCTCCGAGTGCCTGGACACCCTCATTCTCATTGGTGGGGTCTGGTGTGTCACTTCCCCTCCTAGAAGCTCCCTGCCATCAATGGTGGTTACTTGCAAGGGGAAATCCAAAGGCAATAAGTGGAGCTGGTGCTCTAATGCAAAGTCTTTGCTGAAGAAATTACAGGAGCTACCTGAATCCAGCATCCCTTTCACCTTGACTGGGTGCCCATGCGGGAGTTCTAGCACCACTTCGATGGCTATAGCCGCCTTAGGGGGGTCTGGTTGGGGCACTTCTACTGGTTGCTGGCCTGGCTGCTGTGCCCGCTGAGTGGCAGCCAAGCGTTCGCGTTTCCCTGCTCCTGCCCCTTTTCCACCTCCTCCTCACCCCCTGCGGCTCCCACCATTCCTTGCCAGGCCTTTCTTTGAGGGCAGGCCCTGGCAAAATGTCCTGGCCGCTGGCAAAGGAAACACTTCTTGGTGGTTTTCCAATCCTTTCCCTCCTTTTTGCGACCTTCGCTGGAACTTGAAACTTCCCGCGCACGCGCCCCATCTATTTCCATTGGCTCCGCCGGCGGGGAAGGCTGCCTTGGTATTTCAGGAATGCGGTAGTCATGGCAACATTCCCCTCTCCCTTCGCGCTTCTCCTGAGCCTGCGCTTCCTGCCTTACGCCAATCGAAAGCACAGCCTTGGTCAGCTGATCCATGGACTGTGGGCGGGGTGCGCGCAAAAGCTCATCCTTGACCGTTGGGGACAACCCCTCCTCAAACAACATTTGTATGGGTTCAGAGTCCAGCTGCCACCCAAGACGGTGAACTATCATTGCAAAGCGTGACCAGTAGTCTCTAACTGACTGGTTTCCCTGTTTACAGTTCATCAGTTCCCGTTTTGTCACACTTTGTTGTACATCACTGGAAAACATTGCGGTCATTGCCTGGAAGAATTTCCTCAGGTCCTGCATGGCGGCATTCTGCGTCGCCATAAGGGGCCTGATCCACTCTCTGGCCCCATCCTGCAGGTGACCCACAATGTAGGCAACCCATGCCCCATCGTCTGCAAAATCATCATGCTGCAGTTCCAACGCGTATTCTATTTCCGTTCGGAACGCACTATAGTCCTGGGGCCTCCCTCCAAATTTGTGCACCAGTCCCGGTACCTTCCTTGCTATGGGGGTGGGCCTGACCTGTGCATCTTGAGACCGCCTTTCGTCCAGCTGCGCCGTCAGAAGGGCCACATGCTGTTCCAACTCTCGGTTCCTCTCCACCAGAGATTGCCCTCCAGCTGCCCCTTCCGTGGCTTTCGCGTCTCCTGTTTTGCTCATGATGCTGCCTGCCTGCTGCTGCGCACGAGCAACTTTCTTTTTTTTTTGCATCATACTTTTTTATTGAGATTATACAAAAAGAAAAAACACGGACAAAGAAAAAGGAGAGAAGGTAACAATAAGAATACATATAAATACTCAAAGTCCAACCTAAGTGTATCTTATGATACATTAACATATAGAGTATACTTTATTTACTTAAATTGTTATTTCCCTTCCCTCGACTGTACAAAAAAAAAACTGGTTTACCACATATTCCTGACAAATCATATTATACTACACTCTTTCAGACCTGGGACTCCCCTCCACCCTTTTGGTAGGTATCAAACATGTTCCATACTCCCGTACTTATTTTGCACACATCAAATTTAGTCACTAGTAAATTTTTCCTATCCCCACCAGTGCTTTATAGATTTGTTCCTATATAGTTCCAATATTTACTCCAATTTTTCTGAAATTTCTGTTCATCTTGATCTCGAATTTTAACTGTTAACCTATCCAACTCGGCATAATTTATCATTTTGGCCTGCCAATCACTTAAACTGGGTATATTTTCCACTTTCCAATTTTGCGCCAACATAATTCTTGCTGCGGTGGTGGCGTAGAGAAATATGGTCTTATCTTCTTTTTTAATCTCTTTGCCCATCAGTCCCAACAGAAAGGCTTCAGGTCTTTTGGGAAAGGTGTATTTAAATATTTTTTTAAGCTCATTATAAATAATTTCCCAAAAGCCTTTCACCTTGTTACAACGCCACCACATGTGATAAAGATTACCCTCCACCTCGCCACATTTCCAGCATTTGTTGTTCTGTAACCTATACATTTTGGCCAGCTTCACCGGTGTATGGTACCATCTATATAACATCTTCCAAATATTCTCTCTCAATGCCGTACAGGCCGTAAATTTTATGGTACTATTCCACAGTTCCGACCACCTTACAAAATCAATATTATACCCAAAGTTGATAGCCCATTTAGTCATTGCCTCCTTACGAGCAACTTTCAGGGACTGACAGATTGCTGTAATGGGTATGAGTTACTCGTGCGTAAACTGCCGCCTCTCTAGGCTAAATTGCCTTGTTAAACCGTTCTGACTGCACAGCCCATCTCAGCGTGGCTGCCTCAGTCGCTAGCAGAATCTGTCAGTGGACGTTTCTTAAACCTCTTCCAGCATAAAAGCTGTTTGACTCCCAGTCTCCTCCTCCTCCTCTCACTGCGTGGGAGTCTTCTGCACAGGGAGGGCGTGGGTAGTGGAGGACCTGTGCTCTCCTCACTGATGTCCAGTGAAGAGTCCTGGAGCTCTCTCTCCACTTCCCCCATCTGCCCCCCTTTATCCCTGGTGTTGCGCTGATTTCCTTCCCCCTCTGCTGAGCTGCTTCTCCCCCTGGTGCTGGGTCCTTCGCCAGCATCATCTGGGTGCCTCCCCTTCGCCTCTCGCTCTGATGTCAGTTCCCTGGCAGTTACTAGCCAACACGGTAGTAAGGCTGAGCACTGTGAGAGGCTGGAAAAACACTGAGAAAACAGCGTTTGTTTTGTCTGCTATCTCACTGCTCTTGGAGGGACTTTCAAAACAGCCTGCGTTTAGCTGCCAAGTGCAACGCAGTGAACAGCCAATAGACTCTTGGAAAATACAAGCTCACAGCAGAAAGCTGAGGCTTGAGATTGAGATGGCTTTGTTCTCTCAGAAGCTCCGAAAAGCTTGTGAAGCTGGAGTGAGAAGCAAAAGCCGAAAGTGGACTACCCCAGAAGGGGAGAGCCAAGATGGCGCTGGCCAAATTCCTAAAAGCTCATCGAAAGCTGAGGAGAGCTTTGACCCCCAAAAGGGGGAGTGAAGGAACTGTTGCTGTTGATGTTCCTGTACTTGCTGCAATGGATGTTGCTGACAGGGGGAGTGAGGCTCGGAGTTGTAGTGCCCCCACTGCCATTGCAAGGAAAGAGCAAGCTGAAGCTCTGAATGTTGTTTGTTGTTACAATTGTGGCCAACCTGGGCATCTTCAGCGGAACTGTAAGAGGCCACGTCAGCAGAAAGGAGCTAGGGAAAGCTCTGCAAAGCCTGAGGCATCAGGCAAAAGTCGTACCAAGTCCCAGGTTAAACCTGCAAAGGCATTGCTGTCAACAAAAGCCGCATTTTCAATGGAGAACGCTTTTGTTCTTGACACGGGATGCACGCAACACATGACGTCGCGCAGAGATCTGTTTTCAACGTTTAAGAAGCAAAGCTTCACTGTGAAACAGGCCAATGGCCAGGAGCTGGAAGCGACCGGGTTTGGAACTGTGTATCTTGAAAGTCTGAACTTGACTATTAACAATGTGTATTTGGTTCCTGATTTAAAGTTCAATCTGCTGAGTGTTTCGCAGATCACAAAGAAAGGACTGACTTTGTCCTATGATAGAGAAAGCTGCAAAATCTTCAAAGATGGAGAGCTGTATCTTTCTGCCAGAGAGAAAGATGGACTGTATTTGTTGACTTTTGATCAAAATGATTGCATAAATTGTAATGCATCTGAATCTAACATGATTTCTCTTGCAGGTATGTCGAAGGACGTCCAGAAGGCGACCAAAGTTGACAGGGCATTTCAGCGAGTGTATGCTGATGTGATTGGTCCTCTAGCACCATCTAGAGGCAATGCAAGATATTATCTTGTGTGTGTGGATTATTTCTCTCATTATGTGTGGCTACATATATTGCAGAAACCACAAGAAGCCTTAAAAGGTTTAAAGAGTTTTGTGACATGGTTAAAAATGTTCATGATGCTAACATTGATTGTCTTTTCACAGATGAAAAGCCAGTTTTTCTTTTACAGGATTTTCAGGATTTCCTGGATAAGAAAGGGATAAGGCACAAGACTGCTGTTTCAGCAGGTGCATGGAACAAAAGTATTTGTGTAAAAGTGAACAAATTGCAAAATGGGATGAAGGCGCAATTGCTGAGTTCACATTTGCCACATGAGTTTTGGGCGGAGTCGTTAATGTGTTATTGTTACACTTGGATGAGAAAGGTTTCAAAAGATTTGGGAAGTTCTCCTTTTGAGAAGCTGTTCCATAGAAAACCTTCTGTTGCCCATTTTAAGGTTTTTGGGTCTCATGTGAAATCTGATGCTCCAGGTGGAGTAAAGAATGCTAGAGGCATTTTTGTGGGTTATGAAAAGGGTCTCTACAGAGTAATTTTGTCTGAATCTGGTCAGGTGATTCTCACGAAATTTCTAGAGAGTGCTCCTGAACAGGAGAGAGTAATTGTTCACACATTTCCCACTGAGGACAATTCAGATGATGATGATGGTTTTACTGATTACAGTGGTACTGAGAGTAACAGTGATAGCTCGGAGAGCTCAGTTGACACAGTCATTGAGAGGAAATCTCACACAATGGCTAGACCTTCACAGGTGAAGGATAAACCACTGTTTACTATTGGAACTGGTTCTCCAAAGAGTCCTGAAACTGAACCAGTGAGCAGAGAGAATCAGCACCTCATACAAAGGTCTGAGAGAGTTACAAAGGGTGTACCACCCAAGAGGTATTCAAAAGAGTTTGCTAACCAAGCTGTAGCATGTGTTACTATTGTTGACAACTCAAGACAGGTTGAAGCTGTGTCTAAGTCAGAGACAAAGACAGAACATAACACTACATTCCCTAGCCAAGGTAATGCAGATGCACTCATTCCTTGGAAGTCAGACAACCAGAGAGGAACACTGGGGAAACCAGCGGCGGGTAGTTCCAAAGGTGGAACAGAAACAACAGGGGAGTGTTATATGTATAATAACTGTTTGTTTTCTTCTCTGGATCACGCTTTGCTCGCGGCACACATTGATTCATATGGGGGAGTATGTTACGATATTGAAGCAATGCAGCCGCGAGCTGCTGGTAGCTTGAAAGCAAAACAAAATGGGAATGTTGGGACTGTCCGTGGGAAACAGAGGGGCAGTCTATTCACAGTGCGAAGCACCGGAATTAGCTCAGAGTGTAATATGAGCTCTTCCTTTTGTTCCTGTACAGGAAGTGCAGGAAGTGTTTGTTCACTCTCGACTGCCGGGATTTGAAGAGAGCAGTCATGTTTTTTGTAACGCTGCATAGACAGAAATAAAGGCATGTAAATACGTTTTCTGTCTATCTCTTTCCCCTGCCCGGGGGGGGGGGGCAGGAAAGAGGGGTTTTTTTTTCTCACGCTGAGAAGGATCCCCTATCGCGACCTCTGCCTGGATCTTGCTGGGGAATGCAGACAGGGAGGTCAACAGGAGATCAAGCCGGGTGCCTGGGAGAGTTGCCAGTTTCTCCTGATTTGGGCTTGATTCCCGACAGTTCATTCACCCTAAACCTAATCCTAACCCTAACCCTAACCCTAACCCCAGCAAAGCGAAGTGAAATAAGCCTAAACCAAGCCAAACAGGTTGTTTTGGGTTCCAGCTACATAGAAAGAAGAATCTTGGATTTTGCTAATTTCAAGTCGTGTTCTTTGGTGTTAATACACATTGACCCAGAAATCGCAAAGTGTGTGTAATGAGACCAAAATAACAAAACACCGTCTTTTCGCTTCCATATGCGTAGAAAGACGACGAATAAGCATGGATTGGGCTTATTTCAATTCGCATGGTCTTTTTTCGGTGTGCACCAGAATCACCCCCAACCAAAGCAAAAAGATGTTTTGGGTTCCATCTACATAAAAAGAAGATGATAAAGATCTGATTGGGCTTATTTCAAATTGGTGTTTTGGGGGTTAGAATGCACATTCACCCAAAAATCGCAGAGTGACATGTTTGTTATCAGCCCAAATCAAGCATAGGTGTTTTGGTTCCATCTCAATAGAAAGAGGACGAAGAAGCTTGGATTGTTCTTTCGGTGTTCATTCACCAAAACCCTAACCCTAGCAAAGCGAAGTGTAAAAAGCCTAAACAAAGCCAAAAAGGTTGTTTTGGGTTCCAGCTACATAGAAAGAAGAATCTTGGATTTTGCTAATTTCAAGTCGTGTTCTTTGGTGTTAATACACATTGACCCAGAAATCGCAAAGTGTGTGTAATGAGACCAAAATAACACAACACCGTCTTTTCGCTTCCATATGCGTAGAAAGACGACGAATAAGCATGGATTGGGCTTATTTCAATTTGCATGGTCTTTTTTGGGTGTGCACCAGAATCACCCCCAACCAAAGCAAAAAGGTGTTTTGGGTTCCATCTACATAAAACGAAGATGATAAAGCTCTGATTGGGCTTATATCAAATTGGTGTTATCGGCGTTAGAATGCACATTCACTCAAAAATCGCAGAGTGATATGTATGTTATCAGCCCAAATCAAGTGTCAGGGAACTCCAATCAGTGCCGGAGGGAGAGAGCAAGCTCCAGAGGGATCCCAGAGAGCGTCCCGGGATTGGGAGAGGCAGCCCATCTTCTGGGGAAGGTAATCAGCTCAGCTCCAGTGGAGAAGGGGGGAAGATGAGGGAATCTGAGAGGGAGTCACATGACTCCTTGCCGGGGACCAGCGGGTCGAGGAAGGTTCCTCTGCTGCCTATGCCCTCCTTGCGCAGAAGGCTTCCGCGCAGGGAAAGTAGGAGGAGACTGGGCGTGAAAGAACTTCTTTGTTGGAAAAAGTTTAAGAAATGCCTTAGCCGTTCGTTATAAGGCATCGTTTCCAGGCCTTTGACCATTTTTGTTGCCCTCCTCTGGACACGTTCCATTTTGTCAGTGTCCTTCTTGAACTGTGGTGCCCAGAACTGGACACAGTACTCCAGGTGAGGTCTGACCAGAGCAGAATACAGTGGCACTATTACTTCCCTTGATCTAGATGCTATACTCCTATTGATGCAGCCCAGAATTGCATTGGCTTTTTTAGCTGCCGCGTCACACTGTTGGCTCATGTCAAGTTTGTGGTCAACCAAGACTCCTAGATCCTTTTCACATGTACTGCTCTCAAGCCAGGTGTCCCCCATCTTGTATTTGTGCCTCTCATTTTTTTTTGCCCAAGTGCAATACTTTACATTTCTCCCTGTTAAAGTTCATCTTGTTTGTTTTGGCCCAGTTCTCTAATCTGTCAAGGTCGTTTTGAAGTGTGATCCTGTCCTCTGGGGTGTTAGCCACCCCTCCCAGTTTGGTGTCATCTGCAAATTTGATCAGGATGCCCTTGAGTCCATCATCCAAGTCGTTGATAAAGATGTTGAATAAGACCGGGCCCAAGACAGAACCCTGTGGCACCCCACTAGTCACACATTTCCCACTGAGGACAATTCAGGATGAATTCTCCAGGATGAAGAGGAACCATTGATGAGCACCCTTTGGGTTCGGTCAGTCAGCCAGTTACAAATCCACTGAGTGGTAGCATATTCAAGACCGCATTTTACCAGCTTCTTTACAAGAATATCATGGGGCACCTTGTCGAATGCCTTTGCTGAAATCAAGGTAGGCTACATCCACTGCATTCCCTTCATCTACCAGGCTTGTAATTCTGTCAAAAAACGAGATCAGGTTAGTCTGACATGACTTATTTTTCAGAAATCCATGCTGACTATTGGTGAAGTGAAGGGCTGTTCAGACAGAAAAGGCTTAACCAGGCACCCTAGCCAGGAGTGGCGGCAACTTACGCACGAGCAACCCCTATAATCATTACAAGGATAAAGCTCTGATTGGGCTTGTTTCAAATTTGTGTTTTTGGGGTTAGAATGCACATTCACCCAAAAATCGCAGAGTGAAATGTTTGTTATCAGCCCAAATCAAGCATAGGTATTTTGGTTCCATCTCAATAGAAAGAGGACGAATAAGCTTGGATTGTTCTCTCGGTGTTCATTCACCCACAAATAGCAAAGCGAAGTGTAATAAGCCTAAACAAAGCCAAACAGGTTGTTTTGGGTTCCAGCTACATAGAAAGAAGAATCTTGGATTTCGCTTATTTCAAGTCGTGTTCTTTGGTGTTAATGCACATTGACCCAGAAATCGCAAATGTGTGTGGAATGAGACCAAAATAACACAACACCGTCTTTTCGCTTCCATATGCGTAGAAAGATGACGAATAAGCTTTGATTGGGCTTATTTCAATTCACATGGTGTTTTTTGGGTGTGCACCAGAATCACCACCAACCAAAGCAAAAAGGTGCTTTGGGTTCCATCTACATAAAAAGAAGTGCATAAAGTTCTGATTGGGCTTGTTTCAAATTTGTGTTTTTGGGGTTAGAATGCACATTCACCCAAAAATCGCAGAGTGAAATGTTTTTTATCAGCCCAAATCAAGCATAGGTGTTTTGGTTCCATCTCAATAGAAAGAGGACGAATAAGCTTGCATTGTTCTTTCGGTGTTCATTCATCCTAACCTTAACCCTAACCCTAACCCCAACCCTAATCCTAGCAAAGCGAAGTGTAATAAGCCTAAACAAAGCCAAACAGGTTGTTTTGGGTTCCAGTTACCTAGAAAGAAGAATCTTGGATTTCGCATATTTCAAGTCGTGTTCTTTGGTGTTAATGCACATTGACCCAGAAATCGCAAATGTGTGTGGAATGGGACCAAAATAACACAACACCATCTTTTCGCTTCCATATGCGTAGAAAGACGACGAATAAGCTTTGATTCGGCTTATTTCAATTCGCATGGTGTTTTTTGGGTGTGCACCAGAATCACCCCCAACCAAAGCAAAAAGGTGTTTTGGGTTCCATCTACATAAAAAGAAGATGATAAAGCTCTGATTGGGCTTATTTTAAATTGGTGTTTTTGGGGTTAGAATGCACATTCACCCAAAATTCGCAGAGTGACATGTTTGTTATCAGCCCAAATCAAGCATAGGTGTTTTAGTTCCATCTCAATACAAAGAGGACGAATAAGCTTGGATTGTTCTTTCGGTGTTCATTCACCCTAACCCTAACCCTAACCCTAACCCTAACCCTAACCCTAACCCCCAACCCTAACCCTAGCAAAGCGAAGTGTAATAAGCCTAAACAAAGCCAATCAGGTTGTTTTGGGTTCCAGCTACATAGAAAGAAGAATCTTTGATTTCGCTTATTTGAAGTCGTGTTTTTTGGTGTTAATGCACATTGACCCAGAAATCGCAAAGTGTCTGTAATGAGACCAAAAAATCACAACACCGTCTTTTCGCCTTCATATGGGTAGAAAGATGACAATGACTTCCGGGGTGGCGCCATCGGTAATGGCGGATTCCCTCTAATCTGGAGGGACTGGCTCCACGGAAAACGGGTCTGTTCCGCTACGGTGAAGCAGGGACCCTTTTAAAAATCACAGGCGGATGAAGCCTGTGACCATGGGACTTGGCGGGCACCTTTCACGCCCCCCCCAATCCGTAAAGGAACCCAATTACGGGTTCCGGAACGAAGAGGGGCAAGTGGCGCGGTGCTGAGAGTCAACTGCTTTTTCCGTGGAGCGAAGCCGCATAGCCGTTGCCGGAGAGCGCTACCTTTTTCCTGGGACAATTTGGCTACAAAAACAACTACCCGTGAGTAGATTAAATTTGGACAATTGGACTTTAAACAACGACCAGTGAGTAGAACGGGAAATTGGATTGAGAAATTCTTCTTAAATTGGCTCTGAAGCGGGAAGGTCTAAACAGGAAGTCAGCCTTCTGTTTCTTGTAGATAGATTATGTCATAGACCTTCATGTAGATTATGTCATAGACCTTCATGTTTCTTGTAGATAGATTAATGTCATAGACCGAATGGAGCAAAGAGCATGCAGACCTAGTGGTGGGAGGAGAAAATCCTTAAATAAGAGACACGGGGGAATGATTAATGGACTTCAATGTCTGTACACTAATGCGCAAAGCATGGGAAATAAACAAGATGAGCTTGAGCTCCTGGTACAGCAAACTAAATATGACATAATAGGAATCACTGAAACCTGGTGGGATAAATCCCACGATTGGAATGTAATAATGGAGGGATACAATCTATTTCAAAGAAACAGACCAGACAAGAAAGGAGGAGGAGTGGCGTTATATGTCAGGGATGTGTATACCTGTGAAGAGATCCAAGATTTAGAACCTCAAAGCCAAAGTGAGAGCATTTGGGTCAAAATTAAGGGAGAGAAGAATAACAGTGACCTCATTGTGGGAGTTTACTATAGATCCCCAAGCCAAACGGAGGACATAGATGATGCCTTCCTGGAACAGATGGCCAAGCATGCAAAAGGAAGGGAGATAGTAGTAATGGGGGACTTCAATTACCCGGATATTTGTTGGATGTCAAACTCAGCCAAGAGCATAAGGTCAAACAGATTCCTCACTGCCCTTGCAGACAACTTCATTGTCCAGAAAGTGGGAGAAGCAACAAGAGGAACAGCCATTTTAGATCTGGTCCTAACCAATGTTGATGACCTGGTTAGTGGGGTAGAAGTGGAAGGATCATTAGGCGCGAGTGATCATGCTCTTCTGAAGTTTACTATACAGCGGAAAGGAGCAGCCAAGCATACTAGGACTCAATTTCTCGACTTTAAGAAAGCCGACTTCATAAAGCTTAGGGAAGTGCTGGGTGAGATCCCATGGACAGTAATACTAAAAGGAAAGGGAGTTCAAGATGGCTGGGAGTTTGTTAAGAGGGAGATAGTAAAAGCACAACTTCAGGCAATACCAATGAGACAGAAACATGGAAGGTGCCTAAAGAAGCCAGGGTGGCTATCTAAAGAACTTTTAACTGAGCTAAGATTTAAAAAGGATGTGTACAAAAAATGGAAAAGGGGGGAAACCACCAAAGAGGAATTCAAACAAATAGCCAGCACGTGTAGACACAAAGTCAGAAAAGCTAAAGCACAAAATGAACTCAGGCTTGCTAGAGAGGTTAAAAGCAACAAAAAAGGCTTTTATGGGTATGTTCGTAGCAAAAGGAAGAACAAAGAAACCGTGGGGTCACTCAGAGGAGAAGATGGTGAAATGCAAACAGGGGACACAGAAAGGGCTGAACTCCTCAATGCCTTCTTTGCCTCAGTCTTCTCCGATAAAGAAAACAATGCCCGACCTGAAGAATTTGGAGCAAATGATTCAGCAGAGGAAACACAGCCCAGAATAACTAAGGAGATAGTACAAGAATACTTGGCTAGTTTAGATGTATTCAAGTCTCCAGGGCCAGATGAACTGCATCCAAGAGTATTAAAAGAACTGGCAGATGTGATTTCAGAACCACTGGCAGTCATCTTTGAGAATTCCTGGAGAACAGGCGAAGTCCCGGCAGACTGGAGGAGGGCAAATGTTGTCCCTATTTTCAAAAAGGGGAAAAGAGAGGACCCAAATAATTACCGCCCAGTCAGTCTGACATCAATACCAGGGAAGATTCTGGAGCAGATCATTAAGCAAACAGTCTGTGAGCACCTAGAAAGGAATGCTGTGATCACCAATAGTCAGCATGGATTTCTGAAAAATAAGTCATGTCAGACTAACCTGATCTCGTTTTTGACAGAATTACAAGCCTGGTAGATGAAGGGAACGCAGTGGATGTAGTCTACCTTGATTTCAGCAAGGCATTTGACAAGGTGCCCCGTGATATTCTTGTAAAGAAGCTGGTAAAATGCGGTCTTGACTATGCTACCACTCAGTGGATTTGTAACTGGCTGACTGACCGAACCCAAAGGGTGCTCATCAATGGTTCCTCTTCATCCTGGAGAAGAGTGACTAGTGGGGTGCCACAGGGTTCTGTCTTGGGCCCGGTCTTATTCAACATCTTTATCAACGACTTGGATGATGGACTCAAGGGCATCCTGATCAAATTTGCAGATGACACCAAACTGGGAGGGGTGGCTAACACCCCAGAGGACAGGATCACACTTCAAAACGACCTTGACAGATTAGAGAACTGGGCCAAAACAAACAAGATGAATTTTAACAGGGAGAAATGTAAAGTATTGCACTTGGGCAAAAAAAATGAGAGGCACAAATACAAGATGGGTGACACCTGGCTTGAGAGCAGTACATGTGAAAAGGATCTAGGAGTCTTGGTTGACCACAAACTTGACATGAGCCAACAGTGTGACGCGGCAGCTAAAAAAGCCAATGCAATTCTGGGCCTCATCAATAGGAGTATAGCATCTAGATCAAGGGAAGTAATAGTGCCACTGTATTCTGCTCTGGTCAGACCTCACCTGGAGTACTGTGTCCAGTTCTGGGCACCACAGTTCAAGAAGGACACTGACAAACTGGAACGTGTCCAGAGGAGGGCAACCAAAATGGTCAAAGGCCTGGAAATGATGCCTTATGAGGAACGGCTAAGGGAGCTGGGCATGTTTAGCCTGGAGAAGAGGAGGTTAAGGGGTGATATGATAGCCATGTTCAAATATATAAAAGGATGTCACATAGAGGAGGGAGAAAGGCTGTTTTCTGCTGCTCCAGAGAAGCGGACACGGAGCAATGGATCCAAACTACAAGAAAGAAGATTCCACCTAAACATTAGGAAGAACTTCCTGACAGTAAGAGCTGTTCGACAGTGGAATTTGCTGCCAAGGAGTGTGGTGGAGTCTCCTTCTTTGGAGGTCTTTAAGCAGAGGCTTGACAACCATATGTCAGGAGTGCTCTGATGGTGTTTCCTGCTTGGCAGGGGGTTGGACTCGATGGCCCTTGTGGTCTCTTCCAACTCTATGATTCTATGATTCTATGATTCTATGATTAAAGCAAAGACATGGTAAACTAGAGTTCAAAAAAATCGTTCGCAAAGGATCAACTTTCATCATTTAATAGTACTGAACCCCCTTCAGAAGCAGGAGAAGAGGGGGGTATTTTCCGGATTGTTTAAACCTGCAGAAGAGAGTGTAAAGAAAAGTAATTTCCACCGTCTTGAACCTGGGAGCGGGGTGTCAGGACAGAAGCTTTTGGGAAGTTCATTGACTACAGACAAACGTTTGTGACAGACAGTCAAAAGAAGAGAAACATAGTGATTCCATTGTTCTCCTTCGCATGTTAAAGGAACAAATATTGACAAAATATCTGAAAAAGGAAACTTTGTTGTTAGATCTGCTTTTGGAAAAAAAAGAAGAAAAGAGATGGATACAAATAGAAGTTTTTCCCCTAGAGGGAGCTTGTGAAACTGTTATTGAATTTGAACTGGGGAGCTTTGCAGCTGCAACAGATTAAGACTGTGGGAACAGACTTCTGACCTTGCATAACAATGTACTCAGAGGCTCTGGTGCGTGCTTTCTGCAAGACAAGTGCTTTACTGGAACAGTTACATGAGAAGACGGAACAGTTACATGAGAAGACGGATTTGATGACTGTTGCAATTAGAAATTTTGGACAGGCAGTGGGTATCTATATAGAACCCACCCAGGAACCAACTTGTGCTCTGACAGATCAGATGAGGGAGGAGGTTGTTGTTGGACCTTGGGTGGCAGAGATGGAGGGAGCTGTGGCCCAGCAGGAACATGAGTTGTTGGATCTGACAAATGAATTTGGGAAAAGCCAGATTTGGAGAGATAGAGTTGTATTTGGCTTGGAGATGGGGGGCTGGATAGACACCCCCCCCCTATGCAGGGATGTTTTGACCTTTCAAGTCTGGCAATGGGCCTTGAGGAGTCTGGGGTTGTGGGGTTGTGGGGGTCCTCAACTCTGGAGGGGGTTTGAAACATGTCTTTAAAAAACACGGTGTCTGTAGCGGTTCCAGCAGTCCCGCCGGCGGTTTGTGCACTGACTTGGCCCTTTGGCAGGTGTCGCACCTCGAGACGTAATCCGCGACTTCCCGCCGCATCTTGGGCCACCAAAAATCTCTGGCTACTAACTCTACAGTCTTCTCTTTGCCGAAGTGCCCGGCGGTGGGTGCGTCGTGCAACTGCTGCAGTACCTTCGCGCGGAGGTCGTCTCCCGGTACGTAGAGGGCCCCTTTGCGGATGAGCAATCTGTCGCGTATCTGGAACTCGTCGTCCTTCGCCGTGCCCCTGTGCACCTCCTCCATCTTGGCTTGTGCGAAGGGGTCCTCCTGCAGCGCGCGACGTACCGCATCCAGGTCCACGGTTGCCGAAGCGCACGCCCACGCTTTCGGTGCGAAAATGTGCTTGGCCGCCGCTGGTGCCGCCTCCTCGAGGTATTGCGGCTTCCTGGACAGTGCATCCGCCATGACGTTGTTGTCGCCTGGGATGTACTCTATCCTGAAGTCGAAGTCCGCAAAGAACTCCGCCCATCGTATGTGCCTCTGGTTCAGGAACCGTGCCGTGCGCTAGTACTCCAGGTTCTTATGGTCTGTGCGGACCTGCACTGTGTGTTTGGCTCCGATAAGGAAGTGCCGCCACGCCTTGAATGCTGCATGAATGGCTAGCAACTCCCTGTCCCAGATGGTGTAGTTCTGCTCTGACTTGCTGAGCTTCCTGGAGTAGAAGGCGCACGGTCTCCAGTCCCCATGCGGGTCTTGCTGCAACAGTACTGCTCCCACGGCCCTGTCTGAGGCGTCCGTTTCAACCCTCATCGGTCTGCTGGGATTCACATGCAGTAGCTGCTCTTCTGACGAGAAGAGACGCTTGAGTTTCTGAAAGGACTGCTCCGCTTGCTCCGTCCAGATGAACTTCTTCTTCTTGGAGCTGAGCGTGTCGGTAATGGCCGCCGTCTGCATAGCGAACCCCTTGATGAACTTGCGGTAAAAGTTAGCAAAGCCAACAAACCTCTGGACCTCCTTCCGATTGCGCGGGCTCTTCCAGTCCAACACTGAGCGAACCTTGGCGCTGTCCATGGCGAGCCCCTTGTCCGACAATTTGTAGCCCAGGAAATCCACCTCCGTCATGTCAAACTGGCACTTCTCCAGCTTGGCGTACAGTCTGTGCTCCTGCAGTCTCTGCAGAACTTCCTTGACGTCTCTCTCGTGAGCCTCCTGCGATTCTGAAAATATCAGGATGTCGTCCAGGAAGCAGACGCACTTCTCGCGAAGGGGTCCTCCTGCAGCGCGCGACGTACCGCATCCAGGTCCACGGTTGCCGAAGCGCACGCCCACGCTTTCGGTGCGAAAATGTGCTTGGCCGCCGCTGGTGCCGCCTCCTCGAGGTATTGCGGCTTCCTGGACAGTGCATCCGCCATGACGTTGTTGTCGCCTGGGATGTACTCTATCCTGAAGTCGAAGTCCGCAAAGAACTCCGCCCATCGTATGTGCCTCTGGTTCAGGAACCGTGCCGTGCGCTAGTACTCCAGGTTCTTATGGTCTGTGCGGACCTGCACTGTGTGTTTGGCTCCGATAAGGAAGTGCCGCCACGCCTTGAATGCTGCATGAATGGCTAGCAACTCCCTGTCCCAGATGGTGTAGTTCTGCTCTGACTTGCTGAGCTTCCTGGAGTAGAAGGCGCACGGTCTCCAGTCCCCATGCGGGTCTTGCTGCAACAGTACTGCTCCCACGGCCCTGTCTGAGGCGTCCGTTTCAACCCTCATCGGTCTGCTGGGATTCACATGCAGTAGCTGCTCTTCTGACGAGAAGAGACGCTTGAGTTTCTGAAAGGACTGCTCCGCTTGCTCCGTCCAGATGAACTTCTTCTTCTTGGAGCTGAGCGTGTCGGTAATGGCCGCCGTCTGCATAGCGAACCCCTTGATGAACTTGCGGTAAAAGTTAGCAAAGCCAACAAACCTCTGGACCTCCTTCCGATTGCGCGGGCTCTTCCAGTCCAACACTGAGCGAACCTTGGCGCTGTCCATGGCGAGCCCCTTGTCCGACAATTTGTAGCCCAGGAAATCCACCTCCGTCATGTCAAACTGGCACTTCTCCAGCTTGGCGTACAGTCTGTGCTCCTGCAGTCTCTGCAGAACTTCCTTGACGTCTCTCTCGTGAGCCTCCTGCGATTCTGAAAATATCAGGATGTCGTCCAGGAAGCAGACGCACTTCTTGTAGAGGAGTCCCGCTAACACGTGATGCATGAAGGCTTGAAAACAGTGGGAGCCATTTTGTAATCCAAAGGGCATAACTCTGTATTCATAGGTGCCCAGGGGCGTGAACATGGCCGCCTTCCACTCGTCGCCTTCCCGTATGTGAATCAGGTTGTACGCCCCTCGCAGATCCAACTTGGTGAAAACGCGTCCTTTTCTCACCGTCGCGAGCAGGTCGTCGATCTTGGGCATGGGGAAGGCTGTGGGCTTGGTTTTCGAGTTCAACATTCTATAGTCCACCACAAGCCTTTTTTGGGGCGTGTCCTTTTTCTTCACAAAGAATACGGGACTGCCCCCCACTGCCTTGGACTCCCGGATGAAGCCGCGCTTCAAGTTGTGATCTATGAACTCCCTGAGTTCCTGCAGTTCGTCTTCAGACATGGAATACAGTTTCCCGGTCAGCAGCGTCGCCCCCGGCAGGAGGTCAATCTTGCAGTCATAGGACCTGTGGGGAGGTAGCTTGTCCGCTTCCTTCTCGCAGAAAACCTCCAAAAACGCTGCGTACTTGATGGGCACTGCTTGCAGCGTGCCTAATTGTAGCTGCGGGTCATCCTCTTCCCCTTCCGGGCTAGGCAGAATGCAATGTTCCGCACAGTAGGAGGAGCCGAAAGTCAGTTGGCACTGGTACCAAGCCAATGCTGGGCTGTGCCTGTGCAGCCAACTCATGCCTAATACTACAGGCGTGTCCGACAGTTGGGTGACATTGAAGCTGATGACTTCTCGGTGATTCCCAATTTGCATCACCATCGGAGGCGTTTGCTTCACCACCTGCCCCCCCCAGCAATTCCCTGCCATCCACCGTGACAACCTTCAGGGGCAGCGTGGCTGGCAGTAGCGCTATGCTGTGTTGTTGAATGAAATCCAGTCCTATAAAGTCTGCGTTACTGCCAGAGTCAATGGTAATTGGTACTTCCATAGTGAGTCCATTGGGTAGCTGGAGCGATGCGGTGAGCTGCACCACTGGTTTGGGCGGGAGGGGGTCTGTGGGCTGCAAAATTTCTGGGGATTGCTTCACTGACTCGTCTGGCTGGGCCCCAGTGCCTCTTCCTCCAGCCAGACTCCGTCGTTTCCCTGCTGTGGTTCTCTCTGCTGAGTTGCTTCTGTTACTGTTGCGGAGGCTGCAGTGTGCTTGTGGAGCCTCTGGGGACACTCTTTCGCCATGTGCTGAGCACTGTCGCAGATGTAGCACTTCCTGTTCCCTCTAGGAGGCTTCGCTTTGACTGCTCCCGGTGTTAGGGCTCTGGTAGCTGACTGAGCCCTGGCGCCTCCAATCTCCATCGGTTCCTCTCCCCCTCCCTGCGGAGGCGTGGATTGCGCACGCGCTGCATCCTTGGGAAAGAGGGGAGGTGCTCTCGCTGGCGTGCGTCCCCAACGCCCTTCTTCTCTGCTCCATGGACGTTCTTCCAGGCGCACCCCAATCGACAGCGCCCTCTGTACCACCTCCTAAGTGCTCTGGGGTCTCTCCCCCCTTGCAATTTCGTCTTTCACATTTGCATTCAAGCCTTCCCAAAAAAGGTCTCTGACTGGAACAGAATCTTTTTCCCATCCCAGCGCATGGACCAATGCAAAAAAGCGGGAATGATACTGCCTTACACTGGCTCTCCCTTGTTTCAGCCCATGTATGTCTTTTCTGGCGATATCAATGTCTATATTTGATAAAAAACACGAATCCATCGCTTTAATGAATGCATCCGCACTTCGGAGCGCCGGATCCTTATCTCTCCACAGATTGCGCAGCCACGCTTTAGCTTCCCCATGCAAATGGGATAAGATAAATCCCACCTTCTCTTGCTCATCTCTAAAGTCTTTATCCAGCAGTTGCAGCGCAAACAGCACGTCTGCTCGGAAGTTAGGGTACTGCTGTAAATTCCCATCAAAATGAGATACAAGGCTGCCTCCTCTTTTCCCCAGCCCAATCCCCTCTGATTTGGGTCCCGGTTGCCCCTGCTTAGTAAGCACTTCCAACCTGGCTTGGAGATCCCTGCAGGCGGCAGCCGCTTCGTCTTCCCTTTTCCTGGATGCGAGTATCTCCGCGTTGAGTTGTGTCACTGCATTTTGCAGGGCTGCTATTTGCTGTTCTGTAATCATCTTGCCTGACTTTTGTGAGCTCGCGAAGCACCAATCTTCGCCCCTCGCTGCGTCCACTCACGTTGCGAGGTTTTTGGTGCAAAACGGAGATGGAGCTTACTGTCAGAGCTGGCTCCAGGTCCCAGCTCACAGAGGACCAACGCTAGCCGGTAGTAATGTACAAAAGTCTTTATTGAAGTACAGTTTCCATTTTCAAGCCGCAGCGCCCAGCTCTACGTCTTAGAGGCTAGACTGGCGAAGCTCCATCTGAGTCTCCACCCCCTGTACACCAGCTTAAGACTCTAACCTTACTCCACCTCTTCCGTCTCTCCTTTCTCCTCTGGGTCCTTCTGCCCCCCGGGGTATCCTCCTTTCTGGACTCTTCTGACGCTGACGCTGACCCCCCTGACTCCTCCCCCTCCCTTCGGCGGGCTTTAGGACCTGGCTCCCTATCCGGGCTGCCAACTGCGCCGCCCTCCTGTACATTTGAACTTGGCGCGCGCGCCCAGCCTTCAACCTTCCTCTTGACCGTTTCCTCGCTCTCCGATGGAGGCGTGGCCAATCCTGACTCCTCTCCTCCCGCTGGCGGTGAGCCTCCTGATCCCGATACCTGGGACTCCTCCCCCCTACTGCGCTCTGGTGGGGAAGCTGGTCCTGATTTCCAACTGCTGCTCTCTGAGTCCCCTCTGGCCCCTTCTTCCTGGGGTGTCCCCCTCGGCACCCCCCTTGCTCTGACCATGGGAGCCCCTTTCTGTGAATCTTCCAATTCGCTGGAAAGACTCAGAGACCTCGGACCGCTGTCATCGCTAACATTTCCTTCGGATTCCTCCCCCTCGCTCTCTATTTCCTCCCTTTCCTGTGCCTCTGCTCCTGAGCCCCTGACAGATGTGTTATGTGTTTTGTTTTTGTTTTCTGATTTTGATTTTTATTGATTTGTATTGTTTGACTGCTGTTTGTCTTTTTATTGCTTTCCCCCCTTCTTTTTCTCTCTATTTCTTTGTAATTTTAAAATTCTTAATAAATATCATAAAAAAAAGAAAGACGACAAATAAGCTTTGATTGGTCTTATTTCAATTCGCATGGTGTTTTTTGGGAGAGCACCAGAATCAGCCCCAACCAAAGCAAAAAGGTGTTTTGGGTGGCATCTACATAAAAAGAAGATGATAAAGCTCTGATTGGGCTTATTTCAAATCGGTGTTTTTGGGGTTAGAATGCACATTCACCCAAAAATAGCAGAGTGACATGTTTGTTATCAGCCAAAATCAAGCATAGGTGTTTTGGTTCAATCTCAATAGAAAGAGGACGAATAAGCTTGGATTGTTCTTTCGGTGTCCATTCACCCTAACCCTAACCCTAACCCTAACCCTAACCCTAACCCTAACCCTAACCCTAACCCTAACCCTAGCAAAGCGAAGTGTAATAAGCCTAAACAAAGCCAAACAGGTTGTTTTGGGTTCCAGCTACATAGAAAGAAAAATCTTGGATTTCGCTTATTTCAAGTCGTGTTCTTTGGTGTTAATGCACATTGACCCAGAAATCGCAAAGTGTGTGTAATGAGACCAAAATAACACACCGTCTTTTCACTTCCATATGCATAGAAAGAAGACAAATAAGTTTCATTGGGATTATTTCAATTCGCATGGTGTTTTTTGGGTGTGCACCAGAATCACCCCCAACCAAAGCAAAAAGGTGTTTTGGGTTCCATCTACATAAAAAGAAGATGATAAAGCTCTGATTGGGCTTATTTCAAATTGGTGTTTTAGGGGTTAGAATTCACATTCACCCAAAAATCACAGAGTGAAATGTTTGTTATCAACCCAAATCAAGCATAGGTGTTTTGGTTCCATCTCAATAGAAAGCGGACGAATAAGCTTGGATTGTCCTTTGGGTGTTCATTCACCCTAACCCTAACCCTAACCCTAACCCTAACCCTAACCCTAACCCTAACCCTAACCCTAACCCTAACCCTAACCCTAACCCTAACCCTAACCCTAACCTTAACCCTAACCCTAACCCTAACCCTAACCCTAACCCTAACCCTCACCCTCACCCTCACCCTCACCCTAGCAAAGCGAAGTGTAATAAGCCTAAACAAAGCCAAACAGGTTGTTTTGGGTTCCAGCTACATAGAAAGAAGAATCTTAGATTTCGCTTATTTCAAGTCGTGTTCTGTGGTGTTAATGCACATTGACCCAGAAATCGCAAAGTGTGTGGAATGAGACCAAAATAACACAACACCATCTTTTCGCTGCCATATGGGTAGAAAGAAGACAAATAAGCTTTGATTGGGATTATTTCAATTCGCATAATTTTTTTTGGGTGTGCACCAGAATCACCCCCAACCAAAGCAAAAAGGTGTTTTGGGTTCCATCTACATAAAAAGAAGAATCTTGTTTTTCACTTATTTCAAGTCGTGTTCTTTGGTGTTAATGCACATTGACCCAGATATCGCAAAGTGCGTGTAATGAGACCAAAATAACAAAACACCGTCTTTTCGCTTCCATATGCGTAGAATGACGACGAATAAGCTTTGATTGGGCTTGTTTCAATTCGCATGCTGTTTTTTGGGTGTGCACGAGAATCACGCCCAACCAAAGCAAAAAGGGGTTTTGGGTTCCATCTACACTGGTTCCTCTTCATCCTGGAGAAGAGTGATTAGTGGGGTACCACAGGTTCTGTCTTGGGCCTGGTCTTATTCAACATCTTTATCAACGACTTGGATGATGGACTCAAGAGCATCCTGATCAAATCTGCAGATGACACCAAACTGGGAGGGGTGGCTAACATCCCAGAGGGCAGGATCACACTTCAAAACGATCTTGACAGATTAGAGAACTGGGCCAAAACAAACAAGATGAACTTTAACAGGGAGAAATGTAAAGTATTGCACTTGGGCAAAAAAAATGAGAGGCACAAATACAAGATGGGTGACACCTGGCTTGAGAGTAGTACATGTGAAAAGGATCTAGGAGTCTTGGTTAACCACAAACTTTACATGAGCCAACAGTGTGACGCGGCAGCTAAAAAAGCCAATGCAATTCTGGGCTGCATCAATAGGAGTATAGCATCTAGATCAAGGGAAGTAATAGTGCCACTGTATTCTGCTCTGGTCAGACCTCACCTGGAGTACTGTGTCCAGTTCTGGGCACCACAGTTCAAGAAGGACACTGACAAACTGGAACGTGTCCAGAGGAGGGCAACCAAAATGGTCAAAGGCCTGGAAACGATGCCTTATAACGAACGGCTAAGGCATTTCTTAAACTTTTTCCAACAAAGAAGTTCTTTCACGCCCAGTCTCCTCCTACTTTCCCTGCGCGGAAGCCTTCTGCGCAAGGAGGGCATAGGCAGCAGAGGAACCTTCCTCGACCCGCTGGTCCCCGGCAAGGAGTCATGTGACTCCCTCTCAGATTCCCTCATCTTCCCCCCTTCTCCACTGGAGCTGAGCTGATTACCTTCCCCAGAAGATGGGCTGCCTCTCCCAATCCCGGGACGCTCTCTGGGATCCCTCTGGAGCAAAAAACACCATGCGAATTGAAATAAGCCCAATCAAAGCTTATTCGTCTTCTTTCTAGGCATATGGAAGTGAAAAGACGGTGTTGTGTTATTTTGGTCTCATTACACACATTTGCGATTTCTGTTTCAATGTGCATTAACACCAAAGAACATGACTTGAAACAAGCGAAATCCAAGACTCTTCTTTCTATGTAGCTGGAACCCATAACAACCTGTTTGGCATTGTTTAGGCTTATTACACTGCACTTTGCTATTTGTGGGTGAATGAACACCGAAAGAACAATCCAAGCTTATTTGTCCTCTTTCTATTCAGATGGAACCAAAACACCTATGCTTACTGTTCTGAGCAGTAAGCTGGCCCAAAGGTGACCGACTGCTGATGCCATGACACCACCGGGTTATGCAGTGCCAGCCAGCTCATTCCTACTACCATGACTAAAGGGAAGTTTTCCTTCTGCCCATACCTGCTGCATTTTGGGGAAGCCTTGCACCTTTTCTCTTGCATTCTGGGAAGTCTTGCTTATAATCTTTTCCCTGATTCTGCACACACTGTACAAACCTGTTCCAAACACCAAGACATTCTCTCCTTGTTCAGTCATCCTAAGCTCATGGAAAACAACATGACCCGCTCTTCATGCCTAGCTGACCACATCTACAGAACTTAATTGTTATATTGTTTCATGCCATGATCCATCATTAGTAATTGTTTGTGCCATATTAATCTCTAGGAGGCTTCATGCCTGTCTAGTTCTAGCTTCGATTCCCAGCCTTTAATCCATCGATAATAAATGATCATACGTAATCCTCACCTCTCACATGTAATTCCCGCCTCATGCTTATGTATCAACCAATCAGCGACAAGCACACCTGTGGCAATGTTTGTAATATTCAATAAAAGAGGCTCCCAGGGTCCACCCTGATCAGACGCCTCATGTTGCACCTGCCTCTCTCGTCTCCTGTGATTTTTCATTCCTACACATGACCGCTGTCTTTCCCCTTGACTTGGGCAGATCTGTCATAAAATCAATGGACACCACCTCCCATGGCCTTTCCGGTGTGGGTAAGGGTTCCAGTAACCCCGCGGGGGCAGCCCTTTCTCCCTTTGCCCTCTGGCATCGGTCGCACCCCCGTACATATTCTCTTACGTCTTCCCTCACCTTTGGCCACCAGAACTGCCTGGTGACAAGTAACATGGTCTTGTGCTGTTCAAAGTGCCCAGCTGTTGGGTTGTCGTGGAGTTGTTTAAGTACCTTCCCCCTCAAAGTCTCCCCCGCTACATACAGCGCCCCCTTATAGTACAATAGCCCTTCCTTTTCCTTGAACCCTCCATTGACCAAAATGGTCAAAGGCCTGGAAACGATGCCTTATGAGGAACGGCTAAGGGAGCTGGGCATGTTTAGCCTGGAGAAGAGGAGGTTAAGGGGTGATATGATAGCCATGTTCAAATATATTAAAGGATGTCACATAGAGGAGGGAGAAAGGTTGTTTTCTGCTGCTCCAGAGAAGCGGACACGGAGCAATGGATCCAAACTACAAAAAAGAAGATTCCACCTAAACATTAGGAAGAACTTCCTGACAGTAAGAGCTGTTCGACAGTGGAATTTGCTGCCAAGGAGTGTGGTGGAGTCTCCTTCTTTGGAGGTCTTTAAGCAGAGGCTTGACAACCATATGTCAGGAGTGCTCTGATGGTGTTTCCTGCTTGGCAGGGGGTTGGACTCGATGGCCCTTGTGGTCTATTCCAACTCTATGATTCTATCATTCTAAAACCGAAAGAACAATCCAAGCTTATTCGTCCGCTTTCTATTGAGATGGAACCAAAACACCTATGCTTGATTTGGGCTGATAACAAACATGTCACTCTGCGATTTTTGGGTGAATGTGCATTCTAACCCCCAAAACACCAATTTGAAATAAGCCGAATCAGAGCTTGATCATCTTCTTTTTATGTAGATAGAATCCAAAACACCCTTTTGCTTTGGTTGGGGGTGATTCTGGTGCACACCCAAAAAACACCATGCGAATTGATATAAGCCCAATCATAGCTTATTCGTTGTCTTTCTACGCATATGGAAGCGAAAAGACGGTGTGTTATTTTGGTCTCATTACACACACTTGGCGATTTCTGGGTCCATGTGCATTAACACCAAAGAACACGACTTGAAATAAGCGAAATCCAATATTCTTCTTTCTTTCTAGCTGGAACCCAAAACAACCTGTTTGGCTTGGTTTAGGCTTATTACACTTCGCTTTGCTAGGGATAGGGTTAGGGTTAGGGTTAGGGTTAGGGTGAGGGTTAGGGCTAGGGTAAGTGTTAGGGTTAGGGTTAATGAACACCGAAAGAACAAGCCAAGCTTATTCGTCCTCTTTCTATTGAGATGGATCCAAAACACCTATGCTTTATTTGGGCTGATAACAAACATGTCACTCTGCGATTTTTGCGTGAATGTGCATTCTAACCCCAAAATCATCAACTTGAAATAAGCCCAATCAGAGCTTTTTATGTCGATGCAACCCAAAACACCTTTCTGCTTTGGTTGGGCGTGATTCTGGTGCACACCCAAAAAACACCATGCTAATTGAAATAAGCCCAATCAAAGCTTATTCGTCGTCTTTCTACGCATATGGAAGCGAAAAGACGGTGTTGTGTTATTTTGGTCTCATTCCACACACTTTGCGATTTCTGGGCCAATGTGCATTAACACCAAAGAACACGACTTGAGGGGGACTTCCGGGTTGGTGCCTCCGGAAATGGCGGAATTCCTCTGATCGGGAGGAATTTGCCCCGTGGGAATTTGGGTCTGGCCGCCACGGCGAAGGTGGAGACCCGTAAAAAATCACAGGCGGGAGAAGCCTGTGAGCGTGGGATTCAGCGGGCACCTTTTGCGCCTCCCCTACTCGCGGGGAAGCATGGTTTCGGGGTTCCGGAGTGACGTGGGGTGAGCGGCGCGGTGCTTCGAATCGTCTGCTTCTTCCACGGAGCGAAGCCGCATAGCTGTTGCCGGAGAGCACTGACTTTTTCCTGTGGACAATTTGACTTCAAAGTAATTACCCGTGAGTAGAGCTGAAGTGGGAGAATTGGATTTTTAAACGTTTAATTTGGCATCGAAACGGGGAGGTTCAATACAGGAAGTCCGCCTCCCCCTTTTGTAAATAGACTGAAGCAATGAGGTTGCAAGCTGAAGTCTTGGAAAGCCTTTTGTAAAAGACTAAATTTCCATCGGCAAAGAACATTAAACCCCCCCTTGGAGACAGGAGTAGAGGGGGGGGAAGTGGTGGACTGAATATGCCTGTAGGAGAGAGCGAAGAGAGCTAAAATACTGACGCTCTGACGCTGGAAACGGGCTGCTAGCAGGATTGATGTCTTTTGGAATGTTCATTGACAGCGTTTAGAACGTTCATTGACAGTTAGCTAAACAAGAGAATACATTGTTTCTATTGTCTCCGGCTGTTTTTTAAAAAGGAGTAAAAGTAACTGAAAACTGAAACTAACTTTGGATTATTGGAACTGTGTTTAAAAGAGGACATTACTGACTAATACAAATAGAAACTGTTTCCCCCTAGTGGAAGCTTCTGAAACTGGTTGCTTTACAAGAGCTGGGCTAGGGGAATTTCCAGCTGCAAGATAAAAAACTGTGAGACTCTGGGATTGACCTTGAATCTTTTAAGTGTTATGGCAAATGGAAAGGTCTGGGAGGACTTGGCAGCAACCCAGGAGAGGCTCAACATCAGGCCTACCTACCTCTTTGGCTGCTGCTTCTGTACCAGTACACTCAAAACCAAGAGGAATGTCGACAGAAGAGGCCTTAGTGGTTGCATTAGTGAAGATAAACGATTCACTGGAACAGCTTCATAAGAAAACAGAGGTGATAAATGCGAAAGTGGATGCTGCAAATATTAAAATTGACTCAATTGCAGAAAGTATAAATAATCTGGGACAAAAGGTGAATACCAATACAGAAACCATCCAGAAATTGATACAGGAATCTACTTTGATACGGCAAACTGCGGATGAAGCCAGGGAGAAAGCCGTTGCTGCTGAATGTAAAACAACACAACTGGAGAGAGAGAGAGTCCCAGCCCTACAGAGGCAACTTGATGAACATAAGTTGACGCTTGTTATGATTGAACTTAAAGAAAAACAGATGAATTTGAGGATCAGAGCCCTACCTGAATTGGAGAAGGAAAGCTTGACAGAGTTTCAGGAGGAGACAGGACTAACATCGGTTGAGAAAGAGAGGTATTTGGGGGTTAGCGTGACTGCCAAAAATGTGAATCTATTTAAGGATAATTGTGAAGGACGTTGGATTGAAGTGAAGGGAGATTTGGAAATATGGACAAATTTGAAGTTGTCATTGTTGGGCCGAGTTGCTGTGGTGGGGATGAGTGTTGCTGTGTTGCCGGGGATGTTGCTTTTGTTTCAAACATTGCAAGTTTCGGATGGGATGGATTGTTTCAGGAGGTGGCAGAGGGATGTTTCCAGATTTGTTTGGCAGGGCAAGAAGCCTTGAGTAAAATTTAAGATATTGACTGATGCCAAAGAAGGAGGTGGATTTGCCCTGCCAGACTTTAAACTTTGTTGTGAACCAGCTGCTTTTTGCTGGCTGAGAGAATGGCTGCTTCTTGAAAACACTGAAGTGTTGGATAATGGCAGATGAAGTTGATGGACTATATGGAATTGGCGGAAATGACTGGAAAAATCCAAGACCAGGGAGAAGAGTCGGTGGAAGAAGACTGGAAAAAGTTTAAAGACTATTTACAGAAATATTGTAAAATTAATGAATGTTAGAAGAATGTTGGAATGAAGTTATATGGCTTTAGTAGAAATGTTATAAGGAATTAAGTATAAACAGAGTAATAGAATATTAAAGGAAAAAATAAGGCTAGAATGTGTTAAGATAATTATAGGATAGAAAACAGAGAAGATGGAAAGGAATTGCTGAAACAATCAACAGAAGTGGAATACAAAAAGGGAGGTGTGAGGAGGTCGTTGAAATAAGTGAATGAAAGATAAGATATTGAAAATGTTTGAGGTGTTTTAAACTGTTTTTGTTTGTTTTTGTTCTGGTTTGTTAGTTTAATGTGTTAGTGTTATGTAGTCTTTTTGTATTGTATTGTATTGTATTGTTCTTTTTTTTTGGTAGTGTTTAAATGGTTGGAAAAGTAATAAAGATACCCCTGCCCGTACGGGCCAGTCTTGACAGACTCTAGGGTTGTGCGCCCATCTCACTCAAGAGGCCGGGGGCCAGCGCTGTCCAGAGACACTTCCGGGTCACGTGGCCAGCGTGACGAAGCTGCTCTGGTGAGCCAGAGCCGCACACGGAAACGCCGTTTACCTTCCCGCTAGTAAGCGGTCCCTATTTATCTACTTGCACCCGGGGGTGCTTTAGAACTGCTAGGTTGGCAGGCGCTGGGACCGAACAACGGGAGCGCACCCCGCCGCGGGGATTCGAACCGCCGACCTTTTGATCGGCAATCCCTAGGCGCTGAGGCTTTTACCCACAGCGCCACCCGCGTCCCTGCGCCACCCGCGTCCCCTGGAAAAGTAATAAATATTATAAAAAAAACCCAACAACAACCAAGAACACGATTTGAAATAAGCGAAATCCAAGATTCTTCTTTCTATGTAGCTGGAACCCAAAACAACCTGATTGGCTTTGTTTAGGCTTATTACACTTCGCTTTGCTATTTGTGGGTGAATGAACACGGAAAGAACAATCCAATCTTATTCGTCCCCTTCTATTGAGATGGAACCAAAACACCTATGCTTCATTTGGGCTGATAACAAACATTTCACTCTGCGATTTTTGGGTGAATGTGCATTCTAACCCCAAAAACACCATTCTAAAATAAGCCCAATCAGGGACTTCCGGAGGCGGCGCGAAACGGCAATGGCGGTCCTCTTCGCGCAGTGAAGAGGGGCTCCGCGGGAAAGGGTCGTCCGCTACGGCAAAGCGGAGACCCGCTAAGAAAAACCACAGGCAGAGTGAGCCTGTGGTCGTGGGACTCAGCGGGCACCAAGAGCTACCTCGGAAACGAAGAAGGGACCCCGTAAGGGGCTCCGGAACGTGGAGGGGGTAGCGGTGCTGTGAGTTCATCGCTCTTTCCGCGGAAGTGAAGCCGTGCGGCTGCTGCTGATGAGCGCTGACCTTTCTTCCTTGAACATCCGATTTGAAACAACATACTCGTGAGTAGGATTCCTGAGATTTGTGAATCTAAATTTCTGAAATTCGGCCGAAAGCGGGAGACGTTAAAAAGGAAGTCCGTCTTCTGGCTCTGCTTAAAGTACCAAGCAAAGGGCTACAAAGCTGAAGCGTTGAGAGGGGTTTTAAAAGAAGCTGGAGTATATCTTGCAAATTCGGATTTGATTATATAAAAGTTAAAAACTGTATTTCTATAAGGGGACATAGATCGTGATCCTCTTCCTTTCTTTTTGTGGATTACAAAGTCTCGAAACCCAGCTCCCGGGCTGTCTGGATACAAAAGGACCATCAGATTGCGGTAACTGTGTATAAAGTTATAACGTTACATTGGGGCTTCTTTCTAAGTTACAAATAAGGAACTGTTGCATGCACCATTGTTAAGAACTCTCACTTTCTGCAAGTTTAAAGTGAACTTTTGAAGGTTTTCCCCTTTGGTTTTGTTTTGTTTCTTTTTAATTTTTAACTTGGGAACTTAATGGTGGAAACTTTTTACTTTTTCTTCTAACTTTTGGGGAGCTCCCCCTACTGGACTGTGGAATATCTAATCTCTGGGAACTGCTGGTTGTTTTTGTAATTCTTCTGCCTGGATGTTTATGTCTTGGTTTGCTTTTCCCATGGGATTTACAATTTGACCTTGATACATGGACAGCTGTGGAATGAGTGGTGCTGCAAAAACAAGGGCTGCCAAAAAAGCAAAACAAACTGAACTATTGGAATCAACTTTGCCTGTGCAGCCTCGTAGATCATCTGTTCCAATTGTCTCAGGTCTGCAAGAAGGAGAATCTAAACAGCCAGCCTTTAGGGACATGGCCCCAGGAGGGCTGGATCCAGTATCTAAAGAAATATTGGACCAGCTGGCTGCCTTAAATAAGAAAGCGGATGAACAGGCGACTAAATTTGACCAAGTGACAGCTACAATTAATAAATTGACCGACCAAGTTGCTCAAAACACACAGGCAATTGGAAATCTTCAATTAACAACAGCAGAAAATCACAAATTAGCTGAAGAAGCAAATTTAAAAGCAGACCAAAATAAAAAGAAGATAGAGGAAGTAAGAGGAGAAGTAAGACCACTGAGAAGACAGATCAATGAACAGCAAGCTTATCTGTCCATGGCAGAATTGAAAAATCGGGAAAGCAACCTTAGGCTTAGGAATATACCAGAACTTGAGAAAGAAGATTTGATTGGTTACCTGACTGCAGAAATATCAAAGTTCTGGGGCCTAGCAGAAGAGAAGGACTTTAAAATCGTCACCGCCTTTAGATTGGGAAGAGTGGCTAAGAAGGATAAACCAAGAGATTGCTTGATCATTTTGAGATCTAAGCAAGAAAAAGATAATATACTCGGCCTCCATTTTAAAAATACACTGGTGATTCAGGGAAAGACAGCAGAAATCTTTAGAGACATACCGAAACAATTGTTGGACTTAAGAACCACATATAAAGATCTTGCAAGCTTATTGAGAAACAACACAATTCCCTATAGGTGGGAATTCCCTCAAGGACTATCTTTCAACATCAAAGGGAAAAAAGTGAGAATTAGATCAGTAGAGGACCAAGAAAGGTTCCTGAACGACTACGGGGAGGACCTTCGGAAAGGAGTAGCAGGAGCCTGGTCACTACCTCCGCCTGGCTCAACACCGATCCCACCTCCAGACATAGACGACAAGGGAGACACCCCTACTGGCTGACAAATTGATTCAGGATGTCTCTGCAGCTACTTAGTTGGAATATTCACGGCGCAAATTCCCCTGAGAAACGAAAAAGGATCTTTCATATATTGAGAAAAGAACAATTGGATATTATCTGTCTGCAAGAAACACATGTGACTAGGCTCCATAGGAGAGTTTTAATTAATAAAAGACTAGGCCAAGAATTTATTTCATCAGACAAAGTCAAGAAAAGAGGAGTAGTGATTTATGCAAAGGAGAACCTAGCACCAAAGTTTTTGTTTAAAGATGAACAAGGAAGAATCCTGGCGATTGAAATACAAATACAAGGAGAAAAATTTTTGATAGTAGGAATATATGCACCAAATGAAGGGAAATCGGAATTTTACAAAAAGCTGCATGAGATAATGCTGGATCATATTGACTATACTAACATCATTTTGATGGGAGACATGAATGGAGTGGTCTCCACCTATATGGATAAGTCACAAAACCAAAATTTGACTAAAGATGGCAGACTACCTAAAACTTTTTTTGAACTAACAGACAACATGGACTTGACTGACATTTGGAGGACAAAAAACCCACTAGGTAAAGAAGGGACATTCTTTTCTGAGGCCCACCTTTCATGGACAAGAATCGACCAAATCTGGATAACTAGAGGGCTGGCACCTAAGACTAAAAAAATAGAGATCTGCCCCAAAACTTGCTCCGACCATAACGCCTTGAAAATGGATTTGAGACTTACACCAGCTGGATCTTTCAGATGGAGAATGAATGACACTTTGTTTAGAGATCAGGAGATCATGAAGAAGGCCCAAAAAACGTTGAAGGATTACTTTGAGATAAATTTGAACACTTCGGTGGAAAAGAAAACAATCTGGGACGCGAGTAAAGCAGTTATGAAAGGGTTTCTGATTCAACAGAATTCTATCAAGAAAAAACTCTGGAATGGGAAAAAAGATAAGATATTAGAGAAGATAAGAGATGGTGAAAAGAGGCTTAGACTTAATCCAAAGTCAAAAGAAGTGTTAAGAGAAATCAAGTTTCACCAAACACAATATGCGAAATTGATAAATCAAGAGGTTGAATGGAAAATTAAACAAATGAGACAAAGATCGTTTGAATCAGCAAATAAATGTGGAAAATTATTAGCATGGCAGTTGAAAAAGAGACAAAAATTGAATTTTATTACCAATCTGGAGGTTGAAGGAGAAAGTATTCAGAAACCAGAAGAAATTAGAAAGTGTTTCCAGAGATACTTTAAAAAATTGTTTACCCAAGGACCTCAGGCAGAGACCGAGATAAACCAATTTATAAAAAGTAATGGACTGCAAAAATTATCTCAAGATAAACAAACAACCCTGAATTACAGAATAACACAACAGGAAATTGAAAGTGCCATCCAGAACATGCAATTAGGCAAATCCCCAGGTCCAGATGGACTCACCTCCAAGTATTATAAGGTATTAAAGGACTATTTGACCCAGCCACTAATGGAAGCATGTAATCAAATTATGGAGGGGAAGGGGGCACCAGAATCGTGGAAAGAAGCCTTCATCACTTTGATACCAAAATTGGAATCTGAAAAGACTCAACTTAAGAACTACCGTCCCATCTCACTCCTGAACGTGGATTATAAAATTTTCGCTGATATTTTGGCAAGTAGATTCAAAAAAGTTTTAAATGAAGTAATTCATAAAGATCAAGCAGGCTTTCTCCCTGGTAGACATTTGTCTGACAACACTAGGAATATTATTGATGTTTTGGAGTTATTGCAGACAAATATGAACACGAAAGCAGTGTTAATTTTTATAGACGCAGAGAAGGCCTTTGACAATATATCTTGGAAATTTATGAAGAGAAACTTGGAAGGGATGGGAGTGGGAAGGGCGTTCCAAAATGGTATAGAAGCAATCTATTCAGAGCAAAAGGCTAAACTGATAGTGAACAATGTGGTGACAGAAGAGTTCAAAATTGAAAAAGGGACACGACAGGGGTGCCCCTTATCACCTCTGTTATTTATCTCTGTCCTGGAGGTGCTGCTGAATTTGATCAGGAAGGATCAGCTGGTGGAAGGAATACAGGTCGGAGGAAAACAATACAAACTGAAAGCTTTTGCAGATGACTTGGTTTTAACACTACAGGAGCCAGAACCTAGTACAAAAAGAGTTTTAGAACTAATTCATGAGTTTGGTCGGGTGGCGGGATTCAAGTTGAATAAACAAAAAACTAAGGTCTTGACAAAAAACTTGACACCTTTAGAAATAGATGGGTTCCAGAAGGAAACGGAGTTAAATGTGGTTAAAAAAGTGAAGTACCTGGGGGTCAATTTGTCTGGTAAAAATTTGAATTTATTCAAAGATAATTATGAAAAATGTTGGTCAGAAATCAAAAAGGATTTAGAAATTTGGTCAAGACTAAAACTTTCCTTGTTGGGAAGAATCGCAGCTGTAAAGATGAATGTATTGCCAAAGATGTTATTTTTGTTTCAAACCCTGCAGATCGTGGACAGAGTGGAATGTTTTGGAAAGTGGCAGAAGGACATCACGAAGTTTGTCTGGCAGGGCAAAAAGCCCCGGATAAAACTTAAAATATTAACAGATGCAAAAGAAAGAGGGGGATTTGCCCTGCCGGACTTAAGGCTATACTATGAGGCTGCATCCTTCTGCTGGATGAAGGATTGGTTTTTATTAGAAAACACTGATGTCCTAGATCTGGAAGGGTTTAACAATGCTTTTGGATGGCATGCATACTTGTGGTATGACAAGGTAAAGGTTCATAAATTGTTCAAGAACCATATTGTCAGGAAAGCTTTATTTATTGTCTGGACTAAATATAAGGACTTACTTGAAAACAAGACCCTGAGGTGGCTATCACCAATGGAGGCAAAGGCCTCAAAAAGACTTAATATGGAGGGTGATTGGGCAAAATACTGTGAGATAATAGAAAAAGTTGGAGATAACTGGAGGTTGCAGAGTTTAGAAAAATTGAAAGATAAGGTGCGAGACTGGTTACACTATGCCCAAATTCAAGAGACTTTTAAAAAGGATAAAAAGATTGGTTTCCAGGTGGAAAAATCGAAATTAGAGACAGAATTACTTGAACCTAAGACGAAAGTGCTTTCAAGAATGTATAACTTGCTGCTTAAATGGAACACTCAAGATGAGATAGTTAAATCAGCCATGATAAAATGGGCTCAAGACATTGGGTACAACATTATGTTTGAAGACTGGGAAAGGTTATGGAACACCGGTATGAAATTCACGGCATGTAATGCCTTGAAAGAAAACATTATGAAAATGATATACAGGTGGTACATGACCCCAGTCAAACTTGCAAAGATATATCATCTGTCTGACAATAAGTGTTGGAAGTGTAAGGAGGCTGAAGGAACATTCTTTCACCTCTGGTGGACATGCCCGAGGGTGAAGGCCTTCTGGGAAATGATTTATAATGAGTTGAAAAAGGTATTTAAGTATACCTTTCACAAGAAACCAGAGGCCTTCCTCCTGGGCATTGTGGGCCAGAGAGTGTTAAAGAAGGATAGAACTTTCTTTTTATATGCAACTACAGCAGCAAGAATTCTTATAGCCAAATATTGGAAGGCGCAGGAGTTACCCACGCTGGAAGAGTGGCATACGCAACTGATGGACTACATGGAATTGGCCGAAATGACTGGCAGAATCCGAGACCTGGGAGAAGAGGCAGTGGAAGAGGACTGGGAAAAATTTAAGGACTATTTACAAAAATACTATAAGTTATATGAATGTTGAGAATTTGCTAAGCTTTGGGAAAACAAGCTTCAGCAATTAAATTTGATTATGGTGGAAACTAAGTTATGACTGTGAAATGACTAAAGTTTAGAGTTACGTTTTTATTCTTAGGATTGATGAAAAAGTGAGCTAACAACAAGTACCCTAAATCTAAAATACAATTAGATGAAAGTACAAAAACGCATGAAACAAGGTATCAATTTGCTGTTATAATTTTTTTTCTTTTTTATTGTAAAGAATGCAGGGTGTGGAGGATGTGGGGAAGTCCAGTGGATTATGAAAAACTGTTTGGAAAATGTGAATTCCTTTTCTTTTTTTTTTAATCTTCTTTTCTTCTTTTTTGTAAAGTCGCTTTTGCTGAGTTATTGACGATGTATTTGACCTTTGAAAAAAGCAATAAAAAATATTATTATAAAAAAA
Organism: Podarcis muralis; assembly: GCF_964188315.1. NCBI lineage: Eukaryota > Metazoa > Chordata > Lepidosauria > Squamata > Lacertidae > Podarcis > Podarcis muralis. The sequence continues at coordinate 27,958,683 of NC_135674.1, forward strand.
AATAAAAAAATAAGCCCAATCAGAGCTTTATCATCTTCGTTTTATGTAGATGGAACCCAAAACACCTTTTTGCTTTGGTTGGGGGTGATTCTGGTGCACACCCAAAAAAGACCATTGTCAGGGTTGCTTCAAGATCCTAGCTCACAGAGGATCACGCTAGCCAACAGTCATTAAGTAAAAGTCTTTATTGAGTTACAGTTTCCATTCTCAAGCTGCTGCGTGCAACCCTACGTCTAGTAGCTAGATCGGCGAAGCTCCGTCTGAATCTCCGCCCCTCGTACACCAACTTAATATCCTAGCCCTGCTCCACCTTTTCCGCCTGACTGTTCTTCTCTGGGTCCCTCTGCCCCCCTGGGTCTCTTCCTTCCGGGATTCTTCGGACGCTGACCCCCCGGACTCTCCTGTCTCCTTGCGCCGGGCTTTAGGACCCGGCTCTCTTTCCGGGCTGCCTACTGCGCCTCCTTCCTGTGCATTTGAACTTGGCGCGCGCGCCCAACCTTCCACCTTCCGTCTAACCGTTTCTTCGCTCCCAGATGGAGGTGTGGCCACCCCTGACTCGTGCCCTCCCTCCTGCTGTGAGCTGCCAGCGCTTGCCCCCTGGCTCCTTTCCTCTTCCCTGTTCTCTGGCGGTGACGCTGGACCCGATCTCCAACTGCTCTCCTCTGATTCCCCTCTGGCTCTATCTCCCTGGGGTGCCCCCCTAAACTCCCCCCTTGCCTTGGCCACTGGTGCTCCTTTCTGTGAATCCTCCGACTCACTGGAGAGACTCGGAGATCTCGGGTCGTCGTCATCGCTCATCCTTTCTTCTGCCTCCTCCCCTTCGCTCTCTGTTTCCTTCCTTGCCCTTGCCTCTGCTCCTGAACCCCTGACATCCATCCCCCCCTCGAAGCCCCCCACTCCCCCTTCCCCTCCTTCCGGTGCTGGAGCTGGGTGCTGCTGCGTCAAGGAGACGAATGTCGGGTACCGTTCGGTTCCCGTAGCGGGCCTCCCTCCGAAGTCTTCCGGTTCTTCCTCCCTTCTCTCGTCGACGACGGTCACCTCTGCTTCCATCTCTGTGCCGCCGTGCTCGAAACCTGGATCGTCCCCGAAAATGTCCATGTCCGTCTCTCCCTCGCTTCCTCCAGGCGGCGTTGCTCGGCCTGGACCTTCTTGCCACTTCCTGCGCCACTGTTCCTCTGGTTTGTCGTCCCACCAATACGAGGGTTCTGAGGCAGATCCCGAGGGCGACCCCTCCGGGGAACGGACGTCTCGTATCGGGTCCTCGTCCGAGTCGAACCCCCGGAACGTGCTGCCCGAAAGCGTGGGTGTGAAAAGCCAGTCGTCGAAAAAGTCTGCTGGCATCGGTCTATGTGGGAAGAGGGCATGAAACTCGTCTTTGAGCAGAGGTTCGTCCAAGGCGTAGTCCGGCACCCAACTGTTCGCACTGGCCGGGGTGCCCTCCCTGGCGAGAAAGTATTCTACCCCTTCTTCCCCCCATCTGGAATCCAAAATCTCTGTGACTTCGTTGATGCGCTCCTTCTGTGCCACTCCTGCGTGCCCTGTTCTGTCTCTGGCCGGACTCTGCGCCGTTCCGGGTTCCTGAAACCTGTGCGGTGCCTTGTAGGGAGTGAGCACCGATCTGTGGAATACCGGATGCATTCTGGAACCCTCCGGAAGCGCCAGCCTGAAGGCCACCGGGTTGACCTGCTCTTCGACTTGATAGGGCCCCAGTTGCTTATGCCCTAGTTTCTTCTTGGCCAACGACCTGGCCGGCACTGCGTGGGCTGCTAACCAGACCCAGTCCCCCACGTGTAGCTCTTCGCCAACCCTTCTGCGTTTGTCCGCTTGTACCTTGTATGCGTGCTTGGCCAGTTCCAGGTGGCGCCTCAGCTGATCGTGGACTTCCTGCAGTTCCGACGCGAACGCATCTGCCGTCTGCGGCTCCCCTTCCCCCAGCCTTTCCAGTCCCGGGAAGGTTCTGGGGTGCCTCCCGTTGTTGGCGAAGAACGGTGTGACCCCCGTGGACACGTGCTTCGTGTTGTTGTAAGCGAACTCGGCGAGCGGCAGGTAATCCACCCATGTCGCAGGCTGTTGATTTGCATAACACCTCAAGTACTGCTGCATGATGGCATTGACCCGCTCTGCTTGCCCGTTGGTTTGCGGGTGTCTCGCCGACGCCAGGTTGATCTTGACGTTCAGGAAGCCCATCAGCCGCTGCCAGAAATTTGAGATGAACTGCCGCCCCCGGTCGGACAGAATAGACCGTGGCAGACCGTGAACCTTGAACACGTGGTCTATGAACAGTTTGGCGGTGTGTTCCGCCGTGGCCACCTTCGCACACGGAATGAAATGTGCCATCTTGGAGAACAAGTCCACCACCACCAGCACTGCCGTCTTGCCCCTCGAGCTGGGCAGATCCGTGACAAAGTCCAGGGCCACCCTCTCCCAAGGTTCGGCCGGAGTTTGCAGCGGTTCCAACAGTCCGGCCGGCGGTCTAAGTACTGGCTTCGCCCTCTGGCAGGTGTCACACCTCGCCACGTAGTCCGCGACCTCCCTTCTCATTCCAGGCCACCAGAAATCCCTGGCTACTAGTTCCACCGTCTTCTCCTTGCCGAAGTGCCCTGCAGTGGGCGCGTCGTGCATCTGCTGCAGCACCTTGGCGCGAAGTTCGTCTCCCGGCACGTAGATGGCCCCTTTACGGATGAGCAATCCCTCTCTTAGCTGGAAACCGTCGGCCGCTGCTTTGCCCCTTTGCACCTCTGAGATCTTTGCTTGCGCGAAGGAGTCCCCCTGCAACGCTCGTCGCACCGCCTCCAGATCCACGGTTGCCGCGGCGCACGCCCACACTGTTGGTGCGAAGATGTGCATGGCGGCCGCTGGCGTTGCTTCCTCCAGATACTGTGGCTTGCGGGAGAGAGCGTCCGCCATGATGTTGGTGTCCCCCGGGACATACTCTATTCGGAAGTCGAAGTTCGCAAAGAACTCAGCCCAACGTATCTGCCTTTGGTTCAGGAACTGTGCCGTGCGCCAGTGCTCTAGGTTCTTGTGGTCCGTGCAAACCTGCACCGTGTGCTTGGCGCCGATCAGAAAGTGCCTCCACGCCTTGAACGCTGCATGAATGGCCAGCAACTCCCTGTCCCATATGGTGTAGTTCTGCTCGGACTTGCTGAGCTTCCTGGAGTAAAACGCTCCCGGTCGCCACACCCCCTGCGGGTCTTTCTGCAGCAGGACCGCCCCCACGGCTCTGTCCGAGGCGTCAGTCTCCACCCTCATCGGCTTGCTGGGGTTGACATGAAGCAGCTGCTCTTCCGACGCGAAGAGACGCTTGAGTGCCTGAAAGGACTGTTCCGCCTGCTCTGTCCAAATGAACTTCTTTTTCTTGGAGCTAAGCGTGTCAGTGATGGCCGCCGTCTGCATAGCGAAGCCCTTGATAAACTTGCGATAGAAGTTTGCAAAGCCGACAAACCGTTGGACCTCCTTCCGGTTGCGCGGGCTCTTCCAATCCAACACCGCTCGAACCTTGGCGCTGTCCATGGCGAGCCCCTTGTCAGACAGCTTGTAGCCCAGAAAATCCACCTCCGTCACGTCAAATTGGCACTTCTCCAGCTTGGCGTAGAGCCTATGGTGCTTCAGCCTGTTCAGTACTTCCTTGACGTGTTTGTCATGCTCCTGTTGCGACTCCGAAAAGATCAGGATGTCATCTAAGAAACAGACGCACGTCTTGTAGAGAAGTCCTGCCAACACGTGATGCATGAATGCTTGAAAAACGTGGGAGCCATTTTGCAATCCAAAAGGCATAACTCTATATTCGTAGGTCCCCAGTGGCGTGAACATGGCTGTTTTCCACTCGTCTCCCTCCCGCATGCGAATGAGGTTGTACGCACCTCGCAGATCCAATTTGGTGAACACTCTGCCCTTCCGCACCTTTGCGAGGAGGTCGTCAATTCGGGGCATGGGGAAGTCCGACGGCTTAGTCACACTGTTCAAGATCCTGTAATCCACTACGAGCCTCTTTTGGGGCGTATCCCGCTTCTTAACGAAGAACACCGGGCTGCCTCCCACCGCCTTGGACTCTCGGATGAAACCGCGCTCCAAATTATGATCTATGAACTCCTTGAGTTCTTGCAGCTCGTCCTCTGACATGGAATACAGTTTCCCCTTAGGCAGCGCCGCCCCTGGCAGCAGGTCAATCTTGCAGTCATATGGCCTGTGAGGGGGTAGCCTGTCTGCCTCCTTCTCGCAGAAAACTTCCAAAAATTCTGCGTACTTGTGGGGAATCGCTTGCAGCGTGCCTAGCAGTAGCTGTGACTCCTCTTCCTCTCCTTCCTGCCTGGGCACGATGCAGTGTTCAGCACAAAAGGAAGAGCCGAAGGTCAGCTGCCTCTGGTACCAAGCCAGCGTTGGGCTGTGTTTGTCCAGCCAACTCATGCCCAACACAATGGGCGTGTCCGACAATTGAGTGACGTTGAAGCTGATGACTTCTTGGTGATTCCCAAGTCGCATCACCATCGGTGGCGTCTGCTGCACCACTTGCCCTCCTAGCAGCTCCCTGCCATCCACCGTGACCACCTGCAGGGGCAGTGTGGCCGGCAGCAACTGTATAGCATGCTGGTTGACAAAGTCCTGCCCCATAAAGTCCGCATTGCTGCCTGAGTCAATGGTGATTGGCACGTCCATGGTGATGCCATTGGGCAGCTGGAGCGACGCGGTGAGCCTCACCACTGGTTTGGGCGGGAGGGGGTTCACGGGCTGTAAAATCTCTGGGGACTGCATCATTAATACGTCTGGCTGGGCCCCAGTGCCTCTTCCTCCAGCCAGACAGCGTCGTTTCCCTGCTGTGGTTCTCCTTGCTGCGTTGCTGCAGTCGCCATTGCTGAGGCTGCAGTGAGCTTGTGGAGCCTCTGGGGACACTCTTTCGCCATATGCCCTGGCTCCTCACAGACGTAACACTTCCTGTTCCCTCTAGGAGGCTTCGCTTTCACTGCTGCTGGTGCTAGGGCTCTGGTTGCTGACTGAGCCCTGGCACCTCCAACCTCCATCGGTTCAGCTCCTCCCCCTGGCGGAGGCGTGGATTGCGTACGTGCTGCTTCTCTGGGAAAGAAGGAGGAGCCCCTGGCTGGTTCGCGCCCTCCACGCCCTTCGTCCCTGCTCCACGGACGTCCTTCCAGCCGTACCCCCACTGCCAGCGCCCTCTGCACGACCTCCTGGGTGGTCCGGGGTCTCTCCCCCCTCGCAATCTCATCTTTTACAGAGCTGTTTAGTCCCTCCCAGAAAAGGTCTCTTACAGGGGTCGCATCTCTGTCCCATTCTAGGGCACTGGCCAAGGCGAAAAAGCGGGCATGGTACTGCCGTACGCTGGCCCTTCCCTGCTTCAGTCCATGAATCTGTTGCCGAGCAAGATCCACGTCAATGCTTGATAAAAAACACGCATCCATCGCTTTAATAAAGGCATTCGCATTTTGGAGCGCCGGATCGTTATCCCTCCATAAATTGCGCAGCCATGCTCTGGCATCCCCATGCAAATAAGACATGATGAACCCCACTTTCTCTTGCTCATCTCTAAAATCTTTACTCAGCAGTTGCAGTGCACACAGTACGTCTGCTTTAAAATTGGGATACTGTTGCAGGTTCCCATCGAAGTGAGAGACCAGACCGCCTGTGCGTCTCCCCAACCCAATCCCCTCTGGTTTGGGTGTCTGTTGCCCTTGCTTCGTAAGCACTTCCAACCTGACCTGGAGATCCCTGTAGGCGGCAGCTGCGTCCTCCTCTCTCTTCCTGGATGCGAGAGCCTCGGCATTCAGCTGTGACACTGCTTCTCTGAGTTCCGCTATCTGCTGTTCAGCCGTCATGTCGGCTGCCGTTCGTGAGCTCACTAGTAGGCACCTGCTTCTCTCCTCTCCTCGAGGCTGTAGATGCCCACAATACGTGAGACGGAGCTTACTGTCAGGGTTGCTTCAAGATCCTAGCTCACAGAGGATCACGCTAGCCAACGGTCATTAAGTAAAAGTCTTTATTGAGTTACAGTTTCCATTCTCAAGCTGCTGCGTGCAACCCTACGTCTAGTAGCTAGATCGGCGAAGCTCCGTCTGAATCTCCGCCCCTCGTACACCAACTTAATATCCTAGCCCTGCTCCACCTTTTCCGCCTGACTGTTCTTCTCTGGGTCCCTCTGCCCCCCTGGGTCTCTTCCTTCCGGGATTCTTCGGACGCTGACCCCCCGGACTCTCCTGTCTCCTTGCGCCGGGCTTTAGGACCCGGCTCTCTTTCCGGGCTGCCTACTGCGCCTCCTTCCTGTGCATTTGAACTTGGCGCGCGCGCCCAACCTTCCACCTTCCGTCTAACCGTTTCTTCGCTCCCAGATGGAGGTGTGGCCACCCCTGACTCGTGCCCTCCCTCCTGCTGTGAGCTGCCAGCGCTTGCCCCCTGGCTCCTTTCCTCTTCCCTGTTCTCTGGCGGTGACGCTGGACCCGATCTCCAACTGCTCTCCTCTGATTCCCCTCTGGCTCTATCTCCCTGGGGTGCCCCCCTAAACTCCCCCCTTGCCTTGGCCACTGGTGCTCCTTTCTGTGAATCCTCCGACTCACTGGAGAGACTCGGAGATCTCGGGTCGTCGTCATCGCTCATCCTTTCTTCTGCCTCCTCCCCTTCGCTCTCTGTTTCCTTCCTTGCCCTTGCCTCTGCTCCTGAACCCCTGACAACCATGCAAATTGAAATAAGCCCAATCCATGCTTATTCGTCATCTTTCTACGCATATGGAAGCGAAAAGACGGTGTTGTGTTATTTTGGTCTCATTACACACACTTTGCGATTTCTGGGTCAATGTGTATTAACACCAAAGAACACGACTTGAAATTAGCAAAATCCAAGATTCTTCTTTCTATGTAGCTGGAACCCAAAACAACCTTTTTGGCTTTGTTTAGGCTTTTTACACTTCGCTTTGCTAGGGTTAGGGTTTTGGTGAATGAACACCGAAAGAACAATCCAAGCTTCTTCGTCCTCTTTCTATTGAGATGGAACCAAAACACCTATGCTTGATTTGGGCTGATAACAAACATGTCACTCTGCGATTTTTGGGTGAATGTGCATTCTAACCCCCAAAACACCAATTTGAAATAAGCCCAATCAGATCTTTATCATCTTCTTTTTATGTAGATGGAACCCAAAACATCTTTTTGCTTTGGTTGGGGGTGATTCTGGTGCACACCGAAAAAAGACCATGTGAATTGAAATAAGCCCAATCCATGCTTATTCGTCGTCTTTCTACGCATATGGAAGCGAAAAGACGGTGTTTTGTTATTTTGGTCTCATTACACACACTTTGCGATTTCTGGGTCAATGTGTATTAACACCAAAGAACACGACTTGAAATTAGCAAAATCCAAGATTCTTCTTTCTATGTAGCTGGAACCCAAAACAACCTGTTTGGCTTGGTTTAGGCTTATTTCACTTCGCTTTGCTGGGGTTAGGGTTAGGGTTAGGGTTAGGATTAGGTTTAGGGTGAATGAACTGTCGGGAATCAAGCCCAAATCAGGAGAAACTGGCAACTCTCCCAGGCACCCGGCTTGATCTCCTGTTGACCTCCCTGTCTGCATTCCCCAGCAAGATCCAGGCAGAGGTCGCGATAGGGGATCCTTCTCAGCGTGAGAAAAAAAAACCCCTCTTTCCTGCCCCCCCCCCCCCCGGGCAGGGGAAAGAGATAGACAGAAAACGTATTTACATGCCTTTATTTCTGTCTATGCAGCGTTACAAAAAACATGACTGCTCTCTTCAAATCCCGGCAGTCGAGAGTGAACAAACACTTCCTGCACTTCCTGTACAGGAACAAAAGGAAGAGCTCATATTACACTCTGAGCTAATTCCGGTGCTTCGCACTGTGAATAGACTGCCCCTCTGTTTCCCACGGACAGTCCCAACATTCCCATTTTGTTTTGCTTTCAAGCTACCAGCAGCTCGCGGCTGCATTGCTTCAATATCGTAACATACTCCCCCATATGAATCAATGTGTGCCGCGAGCAAAGCGTGATCCAGAGAAGAAAACAAACAGTTGTTATACATATAACACTCCCCTGTTGTTTCTGTTCCACCTTTGGAACTACCCGCCGCTGGTTTCCCCAGTGTTCCTCTCTGGTTGTCTGACTTCCAAGGAATGTGTTAGGATATTTCCGTTCCACCTTAAGAGGGAGCAGGCTGTGAGTCACAGAGTCTGCGTATTTCCTGTTACAGGATGTTTATGTTTGCTATTCCTTTCGGTTTTGCCTGTCTGTGTTTGAACGCTGAAGCAGACGGACATGTCTTTCCTTTGTTCTGACCAACGTTGAATAAACTATAAATATGCTCTCCTGCTGTGCATCTTTTGCTGTGTGGATTCTGCTGAAAGAGTGTGCACTAGCCTAGGAATGTGGATTCTAAGGCTTCGTGTCGCTAAATGATACTGCGTGACTGCGTGACTACGGGAGGCAGATGGATGTCCGGCAGCCGGCTTGGGGGCTCAGATGGACGTTATCTCCCTGGCAGTATCCCAACAACAAGGTTTCGGGCCCAGATTCACGGCACTTACAGGAGAGTAAGACAACTGTGTCAGACTGCTGAGGTATGTGAAAAGTGAAAGCAGAGGTTTTTCTGTGGGCCCCGGCAATAGCTTTTGATGTCCGGCAAGGCTTAATTGGCCTGGGAGCCGAGCCAAAAGGCATCGTGATTAATGAGCTGCCACGATAAGGAGTCTTTGAAGGCATAAAGACTCGGGCTCAAGGCAAGACCTGAGATGGAGTTTTTCCAAGTGTCTGAAGCTGCTGAGTGCCCAAAGTTAAATCGGCAAAATTATGAGACCTGGGCTGTGTGGTGTGAGAGTTTGCTACGTCAGTTCGGAGTGTGGCATACCGTGTCTGAAGCCCCTCCAGTCCCTCTGACAGGGAAATGGGAGGCCCAGAATTTGAGGGCCATTGAGATAATAGTCTTATCCGTCTCTCTGGAGGAAATTGCTACGTTAGCTGGCAACGTGACTGCACGTAAGATGTGGAATGCTTTGAAGATAGCCCACATGCCAGTCATCCCAGCCCAGAGTTTGAATGCATCGGAGGTCCTGGCTGTTTCCCAGAATGCGAGTGAATGCAGGGATGCTGAGGGCACCGGTTGCAAGCTGCAGGGGGAGCAGACTGTGATGTCATCCCAGGCAGCATTCCAGTCTCCAGGGGGAGCCAAGGAGACGGCAGCTGAGAGCTCTGTTTCTCGTGGGAACCAAGGTCATCGTCTTTGCAGAGGCCGGAAGGCCAGAGGTAAACAAAGACAGATGCCTGCAGATGGCCTGAAGCAGAGGGAGGGTGAAGAGCCCACGCCAGCGGAAAACAAGGCTTTGTTAGCTGGCATTGCTTCACCAAAGGCTAAAGGCAAGTCTGATTGCCAGGAGCAGGGGGGCAAGCTGCAAAAGCCCACGCCGGTGGAAAACAAGGTTTTGCTTGCTGCAAAGACTGCTCCAAAGGCTAAAGCCAGGTTTATTGTTGACTCAGGCGCCAGTCGCCATCTTGCGAAGGACCGCCATCTCTTTATTTCCTTCAAGCCTCAAGAAGGAGAGATCCACCTGGCTGATGGTAGGACGTTGCAAATTGCAGGAGAAGGGACTGTGAAACTTGCAAGTTTGCATACAACCATCAGCAATGTACTGTATGTACCAGGAGCTGCGGACAATTTGCTTAGCGTCCCACAGCTGACTGGGCGTGGTTTTGAGATATCCTTCAAGAGGAGCGTCTGTGTCATCAGGAAAGGCAAAGAGGACATTTTGCATGCAAAGTTTATAGATGGTTTATTCTGTATAACTTATGATGACAATGCTGTTGTGTCTAATGCTGATTCTTGTTGTGTTGCACAAACTAACAAGGTTCTTCATGCAGGATGCATTCACGATGCACATCGAAGATTTTGTCACATGTCTTGGCAGGCGCTGGCCAAGATGCCTGGACTGGTTGAAGGTTTGAACATCAAACCCTGTAAATTTCACATGAAATGTGTATCTTGTGCAGAGAACAAGGTGAAGGTTGCTCCAAAAGGCAAGGAGTCTAGCAGGCAGGCTTCCAAACCCTACCAGCTAGTGCACGCAGACCTGGTTGGTCCTCTTGCGCCCTCTTTGGGTGGAGCAAGGTACTTCATGGTTCTAATTGATTCTTTTTCTAGGTACATTCATGTGTTTATGCTCGAGCAGAAATCGCAAGCGTTTCCTAGGTTCAAAGCATTCTGTGCTTGGCTGGAGAATGCTCGTGGTAAACGTATCGGCTGTCTGTTTACCGATCGCGGCGGGGAATTCACTTCTCAGCAGTTTGAAGCTTTCCTGACTGAGAAGGGAATCCAGCATGACTTGACAACGCCTAGATCGCCATGGATGAATGGGCTTGCGGAGCGAGCAAATCAAACGTTGCTGCAAGGAATGAAAACCTTGTTGCATGATGCCAACCTCCCTGATAAGTTTTGGGGGGAAGCTCTGTCGACGGTAGTTTATACCTATAATCGCAGACTGTCATCACCTATTGGTTGTACTCCATATGAGAAAATGTTTGGGGAAAAACCGAACATCAAGCACTTGAGAATCTTTGGTTCTGACATGTGGGTACATTCCCCACAAAACAACAAGCTTGGGAAGCGTGGGGCACATGGTTTGTTCATGGGGTACGAAAAAGGTGCATACAGGGTATGGATGACTGACTCTAAATCCATAAAGTTCACAAGGAGTGTTGAGTACAATCCTAAGTGGGGGGAAAATGTGGGAATTTTCCAGAGTTACCCAGAGGAAGATGAAGGTGATGAGAAAAAGGCAGATGATGCTGAGAAAGCGGAGGAAACTGAGGATGATGATGATGATCAGAGTTCGGATTCCAGTTCAGTGGGCGGCGCTGCTGCTGGTGTCAGTGACAGTGATGACACAGCAGACTACAAGAGCGCAAAGGCCTCAGTCAGACCATCTGATGCGTCTGACAATGAACTGGAAGAACCACTGTTCACCATTGGTCATTTTTCTCCTAAGAAAGAGGAGATGAGTCCAGAAGACTTGCGTCTGGTTCGCAGGTCTGAAAGGGCGACCAGAGGCAGACCTCCAAAGAGATTTGCTGATGAGTTTGCTAAGACGGCAACTGCTGTTCTTAGTAGCTCAGAGAAGGTGTGGGAACCTTCAAGCTTCAAAGAGGTTCAGGAGTTAACCTCTAAAGATGCTGAGCCTTGGCTTAATGCCATGAAGGCTGAAGTTGATTCCTTGAACAGGAACCAAACTTGGGAGCTGGTACCGGTAGTCCCAGGTATGAGACTGGTTGGCAGCAAATGGGTCTTCAAGGCCAAGACAGACCAGAATGGCAAGGTTGTCAGACACAAAGCCAGATTGGTTGCCAGAGGTTTTTCACAGGTACCAGGACAGGATTACCACGAGACTTACTCGCCCACCGTCAAATATGAGAGCATTTGGCTGATGCTCAAGATCGCTGCGGAGGAGAAACTGCATGTTTCCCATCATGACATTAATACAGCTTTTTTGTACGGGATTTTGAACGAGGAGCTGTTTATGCTTCCACCTGACGGGATGCAGATACAGAAGGGAATGGTCTGTAAACTGCGGAAATCCTTATATGGTCTCAAGCAGAGTGCCAGGTGTTGGAACACAAAACTCACTGAAACGTTGCTTTCTCTAGGTTTTCACCAGGGCAAAGCTGATCCATGTGTGTTTGTCAAGGAGGAGGGGCAAAACAAACTGTATTGTTTATGTTTTGTTGATGATCTTCTGATGTTTTGGAAGAATCAGGCTTTTTACCAAAGCACCCTAGCTCAACTGAAGGAGCACTTTGACATGAAGGATCTTGGTGAGGTATCCAACTATCTTTCTCTGCAGGTGGAGAGGGACCAAGCAGGTAATTTTCTGGTACACCAAACACAGAAAATTGCTGATGTATTAACCAGGTTGAATTTGGTTGATGCAAACCCAGCAGACACACCGATGGTGACAGGTTACCAGGTAGATAGTACTGCTGAAGCGTTTTCTGACACTACGCTGTACAGATGCATTCTAGGCAAGTTGAATTTCATTGCTAGATGCTCAAGACCTGACATTGCTGTAAGCACTAACCTGCTTAGCAGACATGCTAACAATCCTACTGTTCAGGATTGGAAAGCATTGAAGCGCATAGCCCGCTATTTGAAAGGGACTATGCACTACAGGCTGAGGTTCACCAGTCAGAAGACTGGAGGTCTTGAAATCTTTGCAGATGCAAGTTTTGGAAGTGACACCACGGATGGTACAAGCACTTCTGGAGTATGCTACATGTACAACCACTGCCTGTTTGACTGGTTGTGCAAGAAGCAGACGACAGTGAGCCTAAGTTCCTGTGAAGCAGAACTCAATGCTCTGTCATTTTCACTCATGGATTGTGAATGGTTGATGCAACTGTTTAAGGACATCGGGGTTTCTGTGAAATGTCCTATACAAGTCTATCAAGACAATAGATCTTGTTTGGCTTTGCTGAACTCGGAGAGTTGCAAGCAAAGAACCAAGTACTTGCAGATTAAGCTACATCGTGCAAGAGAGTGTATTCAAAAGGGACTGATTCGGGTGTCCTACATGGCAGGAAATGAAATTCCTGCTGATCTGTTGTCTAAGGTTGTTAACAGAGAACAACTTAAGGTTTATGTACAGAGGTTGCAATTGGGTTGAACCACAGGTACTACAGGTTACACGGAAAGGGGGAGGATGTTAGGATATTTCCGTTCCACCTTAAGAGGGAGCAGGCTGTGAGTCACAGAGTCTGCGTATTTCCTGTTACAGGATGTTTATGTTTGCTATTCCTTTCAGTTTTGCCTGTCTGTGTTTGAACGCTGAAGCAGACGGACATGTCTTTCCTTTGTTCTGACCAACGTTGAATAAACTATAAATATGCTCTCCTGCTGTGCATCTTTTGCTGTGTGGATTCTGCTGAAAGAGTGTGCACTAGCCTAGGAATGTGGATTCTAAGGCTTCGTGTCGCTAAATGATACTGCGTGACTGCGTGACTACGGGAGGCAGATGGATGTCCGGCAGCCGGCTTGGGGGCTCAGATGGACGTTATCTCCCTGGCAGTATCCCAACAGAATGAGTGCATCTGCATTACCTTGGCTAGGGAATGTAGTGTTATGTTGTGTCTTTGTCTCTGACTTAGACACAGCTTCAACCTGTCTTGAGTTGTCAACAATAGTAACACATGCTACAGCTGGGTTAGCAAACTCTTTTGAATACCTCTTGGGTGGTACACCCTTTGTAACTCTCTCAGACCTTTGTATGAGGTGCTGATTCTCTCTGCTCACTGGTTCAGTTTCAGGACTCTTTGGAGAACCAGTTCCAATAGTAAACAGTGGTTCATCCTTCACCTGTGAAGGTCTAGCCATTGTGTGAGATTTCCTCTCAATGACTGTGTCAACTGAGCTCTCCGAGCTATCACTGTTACTCTCAGTACCACTGTAATCAGTAAAACCATCATCATCATCTGAATTGTCCTCAGTGGGAAATGTGTGAACAATTACTCTCTCCTGTTCAGGAGCACTCTCTAGAAATTTCGTGAGAATCACCTGACCAGATTCAGACAAAATTACTCTGTAGAGACCCTTTTCATAACCCACAAAAATGCCTCTAGCATTCTTTACTCCACCTGGAGCATCAGATTTCACATGAGACCCAAAAACCTTAAAATGGGCAACAGAAGGTTTTCTATGGAACAGCTTCTCAAAAGGAGAACTTCCCAAATCTTTTGAAACCTTTCTCATCCAAGTGTAACAATAACACATTAACGACTCCGCCCAAAACTCATGTGGCAAATGTGAACTCAGCAATTGCGCCTTCATCCCATTTTGCAATTTGTTCACTTTTACACAAATACTTTTGTTCCATGCACCTGCTGAAACAGCAGTCTTGTGCCTTATCCCTTTCTTATCCAGGAAATCCTGAAAATCCTGTAAAAGAAAAACTGGCTTTTCATCTGTGAAAAGACAATCAATGTTAGCATCATGAACATTTTTAACCATGTCACAAAACTCTTTAAACCTTTTAAGGCTTCTTGTGGTTTCTGCAATATATGTAGCCACACATAATGAGAGAAATAATCCACACACACAAGATAATATCTTGCATTGCCTCTAGATGGTGCTAGAGGACCAATCACATCAGCATACACTCGCTGAAATGCCCTGTCAACTTTGGTCGCCTTCTGGACGTCCTTCGACATACCTGCAAGAGAAATCATGTTAGATTCAGATGCATTACAATTTATGCAATCATTTTGATCAAAAGTCAACAAATACAGTCCATCTTTCTCTCTGGCAGAAAGATACAGCTCTCCATCTTTGAAGATTTTGCAGCTTTCTCTATCATAGGACAAAGTCAGTCCTTTCTTTGTGATCTGCGAAACACTCAGCAGATTGAACTTTAAATCAGGAACCAAATACACATTGTTAATAGTCAAGTTCAGACTTTCAAGATACACAGTTCCAAACCCGGTCGCTTCCAGCTCCTGGCCATTGGCCTGTTTCACAGTGAAGCTTTGCTTCTTAAACGTTGAAAACAGATCTCTGCGCGACGTCATGTGTTGCGTGCATCCCGTGTCAAGAACAAAAGCGTTCTCCATTGAAAATGCGGCTTTTGTTGACAGCAATGCCTTTGCAGGTTTAACCTGGGACTTGGTACGACTTTTGCCTGATGCCTCAGGCTTTGCAGAGCTTTCCCTAGCTCCTTTCTGCTGACGTGGCCTCTTACAGTTCCGCTGAAGATGCCCAGGTTGGCCACAATTGTAACAACAAACAACATTCAGAGCTTCAGCTTGCTCTTTCCTTGCAATGGCAGTGGGGGCACTACAACTCCGAGCCTCACTCCCCCTGTCAGCAACATCCATTGCAGCAAGTACAGGAACATCAACAGCAACAGTTCCTTCACTCCCCCTTTTGGGGGTCAAAGCTCTCCTCAGCTTTCGATGAGCTTTTAGGAATTTGGCCAGCGCCATCTTGGCTCTCCCCTTCTGGGGTAGTCCACTTTCGGCTTTTGCTTCTCACTCCAGCTTCACAAGCTTTTCGGAGCTTCTGAGAGAACAAAGCCATCTCAATCTCAAGCCTCAGCTTTCTGCTGTGAGCTTGTATTTTCCAAGAGTCTATTGGCTGTTCACTGCGTTGCACTTGGCAGCTAAACACAGGCTGTTTTGAAAGTCCCTCCAAGAGCAGTGAGATAGCAGACAAAACAAACGCTGTTTTCTCAGTGTTTTTCCAGCCTCTCACAGTGCTCAGCCTTACTACCGTGTTGGCTAGTAACTGCCAGGGAACTGACATCAGAGCGAGAGGCGAAGGGGAGGCACCCAGATGATGCTGGCGAAGGACCCAGCACCAGGGGGAGAAGCAGCTCAGCAGAGGGGGAAGGAAATCAGCGCAACACCAGGGATAAAGGGGGGCAGATGGGGGAAGTGGAGAGAGAGCTCCAGGACTCTTCAC
Organism: Podarcis muralis; assembly: GCF_964188315.1. Lineage (NCBI taxonomy): Eukaryota > Metazoa > Chordata > Lepidosauria > Squamata > Lacertidae > Podarcis > Podarcis muralis. Next base: position 27,974,130 of record NC_135674.1, read on the forward strand.
TGGACATCAGTGAGGAGAGCACAGGTCCTCCACTACCCACACCCTCCCTGTGCAGAAGACTCCCACGCAGTGAGAGGAGGAGGAGGAGACTGGGAGTCAAACAGCTTTTATGCTGGAAGAGGTTTAAGAAACGTCCACTGACAGATTCTGCTAGCGACTGAGGCAGCCACGCTGAGATGGGCTGTGCAGTCAGAACAGTTTAACAAGGCAATTTAGCCTAGAGAGGCGGCAGTTTACGCACGAGTAACTCATACCCATTACAGCAATCTGTCAGTCCCTGAAAGTTGCTCGTGCGCAGCAGCAGGCAGGCAGCATCATGAGCAAAACAGGAGACGCGAAAGCCACGGAAGGGGCAGCTGGAGGGCAATCTCTGGTGGAGAGGAACCGAGAGTTGGAACAGCATGTGGCCCTTCTGACGGCGCAGCTGGACGAAAGGCGGTCTCAAGATGCACAGGTCAGGCCCACCCCCATAGCAAGGAAGGTACCGGGACTGGTGCACAAATTTGGAGGGAGGCCCCAGGACTATAGTGCGTTCCGAACGGAAATAGAATACGCGTTGGAACTGCAGCATGATGATTTTGCAGACGATGGGGCATGGGTTGCCTACATTGTGGGTCACCTGCAGGATGGGGCCAGAGAGTGGATCAGGCCCCTTATGGCGACGCAGAATGTCGCCATGCAGGACCTGAGGAAATTCTTCCAGGCAATGGACGCAATGTTTTCCAGTGATGTACAACAAAGTGTGACAAAACGGGAACTGATGAACTGTAAACAGGGAAACCAGTCAGTTAGAGATAACTGGTCACGCTTTGTAATGATAGTTCACCGTCTCGGGTGGCAGCTGGACTCTGAACCCATACAAATGTTATTTGAGGAGGGGTTGTCCCCAACGGTCAAGGATGAGCTTTTGCGTGCACCCCGCCCACAGTCCATGGATCAGCTGACCAAGGCTGTGCTTTCGATTGGCGTAAGGCAGGAAGTGCAGGCTCAGGAGAAGCGCGAAGGGAGAGGGGAACGTTGCCATGACTACCGCATTCCTGAAATACCAAGGCAGCCTTCCCCGCTGGCGGAGCCAATGGAAATAGATGGGGCGCGCGCGGGGGAAGTTTCAAGTTCCAGCGAAGGTCGCAAAAAGGAGGGAAAGGATTGGAAAACCACCAAGAAGTGTTTCCTTTGCCAGCGGCCAGGACATTTTGCCAGGGCCTGCCCTCAAAGAAAGGCCTGGCAAGGAATGGTGGGAGCCGCAGGGGGTGAGGAGGAGGTGGAAAAGGCACAGGAACAGGGAAACGGGAACGCTTGGCTGCCACTCAGTGGGCACAGCAGCCAGGCCAACAACCAGTAGAAGTGCCCCAACCAGACCCCCCTAAGGCGGCTATAGCCATCGAAGTGGTGCTAGAACTCCCGCATGGGCACCCAGTCAAGGTGAAAGGGATGCTGGATTCAGGTAGCTCCTGTAATTTCTTCAGCAAAGACTTTGCATTAGAGCACCAGCTCCACTTATTGCCTTTGGATTTCCCCTTGCAAGTAACCACCATTGATGGCAGGGAGCTTCTAGGAGGGGAAGTGACACACCAGACCCCACCAATGAGAATGAGGGTGTCCAGGCACTCGGAGACCATTGCCTTTCACGTCGCCTCACTAGCAGGGCCTCCAATAATATTAGGGATGAGCTGGCTAGCACAACAGTCAGTCTGACATCAATACCAGGGAAGATTCTGGAGCAGATCATTAAGCAAACAGTCTGTGAGCACCTAGAAAGGAATGCTGTGATCACCAATAGTCAGCATGGATTTCTGAAAAATAAGTCATGTGTGACGCGGCAGCTAAAAAAGCCAATGCAATTCTGGGCTGCATCAATAGGAGTATAGCATCTAGATCAAGGGAAGTAATAGTGCCACTGTATTCTGCTCTGGTCAGACCTCACCTGGAGTACTGTGTCCAGTTCTGGGCACCACAGTTCAAGAAGGACACTGACAAACTGGAACGTGTCCAGAGGAGGGCAACCAAAATGGTCAAAGGCCTGGAAACGATGCCTTATGAGGAACGGCTAAGGGAGCTGGGCATGTTTAGCCTGGAGAAGAGGAGGTTAAGAGGTGATATGATAGCCATGTTCAAATATATAAAAGGATGTCATATAGAGGAGGGAGAAAGGTTGTTTTCTGCTGCTCCAGAGAAGCGGACATGGAGCAATGGATCCAAACTACAAGAAAGAAGATTCCAGCTAAACATTAGGAAGAACCTCCTGACAGTAAGAGCTGTTCGACAGTGGAATTTGCTGCCAAGGAGTGTGGTGGAGTCTCCGTCTTTGGAGGTCTTTAAGCAGAGGCTTGACAACCATATGTCAGGAGTGCTCTGATGGTGTTTCCTGCTTGGCAGGGGGTTGGACTCGATGGCCCTTGTGGTCTCTTCCAACTCTATGATTCTATGATGATCCAGTGGTGGCGTGGCATCAGAGGACAGTCACCTTTGGGTCAGCCTACTGCCTGGAACACTGTCTAGGAGGGGAAACCCCAAGGATGAGCGTAGCCAGGGTGGCTGGGATGGCGGTGGAGCGGAAAGGGGAGGTGCCGCCGCAATATGCTGATCTGCGGGAGGTCTTCAGCGAGAAGGAGGCAGATAGACTACCACCCCATAGGCCCTTTGACTGTCAAATCAACTTGCCCCCGGGGGCGCAGCTGCCGGTGGGTAAGCTGTATGCCATGTCGGACAGGGAAATGAAGGAGTTGCGGGAGTTTATTGACAAGAACCTGAAAAGAGGCTTCATAAGAGAATCAAAGGCAGTGGGAGGCAGTCCGGTGTTCTTTGTGGACAAAAAAGACACAAATAAACCCAGGCTCGTTGTGGACTATAGGGCCGTCAATTTGGTGTCAGAGCCCGTGACCTTCCCAATGCCCAGGATCGACGACATTTTAACGAGAGTGAGGAAAGGAAAAAAATTTACCAAGCTGGACCTCAGGGGAGCATACAACTTGATCAGGATGAGGGAGGGGGATGAATGGAAGACCACAATGTTCACACCTGTCAGGGAACTGCTCCGCTGCCGGTACACTCCACCTCTCCTCCCCTCCCCCTGGGAAGGCCCTGGGGTGACATCCATGATTGGCCATGAACGGGCTCATACTCGTGGACACATGTTCCGCGTTATTGTACGCAAATTCGGCCAACGCTAGTTTCTCCACCCAATCGTTCTGCCTCTCGCTGACATAGCAGCGTAGGTATTGTTGGAGTATACTGTTCACTCTTTCCGCTTGCCCGTTGGTCTCCAGGTGTCTGGCCGTTGAGAAGCTTACCTCGACTTCCAGCAAGCTCATGAGCTTCCTCCAAAACCTGGAAGTAAATTGCTTCCCTCGGTCGGACAAAACCCTTAAGGGGGCGCCATGCAGCCTGAAGATGTGATCCACAAACAGCCTGGCCGTTTCCTCTGCCGTCACCGCATGTGAGCAAGCGATTGAGTGGCACATTTTTGTTAACAGGTCGACAACCACCATTACGGCGGTTTTACCCCTTGACTTGGGCAAATCGGTCATAAAATCTATGGATACCACCTCCCATGGTCTTCCCGGTGTGGGTAAGGGTTCTAGTAACCCCGCGGGCGCCGCCCTCTCCCCCTTTGCTCGCTGGCAGCAGTCGCACCCTCGTACGTACTCTCATACATCTTCCCTCACCCTTGGCCACCAGAACTGCCTTGTGACCAGCAACATGGTTTTGTGTTGACCGAAATGCCCCGCCGTCGGGTTATCATGGAGCTGTTTGAGTACCCTTCTCCTCAAGTCATCCCCTGGTACGTACAGTGCTCCCCTGTAATACAGTACCCCTTCTTTCTCCTCAAAACCCCCATGGTTTTCCCGCGTGCCCCTGAGTTCCCTGATTTTGGTTTGTGCAAACTCGTCGTCCTTCGTCAATCCGTCCAGTTCTCGCCTCTCTATTAATACTCCCCCACACACCCATCGGTTCTCGGGGATCACATGTCGGGCTTCTGGTGGTCCTTCTCCTTCCATATACTCTGGCTTCCGGGAGAGGGCGTCTGCTCTGACGTTTTCCTCTCCCGGCATATACCGAATCTCAAAGAAAAACTTGGAGAACTCCTGCGCCCATCGCACCTGCCGCTGGTTGAGTACTCGTGCAGTCCTCCAGTATTCCAGGTTCTTATGGTCCGTGCACACCTGGATCTTGTGCTGTGCCCCTATTAACAAATGTCTCCAGCATCGAAAGGCTTCATAAATTGCAAGCAGTTCCCGGTCATACACCGTGTAGTTTTGCTCCGAGTTGCTCAGCTTCCTCGAGAAGAACGCGCACGGCCTCCAGCTGGACTGGTCCCCCGGCTGGAGCAGCACCGCCCCTACGGCTCGGTCTGACACATCTGTCTCCAGCCTTATTGGCTTCTGCAGATCCACGTGCAAGAGCTGCTCTTCCGAAGCGAAGGCCTTCTTCAGCCTTTCAAAGGCCTGCTGTGCATCTTCCGTCCAGACGAACTTCTTTTTGCTACTGAGACAATCGGTGATGGGTGCGGTTAAGTGGGCGAAGTTCTTGATGAACTTCCTGTAGAAGTTCCCAAACCCCAGGAACCTCTGCACGTCCTTCTGGGTCTTGGGGGTCTTCCATTCCAGCACCGCCTGCACCTTGCCTGGATCCATAGCTAGGCCCTTGTCCGACAACCTGTATCCCAGGAACTCTACCTCTCGGGCGTGGAATTGGCACTTCTCCAGTTTGACCCACAACTGGTGTTCCTGTAGTCTCTTTAGCACTTCCCGGACGTCTTTGACATGCTGCTCCTCGTTGTCCGAATAGATTAACACGTCATCTAAAAAGGCCACGCAATTCTTGTACAGCAGGGATCCCAACACGTGGTGCATGAAAGATTGAAAACACGAGACTTCCGGTCGGCGCCAGCACTCAATGGCAGTCTCCCTCTGAGCTCCGGAGGGAGGCTACTCCACAAGTTCGGGTCCGACCGCTACGGCAAAGCGGGGACCCCTAAAATCACAGGCGCAGAAGCCTGTGGACAAGGAGACTCGGTGGGCACCCTTTGCGCCCCCCTTTACTGCAAAGGAGCCTTTTTAAAGGCTCCGGAGTGGCATCGGGGGTGAGCGCGGTGCTGAGAGTCGCTACCCCGCCTGTGGAGAGAAGCCGCGTCGCCATGAACGGAGAGCGCCGATTCCTTCCTGAAATTTGAAATTTAAACAAGATACCCATGAGTAAGATTGAAAAGCTCTTGGGACTTAAAAATTTTTAAAAATTCGGCTGAAAACGGGAAAGGTTAAATTAAAGGAAGTCTGCCTTCCCGGACTGTATGATAACCAAAGCAACGAAAATACAGAGCTGCAATTGAACGGAAAATAACTTTGAAATTGTTCTACCCAGACATTGAACTTGAACCTCCCCCTAGCAAGCAGGGGCAGGGGGGAAGAATTGATTTATCTAACCTGCATGAAAAAGTGAGAAGGGGAAAAAGATTTCTGCCGTTTTGATCCCTTGGGAAAGGACTGCCTAAGTTAGCCACCGGGATTGAGAACTGTCGTTGGAGATTTGTTACAAAGTTGGGACTTTATCTGCTTGTTACAAAGTTGGGACTTTTTCTGTTATAAGCTGGACTTCTGCTGAAGTTACTAATTGACAGCTTTCCTGCTGGAAATATACCAAAAATAGATACTATGAACTTTCTCTCTCTTTTTTTGTGAGGACTTTTGGTTTCTTTGTCTCTGGGATACTTTGGATTACTTGGATTACTCCCTCTAGAGGACTGTGGGGAAACAGTAACAAAATAGACTGTAAATAATAAGTCAGTGGAATCTTCCTCTTAAAAGCTGTTCCTGTGGGAACGACCTTGGGATATGAGTGGCACAGCAGAAGAGATAGCAACAAGATCCAAAAGTAAAGCTGCACAAAAGAAAAGGGGCTCAATATCTGGCTCAACACCAGCAGGTGCAGCCGGGCAGGAAAAGACAAATATACCCATGGATACAGTGACACAGGCACTGGTTAAAATAAATGAAGCATTAGAAGCTTTGACTAAGCAGAGCACAGAAAATTCCAGACAGTTGACAGATCTTTCAACAAAATTAGATTTGAACACTAAAAGCATCACGTCTAATACAGAGACTATAAATAAATTAATTGAAGAAAATTTTACAACACGAAAAATTGCTGAAGAAGCAAAAGCCTCTGCAGAAACTACACAGGAAAAACTAGTACCTGTTTGTAAAAAGTTGGATGAACATGAAGCGGCCTTGTCACTACTGGAACTACAGAGGAAGGAGAGGAATTTGAGATTGAGACTTGTTCCTGAAAGTGAAAAAGACAATTTGGTGGATTTCCTCACAAAAGAGTTTTCAGAATTTTGGCAAGTAAACTTGAAGGAGGAAGAATTCAAGATAGTAACAGCGTTCAGACTGGGCCGGAGACAGAATATAAAGAAACCAAGGGATTGTTTGATAACTTTAAGATCCAAAGAGGAAAGAGACAGAATACTAAGCCTACATTTTCAAAAAACTTTAGAGATTGAGGATGCCTTCGTGCAGATTTACAAGGATATCCCTAAATACATTCTGGAGGTGAGAACACATTATAAGGACTTGGCCAACCTGCTGAGAAAGAACAATATACCATTCAGGTGGGAGTATCCACAAGGCCTGTCCTTTAACTACAAAGGAAAGAAAGTTAAAATAAAAACAGTGCAAGACAAAGAACATTTTCTAGAAAGAAACGAAGAGGACCTTCTGAAGGAAGTAGTGGAACAGACTACAGAAGTAAAAGGGATATCAGAAATCTCGAATTTGACATTTGGGCTTAAATCACCCACCCAGGAAGAAGAACTGCTTGCAGCAGTTGGAGGAGCAACTAAATAAACTACAAGATGTCTCTGCAACTTCTAAGCTGGAATTGTAATGGACTGAACCTTCCCAGGAAAAGACGCGAGGTTTTTCATATTTTGAAAAAGGAACAATTGGACTTGATTTGCTTGCAAGAAACCCACGTGACCAGGGTACATAGAAAATTACTTATTAATAAAAGATTAGGCCAAGAATTTATTTCATCAGACAAAGTAAAGAAAAGAGGGGTGGTCATCTATGCAAAGGAAAGGTTGGCCCCAAAATTAATCTTCAAAGATGAACAAGGAAGATATCTGGCAATTGAAATTCAAGCCCAAGGAGAAAAAATATTAATCTTAGGGATCTATGCACCGAATGAAGGGAAGTCAGAGTTCTTTAAGAAATTGCATGAGACTTTAATGGACTATTTGGATTACAATGTAATCATGATGGGAGACATGAATGGAGTTGTTTCCACAAATATGGACAAAGCACAAAGACAGGTGGTTTCCAAGGATGGGAGACTACCAAAGACTTTCTTTGAAATGACAGACAACATGGACTTGATTGACATTTGGAGAACAAGGAACCCTCTCGAGAGAGAGGGAACTTTTTTCTCTGAAGCAAAAATGACCTGGACAAGAATTGACCAAATTTGGGTGACTAGTGGAATGGCACCAAAGATTAAGAAAGTGGAAATCTGCCCAAAGACTTGCTCCGGCCATAATGCCGTAAAGATGGAGATGAAATTAACAACAGCTGGCTCCTTTAGGTGGAGGATGAATGACTCTCTATTTAGAGACGAAGAGGTTTACAAAAAGGCCCAGAAAACTGTGAAGGATTACTTTGAGATAAATCTGAGGACAGAGGTGGAGAAAAGAATAATTTGGGACGCAAGTAAAGCTGTCATGCGAGGATTCCTAATACAACAGAACACTATAAAAAGGAAGAGACAGAATGAGAAGAAGGATAAGATCATGGAAAAAATAAAAGAAGGAGAAAAAAAACTGAGATCAAAGCCAAAGTCCCATGAAATTTTGAGAGAAATTAAACTGTATCAGAGGCAATACATGGAACTGATGAACCAGGAGATAGAATGGAAAATAAAGCAAATGAGACAAAAAACATTTGAATCGGCAGATAAATGTGGGAAATTCCTGGCATGGCAACTGAGGAAGAGACAGAAATTAAACATGGTTACAAATTTAGAGGTTGAAGGAAGGAATATTTATAAACCAAACGAGATGAGAAACTGTTTTCAGAGTTATTTCAGGAAATTATATGCACAAGGGCCGGCGAATGAAGAGGAAATAGAAGAGTTCCTTAAGAAATATGGATTACCAAAGATTTCAGATCAAAGTAAAGTGATTTTGAACCAGAAAATAACTGAACAAGAAATAGAGGGAGCCATTCAGAATATGCAATTGGGAAAATCTCCGGGACCGGATGGATTGACTTCCAGATATTACAAAGCTTTGAAAGAATGGTTGGTACAACCATTGAAGGAAGTCTGCAACGAAATTTTGGAAGGGAAGAAGGCACCCGAATCGTGGAAAGAAGCGTACATTACACTTATACCAAAAACTGAGACTGAGAAGAACCAGGTTAAGAACTACCGCCCTATATCATTACTCAATGTGGATTACAAAATTTTTGCAGACATTTTGGCAAAAAGATTGAAAAGGGTATTGGTGGGAGAGATTCATAAGGACCAAGCAGGCTTTCTCCCAGGTAGACATTTGTCAGATAATGTGAGAAACATAATAGACATTTTGGAATTATTAGAAACCAACATTAATACTAAAGCAGTATTAATATTTGTGGATGCGGAGAAAGCCTTTGACAATATTTCTTGGAGTTTTATGAAGAGGAATCTACAAGGGATGGGGGTAGGCCAAGGTTTTGAAAATGGTATAGGTGCAATTTATTCTGAGCAAAAAGCAAAGTTAATTGTAAATAATGTGTTAACTGAAGAATTTTATATTGAAAAAGGGACACGACAGGGGTGCCCAATATCCCCATTACTTTTTATATCTGTCTTGGAGGTTCTGTTGAACATGATTAGAGGGGACCAGCTGGTTAAAGGGATTCAGGTCGGAGCCAAACAGTACAAACTGAGAGCGTTTGCAGATGACCTGGTATTGACTTTACAGGAGCCAGACACTAGCACGAAAAGAGTTTTAGAATTAATTCAAATATTTGGTCAAGTAGCAGGCTTTAGGTTGAACAAGCAGAAAACGAAAGTATTGGAGAAAAATTTAACAGTTCCTGAAAGAGAGAGGTTTCATAGTGAAACGGGCAAAGAAAGTGAAATACCTGGGGGTTAACTTGACATCTAAGAATGTGAACTTATTTAAAGACAATTATGAGAAATGTTGGACAGAAATTAAGAAAGATCTAGAAATATGGTCAAATCTAAGACTTTCCTTGTTAGGCCGAATTGCTGTTATCAAGATGAATGTTCTGCCAAGAATGCTGTTTTTATTTCAAACATTGCAGATTTTGGATAAAATGGACTGTTTCAAGAGGTGGCAGAAAGATATATCTAAATTTTTCTGGCAGGGCAAAAAGCCCAGAATAAAACTTAAGATATTAACTGATGTAAAAGAAAGAGGGGGGGTTTGCCCTGCCGGACTTAAAACTATATAATGAATCAGCGGCTTTCTGCTGGTTGAAAGATTGGCTACTTCTTGAGAACACGGACATTTTAGACTTGGAAGGTTTCAATAACAGGTTTGGTTGGCATGCATATATATGGTATGACAAGGTAAAATCCCATAAAGGTTTTAAAAACCATATTGTCAGGAAAGCACTATACAATGTTTGGACTCGATATAAAGATTTGTTGGAAAATAAAACCCCTAGGTGGTTGTCACCAATGGAGGCTAAGGAAGTAAAAAAACTTAATATGGAATCCAAATGGCCAAAATACTCTGAAATTTTAGAACAAGAAGGAGGAAAAGTGAAATTACAGAGTTATGAGAACTTGAAGTTCAAAGTAAGAGATTGGCTTCATTATCTTCAGATAAATGAGGTATTCAAACAGGACAGGAAAATTGGATTCCAGGTGGAGAAATCAAAACTAGAAACGGAATTGTTAGAACCCAATACCAAGAATCTGTCAAGAATGTATAACTTGCTGTTGAAGTGGAATACACAGGATGAAATAGTTAAATCAGCCATGATTAAGTGGGCACAAGATATTGGTCATGACATTATGTTTGCTGACTGGGAACAGTTATGGACCACCGGTATAAAGTTTACGGCATGTAATGCCTTAAGAGAGAATATTATGAAAATGATTTATAGGTGGTACATGACCCCAGTCAAGCTTGCAAAAATCTATCATTTGCCCAATAATAAATGTTGGAAATGCAATGAGACTGAAGGTACTTTTTATCACCTTTGGTGGACGTGCCCGAGGATTAAGGCTTTCTGGGAAATGATTTATAATGAAATTAAGAAGGTCCTTAAATGTACCTTTCACAAGAAACCAGAGTCCTTTCTCCTGGGCCTGGTTGGCCAATTGGTGTCAAGAAAGGATAGGATGTTTTTCATGTACGCCACCACAGCAGCAAGGATTCTTTTAGCAAAGTATTGGAAGACACAAGAACTACCCACGCTGGAAGAATGGCAGATGAAGGTGATCGACTACATGGGACTGGCCGAGATGACAGGCAGAATCCGCGACCAGGGAAAAGAGACGGTGGAAGAAGATTGGAAGAAATTTAAAGTTTATCTTAAGAACTGTTGTAAAATTAATGAGTGCTAAAATGTCAAGGGTACAGGAAAAAGAGGATTACAGCTGTAAACGACTATGTAAAAGAGAAGGAGGGAAAAATGAGCAATTAGTTAAATTAAGTGAGGACTTGCTGAAGAAATTTTGAAACAGGGATGCAGAAAGGGGAGGTATGGGGAAGTCGGAGAAGTAAGATTTAAGAAAAGAAGGGTTTGAAATTATACGTGTTTATGTGTTTGTTTGTTTGTTTGTTTGTTTGTGTATTGTGTATTGTATTGTCTTTATTATGTGTTGGAAAATCAATAAATAATATTATTTTAAAAAAAAAGAAAGATTGAAAACAGGCGGAGCCTGATTGTAATCCAAAAGGCATAACGAGATATTCAAAGGCCCCCGGAGGGGTGAACATGGTAGTTTTCCATTCATCCCCCTCCCTCATCCTAATCAAATTGTACGCACCCCGAAGGTCCAGCTTGGTAAAAAATTTCCCCTTCCTCACCCTGGTTAAAATATCGTCAATTCTGGGCATTGGGAAGGTCACTGGTTCCGATACAAGGTTCAAGGCCCTGAAATCTACGACCAATCTGGGCTGTTGGCTGTCTCTTTTGTCCACAAAGAACACCGGACTGCCTCCCACCGCCCTTGACTCTCTTATGAAACCTCTTTTCAGGTACTTGTCGATAAATTCTCGCAACTCCTGCATCTCCCTGTCCGACATGGCATACAGTTTACCCACTGGCAGCTGAGCCCCTGGGAGTAGGTTGATTTGACAGTCGAAGGGTCTATGGGGGGGTAGTTTATCCGCTTCCTTCTCGCTGAATACATCCTGCAGGTCAGCATATTGTGGCGGTCCTGCCAGTGTGGCTACGTGAAAGGCAATGGTCTCTGTGTGTCTGGAGACCCTCATTCTCATGGGGGGAGTCTGGTGCGTCACCTCCCCTCCCAGGAGTTCTCTGCCATCAATGGTCGTTACTTGTAAGGGACAGTCTAGAGGCAGGAGGTATAGCTGGTGCTCCAGAGCAAAATCCTTGCTGAAAAAATTACAGGAATTGCCTGAATCCAGCAGTGCCTTAACCTTGATTGGGTGCCCATTGGGAAGTTCTAGCACCACCTCTATGGCTATGGCTGCTTGGGGGGGGGGGTCTGGCTTGGGCACTCTTGCTGGTTGCTTGGCTCCCTTTGATCGGCAGCCAAGCGTTGGCTTTTCCCCGCTCCTCCTCTACCCCCTCCTCAAAGCCAGTAGCCCCCACCATTCCTTGCCATGCCTTCCTTTGAGGGCAGACCCTGGCAAAATGTCCTGGCTGTTGGCAGAGGAAGCACTTCTTGGCTGTTTCCCCCTCCTATCCCTCCTTCTTTCGAACTTCGCTGGAGTTTGAAACCCCCCCCCCGCGCGCGCTCCCCCAATCTCCATTGGTTCCACTGGCTGGGAAGGTTGCTCCGGTATTTCAGGAATGCGGTTGTCACGCCAACGCTCTCCTCTCCCCTCCCGCTTCTCTAGAGCACGCACTGCTTGGCGTACTCCAATCGCAAGCACAGCCTTAGTCAGCTGGTCCATCGATTGAGGGCGGGGCGCGCGGGAAAGTTCGTCCTTCACTCAGGGGGATAAGCCTTCCTCAAACAGCATCTGCACTGGTTCCGAGCCCAGTTCCCACCCGAGCCTGTGTATGAGCATCGCAAAACGCGACCAGTACTCTCTAACTGTCTGGCCCCCTTGCTTGCACGCCATCAGTTCCCTGCGAGCCACACTCTGCTCCACCCCACTTGAGAACATGGCATCCATGGCGCCGAAAAATTTCCGAAGGTCCTTTAGGGCAGCATTCTGCGTTGCCATTAATGGCCGGATCCATTCCCTGGCCGCGTCCTGAAGATGCCCAATAACATAAGCGACCCTCTCCCCATCATCAGCAGTCATCATACTGCAGTTCCAGCGCGTACTGTACCTCTGTCCTGAATGCATTATAATCTCTGGGGTTTCCCCCAAACTTGTGCACCAGTCCCGGTACCTTCCTTGCGATGGGGGTGGGCTTCCCCTGGGCATCCTGAGTCCGCCTTTCATCTAGCCGCGCCGCTAATAGAGCCACCTGCTGTTCCAAATCTCGGTTTCTCTCCTCCAGACTTGGCGCTGCCGCTGCTCCCTCTCCGGCTCCGGCTCCTCCGGTTTGACTCATGGTGCTGCCCTGCCCTGTCGCTGCGCACAAACGTCAAGGACTGACGGATTGCTATAAAGGATATTGGGGTTGCTTGTGCGTAAATGGTGCTACTGTTCTAGGCAACGTAGCCTGGCAAAACCTTTCCCTGGCTGGTTCAGCCCTTTCTCCATGGCTGTGTCAGTCGCTGGCAGAATCCGTCAGTGGGCGTTTCCTGAACTTCTTCCAACATAGAAACTCTTTGACAGCAAGTCTCTTCCTCGCCTCCCTGCGTGGAAGTCTCCTGCACAGAGTGGCCGTGCCCAACGGAGGTCCTGTGCTCTCCCCGCTGGTCTCTGTGGAAGAGTCTTGGAGCCCTCTCTCCGCAGTTTCCCCTTGCTTCCTGGTGTCACTCCTATTCCCTTCCTCAAAGGAAGTATTCTCTCTCCCCCTGCTGGTCCCTTCTCCTGCATCGTTGGGGAGCCTTACCTCCACTATCCGCTCCGATGGCAGTTCCCTGACATCTACCTCCCCCCCAGGACCCCCCTCACCTCCGTCCCGTTCCTTGGGTCTAAATTCCTCCCTTTCCCCTGACGGTGATGCGGGGAATCCCCGGAAGGAGCTCTCCCCCTCCTCCGAAGATTCAAACATTGCTCTCCACCTGTTGCTATCTCTTCGCACTGGGTACTCTTCCCAGTCCGATTCCTCTCCCTCGGATACCTCTCCTCCCTCCTCCTCGGAGGCCGGAAACCCCATAAAATTTTCTTCCTCGTCTGTGGTGCCAAACTGCTCCTCCCAGAACCTCGCTGTTGGTTTGGGCTTCCTTGGGAACCTGCCGTGAAATGTTTTTCGCTGGAACCCACGTGTTTTCCGATTCTGGTTCCCCCTCCCAAGCCACCAAATACTCCACTTGTCCCCCTCGCCATCTTGAATCGAGTATTTCCGTGGCTTGACTACTGAGTTCCCTCTCCTCTACATGTGGGTGAATGGGGGCCTCTATCTCTCGCCCCGGAGTTTCCAGTCCCTCCCTGTACGGGGAGAGTAGGGATCTATGGAACACTGGGTGTAGTTTCATGCTGGTTGGCAACTTGAGTCTAAAGGCCACTGGATTAACCTGCTGTGATACCTCGAAAGGTCCCAGCCGCCTTGGCCGCAACTTCTTGCAACCTCCCTTGAACGGTAACCCTTGGGTTGACAACCACACCCGGTCCCCCACCCGTATGGTTTCTCCTTCCCTATGGTGCTTGTCGGCCTGCCTCTTATACACTTCCTTGGCCCGTTCCAAGTTCATCTTAAGTTGTTGGTGTAAGGCCTCCATTTCTCCATACCTTCTTTGGCATCAATTGGCCGACCATGCCCAGGAGAAAGGCCTCTGGTTTCTTCAGGAGGGTATATTTAAATACCTTTTTCATTTCATTATAAATCATCTCCCAGAATGTCTTAATCCTTGGGCATGTCCACCAAAGGTGAAATAATGTACCTTCAGTCTCCTTACATTTCCAACATTTATTATCGGGCAAATGGTAATTTTTTTCAAGCTTAACTGGTGTTATGTACCACCTATAGATCATTTTCATTAAATTTTCTCTTAGGGCATTGCATACCTGTGGTCCATAACTGTTCCCAGTCAGCCATCGTTATGTTATGCCCAACATCTTGTACCCATTTAATCATAGCTGATTTCACCGTTTCATCCTGAGTGTTCCATCGCAACAGCAAGTTATACATTCTTGACAAATTCTTAGTTTTTGGATCTAACAATTCTGTTTCCAATTTTGATTTTTCCACCTGGAAACCAACTTTTTTGTCCAATGTATATGCCTCCATTATTTGATAATAATGGAGCCAATCTCGCACTTTGTTTTTCAATTTTTCAAAGCTCTGCAATTTTATTCTGTCTCCATCTTGTTCCAAAATTTCCCAATATTTCGGCCATTTAGCCTACATATTGAGTTTTTTCTGTGCCTTCGCTTCCATTGGTGACAACCATCTTGGGGTTTTCTTTTCTAGCAAATCCTTATATCTTATCCAAACATTAAACAATGCTTTCCTAACAAAATGATTTTTAAACGCTTTATGTACTTTTACCTTATTGTACCACAGATATGCGTGCCAGCCAAATAAGTTATTGAAACCTTCTAAATCCAACACTTCCGTGTTTTCAAGAAGCAGCCATTCTCTCAGCCAGCAAAAAGCAGCTGATTCATAATAAAGTTTAAGGTCTGGCAGGGCAAATCCACCTCTTTCTTTAGCATCAGTTAATATCTTAAATTTTATTTGAGGCTTCTTGCCCTGCCAAACAAATCTAGAAATATCCTTCTGCCACTTCTTGAAACAATCCATCTTATCCAAAATTTGCAAAGTTTGAAACAAAAATAACATCCTTGGCAACACATTCATTTTTATCACAGCGATTCAGCCTAGCAATGATAACTTCAAGTTTGTCCATATTTCTAAATGGTTGGGGGTGATTCTGGTGCACACCCAAAAAACCCCATGCGAATTGAAATAAGCCCAATCAAAGCTTACTCGTCTTCTTTCTAGGCATATGGAAGCGGAAAGATGGTGTTGTGTTATTTTGGTCTCATTCCACACACTTTGCGATTTCTGGGTCAATGTGCATTAACACCAAAGAACACGACTTGAAATAAGCGACATCCAAGATTCTTCTTTCTATGTAGCTGGAACCCAAAACAACCTGTTTGGATTTCTTTAGGCTTATTACACTTTGCTTTGCTAGGGTTAGGGTTGGGGTTAGGGTTAGGGTGAACGAACACCGAAAGAACAATCCAAGCTTATTCGTCCTCTTTCTATTGAGATGGAACCAAAACACCTATGCTAGATTTGGGCTGATAACAAACATGTCACTCTGCGATTTTTGGGTGAATGTGAATTCTAACCCCCAAAACACCAATTTGAAAGGAGCCCAATCAGAGCTTTACCATCTTCTTTTTATGTAGATGAAGCCCAAAACACCTTTTTGCTTTGGTTCAGAGTGATTCTAATGCACTCCCAAAAAACACCATGCGAATTGAAATAAGCCAAATCAAAGCTTATTTGTCTTCTTTCTGCGCATATGGCAGTGGGCGTTTCTTGAACTTCTTCCAGCAAAGAAGATATTTGACGCCTAGTCTCCGCCTAGCTTCTCTGCGCGGAAGCCTTCTGTGCAGGGAGGGTGTGGGCATCGTAGGACCCGTGCTCTCCCCACTGGTTCCCGGAGAGGAGTCTTGGAGCCACCTCGCCGATTCCCCCATCTGCCCCCCTTCTCCACTGGTGTTACGCTGATTTCCTTCCCCAGAAGATGTGCTGCTTTTCTCCCTCCCGGGACGCTCTTCGGAATCCCTCTGGAGCCCTCCCTCTCCCTCTGGCTCCAATGGCAGTTCCCTGACATCCACCTCCTCCCCAGGATCCCCTCCACGCCCTGCACGATTTTTTGATACAACCTCGTCTCTTTCCCCGCTCGACGACGCTTGGAATCCCCTGAAGGAGCTGTCACCATCCTCTGAGGATTCAAAACCAGCCTCCCACCCGCTCCGATCTCTCCCCGCAGAGTGGGCCTCCCAGTCTGATTCTTCTCTCTCTGACACCTCACCTCCCTCCTCTTCGGAGGCAGGAAAACCCACAAATTCCCCTTCGTCGTCTGTGGTTCCAAATTCTTCCTCCCAGAATCTCGCTAGTGGTTTTGGCTTCTCCGGGAACAAACTGTGGAAATCTTCCACCAGATACCCGTCATTGATTGATTCAGCGGGGACCCACGTGTTTTCTGACCTAGGTTCTCCCTCCCAAGCTACCAAGTACTCCACCTGTCGACCCCGCCACCTTGAATCGAGGATTTCCGTGGCTTGGTTGCGGTGTTCCCTCTCCTCTACCCGCGGGTGGGTGGTGACTCCTCCCTCCCGCCCCGGAAACTCTCGCCCTTCCCTGTACAGTGTGAGTAGTGACCTATGGAACACCGGGTGTATCTTCATGCTGTCTGGCAACTTGAGTTTGAACGCCACTGGGTTCACCTGCTGTGTTACCTCAAAAGGCCCCAGCCGCCTCGGCTGCAACTTCTTGCACCCTCCCTTTAGGGGTAACCCTTGGGTTGACAACCACACCCGGTCTCCTACCCGTATGGCCTCCCCCTCCCTACGGTGCTTGTCCGCCTGCCTTTTGTAAACTTCCTTGGCCTGCTCCAAGTTCATCTTGAGTTGTTGGTGCAAGGCCTCCATTTCTTCTACAAACTGCTCGGCCGCGGGTACACTCCATGCTTCCTCCCCCCTCCCCGGGAAGGCCCTGGGGTGACACTCATAATTGGCCATGAACGGGCTCATTCCCGTGGACACGTGTTCTGCGTTATTGTACGCAAATTCAGCCAAAGCTAATTTCTCTACCCAATCGTTCTGTCTCTCGCTGACGTAGCAGCGTAGGTATTGTTGGAGTATACTGTTCGCTCTCTCTGCTTGCCGTTGGTTTCGGGGTGTCTGGCCGTCAAGAAGCTCACCTCGACCTTTAGCAAGCTCATGAGCTTCCTCCAGAACCTGGAAGTAAATTGTTTCCCGCGGTCCGAGATTACCCTCGAGGGAGCCCCATGCAGTCTGAAAATGTGATCCACAAACAACCTGGCTGTCTCCTCTGCCGTCACCGCGTGTGAGCAAGCTATGAAATGGCACATTTTTGTCAGTAGATCGACTACTACCATGACTGCTGTCTTCCCCCTTGACTTGGGCAAATCTGTCATAAAAACATTGGACACCACCTCCCAGGTAAGGGTTCCAGTAACCCTGAGGGGGCAGCCCTCTCCCCCTTTGCCCTCTGACATCGGTCGCACCCCCGTACATATTCCCGTACGTCTTCCCTCACCTTTGGCCACCAGAAGTGCCTGGTGACGAGCAGCATGGTCTTCTGCTGTCCAAAGTGCCCAGCTGTTGGGTTGTCATGGAGCTGTTTAAGTACCTTCCCCCTCAAGGTCTCCCCCGGTACATACAGTGCCCCCTTATAGTACAGTACCCCTTCCTTTTCCTCAAACCCTCCATGGTCTTTCCTTCCGTCCCAGAGTTCCCTGATTTTTGCTTGAGCGAACGCGTCGTCTCTAGTGAGCCCTGCCAGTTCTCGTTTCCCAACCAATGTTTCCCCACACACCCATCGGTCCTCGGGAAACACATGTCTGTCTCAATCGCTGACAGAATCCGTTAGTGGGCGTTTCTTGAACTTCTTCTAGCAAAGAAGCTCTTTGACGCCTAGTCTCCGCCTACTTTCTCTGTGCGGAAGCCTTCTGCACAAGGAGGGTGTGGGCATCGGAGGACCCATGCTCTCCCCACTGGTTCCTGGCGAGGAGTCTTGGAGCCACCTCGCCGATTCCCCCATCTGCCCCCCTTCTCCACTGGTGTAACGCTGATTTCCTTCCCCAGAAGATGTGCTACTTCTCTCCCTCCTGGGATGCTCTTCGGAATCCCTCTGGAGCCCTCCCTCTCCCTCTGGCTTCGATGGCAGTTCCCTGACAGAACCCAAAATACCTTTTTGCTTTGGTTGGCGGTGATTCTGGTGCACACCCAAAAAACACCATGCGTATTGAAATAAGCCCAATCAAAGCTTATTCGTCGTCTTTCTACGCATATGGAAGCGAAAAGACAGTTGTCAGAGCTGCCCGAGGTCCCAGCTCACAAAGGACCAACGCCAGTTCGTTGTTATATACAAAAGTCTTTATTGAAGTTCAGTTTCGCTTTCACAGCCGCGGCGCGCAGCTCTACGTCTCAAACTCTAGACCGCTGAAGCTCCGTCTGAATCTCCTCCCCCCAGACACCAGTTTAAGACTCTAGCCTTGCTCCACCTCGTCCTTTGCTCTTTCCTCCTCTGGTTCCGCCTGTCCGCTGGGGTCTTGCCCTTCCTAGACTCTTCTGACGCTGAGTCCCCTGAGTCTTCCCCCTGCCTCCGGCGGGCTTTAGGACCTGGTTCCCAATCCGGGTTTTCTGCTGTCCCGCGCGCCTGTACATTCGAACTTGGAGCGCGCGCCCAGCCGGCAACCTTCCTCCTGACCGTTACACTGCTCCTGTCACTGCTTCCCCCTTCGGGGAGGCTAGCTGGACCTGACCTCCCCTCCGTTCCCCCACTCTCCGATAGAGGCGTGGTCAGGCCTGACTCATCTTCTCTCCCTGCTGGAGGAGACGCTGGCCCTGACACATGGGACTCTTCCCCCCCCACTATGCTCTGGTGGGGAAGCTGGTCCTGATCTCCCGCTGCTGCTTTGGGAGTCCCCGCTGGCCCCTTGTTTCTGGTGCGTCCCCCCTGGGACCCCCCTTGCCCTGACCATCGGCGCCCCCTTCTGGGAATCTTCTGATTTGCTGGAGAAGCTCATGGAATCTCTAGGGTCACTGTCATACTCCCCTACGCTGCCCTCAGATTCTTCTCCTTCACTCTCCATTTCCTCTCTCCCCTGTGCCTCTGCTCCTGAGCCCCTGACAACAGTGTTGTGTTATTTTGGTCTCATTACAAACACTTTGCGATTTCTTAGTCAATGTGCATCAACACCAAAGAACACGACTTGAAATAAGCGAAAAACAAGATTCTTCTTTTTATGTAGCTGTAACCCAAAACAACCTGTTTGGCTTTGTTTAGGCTTATTACACTTCGCTTTGCTATTTGTGCTGCTATTTGTGCTTTGCTATTTGAGCTGCAACCAAAACACCTATGTAAAAAAAGAACTGGCAGATGTGATCTCAGAACCACTGGCAGTCATCTTTGAGAATTCCTGGAGAACAGGCAAAGTCCCGGCAGACTGGAGGAGGGCAAATGTTGTCCCTATTTTCAAAAAGTGGGAAAGAGAGGACCCAAATAATTATCGCCCAGTCAGTCTGAAATCAATACCAGGGAAGATTCTGGAGCAGATCATTAAGCAAACAGTCTGTGAGCACCTAGAAAGGAATGCTGTCATCACCAATAGTCAGCATGGATTTCTGAAAAATAAGTCATGTCAGACTAACCTGATCTCGTTTTTTGACAGAATTACAAGCCTGGTAGATGAAGGGAATGCAGTGGATGTAGCCTACCTTGATTTCAGCAAGGCATTCAACAAGGTGCCCCATGATATTCTTGTAAAGAAGCTGGTAAAGTGCGGTCTTGACTATGCTTCCACTCAGTGGATTTGTAACTGGCTGACTGACCGAACCCAAAGGGTGCTCATCAATGGTTCCTCTTCATCCTGGAGAAGAGTGACTAGTGGGGTGCCACAGGGTTCTGTCTTGGGCCCGGTCTTATTCAACATCTTTATCAACGACTTGGATGATGGACTCAAGGGCATCCTGATCAAATTTGCAGATGACACCAAACTGGGTGGGGTGGCTAACACCCCAGAGGACAGGATCACACTTCAAAACGACCTTGACAGATTAGAGAACTGGGCCAAAACAAACAAGATGAACTTTAACAGGGAGAAATGTAAAGTATTGCACTTGGGCAAAAAAAATGAGAGGCACAAATACAAGATGGGTGACACCTGGCTTGAGAGCAGTACATGTGAAAAGGATCTAGGAGTCTTGGTTGACTACAAACTTGACATGAGCCAACAGTGTGACGTGGCAGCTAAAAAAGCCAATGCAATTCTGGGCTGCATCAATAGGAGTATAGCATCTAGATCAAGGGAAGTAATAATGCCACTGTATTCTGCTCTGGTCATTCCTCAGCTGGAGTACTGTGTCCAGTTCTGGGCACCACAGTTCAAGAAGGACACTGACAAACTGGAACGTGTCCAGAGGAGGGCAACCAAAATGGTCAAAGGCCTGGAAACGATGCCTTATGAGGAACGGCTAAGGGAGCTGGGCATGTTTAGCCTGGAAAAGAGGACGTTAAGGGGTGATATGATAGCCATGTTCAAATATATAAAAGGATGTCATATAGAGGAGGGAGAAAGGTTGTTTTCTGCTGCTCCAGAGAAGCGGACACGGAGCAATGGATCCAAACTACAAGAAAGAAGATTCCACCTAAACATTAGGAAGAACTTCCTGACAGTAAGAGCTGTTCGACAGTGGAATTTGCTGCCAAGGAGTGTGGTGGAGTCTCCTTCATTGGAGGTCTTTAAGCAGAGGCTTGACAACCATATGTCAGGAGTGCTCTGATGGTGTTTCCTGCTTGGCAGGGGATAGGACTCGATAGCCCTTGTGGTCTATTCGAACTCTATGATTCTATGATTCTATGTAGATGGAACCCAAAACACCTTTTTGCTTTTTGGGTGGTCTCATTACACACACTTTGCGATTTCTGGGTCAATTTGCATTAACACCAATGAACACGGTTTGAAATAAGCGAAATCCAAGTAATTTCTTTCTATGTAGATGGAACCTGTCAGGGGTGCCTCAGGTCCCAGCTCACAAAGGACCAACGCCAGTGTCTCTTTATATACAAAAGTCTTTATTGAAGTTCATTGTTGGTTTTACATCCGTGGCGCGCAGCCCTACGTCTGTAACTCTAGACCGTCGAAGCTCCGTCTGACTCTTCCCCTCCCCTACACCAGTTTAACACCCGAGCTTTGCTCCACCTCTTCCTCTGCTCTTTTCTCCTCTGGGTCCTCCTGCCCCCTGGGGTTCCACCCCTCCTGGACTCTTCGGAGGCGGATTCCTCTGACTCCTCCCCCTGTCTCCGGCGGGCTTTGGGACCTGGCTCCCAATCCGGATTTTCTGCTGACCCGCGCGCCTGCACATTTGAACTTGGCGCGTGCGCCCAGCCGGCCACTTTCCTCCTAACGGCTACACTGCTCCTGTCACTGCTTCCCCCTTCGGGGGGGCTGGCTGGAACTGACCTCCACTCCGCCCCTCCACTCTCCGACGGAGGCGTGGTCAGTTCTGATTCGCTCTCTCTCCCTGCTGGAGAATACGCTGGTTCTGATCTGTGGGCTTCTTCCCCCCCGCTACGCTCTGGCGGGGAAGCTGGCCCTGATCTCCAGCTGCCGCTTGGGGACTCACCGCTGGCCCCCCTTGCCCTGACCCTGGGCGCCTCTTTCTGGGAATCTTCTGATTCGCTGGAGAGACTCATGGAATCTCCCGGGTCACTGTCATACCCTCCTAAGCTCCCCTCAGATCCTTCCCCTTCGCTCTCCAACTCCTCTTTCCCCTGTGGCTCTGCCCCTGAGCCCCTGACAGAACCCAAAACACCTTTTTGCTTTGGTTGGGGGGTGATTCTGGTGCACACCCAAAAAACACCATGCGAATTGAAATAAGCCCAATCAAAGCTTATTCGTCGTCTTTCTACGCATACGGAAGCGAAAAGACGGTGTTGTGTTATTTTGGTCTCATTACACACACTTTGCGATTTCTGGTCAACGTGCATTAACACCAAAGAGCACGACTTGAAATAAGCGAAATCCAAGATTCTTCTTTCTATGTAGCTGGAACCTAAAACAACCTGTTTGGCTTTGTTTAGGCTTATTACACTTCGCTTTGCTAGGGTTAGGGTTAGGGTTAGGGTTAGGGTTAGGGTTAGGGTTAGGGTGAATGAACACCGAAAGAACAATCCAAGCTTATTCGTCCTCTTTCTATTGAGATGGAACCAAAACACCTATGTTTGATTTGGGCTGATAACAAACATTTCTCTTTTTTTTTTATGAAATATTTATTCAAGATTTTTTACATTTATCACCCAACACATATAATCCCATCCCCAACAATACAGTAAACAAACAAAAAAGATATAACAGTAAAGATACATACAAAAAAGAGAAAAAGAAAGAAAAAACAAAATTATAACATCATGTCCAAATTCTTAATGTTCATACTTTCCTCACTTTTGGACTTCCTCACATCTTCCATTCCTGCTTTCCAGGTTTATAAAATTCTAATCAGCAAATTATCACCTTGTTTCAATTTCTTATTTGTATTTTCCCCATATTATGCCTCTAAATTTAAGTTTATTTTCCCAAAGCTTGAATGCTTAATTAGACATAATATTAACCAAAAAATTAACTTTTTCTCAAATTTCATCTATTCTCAGATTCTTATCAACTAACTTACTGATGCCACATTTATTTTTACTCTTGCATCATCTTAACACTCATACGATTTACAATGTTTTTGTAAGTAGTCCTTGAATTTCTTCCAATCCTCTTCCACTGCTTCCTCTCCCAGGTCTCGGATTCTGCCAGTCATTTCTGCTAATTCCATATAGTCTATCAGTTGCATCTGCCATTCTTCCAGCGTGGGCAAGTCTTGAGTTTTCCAATGTTTAGCTATCAGTATCCTTGCTGCTGTTGTTGCATACATAAAAAATGTGCAATCCTTCTTTAACACCCTCTGGCCGACAATGCCCAAAAGCAAGGCCTCTGGTTTCTTAGGAAAGGTATACTTAAATACCTTTTTCAGCTCATTATATATCATTTCCCAGAAAGCCTTAACCTTAGGGCAAGTCCACCAGAGGTGAAAGAACGTTCCTTCAGTTTCTTTGCATTTCCAACATTTGTTATCAGGCAAATGGTATATTTTTGCAAGCTTGACTGGGGTCATGTACCACCTGTAAATCATTTTCATAATATTTTCTTTTAAGGCATTGCATGCCGTAAACTTCACACCGGTGTTCCATAACCTTTCCCAGTCAGCAAACATAATGTTATACCCAATGTCCTGTGCCCATTTTATCATAGCTGATTTAACCGTTTCATCTTGTGTATTCTATTTTAGCAGCAGGTTGTACATTTTTGAAAGAACTTTGGTTTTAGATTCTAACAGTTCTGTTTCTAACTTTGACTTTTCCACCTGGAATCCTATCTTTTTGTCCAACTTAAACACCTCTTTAATCTGAGCGTAATGTAGCCAATCTCTCACTTTATCTTTTAATTTTTCAAAACTCTGCAGCTTCCAAGAGTCTCCATCCTTTTCTGGTATTTCCCAATATTTCGGCCATTTGGCCTCCATATTGAGTCTTTTGTGGGCCTTAGCTTCCATTGGTGACAGCCACCTTGGAGTCTTATTCTCTAGTAGGTCTTTGTACTTTATCCAGACATTAAACAGTGCTGTCAGGGGCTCAGGAGCAGAGGCACAGGAAAGGGAGGAAATAGAGAGCGAGGGGGAGGAATCCGAAGGAAATGTTAGCGATGACAGCGGTCCGAGGTCTCTGAGTCTTTCCAGCGAATCGGAAGATTCACAGAAAGGGGCTCCCCTGGTCAGAGCAAGGGGGGTGCCTAGGGGGACACCCCAGGAAGAAGGGGCCAGAGGGGACTCAGAGAGCAGCAGTTGGAAATCAGGACCAGCTTCCCCACCAGAGCGCAGTAGGGGGGAGGAGTCCCAGGTATCGGGATCAGGAGGCTCACCGCCAGCGGGAGGAGAGGAGTCAGGATTGGCCACGCCTCCATCGGAGAGCGAGGAAACGGTCAAGAGGAAGGTTGAAGGCTGGGCGCGCGTGCCAAGTTCAAATGTACAGGAGGGCGGCGCAGTTGGCAGCCCGGATAGGGAGCCAGGTCCCAAAGCCCGCCGAAAGGAGGGGAAGGAGTCAGGGGGGTCAGCGTCAGCGTCAGAAGAGTCCAGAAAGGAGGAGATCCCGGGGGGCAGAAGGACCCAGAGGAGAAAGGAGAGACGGAAGAGGTGGAGTAAGGTTAGAGTCTTAAGCTGGTGTACAGGGGGTGGAGACTCAGATGGAGCTTCGCTGGTCTAGCCTCTAAGACGTAGAGCTGGGCGCTGCGGCTTGAAAATGGAAACTGTACTTCAATAAAGACTTTTGTACATTACTACCGGCTAGCGTTGGTCCTCTGTGAGCTGGGACCTGGAGCCAGCTCTGACAGTAAGCTCCATCTCACTGATTTGCACCAAAAACCTCGCAACGTGAGTGGACGCAGCGAGGGGCGAAGATTGGTGCTTCGCGAGCTCACAAAAGTCAGGCAAGATGACTACCGAACAGCAAATAGCAGCCCTACAAAATGCAGTGACACAACTCAACGCGGAGATACTCGCATCCAGGAAAAGGGAAGACGAAGCGGCTGCCGCCTGCAGGGATCTCCAAGCCAGGTTGGAAGTGCTTACTAAGCAGGGGCAACCGGGACCCAAATCAGAGGGGATTGGGCTGGGGAAAAGAGGAGGCAGCCTTGTATCTCATTTCGATGGGAATTTACAGCAGTACCCTAACTTCCGAGCAGACGTGCTGTTTGCGCTGCAACTGCTGGATAAAGACTTTAGAGATGAGCAAGAGAAGGTGGGGTTTATTTTATCCCATTTGCATGGGGAAGCTAAAGCGTGGCTGCGCAATCTGTGGAGAGATAAGGATCCGGCGCTCCGAAGTGCGGATGCATTCATTAAAGCAATGGATTCGTGTTTTTTATCAAATATAGACATTGATATCGCCAGAAAAGACATACATGGGCTGAAACAAGGGAGAGCCAGTGTAAGGCAGTATCATTCCCGCTTTTTTGCATTGGTCCATGCGCTGGGATGGCAGAAAGATTCTGTTCCAGTCAGAGACCTTTTATGGGAAGGCTTGAATGCAAATGTGAAAGACGAAATTGCAAGGGGGGAGAGACCCCAGAGCACTCAGGAAATTGTCCAGAGGGCGCTGGCGATTGGGGTGCGCCTGGAAGAACGTCCATGGAGCAAAGAAGAAGGGTGTTGGGGACGCACGCCAGTGAGAGCACCTCCCCTCTTTCCCAAGGATGCAGCGCGTGCGCAATCCACGCCTCCGCAGGGAGGGGGAGAGGAACCGATGGAGATTGGAGGCGCCAGGGCTCAGTCAGCAACCAGAGCCCTAACACCGGGAGCAGTCAAAGCGAAGCCTCCTAGAGGGAACAGGAAGTGCTACATCTGCGACAGTGCTCAGCACATGGCGAAAGAGTGTCCCCAGAGGCTCCACAAGCACACTGCAGCCTCCGCAACAGTAACAGAAGCAACTCAGCAGAGAGAACCACAGCAGGGAAACGACGGAGTCTGGCTGGAGGAAGAGGCACTGGGGCCCAGCCAGACGAGTCAGTGAAGCAGTCCCCAGAAATTTTGCAGCCCACAGACCCCCTCCCGCCCAAACCAGTGGTGCAGCTCACCGCATCGCTCCAGCTACCCAATGGACTCACTATGGAAGTACCAATTACCATTGACTCTGGCAGTAACGCAGACTTTATAGGACTGGATTTCATTCAACAACACAGCATAGCGCTACTGCCAGCCACGCTGCCCCTGAAGGTTGTCACGGTGGATGGCAGGGAATTGCTGGGGGGGCAGGTGGTGAAGCAAACGCCTCCGATGGTGATGCAAATTGGGAATCACCGAGAAGTCATCAGCTTCAATGTCACCCAACTGTCGGACACGCCTGTAGTATTAGGCATGAGTTGGCTGCACAGGCACAGCCCAGCATTGGCTTGGTACCAGTGCCAACTGACTTTAGGCTCCTCCTACTGTGCGGAACATTGCATTCTGCCTAGCCCGGAAGGGGAAGAGGATGACCCGCAGCTACAATTAGGCACGCTGCAAGCAGTGCCCATCAAGTACGCAGCGTTTTTGGAGGTTTTCTGCGAGAAGGAAGCGGACAAGCTACCTCCCCACAGGTCCTATGACTGCAAGATTGACCTCCTGCCGGGGGCGACGCTGCCGACCGGGAAACTGTATTCCATGTCTGAAGACGAACTGCAGGAACTCAGGGAGTTCATAGATCACAACTTGAAGTGCGGTTTCATCCGGGAGTTGAAGGCAGTGGGGGGCAGTCCCGTATTCTTTGTGAAGAAAAAGGACACGCCCCAAAAAAGGCTTGTGGTGGACTATCGAATTTTGAACTCGAAAACCAAGCCCACAGCCTTCCCCATGCCCAAGATCGACGACCTGCTCGCGACGGTGAGAAAAGGACACGTTTTCACCAAGTTGGATCTGCGAGGGGCGTACAACCTGATTCGCATACGGGAGGGCGACGAGTGGAAGACGGCCATGTTCACGCCCCTGGGCACCTATGAATACAGAGTTATGCCCTTTGGATTACAAAATGGCTCCCACTGTTTTCAAGCCTTCATGCATCACGTGTTAGCGGGACTCCTCTACAAGAAGTGCGTCTGCTTCCTGGACGACATCCTGATATTTTCAGAATCGCAGGAGGCTCACGAGAGAGACGTCAAGGAAGTTCTGCAGAGACTGTGGGAGCACAGACTGTACGCCAAGCTGGAGAAGTGCCAGTTCGACATGACGGAGGTGGATTTCCTGGGCTACAAATTGTCGGACAAGGGGTTCGCCATGGACAGCGCCAAGGTTCGCTCAGTGTTGGACTGGAAGAGCCCGCGCAATCGGAAGGAGGTCCAGCGGTTTGTTGGTTTTGCTAACTTTTACGGCAAGTTCATCAAGGGGTTCGCTATGCAGACGGCGGCCATTACCGACACGCTCAGCTCCAAGAAGAAGAAGTTCATCTGGACGGAGCAAGCGGAGCAGTCTTTTCAGAAACTCAAGCGTCTCTTCTCGTCCGAAGAGCAGCTACTGCATGTGAATCCCAGCAGACCGATGAGGGTTGAAACGGACGCCTCAGACAGGGCCGTGGGAGCGGTCCTGTTGCAGCAAGACCCGCATGGGGACTGGAGACCGTGCGCCTTCTACTCCAGGAAGCTCAGCAAGTCAGAGCAGAACTACACCATCTGGGACAGGGAGTTGCTAGCCATTCATGCAGCATTCAAGGCGTGGCGGCACTTCCTTATCGGAGCCAAACACACAGTGCAGGTCCTCACAGACCATAAGAACCTGGAGTACTGGCACACGGCAAGGTTCCTGAACCAGAGGCACATACGATGGGCGGAGTTCTTTGCGGACTTCGACTTCAGGATAGAGTACATCCCAGGCGACAACAACGTCATGGCGGATGCACTGTCCAGGAAGCCGCAATACCTCGAGGAGGCGGCACCAGCGGCGGCCAAGCACATTTTCGCACCGAAAGCGTGGGCGTGCGCTTCGGCAACCGTGGACCTGGATGCTGTACGTCGCGCGCTGCAGGAGGACCCCTTCGCACAAGCCAAGATGGAGGAGGTGCACAGGGGCACGGCGAAGGATGACGAGTTCCAGATACGCGACGGATTGCTCATCCGCAAAGGGGCCCTCTACGTACTGGGAGACGACCTCCGCGCGAAGGTACTGCAGCAGTTGCACGACGCACCCACCGCCGGGCACTTCGGCAAAGAGAAGACTGTAGAATTAGTAGCCAGAGATTTTTGGTGGCCCAAGATGCGGGGGGAAGTCGCGGATTACGTCTCGAGGTGCGACACCTGCCAAAGGGCCAAGTCAGTGCACAAACCGCCGGCGGGACTGCTGGAACCGCTGCAGACACCGCTCGAACCGTGGGAGAGGGTGGCCCTGGACTTTGTCACGGATCTGCCAAGCTTGAGGGGCAAGACAGCAGTGCTAGTGGTGGTGGACATGTTCACCAAAATGGCCCACTTCATTCCGTGTGCGAAGGTGGCCACGGCGGAACAGACCGCCAAACTGTTCATAGACCACGTGTTCAGGGTTCACGGTCTACCACGGTCTATCCTGTCCGACCGGGGGCGACAGTTCATCTCGAACTTCTGGCAGAAGCTGATGGGCATCCTGAACATCAAGATCAACCTAGCGTCGGCGAGACACCCGCAGACCAACGGACAAGCGGAGCGGGTCAACGCCATCATGCAGCAGTACCTGAGATGCTACGCCAATCAGCAGCCCGCAACATGGGTGGACTACCTGCCGCTCGCCGAGTTCGCCTACAACAACACGAAGCACGTGTCGACGGGGGTGACACCGTTCTTCGCCAACAACGGGAGGCATCCCAGAACCTTCCCGGGATTAGAGAGAGTGGGGGAGGGGGAGCCACAGGCAGCGGAAGCCTTAGCATCAGAGTTGCAGGAGGTCCACGAACAGCTTCGGAGGCAGTTAGAACTAGCAAAGCACGCATACAAACTGCAGGCTGACAGACACAGAAGGGTTGGGGAAGACATACAGGTGGGAGACTGGGTTTGGTTAGCAGCTCAGGCAGTGCCGGCCAGATCGTTAGCCAAGAAGAAGCTCGGACATAAGCAGCTAGGGCCTTACCAAGTCGAGGCACAGGTCAATCCAGTGGCCTTCCGGTTGACACTTCCGGAGGGATCCAGAATGCACCCGGTGTTCCATAGATCAGTGCTCACGCCCTACAAAGCACCTCACAGATTTCAGGAGCCAGGCACGGCACCAGACCCGCTCAGGGAAACGCCCACAAGGGGGGGTCGCCAAGGGGGGAACCCATCAACGAGGTCACAGAGATTTTAGACTCGAGATGGGGGGAAGAGGGAGTAGAATATCTTCTCGCCAGAGAAGGTACCCCGGCCAGCGCCAACAGTTGGGTGCCGGACTATGCTTTGGAGGAACCTCTGCTCAAAGACGAGTTTCATGCCCTTTTCCCACACAGGCCCATGCCAGCCGAGTATTTCGACGACTGGCTTTTCACACCCACACTTTCAGCCAGCACATTCCAGGGGTTCGCCTCGGACGAGGAACCGGCACTAGACACACGTTCCCCGGAGGGATCACCCTCGGGGTCTGCCTCAGACCGCTCTTATTGGTGGGACGATCGACCAGAGGAGCAGTGGCGCAGGAAGTGGCTGGGGGGTCCTTGGCAGGCAACATCCCCAGAGGAGAACGGGGGAGAGACGGACATGGACGTGTTGGGGGAGGACGTTGGGTTCGAGCACGGAGGCAAAGAGATGGAAGCAGAGGAGATCGACGTTGGCGAGAGCACGGAGAACGAGCCGGATTTATCCGGCTGGATGTACGCCACGGGGGACGAACTGTATCCGGCACTCACCCCCACAACGACGGAGCACCCAGTACCCACACCGGAAGGAGGGGAGGGGGGAAGGGGGGGCTTCGAGGGGGGGATGGATGTCAGGGGCTCAGGAGCAGAGGCACAGGAAAGGGAGGAAATAGAGAGCGAGGGGGAGGAATCCGAAGGAAATGTTAGCGATGACAGCGGTCCGAGGTCTCTGAGTCTTTCCAGCGAATCGGAAGATTCACAGAAAGGGGCTCCCCTGGTCAGAGCAAGGGGGGTGCCTAGGGGGACACCCCAGGAAGAAGGGGCCAGAGGGGACTCAGAGAGCAGCAGTTGGAAATCAGGACCAGCTTCCCCACCAGAGCGCAGTAGGGGGGAGGAGTCCCAGGTATCGGGATCAGGAGGCTCACCGCCAGCGGGAGGAGAGGAGTCAGGATTGGCCACGCCTCCATCGGAGAGCGAGGAAACGGTCAAGAGGAAGGTTGAAGGCTGGGCGCACGCGCCAAGTTCAAATGTACAGGAGGGCGGCGCAGTTGGCAGCCCGGATAGGGAGCCAGGTCCCAAAGCCCGCCGAAAGGAGGGGGAGGAGTCAGGGGGGTCAGCGTCAGCATCAGAAGAGTCCAGAAAGGAAGAGACCCCGGGGGGCAGAAGGACCCAGAGGAGAAAGGAGAGACGGAAGAGGTGGAGTAAGGTTAGAGTCTTAAGCTGGTGTACAGGGGGTGGAGACTCAGATGGAGCTTCGCTGGTCTAGCCTCTAAGACGTAGAGCTGGGCGCTGCGGCTTGAAAATGGAAACTGTACTTCAATAAAGACTTTTGTACATTACTACCGGCTAGCGTTGGTCCTCTGTGAGCTGGGACCTGGAGCCAGCTCTGACAAGTGCTTTCCTAACAATATGGTTCTTGAAAGCCTTATGACTTTTAACCTTGTCATACCACAAGTATGCATGCCATCCAAAAGCATTGTTAAAACCTTCCAAATCTAAGACATCAGTGTTTTCAAGAAGTAGCCAGTCTTTCAGCCAGCAAAACGCTGCTGCTTCATAATACAACCTTAAGTCTGGCAGGGCAAACCCCCCTCTTTCTTTAGCATCAGTTAATATTTTAAACTTAATTCTGGGCTTTTTGCCCTGCCAGACAAATTTAGAAATATCTCTCTGCCACCTCCTGAAAAACTCCATTTTATCCATAATCTGTAGGGTCTGGAACAAAAACAACATTTTTGGCAATACATTCATCTTTATAACAGCGATTCGACCCAACAAGGAAAGTTTCAGTCTGGACCAACCTTCTAGATCCCTCTTAATTTCTGACCAGCATTTTTCATAGTTGTCCTTAAATAGGCCCAGATTCTTAGCTGTAATGTTTACCCATAGGTATTTCACTTTTTAAACCACATTTAAACCTGTCTCTTTCTGAAACCTTTCTGACTCTGATGATGTCAAATTCTTTTCCAATACCTTGGTTTTCAGCTTATTTAATTTGAACCCTGCCACCCGGCCAAACTCATAAATCAATTGTAATACCCTTTTCGTACTAGATTCTGGCTCCTGTAATGTCAAAACTAGGTCATCTGCAAAAGCTTTCAGTTTGTACTGTTTGGCTCCGACCTGAATTCCTTCCACCAACTGGTCCCCTCGAATCATGTTCAAGAGCACCTCCAGGACCGAGATAAACAGCAAAGGGGAAATAGGGCAACCTTGTCGTGTTCCTTTCTCAATTTTGAACTCGTCTGTCACCACATTATTAACTATCAATTTAGCCTTTTGTTCTGAATAGATTGCCTCTATACCATTTTTAAACCCCCGTCCCACTCCCATCCCTTCCAAATTTTTCTTCATAAACCTCCATGAGATATTATCAAAGGCCTTCTCCGCATCTATAAATGTCAACACTGCTTTTGTGTTTATGTTTGTTTGTAAAAGTTCCAAAATGTCAATAATGTTCCTTGTATTGGTAAACAACTGTCTACCTGGGTGAAAGCCTGCCTGGTCCTTATGGATCACTTCATTTAACACTTTTTTAAATCTACTTGCTAAAATGTCTGCAAAGATTTTGTAATCCACATTTAAAAGGGAGATGGGACGGTAGTTCTTAAGCTGTGTCTTTTCAGTTTCTGATTTAGATAACAAATGTCAGGGCCGCCTCAGGTCCCAGCTCACAAGAGACCAACGCCAAGTCCACTTTATTTACAAAAGTCTTTATTGAAGTACATTGTTTGTTCCACAGCCGAGGCGCGCAGCCCCACGTCTGTTACGCTTAGACCGCTGAAGTCCCCTCTGAATCAGTCCCGCCTCTACACCAGTTTAAGAGGCTTGTGCTAGTCCACCTCTTCCTGTCCTTCCTTTTCCGCAGGGTCTTTCTGCCCCCCTGGGTTCCTTCCCTCCTGCTTTCCCCTGACGCTGAGTCCCCAGACGCCTGCTCCCCCCTCCTCCGTGCTTTGGGACCAGGCTCCTCCTCCGGGCTCTCCGCATTTCCGCGCGCCTCCACATTTGAACTTGGCGCGCGTTCGCTACCCCTGACCTTCCTCTTGACAGTTATACTACTCTCTGTACTACTCTCCGCCCCTTCCGGCAGGACGTCTTGCCCCGATCTCCTTCCCCTCTCTGCTTCCTGCTCTGCTCCGTGTGTCACACTGGGAACTCCACCCTCTTCACTCCGTTCCGGCTGGGAAGCCGGCCCCGATCTCCCACTCCCACTCGGGGTTTCCCTGCTGCTCCCCTGCTCCTGACGAGTCCCCCCTGTGGCTCCCCTTGGCCTGACCAGAGGCGCCCCCTTTTGGGAATCCTCCGATTCACTTGAGAGACTCATGGAAGCCCTCAAGTCATTGTCATCCTCCTCCTCCTCGTTCCTGGATTCTTCCCCCTCGCTCTCAGTCTCCTCCCTCATCTGTGCCTCTCTCCCTGAACCCCTGACATCCATCCCCCCCTCGAAGCCCCCCCTTCCCCCCCTCCCGCCCGTCGGGCGCAGGTTTTGGGAGCCGCGTCTCTGCGGGGGTAGATGCTGGATACAGTTCGTCTACTTCAGGGCAGCAGCTGAAGAAGGAACAAAAAGGGTTTTCTTGTGTGAGTTTCTTGTGGCTGATTAGCTGCTCTCTCTGGGCAAAGGTCAGAGGGGGCAGGGCTTCTGTTGAGGTAGGTGATTAGCTGTGGGAGGAGCTTATCAGAGCTTTAGGGCAGCAGCTGAAGAAGGAACAAAAAGGGTTTTCTTGTGTGAGTTTCTTGTGGCTGATTAGCTGCTCTCTCTGGGCAAAGGTCAGAGGGGGCAGGGCTTCTGTTGAGGTAGGTGATTAGCTGTGGGAGGAGCTTATCAGAGCTTCAGGGCAGCGGCGCGCGCCTAGCAGCGCGCACAGTTTGATCCATATTTTAGATTTAGGGGAGCTAGTCTCAAACATTTGTTGGGGGAGACCTAGGTTTTTTGGGAGGGATTTATTTGTCCTGTCTCCACACTTTTTATGATAGAGGACCACTGTAGTCACCCCCAACGACACGTTCCCAAGATGGAGGGTGAGGGAACAGCTGCAGTCGCCTGTGGTTCCTGCGCAATGTTTGCCATCTTGCCAAAGGTTGCAGGCAGCTTTACCTGCAGCAATTGCATGTTGATTGCCCTCTTAGAAGACAAAGTCCAGCAACTGGAGGAACGTGTAGCTACGCTCCAAAGAATTAGAGAGCTGGAACTCTTCTTGGAAGCAACAGAGCACACCGTCTCCACCAAGGAAGAGACAGGGGACTCCCCTGAGAAGGTGGCTAGTTCACCAACACAGGAGCCAGATATATGGAGAAACGTGACTCAAAGAAGTAGGAGGCCCAGGGTTCGCTCTGATTGTTTAGAAATACGCAATCGCTTTGAGGTCCTTTCCCCTAGCATGGAAGACGAAGAGCAGACTCCATTTGTGGATCTCTCCCTCATTACAGTCGATCAGGTATATGAAGACGAGGAGCAAAGGCAGTCCTCTGGGAATGTCCAGGTGACCTTGGAACCGACAGCTCACAGAAGAACCCCGACCAGACCTAAGAGGAGGCGTGTAGTGGTGGTAGGGGATTCCCTACTGAGGGGAACAGAAGCAGTGATCTGTGGGCCTGACAAGATGTCTCGGGAAGTGTGCTGTCTCCCCGGGGCTAAGATCCAAGATGTAACTGAACGACTGCAAGGAATCACAAAACCCACTGACAAATACCCCTTCCTCTTGGTTCATGTGGGAACCAATGACACTGCAAGCAATAGCCTCCAGAAGATCAAAAGAGATTACGAGGCTCTGGGCAGGAAATTGAAGCAATTAAATGCACAAATTGTCATCTCATCTGTCCTCCCAGTTGAACGACGTGGCCCAGGGAGAGAGGGAAAAATAGTGGAAGTGAACAACTGGCTTCGCAAATGGTGCAAACAGGAACGGTTTGGATTCTTAGATCACGGAATGCAGTTTCTTGAAGATGGACTTCTGGCAAGCGATGGGCTGCACCTCACAACGGTTGGGAGGAATGTTTTTGCAAAAAATCTCAGAAACCTCATCAGGAGGGCTTTAAACTGACTAATGTGGGGGAGGGAGACAGTGCTCCTGAAGGTAGGAGTCTATCAATTGATGAAGATGATCATCCAAATGTCATAGACCGAATGGAGCAAAGAGCATGCAGACCTAGTGGTGGGAGGAGAAAATCCTTAAATAAGAGACACGGGGGAATGATTAATGGACTTCAATGTCTGTACACTAATGCGCAAAGCATGGGAAATAAACAAGATGAGCTTGAGCTCCTGGTACAGCAAACTAAATATGACATAATAGGAATCACTGAAACCTGGTGGGATAAATCCCACGATTGGAATGTAATAATGGAGGGATACAATCTATTTCAAAGAAACAGACCAGACAAGAAAGGAGGAGGAGTGGCGTTATATGTCAGGGATGTGTATACCTGTGAAGAGATCCAAGATTTAGAACCTCAAAGCCAAAGTGAGAGCATTTGGGTCAAAATTAAGGGAGAGAAGAATAACAGTGACCTCATTGTGGGAGTTTACTATAGATCCCCAAGCCAAACAGAGGACATAGATGATGCCTTCCTGGAACAGATGGCCAAGCATGCAAAAGGAAGGGAGATAGTAGTAATGGGGGACTTCAATTACCCGGATATTTGTTGGATGTCAAACTCAGCCAAGAGCATAAGGTCAAACAGATTCCTCACTGGCCTTGCAGACAACTTCATTGTCCAGAAAGTGGGAGAAGCAACAAGAGGAACAGCCATTTTAGATCTGGTCCTAACCAATGTTGATGACCTGGTTAGTGGGGTAGAAGTGGAAGGATCATTAGGCGCGAGTGATCATGCTCTTCTGAAGTTTACTATACAGCGGAAAGGAGCAGCCAAGCATACTAGGACTCAATTTCTCGACTTTAAGAAAGCCGACTTCATAAAGCTTAGGGAAGTGCTGGGTGAGATCCCATGGACAGTAATACTAAAAGGAAAGGGAGTTCAAGATGGCTGGGAGTTTGTTAAGAGGGAGATAGTAAAAGCACAACTTCAGGCAATACCAATGAGACGGAAACATGGAAGGTGCCTAAAGAAGCCAGGGTGGCTATCTAAAGAACTTTTAACTGAGTTAAGATTAAAAAAGGATGTGTACAAAAAATGGAAAAGGGGGGAAACCACCAAAGAGGAATTCAAACAAATAGCCAGCACGTGTAGATACAAAGTCAGAAAAGCTAAAGCACAAAATGAACTCAGGCTTGCTAGAGAGGTTAAAAGCAACAAAAAAGGCTTTTATGGGTATGTTCGTAGCAAAAGGAAGAACAAAGAAACCGTGGGGTCACTCAGAGGAGAAGATGGTGAAATGCAAACAGGGGACACAGAAAGGGCTGAACTCCTCAATGCCTTCTTTGCCTCAGTGTTCTCCGATAAAGAAAACAATGCCCGACCTGAAGAATTTGGAGCAAATGATTCAGCAGAGGAAACACAGCCCACAATAACTAAGGAGATAGTACAAGAATACTTGGCTAGTCTAGATGTATTCAAGTCTCCAGGGCCAGATGAACTGCATCCAAGAGTATTAAAAGAACTGGCAGATGTGATCTCAGAACCACTGGCAGTCATCTTTGAGAATTCCTGGAGAACAGGCGAAGTCCCGGCAGACTGGAGGAGGGCAAATGTTGTCCCTATTTTCAAAAAGGGGAAAAGAGAGGACCCAAATAATTATCGCCCAGTCAGTCTGACATCAATACCAGGGAAGATTCTGGAGCAGATCATTAAGCAAACAGTCTGTGAGCACCTAGAAAGGAATGCTGTGATCACCAATAGTCAGCATGGATTTCTGAAAAATAAGTCATGTCAGACTAACCTGATCTCGTTTTTTGACAGAATTACAAGCCTGGTAGATGAAGGGAACGCAGTGGATGTAGTCTACCTTGATTTCAGCAAGGCATTTGACAAGGTGCCCCATGATATTCTTGTAAAGAAGCTGGTAAAATGCGGTCTTGACTATGCTACCACTCAGTGGATTTGTAACTGGCTGGCTGACCGAACCCAAAGGGTGCTCATCAATGGTTCCTCTTCGTCCTGGAGAAGAGTGACTAGTGGGGTGCCACAGGGTTCTGTCTTGGGCCCGGTCTTATTCAACATCTTTATCAACGACTTGGATGATGGACTCAAGGGCATCCTGATCAAATTTGCAGATGACACCAAACTGGGAGGGGTGGCTAACACCCCAGAGGACAGGATCACACTTCAAAACGACCTTGACAGATTAGAGAACTGGGCCAAAACAAACAAGATGAATTTTAACAGGGAGAAATGTAAAGTATTGCACTTGGGCAAAAAAAATGAGAGGCACAAATACAAGATGGGTGACACCTGGCTTGAGAGCAGTACATGTGAAAAGGATCTAGGAGTCTTGGTTGACCACAAACTTGACATGAGCCAACAGTGTGACGCGGCAGCTAAAAAAGCCAATGCAATTCTGGGCCTCATCAATAGGAGTATAGCATCTAGATCAAGGGAAGTAATAGTGCCACTGTATTCTGCTCTGGTCAGACCTCACCTGGAGTACTGTGTCCAGTTCTGGGCACCACAGTTCAAGAAGGACATTGACAAACTGGAACGTGTCCAGAGGAGGGCAACCAAAATGGTCAAAGGCCTGGAAATGATGCCTTATGAGGAACGGCTAAGGGAGCTGGGCATGTTTAGCCTGGAGAAGAGGAGGTTAAGGGGTGATATGATAGCCATGTTCAAATATATAAAAGGATGTCACATAGAGGAGGGAGAAAGGTTGTTTTCTGCTGCTCCAGAGAAGCGGACACGGAGCAATGGATCCAAACTACAAGAAAGAAGATTCCACCTAAACATTAGGAAGAACTTCCTGACAGTAAGAGCTGTTCGACAGTGGAATTTGCTGCCAAGGAGTGTGGTGGAGTCTCCTTCTTTGGAAGTCTTTAAGCAGAGGCTTGACAACCATATGTCAGGAGTGCTCTGATGGTGTTTCCTGCTTGGCAGGGGGTTGGACTCGATGGCCCTTGTGCTCTCTTCCAACTCTATGATTCTATGATTCTATGATTCTATGATTCTATGATTCTACTTCGATGTCCTCTGCTTCCAGCTCAGTGTATGTGTGTTCGAACTCAGGGTCGTCTCCCAAGGTGTTCTCGGTCTCCTCTCCCATTGTTACTTCGTCCGGTGCTGTTGGCCAAGGCCCCTCCCTCCACCTCCTGCGCCAGTCCTCCTCTGGTTGCTCGTCCCACCAATACGAGGGTTCCGTCTCCACCCCCGAGCACGATCCCCTGGGGGGGCTCGACTCTGGCGTTCCCTCCTCCGTGGAAGAAAACCCCCGGAAAGTGCTGGCTGAAAGTGTGGGCGTAAAAAGCCAGTCGTCAAAGTACTCTGCTGGCATGGGCCTGTGTGGGAAAAGGGCATGGAACTCGTCCTTGGGAAGAGGCTCATCCAAAGCGTAGTCCGGCACCCAACTGTTGGCGCTGGCTGGGGTACCCTCTCTGGCGAGAAAATATTCTACTCCCTCTTCCCCCCATCTCGAGTCCAGAATCTCTGTGACCTCGTTGATTGGTTCGGCCCTAGGTGACCTCCCCCTCTTGGGTGACTCTCTGCGTGGTTCTGGTGCCGTCCCTGGCTCCTGAAATCTGTGTGGGGCCTTGTAGGGGGTGAGCACCGACCTATGAAAGACCGGGTGCATTCTGGAACCTTCGGGGAGGGCCAGTCGAAACGCTACGGGATTGATCCTGGCCTCAACTTGGTATGGCCCTAGCTGCCTGTGTCCTAGCTTCTTCTTAGCTAACGACTTGGCCGGCACCGCTTGGGCCGCTAACCATACCCAGTCCCCCACCTGGATGTCTTCTCCCGCCCTCCTGTGTTTGTCCGCCTGCACCTTATAGGCTTGCTTAGCTAGCTCCAAATGTCTCCGCAGCTCCTCGTGCACCTCTTGCAGTTCTGCTGCGAAATGGTCGGCCCCCTGCGGCGCCCCCTCCCCCGTCATTACGAGCCCCGGGAAGGTTCTGGGATGTCGTCCATTGTTAGCGAAGAACGGCGTCACCCCCGTCGACGCGTGCTTCGTGTTGTTGTAGGCAAACTCAGCCATCGGCAGGTAATCCACCCAAGCTGCGGGTCGCTGATTGGCGTAACATCTCAGGTACTGCTGCATGATAGCGTTGACCCTCTCTGCTTG
The DNA here is from genome assembly GCF_964188315.1 of Podarcis muralis. Taxonomy (NCBI): domain Eukaryota; kingdom Metazoa; phylum Chordata; class Lepidosauria; order Squamata; family Lacertidae; genus Podarcis; species Podarcis muralis. The sequence continues at coordinate 28,012,137 of NC_135674.1, forward strand.
GCCGTTGGTCTGCGGATGTCTCGCCGACGATAGGTTGATTTTGACGTGCAGGATACCTAGGAGCTTCTGCCAGAAACTGGAAACAAACTGGCGCCCCCTGTCGGACAGAATGGACCGTGGCAGCCCATGCACCTTGAACACGTGGTCGATGAAGAGTTTGGCGGTCTGTTCCGCTGTCGCCACCTTCGCGCAAGGAATGAAGTGCGCCATCTTGGTGAACATGTCCACAACCACCAGAACTGCCGTCTTGCCTCGGGAGCTGGGCAGATCAGTAACAAAGTCCAGCGCTACCCGCTCCCACGGTTGCAGTGGTGTCTCCAGCGGTTCCAATAGTCCGGCTGGCTTCTGGTGCACTGGCTTGGACCTTTGACAGGTGTCACATCTGGCGACGTAATCCTCTCCTCGCATTTGGGGCCACCAAAAGTCCCTGGCTACCAGTTCCGCTGTCTTCTCCTTGCCGAAATGGCCCGCGCTGGGTGCGTCGTGCAACTGGTGCAGAACCTTTGCGCGGAGATCGTCCCCTGGCACGTAGAGGGCACCCTTGCGAGTTAACAGCCCATCGCGTATCTGGAACTCGTCGTCTCTCGTTGTACCTCTGCGCAGCTCTTCCATCTTGGATTGTGCAAACTGATCCGTCTGCAGCGCGCGTCGCACCGCGTCCAGGTCGACGGCGACTGAAGCGCACGCCCACGCCTGCGGTGCGAAAATGTGCTTGGCTCCCACTGTTGCCGCTTCCTCGAGATATTGCGGTTTCCTTGAGAGCGCATCGGCTATGACATTGGAGTCCCCCGGGATGTACTCTATTCGGAAGTCGAAATCTGCGAAGAATTCTGCCCAGCGCATGTGCCTCTGGCTCTGGAGCTTCGCCGTGCGCCAATACTCTAAGTTCTTGTGGTCTGTGCGGACCTGCACGGTCATGGAACTTTGGAGTGTCAGGCATAGCCCTATTGGCTTTAGCCCAAACGTAGCAGAGTTTTCCTGCACAGCGAAGAAGCTAGTTGCGGCAGTAATGACAAGTCAGCTAGACTCAGAATAACTATTTACAGGATTTATTAAAAAGAAAAAATAAAACCAGCAGAGTTTCTGCATACAAATAAAAGCAAAAATAAATCCTCTCTTTCTCTCTCTCAAAACCATACACAGCACTTCTACTCCTAACACACCTCACTTCAAACTGAGCTAGCAAACCCTTGATAACAGAGTAGAGTGCTGGTCGTTAACCAATCAGAGTAGTTTCTAGGTCAGGCAGACCTGGGCTTTCTGCCAAGAGTAAATTGACACCAGCCTGAGTTAATTGTGCGAAGCTAGAATCTGCAAGTTTCCCACGAGAACCAATTAACAGAAACTGAACACCCCCTCACAGATTCTGCTGAACAATTAACACCAAATACACCTATGTAGGAGATTATTTTTCCAGCAAACCTAAACCCTTGCACATTCGCTTGTTCTTTATCTTTGCCAATGGTTTAGTTAACACATCTGCTACATTTTCTTCACTTGATACATAGGTACAGGTGATTACATTGTCTTGTACACAGCAACGCACATTTTGGTATTTTACAGAGATATGTTTGGAACGCGATTTGAAACCCTCTGTTTTACTTAAGGTTATACAAGCTTGATTATCAATGTAAACTTGTACTGGTTCTCCACAATTTACATTTAAATCTGCTAACAAATGCTTGAAATAAATCACCTCGTTGCACAATTCACTCAATGCGGCGTACTCTGATTCCGTTGATGACACACTTACAACGTCTTGCTTGCGTGACCGCCAGCTGATTAAAGCTCCACCGACCATTATGACTAGTCCTGTGACAGATTTTCTATCCGGCAAATTTCCCCAGTCACTATCACAGAAGCAACTCAACATTTCATCCTCTGAAGAATTTAATTGTAACATATAGCCAATTGTCTGTTTGAGATATCTCAGAACTTGTTTTACCCCTTTCCAGGCATTTAGTGTGGGTTTTGAGACCAATCTACTTAATATGCCTACTGCATAACTAATATCAGGTCTGGACCACTGTGCTAGATACAATAAACTTCCAATTACAGAATGATATACATCAGGATGTTCAAATTCAGGACTCTCATCTATATGAAGTGTTTTTATGAAACCTGGATCCATAGGCACCACTGCCCCTTTGCAATCCTGCATCCTGTATGTAGTCAGTAGTTGTTTAACTTTGTTCTGCTGACTAATTAGACAGCTGCCATCTTGGGCCCAGCACACTTCCAGCCCTAGATATGTCCTAACCGGGCCTAAGTCTCATCATAATCTTTTCCAGGCCTCTGAGAGTATCCTTGAGCCACTAAACGAGCTTTGTATTTGTACTCTCCTGTCACCAGAGGTTTAAGTTTGTACACCCACCTGCAGCCTACAATCTTTGCCCCCTCAGGCGCTGCTACTGGTGTAAAAACCTTGTGCTCATTCAGAGAGGACATCTCTTCCTCCATTGCCTGTTTCCAGCGCTCTGCCTCCTCTTTTGGTAACTTTAACACCTCCTGAAAACTCTTGGGTTCTGCAATCACACTAAACACATTTGCAGTATCTGGGGAAAAACGCACCGGAGGCACTCCTTTGTTTTGTCTTTTAGATCTTCTGGGAGAAAATTTTTCTTCTGACCCACTTTCCTCCTCTGAACTACGACCTCTCTTTTGTTGCTTAGCAACTGGTCTTTGGCTAACTCCACTTTCTTGAGAGCTCTTATCTGAACTTTCCTCCCCCTCAGACTCTGATTCTCTGTGTCTACCTTCAGAGTCATGAAGCTCCTGGGAAGGTTCAAACCAAACCTCAGTATTGGCATGTAGTCTCTCCCAGCCACTATGTTCACAAAAACTGGCATTCCTGGAGATCACAATGCCATTTGTCCCTTCAGCAAAACGGAAACCTTTTCCCAGCTCCTGGTAACCCACAAACACTAACTGTTTGGTCTTAGGATCTCCCTTCTTCCTCATTTGTTTTGGAATTAATACCCAGGCTTTTGATCCAAACACATGCAAATGGTCAATTTGGGTTTTTTTCTGAAACAATTTAAAGTACGGGGTTGTACCTATTGTTTGATGAAAGAGCCTGTTTTGGAGATAACACGCGGTGAGCATGCTCTCCCCCCAATAAGACATGGGCAAATCAGCATCGTCAAGCATGGCAAACATCATATCTTGTAAAGATCTGTTTTTCCGCTCTGCAACGCCATTCTCCTCTGGGGAAAAAACGTTCGTTTTTCTATGCCCAATGCCACGCTTTTGTAACCAATCTTTAAAGGCATTTGACATAAATTCGCCACCTCTGTCCGTCTGAATCCTTTTGAGTTTAATGGACAGAAATCTTTCCACAGATGCCACCCAGCCTTTAAACTTAGTGAACACGTCACCCTTATTCTTCATGGGAAAAACCCAGGAGTAACGCGTGGCGTCATCCACAATTGTTAGTGAAAAGCGCGATCCACCCCTGCTTACAGCAAATGGACCAATTACGTCCATGTGAACCAGCTGTAGCGGTGACTCACTAACTCTGTCACTTCTGGGGTAAGAGACTCTGTGGGTTTTAACCTTTTTACAAACATTACAATCAAGGTACTTGTTACAACTCTTTAAATCACCCCCATCAGCCAATTCAGACATTTTTAGTACACTTTTCCAGCAAGCATGCCCCATTTTCCTATGCAATAAGTGCACACAGTTGTCATGTATAGCTTTGTTATTCACTGCAGGCTGAGATTTACTGACTACTGCTGCAACTTGAGATCCTGCTTTAAGCCAAAACAAGCCTCCCTCTGACTTAGCAGTGCCTAAAATCTCACCAGCCTTCTTAATAATGCAACTGTCTCCTTCAAAATACACTTTAAACCCAGCTTTTAGCAAACAATCTACAGACATCAGATTGCTCCTTAATGAAGGCACACACAGTACATTTTGCAGGCATTCACGAAGACAAGGAACAAAAACTGCACCCCCCGAAATCACTTCGGAAGTACTTCCGTCTGCTAGAGCCACCTGGCTGCGCTGTGCTGAGTTCTTGGAAACAAACAATTCATCTGAATTCACGATGTGGCGAGATGCTCCCGAATCGACCACCCAGACCGCTTGTTTCTCATCAGCAATCTTGACCTCGCCGGTCACCAGCTGAGCCGACTGTTTTCGTTTGAAGAATTTCTTTTTACGCTGCTGCTGCTGATCTCGTCTCTGCTCCTGCACCGGCAACTGAGACTTGACCAACTCCGGACATTGTCGTTTTAGATGCGCTGAGGACCCACATCGGAAACAACGCCTAACAGCAAACGCTGACTCCTCACCGGTACGCTGCTTTTGCTTCACCTCTGGCACGGCATGAGAACTCCTTCCAAACCGCCCGCCTGTAGAAGCCTCTGCAGCCAACGACCTTTCTTGCCTCTTCTGCCATTCTTCAATCAAACGCCCAGTAACGTAACTGACTGATAAATCATGCTCCTGTATGCCTTCTAGAGACAAAACTAAATTATCCCAGCTTTCCGGGAGAGAACTCAAAATAATAGCCACCTTCTCCTGCTGGTCTAACGCACAGTCTCTTTCCTGTAGCGCAGCAAACTGTAACTGTAAACTGTGTAGGTGTTCCTGCATTGTAACCCCAGGCTGTAACATTGCCTTGTACAATGCCTTGCGAATGAACAGCTTGGAAACCGCTGTCTCACGCACATGGAGTTCTTTAAGTGCTTGCCACACACCTCTAGCTGTCTTGATTCCCCTCACATACGGCAACTGGGAATCTTCCAGCCCCAGGACAATTGTGGCCCTTGCTCTTTGGTCTTTATCGAGGTCTTCATCATCAGGCTTCGCAGGAAACTTACTCACCACTTGCCAGAGACGATCCCTCTGCAGCACTGCCTGCATGCGTTCCGACCACAGCAAGTAATTGGAGTCATTCAGACGCTCAAAAGCCATCTGAACTGGTTGTGAGGCCATCTTGAGAGCGATGTCCCTGGAACCCGGAACCAGCTACTCACAACCACCGAGAGAGAAAACAGGAACCACAGCACCCAGCACTCACACGCTGCAGCTGTTGTCCTTGTGTCCGCTGCGTCACCAGCTCACCGCGGTCAGGAACCAGCCAGAGAACAACAACTTCTGGAACTACTGGAACCAACGCCGTTGATGCTGACACCACCGCAACTCAGGCTGGCAGCACAATGCCCATAACCTCATGGAACTTTGGAGTGTCAGGCATAGCCCTATTGGCTTTAGCCCAAACGTAGCAGAGTTTTCCTGCACAGCGAAGAAGCTAGTTGCGGCAGTAATGACAAGTCAGCTAGACTCAGAATAACTATTTACAGGATTTATTAAAAAGAAAAAATAAAACCAGCAGAGTTTCTGCATACAAATAAAAGCAAAAATAAATCCTCTCTTTCTCTCTCTCAAAACCATACACAGCACTTCTACTCCTAACACACCTCACTTCAAACTGAGCTAGCAAACCCTTGATAACAGAGTAGAGTGCTGGTCGTTAACCAATCAGAGTAGTTTCTAGGTCAGGCAGACCTGGGCTTTCTGCCAAGAGTAAATTGACACCAGCCTGAGTTAATTGTGCGAAGCTAGAATCTGCAAGTTTCCCACGAGAACCAATTAACAGAAACTGAACAGTGCTTGGCTCCTATGAGGAAGTGCCGCCACGCTTTGAAAGCCGTGTGAATGACCAACAACTCCCTGTCCCAGATGTTGTAGTTCTGTTCCGCCTTGCTGAGCTTCCGGGAGTAGAAAGCACAGGGCCTCCAGTGCCCTTGCGGATCTTCCTGCAAAAGGACGGCCCCTACCGCTCTGTCTGATGCGTCCGTCTCGACCCGCATGGGCCTGCCAGGATTCACGTGCAGCAGCTGTTCCTCGGAGGCGAAGAGGCTTTTAAGCTTCTGAAAAGAGCGCTCCGCCTGGTCCGTCCAAGTGAACTTCTTCTTCTTGGAACTGAGAGTGTCCGTGATTGCTGCTGTCTCCTTCGCGAAACCCCTGATGAACTTGCGGTAAAAGTTGGCGAAACCGATGAACCTCTGGACCTCCTTCCGATTGCGCGGGCTCTTCCAGTCCAACACCGCGCGGACCTTGGCGCTGTCCATGGCCAGCCCCTTGTCGGACAGCTTGTAGCCCAGGAAATCCACCTCCGTCACATCAAACTGGCACTTCTCCAACTTGGCGTAAAGCCTGTGTTCCCGTAGTCTCTGCAGGACCTCCTTTACGTCTCTCTCATGAGCTTCCTGCGATTCCGAGAAGATCAGGATGTCGTCGAGGAAACACACACACTTCTTGTAGAGGAGTCTCGCTAGCACGTGATGCATAAAGGCTTGGAAGCAGTGGGATCCATTTTGGAGACCAAAAGGCATAACTCTGTATTCATACGTGCCCAGAGGCGTGAACATGGCCGTCTTCCACTCATCGCCCTCACGCATGCGTATGAGATTGTACGCTCCGTGCAAATCCAACTTGGTGAAGATCCTCCCCTTCCGCACGGTTGCTAGGAGGTCGTCAATCTTGGGCATGGGAAAGGCCTTGGGCTTTGTCATCGAGTTTATGGCCCGGTAGTCCACAATGAGTCTCTTTTGGGGCATGTCCTTTTTCTTCACAAAAAACACAGGACTGCCCCTCACCGCTCTGGATTCCCGAATGAATCCGCGCTTCAAATTGTGCTCTATAAACTCCCTGAGTTCTTGCATCTCATCTTCAGACATGGAATACAGTTTTGCAGTCGGCAGCTTCGCCCCCGGCAACAGGTCAATCGCACAGTCGTAAGGTCTGTGGGGTGGCAGCTGGTCAGCTTCCTTCTCGCAGAAAACTTCCAAAAATCCCTCGTACTTGCGGGGTACTGCCTGCACCATGCCTAGTTGCAGTTGCTGCCCAGCTTCCTCCCCTTGGCTGAACTGGATGCAATGTTGAGCACAGTACGGTGAGCAAAAGGTGAGCTGTCGCTGGTACCACGCCACTGCTGGACTGTGTCTCTCTAGCCAGCTCATGCCTAACACTATAGGCGTGTCTGATAGGCGGGTGACGTTGAAGCTAATGACTTCTCGATGATTTCCAATCTGCATCACCATGGGAGGCGTCTGTTGCACAACTTGCCCTCCTAGCAATTTCCTGCCATCGACCGTGACTACGTTCAGGGGCGTCGTAGCTGGCAGAAGCGCTATGCGATGCTGCTTGACGAACTGCACCCCCACAAAGTCCGCGTTGATTCCAGAGTCGATTGTAATGGGGACTTCCAGGGTGGTTCCATTCGGCAACTGGAGTGTTGCAGTGAGCTGCACCGCTGGCTTGGGTGGTAAGGGGTCTGTGTGCTGCAAAATCGCTGGGGACTGCTCTACAGACTCGCCTGGCTGAGCCCCAGCATCGCTGTCTCCAGCCAGGCACTCTCGTTTCCCTGAAACTGCTCCTCATGAGGTACGTCTGCTGCGACCGTTGCTAAAGCTGCAGTGTGTCTCCGGAGCCTCTGGGGACACTCTTTAGCCATGTGCTGTGCACTATCACAGATGTAACATTTCCTGTTCCCTCTAGGAGGCTTCTCCTTGACTGCACCGGACGTTGGGGCTCTGGCTGCTGTCTGAGCTCTAGCACCGCCAAGCTCCATTGGTTCCTCCCCCTGCCGCATTAGAGGCGAAGGATGCGCCTGGCCGAACTCCCTGGGGATAAAAGGAGGTGCCCTCGCTGGCGCACGCACCTGGCGACCTTCCTCATTGTGCCAAGGACGTTCTTCATGTCGTATTCCAATCGCAAGAGCCCTCTGTACTACGTCTGCTAGGGTTTGAGGTCTGTCACCCCTGGCCAATTCATCCTTTATGGAGCTGTGGAGTCCCTCCCAGAACAAATCTCTCACTGGTTTGGAGTCTTTCTCCCAGCCCAATACAGTCAGCAATGCAAAAAAGCGCGAATGGTACTGACGCACAGTGGCTTTGCCTTGTCTGAGTCCGTGCATCTCTCGGCGCGCAACATCAACATCCACGGTGGACTGGAAACAAGCGTCCATAGCTTTGATAAATTCATCAGAATCGCGGCGGGCAGGACCATCTTCGCGCCACAAATTGCGCAGCCACGCTCTAGCGTCTCCATGCAAATGAGACACAATAAAACCCACTTTCTCCTCCTCATCTTTAAAGTCATTGCGAAGCAAATGCAGTGCATACAGGACGTCTGCTCTGAAACTGGGGTAGTGCTTCAGGTTCCCATCGAAGGGGGCTACTAAATTTCCTCCCCGCCTTCCGAGTCCGATTCCCTCTGATCTGGACCCCGGGAACCCCTCTTTGCACGCACGTTCCCACCTGGTTTGCAGATCGTGGCATCGCGCCTCCGCTTCTTCACTCTTCTTCTGGGAAACCACTACCGCAGTGGAAAGCTCAGAGACTCCGTTTCGTAGTGCTGTCAACTGTTCCTCCGCACTCATGGCTTCCACACTTCGTGAGCTTTGCAAAAAAAAATTTTTCCGTTCTTTTCGAGAGGGGACTTACTGTCAGGGCTGCCTCAGGTCCCAGCTCACAAGAGACCAACGCCAAGTCCACTTTATTTACAAAAGTCTTTATTGAAGTACATTGTTTGTTCCACAGCCGAGGCGCGCAGCCCCACGTCTGTTACGCTTAGACCGCTGAAGTCCCCTCTGAATCAGTCCCGCCTCTACACCAGTTTAAGAGGCTTGTGCTAGTCCACCTCTTCCTGTCCTTCCTTTTCCGCAGGGTCTTTCTGCCCCCCTGGGTTCCTTCCCTCCTGCTTTCCCCTGACGCTGAGTCCCCAGACGCCTGCTCCCCCCTCCTCCGTGCTTTGGGACCAGGCTCCTCCTCCGGGCTCTCCGCATTTCCGCGCGCCTCCACATTTGAACTTGGCGCGCGTTCGCTACCCCTGACCTTCCTCTTGACAGTTATACTACTCTCTGTACTACTCTCCGCCCCTTCCGGCAGGACGTCTTGCCCCGATCTCCTTCCCCTCTCTGCTTCCTGCTCTGCTCCGTGTGTCACACTGGGAACTCCACCCTCTTCACTCCGTTCCGGCTGGGAAGCCGGCCCCGATCTCCCACTCCCACTCGGGGTTTCCCTGCTGCTCCCCTGCTCCTGACGAGTCCCCCCTGTGGCTCCCCTTGGCCTGACCAGAGGCGCCCCCTTTTGGGAATCCTCCGATTCACTTGAGAGACTCATGGAAGCCCTCAAGTCATTGTCATCCTCCTCCTCCTCGTTCCTGGATTCTTCCCCCTCGCTCTCAGTCTCCTCCCTCATCTGTGCCTCTCTCCCTGAACCCCTGACAACAAACATTTCTCTCTGCGATTTTTGTGTAAATGTGCATTCTAACACCAAAAACATCAATTTGATATATGCCCAATCAGAGCCTTATCATCTTCTTTTTATGTAGATGGAATCCAAAACACCTTTTTGCTTTGGTTGGGGGTGATTCTGGTGCACACCCAAAAAACACCATGTCAATTGAAATAAGCCCAATCAAAGCTTATTCGTCGTCTTTCTACGCATATGGTAGTGAAAAGACGGTGTTGTGTTATTTTGGTCTCATTACACACACTTTGCGATTTCTGGGTCAATGTGCATTAACACCAAGGAACACAACTTGAAATAAGCGAAATCCAAGATTCTTCTTTCTATGTAGCTGGAACCCAAAACAACCTGTTTGGCTTTGTTTAGGCTTATTACACTTCGCTTTGCTAGGGTTCGGGTTAGGGTTAGGGTTAGGGTTAGGGTTAGGGTTAGGGTTAGGGTTAGGGTTAGGGTTAGGGTTAGGGTTAGGGTTAGGGTTAGGGTTAGGTTTCGGGTTCGGGTTCGGGTTAGGGTTAGGGTTAGGGTGAATGAACACTGAAAGAACAATCCAAGCTTATTCGTCCTCTTTCTATTGAGATGGAACTAAAACACCTATGCTCGATTTGGGCTGATAACAAACATTTCACAACCTGTGTAGCTTTGTTTAGGCTTATTACACTTTGCTTTGCTAGGGTTAGGGTTAGGGTTAGGGTTAGGGTTAGGGTTAGGGTTAGGGTTACGGTTAGAGTTAGGGTTAGGGTTAGGGTTAGGGTTAGGGTTAGGGTTAGGGTTAGGGTTAGGGTTAGGGTTAGGGTTAGGGTTAGGGTTAGGGTTAGGGTTAGGGTCAGGATGAATGTACACTGAAAGAACAATCCAAGCTTATTCGTCCACTTTCTATTGAGATGGAAGCAAAACACGTCACTCTGCGATTTTTGAATGAATGTGCATTCTAACCCCAAAAACACCAATTTGAAATAAGCCCAATCAGAGCTTTATCATCTTCGTTTTATGTAGATGGAACACAAAACACCTTTTTGCTTTGGTTGGGGGGTGATTCTGGTGCACACCCAAAAAACACCATGCGAATTGAAATAAGCCCAATCAAAGCTTATTCGTCTTCTTTCTACGCATACGGAAGCGAAAAGACGGTGTTGTGTTATTTTGGTTTCATTACACACAGTTTGCGATTTCTGGGTCAATGTGCATTAACACCAAAGAACACGACTTGAAATAAGCGAAATCCAAGATTCTTCTTTCTATGTAGCTGGAACCCAAAACAACCTGTCTTGCTTTGTTTAGGCTTATTGCACTTCGCTTTGCTAGAGTTAGAGTTAGGGTTAGGATTAGGGTTAGGGTTAGGGTGAATGAACACCGAAAGAACAATCCAAGCTTATTCGTCCTCTTTCTATTGAGATGGAACCAAAACACCTATACTTGATTTGGGATGATAACAAACATGTCACGCTGCGATTTTTGGGTGAATGTGCATTCTAACCCCAAAAACACCAATTTGAAATAAGCCCAATTAGAGCTTTATCCTCTTCTTTTTATGTAGATGGAACCCAAAACACCTTTGTGCTTTGGTTGGGGGTGATTCTAGTGCATACCTGTCAGAGACTGCCTCCAGGTCCCAGCTCACAGAGGACCAACGCTAGCCAGCGGTAATATACAAAAGTCTTTATTAAAGTACATTATCCATTTTCAAACCCTAGCGTGCGTCTCTACGTCTGGACACTAGACCGGCGAAGCTCCGTCTGAGTCTCCGCCCCCTATACACCAGCTTAAGACTCTAGCCTTACTCCACCTTTTCCGTCTCTCCTTCCGCCTCTGGGTCCTACCACCCCCCGGGGTCCCTTCCTTCCTGGACGCTTCGGAGGCGGACCCCTCGGACTCTTCCCCCTCCCTTCGGCGGGCTTTAGGACCTGGCTCCCTATCCGGGCTGCTCATTGCGCCACCCTCTTGTACATTTGAACTTGGCGCGCGCGCGCTGCCTCCGACCTTCCTTTTGACCGTTTCCTCGCTCTCTGATGCAGGCGTGGCTAACCCTGACTCATGTCCTTCCTCTGACGGAAGGCTGCCTGATGCCGATGCCTGGGACTCCTCCCCCCTACTGCTCTCCGGTGGGGAAGCTGGTCCTGATTTCCAGCTGCTGCTCTCTGAGTCCCCTCTGGCCCCTCCTTCCTGAGGTGTTCCCTCTGGCAACCCCCTAGCTCTGACCACGGGAGCCCCTTTCTGTGAATCCTCCGATTCGCTGGAGAGACTTAGAGACCTCGGGCGGCTCTCATCGCTCACTTCCCCCTCGGATTCCTCCCCCTCGGTCTCTAATTCCTCCCTTTCCTGTCCCTCTGCTCCTGAGCCCCTGACAATACCCAAAAACCACCATGCGAATTGAAATAAGCCCAATCAACGCTTATTCGTCGTCTTTCTATGCATATGGAAGTGAAAAGATGGTGTTGTGTTATTTTGGTCTCATTACACAAACTTTGCGATTTCTGGGTCAGTGTGCATTAACACTGTCAGGGTTGCTTCAAGATCCTAGCTCACAGAGGATCACGCTAGCCAACGGTCATTAAGTAAAAGTCTTTATTGAGTTACAGTTTCCATTCTCAAGCTGCTGCGTGCAACCCTACGTCTAGTAGCTAGATCGGCGAAGCTCCGTCTGAATCTCCGCCCCTCGTACACCAACTTAATATCCTAGCCCTGCTCCACCTTTTCCGCCTGACTGTTCTTCTCTGGGTCCCTCTGCCCCCCTGGGTCTCTTCCTTCCGGGATTCTTCGGACGCTGACCCCCCGGACTCTCCTGTCTCCTTGCGCCGGGCTTTAGGACCCGGCTCTCTTTCCGGGCTGCCTACTGCGCCTCCTTCCTGTGCATTTGAACTTGGCGCGCGCGCCCAACCTTCCACCTTCCGTCTAACCGTTTCTTCGCTCCCAGATGGAGGTGTGGCCACCCCTGACTCGTGCCCTCCCTCCTGCTGTGAGCTGCCAGCGCTTGCCCCCTGGCTCCTTTCCTCTTCCCTGCTCTCTGGCGGTGACGCTGGACCCGATCTCCAACTGCTCTCCTCTGATTCCCCTCTGGCTCTATCTCCCTGGGGTGCCCCCCTAAACTCCCCCCTTGCCTTGGCCACTGGTGCTCCTTTCTGTGAATCCTCCGACTCACTGGAGAGACTCGGAGATCTCGGGTCGTCGTCATCGCTCATCCTTTCTTCTGCCTCCTCCCCTTCGCTCTCTGTTTCCTCCCTTGCCCTTGCCTCTGCTCCTGAACCCCTGACATCCATCCCCCCCTCGAAGCCCCCCACTCCCCCTTCCCCTCCTTCCGGTGCTGGAGCTGGGTGCTGCTGCGTCAAGGAGACGAATGTCGGGTACCGTTCGGTTCCCGTAGCGGGCCTCCCTCCGAAGTCTTCCGGTTCTTCCTCCCTTCTCTCGTCGACGACGGTCACCTCTGCTTCCATCTCTGTGCCGCCGTGCTCGAAACCTGGATCGTCCCCGAAAATGTCCATGTCCGTCTCTCCCTCGCTTCCTCCAGGCGGCGTTGCTCGGCCTGGACCTTCTTGCCACTTCCTGCGCCACTGTTCCTCTGGTTTGTCGTCCCACCAATACGAGGGTTCTGAGGCAGATCCCGAGGGCGACCCCTCCGGGGAACGGACGTCTCGTATCGGGTCCTCGTCAGAGTCGAACCCCCGGAACGTGCTGCCCGAAAGCGTGGGTGTGAAAAGCCAGTCGTCGAAAAAGTCTGCTGGCATCGGTCTATGTGGGAAGAGGGCATGAAACTCGTCTTTGAGCAGAGGTTCGTCCAAGGCGTAGTCCGGCACCCAACTGTTCGCACTGGCCGGGGTGCCCTCCCTGGCGAGAAAGTATTCTACCCCTTCTTCCCCCCATCTGGAATCCAAAATCTCTGTGACTTCGTTGATGCGCTCCTTCTGTGCCACTCCTGCGTGCCCTGTTCTGTCTCTGGCCGGACTCTGCACCGTTCCGGGTTCCTGAAACCTGTGCGGTGCCTTGTAGGGAGTGAGCACCGATCTGTGGAATACCGGATGCATTCTGGAACCCTCCGGAAGCGCCAGCCTGAAGGCCACCGGGTTGACCTGCTCTTCGACTTGATAGGGCCCCAGTTGCTTATGCCCTAGTTTCTTCTTGGCCAACGACCTGGCCGGCACTGCGTGGGCTGCTAACCAGACCCAGTCCCCCACGCGTAGCTCTTCGCCAACCCTTCTGCGTTTGTCCGCTTGTACCTTGTATGCGTGCTTGGCCAGCTCCAGGTGGCGCCTCAGCTGATCGTGGACTTCCTGCAGTTCCGACGCGAACGCATCTGCCGTCTGCGGCTCCCCTTCCCCCAGCCTTTCCAGTCCCGGGAAGGTTCTGGGGTGCCTCCCGTTGTTGGCGAAGAACGGTGTGACCCCCGTGGACACGTGCTTCGTGTTGTTGTAAGCGAACTCGGCGAGCGGCAGGTAATCCACCCACGTCGCAGGCTGTTGATTTGCATAGCACCTCAAGTACTGCTGCATGATGGCATTGACCCGCTCTGCTTGCCCGTTGGTTTGCGGGTGTCTCGCCGACGCCAGGTTGATCTTGACGTTCAGGAAGCCCATCAGCCGCTGCCAGAAATTTGAGATGAACTGCCGCCCCCGGTCGGACAGAATAGACCGTGGCAGACCGTGAACCTTGAACACGTGGTCTATGAACAGTTTGGCGGTTTGTTCCGCCGTGGCCACCTTCGCACACGGAATGAAATGTGCCATCTTGGAGAACAAGTCCACCACCACCAGCACTGCCGTCTTGCCCCTCGAGCTGGGCAGATCCGTGACAAAGTCCAGGGCCACCCTCTCCCAAGGTTCGGCCGGAGTTTGCAGCGGTTCCAACAGTCCGGCCGGCGGTCTAAGCACTGGCTTCGCCCTCTGGCAGGTGTCACACCTCGCCACGTAGTCCGCGACCTCCCTTCTCATTCCAGGCCACCAGAAATCCCTGGCTACTAGTTCCACCGTCTTCTCCTTGCCGAAGTGCCCTGCAGTGGGCGCGTCGTGCAGCTGCTGCAGCACCTTGGCGCGAAGTTCGTCTCCCGGCACGTAGATGGCCCCTTTACGGATGAGCAATCCATCTCTTAGCTGGAAACCGTCGGCCGCTGCTTTGCCCCTTTGCACCTCTGAGATCTTTGCTTGCGCGAAGGAGTCCCCTTGCAACGCTCGTCGCACCGCCTCCAGATCCACGGTTGCCGCGGCGCACGCCCACACTGTTGGTGCGAAGATGTGCATGGCGGCCGCTGGCGTTGCTTCCTCCAGATACTGTGGCTTGCGGGAGAGAGCGTCCGCCATGATGTTGGTGTCCCCCGGGACATACTCTATTCGGAAGTCGAAGTTCGCAAAGAACTCAGCCCAACGTATCTGCCTTTGGTTCAAGAACTGTGCCGTGCGCCAGTGCTCTAGGTTCTTGTGGTCCGTGCAAACCTGCACCGTGTGCTTGGCGCCGATCAGAAAGTGCCTCCACGCCTTGAACGCTGCATGAATGGCCAGCAACTCCCTGTCCCATATGGTGTAGTTCTGCTCGGACTTGCTGAGCTTCCTGGAGTAAAACGCTCCCGGTCGCCACACCCCCTGCGGGTCTTTCTGCAGCAGGACCGCCCCCACGGCTCTGTCCGAGGCGTCAGTCTCCACCCTCATCGGCTTGCTGGGGTTGACATGAAGCAGCTGCTCTTCCGACGCGAAGAGACGCTTGAGTGCCTGAAAGGACTGTTCCGCCTGCTCTGTCCAAATGAACTTCTTTTTCTTGGAGCTAAGCGTGTCAGTGATGGCCGCCGTCTGCATAGCGAAGCCCTTGATAAACTTGCGATAGAAGTTCGCAAAGCCGACAAACCGTTGGACCTCCTTCCGGTTGCGCGGGCTCTTCCAATCCAACACCGCTCGAACCTTGGCGCTGTCCATGGCGAGCCCCTTGTCAGACAGCTTGTAGCCCAGAAAATCCACCTCCGTCACGTCAAATTGGCACTTCTCCAGCTTGGCGTAGAGCCTATGGTGCTTCAGCCTGTTCAGTACTTCCTTGACGTGTTTGTCATGCTCCTGTTGCGACTCCGAAAAGATCAGGATGTCATCTAAGAAACAGACGCACGTCTTGTAGAGAAGTCCCGCCAACACGTGATGCATGAATGCTTGAAAAACGTGGGAGCCATTTTGCAATCCAAAAGGCATAACTCTATATTCGTAGGTCCCCAGTGGCGTGAACATGGCTGTTTTCCACTCGTCTCCCTCCCGCATGCGAATGAGGTTGTACGCACCTCGCAGATCCAATTTGGTGAACACTCTGCCCTTCCGCACCTTTGCGAGGAGGTCGTCAATTCGGGGCATGGGGAAGTCCGACGGCTTAGTCACACTGTTCAAGATCCTGTAATCCACTACAAGCCTCTTTTGGGGCGTATCCCGCTTCTTAACGAAGAACACCGGGCTGCCTCCCACCGCCTTGGACTCTCGGATGAAACCGCGCTCCAAATTATGATCTATGAACTCCTTGAGTTCTTGCAGCTCGTCCTCTGACATGGAATACAGTCTCCCCTTAGGCAGCGCCGCCCCTGGCAGCAGGTCAATCTTGCAGTCATATGGCCTGTGAGGGGGTAGCCTGTCTGCCTCCTTCTCGCAGAAAACTTCCAAAAATTCTGCGTACTTGTGGGGAATCGCTTGCAGCGTGCCTAGCAGTAGCTGTGACTCCTCTTCCTCTCCTTCCTGCCTGGGCACGATGCAGTGTTCAGCACAAAAGGAAGAGCCGAAGGTCAGCTGCCTCTGGTACCAAGCCAGCGTTGGGCTGTGTTTGTCCAGCCAACTCATGCCCAACACAATGGGCGTGTCCGACAATTGAGTGACGTTGAAGCTGATGACTTCTTGGTGATTCCCAAGTCGCATCACCATCGGTGGCGTCTGCTGCACCACTTGCCCTCCTAGCAGCTCCCTGCCATCCACCGTGACCACCTGCAGGGGCAGTGTGGCCGGCAGCAACTGTATAGCATGCTGGTTGACGAAGTCCTGCCCCATAAAGTCCGCATTGCTGCCTGAGTCAATGGTGATTGGCACGTCCATGGTGATGCCATTGGGCAGCTGGAGCGACGCGGTGAGCCTCACCACTGGTTTGGGCGGGAGGGGGTTCACGGGCTGTAAAATCTCTGGGGACTGCATCATTAATACGTCTGGCTGGGCCCCAGTGCCTCTTCCTCCAGCCAGACAGCGTCGTTTCCCTGCTGTGGTTCTCCTTGCTGCGTTGCTGCAGTCGCCATTGCTGAGGCTGCAGTGAGCTTGTGGAGCCTCTGGGGACACTCTTTCGCCATATGCCCTGGCTCCTCACAGACGTAACACTTCCTGTTCCCTCTAGGAGGCTTCGCTTTCACTGCTGCTGGTGCTAGGGCTCTGGTTGCTGACTGAGCCCTGGCACCTCCAACCTCCATCGGTTCAGCTCCTCCCCCTGGCGGAGGCGTGGATTGCGTACGTGCTGCTTCTCTGGGAAAGAAGGAGGAGCCCCTGGCTGGTTCGCGCCCTCCACGCCCTTCGTCCCTGCTCCACGGACGTCCTTCCAGCCGTACCCCCACTGCCAGCGCCCTCTGCACGACCTCCTGGGTGGTCCGGGGTCTCTCCCCCCTCGCAATCTCATCTTTTACAGAGCTGTTTAGTCCCTCCCAGAAAAGGTCTCTTACAGGGGTCGCATCTCTGTCCCATTCTAGGGCACTGGCCAAGGCGAAAAAGCGGGCATGGTACTGCCGTACGCTGGCCCTTCCCTGCTTCAGTCCATGAATCTGTTGCCGAGCAAGATCCACGTCAATGCTTGATAAAAAACACGCATCCATCGCTTTAATAAAGGCATTCGCATTTTGGAGCGCCGGATCGTTATCCCTCCATAAATTGCGCAGCCATGCTCTGGCATCCCCATGCAAATAAGACATGATGAACCCCACTTTCTCTTGCTCATCTCTAAAATCTTTACTCAGCAGTTGCAGTGCACACAGTACGTCTGCTTTAAAATTGGGATACTGTTGCAGGTTCCCATCGAAGTGAGAGACCAGACCGCCTGTGCGTCTCCCCAACCCAATCCCCTCTGGTTTGGGTGTCTGTTGCCCTTGCTTCGTAAGCACTTCCAACCTGACCTGGAGATCCCTGTAGGCGGCAGCTGCGTCCTCCTCTCTCTTCCTGGATGCGAGAGCCTCGGCATTCAGCTGTGACACTGCTTCTCTGAGTTCCGCTATCTGCTGTTCAGCCGTCATGTCGGCTGCCGTTCGTGAGCTGACTAGTAGGCACCTGCTTCTCTCCTCTCCTCGAGGCTGTAGATGCCCACAATACAAGAGACGGAGCTTACTGTCAGGGTTGCTTCAAGATCCTAGCTCACAGAGGATCACGCTAGCCAACGGTCATTAAGTAAAAGTCTTTATTGAGTTACAGTTTCCATTCTCAAGCTGCTGCGTGCAACCCTACGTCTAGTAGCTAGATCGGCGAAGCTCCGTCTGAATCTCCGCCCCTCGTACACCAACTTAATATCCTAGCCCTGCTCCACCTTTTCCGCCTGACTGTTCTTCTCTGGGTCCCTCTGCCCCCCTGGGTCTCTTCCTTCCGGGATTCTTCGGACGCTGACCCCCCGGACTCTCCTGTCTCCTTGCGCCGGGCTTTAGGACCCGGCTCTCTTTCCGGGCTGCCTACTGCGCCTCCTTCCTGTGCATTTGAACTTGGCGCGCGCGCCCAACCTTCCACCTTCCGTCTAACCGTTTCTTCGCTCCCAGATGGAGGTGTGGCCACCCCTGACTCGTGCCCTCCCTCCTGCTGTGAGCTGCCAGCGCTTGCCCCCTGGCTCCTTTCCTCTTCCCTGCTCTCTGGCGGTGACGCTGGACCCGATCTCCAACTGCTCTCCTCTGATTCCCCTCTGGCTCTATCTCCCTGGGGTGCCCCCCTAAACTCCCCCCTTGCCTTGGCCACTGGTGCTCCTTTCTGTGAATCCTCCGACTCACTGGAGAGACTCGGAGATCTCGGGTCGTCGTCATCGCTCATCCTTTCTTCTGCCTCCTCCCCTTCGCTCTCTGTTTCCTCCCTTGCCCTTGCCTCTGCTCCTGAACCCCTGACAAACACCAAAGAGCACGACTTGAAATAAGCGAAATCCAAGATTCTTCTTTCTATGTAGCTGGAACCCAAAACAACCTGTGTGGCTTTGTTTAGGCTTATTACACTTCGCTTTGCTAGGGTTTGGGTTAGGGTTAGGGTTAGGGTTAGGGTTAGGGTTAGGGTTAGGGTTAGGGTTAGGGTTAGGGTTAGGGTTAGGGTTAGGGTTAGGGTTAGGTTTCGGGTTCGGGTTCGGGTTAGGGTTAGGGTTAGGGTTAGGGTGAATGAACACTGAAAGAACAATCCAAGCTTATTCGTCCTCTTTCTATTGAGATGGAACTAAAACACCTATGCTCGATTTGGGCTGATAAGAAACATTTCACAACCTGTGTGGCTTTGTTTAGGCTTATTACACTTCGCTTTGCTAGGGTTAGGGTTAGGGTTAGGGGTAGGGTTAGGGTTAGGGTTAGGGTTAGGGTTAGGGTTAGGGTTAGGGTTCGGGTTTGGGTTCGGGTTAGGGTTAGGGTGAATGAACACTGAAAGAACAATCCAAGCTTATTCGTCCTCTTTCTATTGAGATGGAACTAAAACACCTATGCTCGATTTGGGCTGATAAGAAACATTTCACAACCTGTGTGGCTTTGTTTAGGCTTATTACACTTCGCTTTGCTAGGGTTAGGGTTAGGGTTAGGGGTAGGGTTAGGGTTAGGGTTAGGGTTAGGGTTAGGGTGAACGAACACCGAAAGAACAATCCAAGCTTCTTCGTCCTCTTTCTATTGAGATGGAACCAAAATACCTATGCTAGATTTGGGCTGATAACAAACATGTCACTCTGCGATTTTTGAGTGAATGTGCATTCTAACCCCCAAAACACCTATTTGAAATAAGCTGAGGATTAGCCCGATTGGGGGCAAGAAGATTGTTTTCTACTTCGGCCTTGGTTTTAGATTTGGTTTTTCTACTTTTTTCTACTTTTTGAAGTTACCAAACGGGGGAAAATAAACTCACCTCTCTGGGCACTCCTTCTCACAAAAGATACTGCCCTCTCCTTCCCTTTCTTCATCATCTTTTTAATACCATTCAACTTTATTTTACCTTTTCTCCTTTTGGAAAGCGCTATAGCATAAATCAAAAACTGAAAACTGTTAGTTTAAATTATATTAACTAAATTTGATATACATCAATTGATTATTGGTTAAATTGTGAAATTTGTTTTCATATTGTATTGCATTTTTGTGAAGGATTGGGGAGAGTGGTTATAGAGGCTAGTGAGATTTTGTCAGAAATGACACACCAACAGAAGAAAGGGATGGAGGGGGGGGGGGGACACCGACAGTTAGGAGAGCATCTAAGCAAGAAGCAGATTTTAAAGCAGAAATATTGAAAATGTTTGCAGAAATTAAACAAAGTGAAAAGAATTTGGAAACAAAATTAGAACAAGTGGATAGTAAAATCGGGAAAATGGATAAAAAAATTGATGAGACAGTTAATGAACTGAAAGGGCAAATAAGAGAGGTATCTAAGAGAACTCAATCATTGGAGGAGGGGATGAAGAGGACAAAATTGGAAATGAGGGAGGTGAAACGAGAGGAAGAGAGGATCAAGGTGGAGATGTTGGAAATAAATAAATCACAGGAAGAAATTAAAGATGCGATTGCTATGAATGAGTTGAGACAGAGGGAAGTGAACCTGAGGCTGAGATCTGTGCCGGAAATACAGAATGAAAATATTAAAGAGAGATTGATAATGGAAATTGCGCAGTGGTTGGAGCTACCAGTAGAAGAAGTTGCAAAAACAGTACAAAATGCATTTAGAATGAGAGTAAGAACAAGTGAAGCAAGGAAATTTTCAGGAGACTGTTTAATTACGTTTAAGGATAGAGAGATGAGAAACCTGATATTACAGAAAAATAGAGAGAAAATATTATACATAGATGGAAATTACATAATCATTTTTAAAGATATACCAATAAGACTGTTGAAACGAAGAGACCCATATAAGCCACTGGTGCAGATTCTTAAGAAAAACAAAATTGATTTCAAATGGGAATTCCCAGAGGGAATCTCGTTCTTTTACAAAAGTAAGAAGCACAGATTGACAAGCCCAGAAGAAACAGGGAAATTCACGAGAAGGTACAAGGAATTAAAAGTGGAAGAACAAGAAGTCAAAGGTGCAGAAGGAGGAGCAGAATCCAAGGAAGAGTCAGAAGAAGAAGAAGAAGAAGAAGAAGAAGAAGAAGAAGAAGAAGAAGAAGAAGAAGAAGAAGAAGAGGAGGAGGAGGAGGAGGAGGAGGAGGAGGAGGAGCTTGCAGGGCAGCAGCTGAAGGAGGAGCAAAAGGGTTTTCTTGTGTGTGTGTTTGTGGCTGATTAGCTGCTCTCCCTGTGCAAAGGTCAGAGGGGGCAGGGTTTCTGTTGAATCAGGTGATTAGCTGTGGGAGGAGCTTATCAGAGTTTGCAGGGCAGTTTGATCCATCTTTTAGATTTAGGGGAGCTAGTCTCAAACGTTTGTTGGGGGAGACCTAGGTTTTTTTGGGGGGGTTATTTGTCCTGTCTTCACGCTTTTTAAGATGGAGGACCACTGTAGCCACCCCCAACGACACGTTTTCAAGATGGAGGGTGAGGGAACAGCTGCAGTCGCCTGCGGTTCCTGCGCAATGTTTGCCATCTTGCCAAAGGTTGCAGGCAGCTTTACCTGCAGCAATTGTATGTTGACTGCCCTCTTAGAAGACAAAGTCCAGCAACTGGAGGAACGTGTAGCTACGCTCCAGAGAATTAGAGAGCTGGAGCTCTTCTTGGAAGCAACAGAGAACACCGTCTCCACCAAGAAGGAGACAGGGGACACCCCTGAGAAGGAGGCTAGTTCACCAACACAGGTGCCAGATATATGGAGAAACGTGACTCAAAGAAGTAGGAGGCCCAGGGTTCGCTCTGATTGTTTAGAAATACACAATCGCTTTGAAGTCCTCTCCCCTAGCATGGAAGACGAAGAACAGACTCCATTTGAGGATCTCTCCCTCATTACAGTCGATCAGGTATATGAAGACGAGCAGCAAAGTCAGTCCTCAGGGAATGTGCAGGCGACCTTGGAACGGACAGCTCACGGAAGAACCCCGACCAAACCTAAGAGGAGGCGTGTAGTGGTGGTAGGGGATTCCCTACTGAGGGGAACAGAAGCAGTGATCTGTGGGCCTGACAAGATGTCTCGGGAGGTGTGCTGTCTCCCCGGGGCTAAGATCCAAGATGTAACTGAACGACTGCAAGGAATCACAAAACCCACTGACAAATACCCCTTCCTCTTGGTTCATGTGGGAACCAATGACACTGCAAGCAATAGCCTCCAGAAGATCAAAAGAGACTACGAGGCTCTGGGCAGCAAACTGAAGCAATTAAATGCACAAATTGTCATCTCATCTGTCCTCCCAGTTGAACGACGTGGCCCAGGGAGAGAGGGAAAAATATTGGAAGTGAACAGCTGGCTTCGCAAATGGTGTAAACAGGAACGGTTTGGATTCTTAGATCACGAACTGCAGTTTCTTGAAGATGGACTTCTGGCAAGCGATGGGCTGCACCTCACAGCGGTTGGGAGGAATGTTTTTGCCAAAAATCTCAGAAACCTCATCGGGAGGGCTTTAAACTGACTAATGTGGGGGAGGGAGACAGTGCACCTGAAGGTAGGAGTCTATCAATTGATGAAGATGATCATCCAAATGTCATAGACCAAATGGAGCAAACAGCACGCAGACCTAGTGGTGGGAGGAAAAAATCCTTAAATAAGAGACACGGGGGAATGATTAATGGACTTCAATGTCTGTACACTAATGTGCAAAGCATGGGAAATCATAGAATCATAGAATCATAGAATCATAGAATCATAGAATCATAGAATCATAGAGTTGGAAGAGACCACAAGGGCCATCGAGTCCAACCCCCTGCCAAGCAGGAAACACCATCAGAGCACTCCTGACATATGGTTGTCAAGCCTCTGCTTAAAGACCTCCAAAGACGGAGACTCCACCACACTCCTTGGCAGCAAATTCCACTGTCGAACAGCTCTTACTGTCAGGAAGTTCTTCCTAATGTTTAGGCGGAATCTTCTTTCTTGTAGTTTGGATCCATTGCTCCGTGTCCGCTTCTCTGGAGCAGCAGAAAACAACCTTTCTCCCTCCTCTATGTGACATCCTTTTATATATTTGAACATGGCTATCATATCACCCCTTAACCTCCTCTTCTCCAGGCTAAACATGCCTAGCTCCCTTAGCCGTTCCTCATAAGGCATCGTTTCCAGGCCTTTGACCATTTTGGTTGCCCTCCTCTGGACACGTTCCAGTTTGTCAGTGTCCTTCTTGAACTGTGGTGCCCAGAACTGGACACAGTACTCCAGGTGAGGTCTGACCAGAGCAGAATACAGTGGCACTATTACTTCCCTTGATCTAGATGCTATACTATACTATAAACAAGATGAGCTTGAGCTCTTGGTACAGCAAACTAAATATGACATAATAGGCATCACTGAAACCTGGTGGGATAAGTCCCACGATTGGAATGTAATAATGGAGGGATACAATCTATTTCAGAGAAACAGACCAGACAAGAAAGGAGGAGGAGTGGCGTTATATGTCAGGGATGTGTATACCTGTGAAGAGATCCAAGATTTAGAACCTCAAAGCCAAAGTGAGAGCATTTGGGTCAAAATTAAGGGAGAGAAGAATAACAGAGACCTCATTGTGGGAGTTTACTATAGATCCCCAAGCCAAACGGAGGACATAGATGATGCCTTCCTGGAACAGATGGCCAAGCATGCAAAAGGAAGGGAGATAGTAGTAATGGGAGACTTCAATTACCCGGATATTTGTTGGATGTCAAATTCAGCCAAGAGCATAAGGTCAAACAGATTCCTCACTGGCCTTGCAGACAACTTCATTGTCCAGAAAGTGGGAGAAGGAACAAGAGGAACAGCCATTTTAGATCTGGTCCTAACCAATGTTGAGGACCTGGTTAGTGGGGTAGAAGTGGAAGGATCATTAGGCGCGAGTGATCATGCTCTTCTGAAGTTTACTATACAGCGGAAAGGAGCAGCCAAGCATACTAGGACTCAATTTCTTGACTTTAAGAAAGCCGACTTCATAAAACTTAGGGAAGTGCTGGGTGAGATCCCATGGAAAGTAATACTAAAAGGAAAGGGAGTTCATGATGGCTGGGAGTTTGTTAAGAGGGAGATAGTAAAAGCACAACTTCAGGCAATACCAATGAGACGGAAACATGGAAGTTGCCTAAAGAAGCCAGGGTGGCTATCTAAAGAACTTTTAACTGAGTTAAGATTAAAAAAGGATGTGTACAAAAAATGGAAAAGGGGGGAAACCACCAAAGAGGAATTCAAACAAATAGCCAGCACATGTAGACACAAAGTCAGAAAAGCTAAAGCACAGAAGGAACTCAGGCTTGCTAGAGAGGTTAAAAGCAACAAAAAAGGCTTTTGTGGGTATGTCCGTAGCAAAAGGAAGAACAAAGAAACAGTGGGGTCACTCAGAGGAGAAGATGGTGAAATGCAAACAGGGGACACAGAAAGGGCTGAACTCCTCAATGCCTTCTTTGCCTCAGTCTTCTCCGATAAAGAAAACAATGCCCGACCTGAAGAATTTGGAGCAAATGATTCAGCAGAGGAAACACAGCCCAGAATAACTAAGGAGATAGTACAAGAATACTTGGCTAGTCTAGATGTATTCAAGTCTCCAGGGCCAGATGAACTGCATCCAAGAGTATTAAAAGAACTGGCAGATGTGATCTCAGAACCACTGGCAGTCATCTGTGAGAATTCCTTTTTTCCCCCCCATAAAATTTTTATTGTTTTTTCACAAGTAAACACAAACAATACACAATACAGACATACAAACATAAAAACAAACATGTATACTTTCACATCCTTTTTTTCCTTAAACCTTACTTCACCGACTTCCCCATACCTCCCCTTTCTGCATTCCAATTCCCAGATTTATTTCAGCAAATCCTTCCCCTTAATCTTATCTAATTTTCCCTTATTCTTTTCTTTTACTTAATCTTTTACAGCTGTAATCCCCTATTCTCTATAACCTCGACATTTTAGCACTCATTAATTTTACAGTATTTCTTAAGATAAATTTTAAATTTCTTCCAATCTTCTTCCACCGTCTCTTTCCCCTGGTCTCCGATTCTGCCAGTCATTTCAGCCAGACCCATATAATAATAATAATAATAATTTATTATTTATACCCCGCCCATCTGGCTGGGTTTCCCCAGCCACTCTGGGCGGCTTCCAACTGAATATTAAAAACAGTACAGCATCACTGTAGTCTATCACCTTCATCTGCCACTCTTCCAAGGTGGGTAGATCTTGTGTCTTCCAATACTTTGCGATAAGTATTCTTGCTGCTGTTGTAGCGTACGTAAAGAATGTTCTATCTTTCTTTGGCACCAATTGGCCGACAATGCCCAAGAGAAAGGCTTCTGGTTTCTTAGGAAAAGTATATTTAAGTACCTTTTTCATTTCATTATATATCATTTCCCAGAAGGCCTTAATCTTCGGGCACGTCCACCAAAGATGAAAAAAAGTACCTTCAATTTCTTTACTACTTATCAAACCTTTATTAGGCATTATACAAATAAAACGATAAAAGAGAAAATAACATATAAAAGCCTTGAAATATATACAGAAAGGCAGCTGTTGGCTACATACATATATATATATATACATATAGAATCAGTGGTTTTCCTTGTTAACCTGCTCCTTGGAGAACTGCTACCAAAAAACTCGGCTACCCCCGCCGTTACCCTTTGGTCAACGTCGGATAGGCAGAATCCCACACATTCACCTTGCTGGGGTTCCAGACCACCCAAAAGAGGGGACAGCACGCGTTGACGGAGCGTACTGTACAATGGGCAATGAAAGAGAATATGCTCTACCGTGTCCGGGACATTCATAGAACATCTGCAGAATCTCTTGTTTCTAGGAATGTTTTGATATCTTCCCCTGACAAATGCTGAGGGAAAAACATTCAAACGGGCCAGCATAAAAGCCCTACGTTGGGCTGGAATTATTAATTTAGTGACGTAATTGGCTCTGCTATCTAAGATATTTAAATCATAGAATATGGGGGAGCAAATTTTGTTTACAGCTGCCATAATATTTTGTCTCTCGACATCCTTTAGTCTAGTTAGGATATTATGGAAAATGTATTGCTCGTTAGAATTGTACAAGGGCTCCAGCTCGATGCCTAAAGATTCAATCTTTTTTTCGAGGTACTGATACCATCTTGATTTATAGGAGTCCTTGAGCAAATCAGCGAGCAGACTTGATAGGGGGCAGCGAAAATGGCAGCGTAACCAGTACTTTATTGAGGTAGACCAGGCCCAATATTCCATTGTGTGTATGCCTATTTCTGCACACATTGTTTCATATTTGATCACAGCTGGGAGTCCAAGAGTACGTCTCAGAAAGCTGGAGTGAATCTTTTTTAGATCACTGTTATATGCTTGGACCCATAGCGGGATTCCATAGAATATCTGGGATTGCACTTTTGTTTGAAATATCTGATTGGCCGCAGGAATAAATTGATTACCTTTCTGGTAATAAAAACGGGCAACTGCTGATGAGGTGCACTTTGCCTGTTTTATGGCATTTGTGCGATGATTTGCCCACCCTAAATTGCTCTGGAATAAGATTCCCAGGTACCTATAGATTTTCACTTGTTGGATTTCTTGCCCTCTTATTTTCCATTTCTCTAATTTCCAACCATTCGAGAAGACCAAAATTTTTGTCTTCTCATAATTTATAGAGAGTTTGTTACATTCACAGTAAAGGATCAGAGAAGATATAAGACGTTTCAGACCCAAGCTTGTTAATGATAGTAGGACAGCATCGTCTGCGTATAATAAGAGAGGAACTGGTTTCTGATTAAGTTTAGGGGCATGTGATTCTATTTTTTGAAGGTGATCTGGCAAGTCTGATAAAAATAAATTAAATAGAAAGGGGGCAAGAATACACCCTTGTTTTACCCCTTTCGAGTTTAAAATGTCTGATGAAAGGTGACCTTTGGTGTTAAGTTTGACTTGACAGGTATTGGAAGAGTATAGATTTTGTATTAGAATCAATAAGCGCTGATCAATTTTTAATTCTGCGAGTTTCCTCCACAGCTTTGGGCGGTCAATTGAGTCGAATGCACCACGAAAATCTACAAAAGCAGCATATATCTTAGATTGCCTTTGGGATCTATATTTTTCAACCAAATGCATAAGTATAAGGCAGTGGTCTAATGTAGAGCAACCTTTGGAGAAACCTATTTGTTCTTTCCCTGGTAAATTTAGATTTTTCATCCAGGTAAGGAGTTTAGATAAAAGGTGCTTAGCGTAGATTTTCCCTATCACTGATAATAGGCTTATCGGTCTATAATTCCTTGGTTCTTTTGGGTCGCCATTTTTAAAGATTGGGATAATTATTGATCTTAACCATATCTCAGGTATGATCCCATATTTATCTATGAGAGTAAACAATTGAGCTAAGGGTTCTGCCCACCAATCTATATAGGTCTTGAATAATTCTATTGGTAGACCGTCTGGCCCAGGAGATTTCCCCAATTTGAAATTTTTAACTATCTCTCTAATTTCCTCTTCTTCTACCCTTGGCCACTCCTGGAGTTTATTGATTTTATTTTTAGTGGTCTCATTTCCTTTAGGTTCACTGTGTAGATTGTTAAATACAGATGTAAAGTATTGGGACCATTTGGATTCTGCAATTGGTGGTAGAGTTAATTGATTTTCGGCTTTCAGTCCTCCGTACACTAGGTTCCAGAACGCTTTGTTGTTTTTACTCTGAATTGAGTCGAATAATTGTAGCCATTTTTGGGTTGCATATTTCTGTTTCTTTTCGGCCAGAATGTAATGATATTTTCTTTTTTCATCAAGATAAGAGGGCTCTAGTTTAGTGCGATTATTTTTAAATATTTGGCGCAGTTTTCTTTTTAGCTGGAAACATTCATCATCAAACCAAGGGCTAGCGCTATGTTTAAGTACCCAAACTTTAGGTGGAGTACTAAGCTCTACAAACATTTGGAAGATTTCATTATAAATTTTCGGAATATCACTGTGGGAATTCGTGGTCTTTAAGTTGGATAATATTTGTTTTCTCAGGTTGGCTGTAAGTTTTTGCCCCACTGCTGCACTCATTTCCTGGGACCATTTTAATTGGGTCATTTGTTTGTATTGAGAAGGTTCTATGATATTGTACTTGGTTATTTTGGTTTCGTCCTTTAAGTTAATAGACAACGATAATGGCTGATGGTCGCTTTCAGTACGCGTTCCAATTTTGAGGTCCATGATCGAATTTATAATATTATAAGGGACAAGAATATAGTCGATGACACTGCATCCTCGGGGGGAGAAGTATGTAAACTCCCCGCTTCTATCGCCTTTTGTTGAACCGTTCACAATCTGCAAATTAAAGTTGTTACATAATTCAAGTAGGCGTAGGCCTTCGTTGTTTACAACCCTATCTCTGGAGAATCGTCCTATTTTCAGGGCATGTGCGATATCATTATCAGTATTCCAATTTAGTTTGCTACATAGTTGTTCATTGTTGGTTCCCACTCTGGCATTAAAATCACCTGCTATTATCAGTGAGGCATTTGGGTATTTATCGGTCAAATTTTCTATATAAAAGGTTAGTTGTGACCAATTTTCACTGCTGCTGTTGTTTTTGGTTGGGGGGATATAGACATTTACAAGTAGCAAAGTATCGTCTTTTTGGGTTAAAAGTAGAGCTTGTGCAAGTGGTAAGCATTTTTCTAGCTGCTTGATTTCAAACCCTAAGTTGTCTTTGATCATACAACAGAACCCTGCTTTCGGCCGGCCCTTCGTGTTTGTTTTCAGTGCGGGTTTCGTATAGGAGGTGAATCCATTGATTTTAATATCTCTAGTTGACCATGTTTCTTGTAGAAGTATTAATTCAAAATCTTTAAAGAAGTTCATTAGGTCTGGGTCTCCGTCTTTGTTTCCCCACCCTGCAATATTCCAGGACAGCAAGCGTAGGATCCGTTTTTGAGTTGATGGCTGGTTGACAGCATTTAGTCATTTTAGTTCTGTTGTTGAGTCCAGCGAGGGATTTTGTCTTGTGCAGATACAGCCATTTGTCGCTGCTTTCGGTGGGGGACATAATGGTGGATCTTTTAGATTCTTTTTTAAAGTGCGGGAAATTAAAATTTCCTCCCTTTCTTGATTTTCTTCCTTAACTGTTCCTTGTTCCTGAGAAATTTCTGTAGTTGGTGGACTGTTATGGACAGTAGGACTGTTTTCAGTCTCTGCTTCCATTTCTTTGGCCTCATTTGGTGTTGAGCTCAGTGTGTCAGGTCTGTTGGAGGTCATCTTTTGTTCGGCAATGTTAGAGTCCTTTGTAGTACTTAAATAAGGGGTACCTATTTCGTTTGGAGCTAGTATTTGATATCTCAGCCAGGAATTTGTGGTCTCATTATTGGAGTTTTTCCTTGCCATTTCATATTCTAAAGGAGGCTGGATTTGAAGCTCTGCATCTATACATTTGAAAGTTCCATTAGTAGCTCTCTTTTTGACTATGCATTTTGGGGAGAGGGCTGGTAAGTGTAAAGTTTGATTGTGTATTGTTTCTACTGCATTTTGTTGACCTTGTTGGTGAATTTCGGTCAATCTGGCCTGTAGTTTCATCAATTTACTGAGTATGTTTATTTGTTCTTTATCTGGTAGCTTGGTAAAGTTACTCAGCAGATCTTCTTCTTCTTTACATTTCCAACACTTATTGTCAGGCAAATGGTAGATCTTTGCTAGCTTGACTGCGGTCATGTACCACCTATAAATCATTTTCATAATATTCTCTCTCAAGTTATTACATGCCGTGAATTTTATACCGGTGATCCACAACTGTTCCCAGTCAGCAAACATAATGTTATGACCAATGTCTTGTGCCCACTTAATCATAGCTGATTTCACTGTTTCATCTTGTGTGTTCCATTTCAGCAACAAGTTATACATTCTTGACAAATTCTTAGTATTGGGTTCCAGCAATTCTGTTTCTAATTTTGATTTCTCCACCTGGAAGCCAATTTTCCTGTCTTGTTTGTAACCCTCCATTATTTGATAATAATGGAGCCAATCTCGTACTTTAAGCTTCAGTTTCTCATAACTCTGTAATTTCAATTTTTCTCCCTCTTGTTCCAGAATTTCCCAATACTTTGGCCATTTGGCCTCCATATTGGGCTTTCTCACGGCTTTTGCCTCCATTGGCGACAACCACCTTGGGGTTTTATTTTCCAACAGGTCTTTATATCTAATCCAGACATTATATAAAGCTTTCCTGACAATATGATTTTTAAAAGCCTTGTGTGCTTTAACCTTGTCATACCATAAATATGCATGCCACCCAAAAACATTATTAAAACCTTCTAGATCCAGAATGTCTGTATTCTCGAGGAGCAGCCAATCTTTCAGCCAGCAAAAAGCTGCTGATTCATAATAAAGTTTAAAGTCCGGCAGGGCAAATCCCCCTCTTTCTTTCGCATCTGTTAAAATTTTAAGTTTTATTCTAGGTTTTTTGCCCTGCCAGACAAATTTCGAAATGTCTTTCTGCCACCTCTTGAAACAATCCATCTTATCCATAATTTGCAATGCTTGAAATAAAAATAACATTCTTGGCAATACATTCATCTTAATAACAGCAATTCGGCCTAACAAGGAAAGCTTCAAATTCGACCATATTTCTAAATCCTTTTTGACTTCCATCCAGCATTATTCATAATTATCTTTAAATAAATTCACATTCTTAGATGTCATATTAATCCCCAAATATTTCACTTTCTTAACCACAGTTAAACCTGTTTCATTCTGGAACCTCTCCCTTTCTATTCCTGTTAAATTTTTCTCCAATACCTTAGTTTTATGCTTATTCAATTTAAATCCTGCAACTTGACCAAATTCCTGGATTAATTCTAAAGCCCTTTTTGTACTAGTGTCTGGCTCTTGTAAAGTAAGTACCAAGTCATCTGCAAAGGCCCTCAATTTGTACTGTTTCGCTCCGACCTGTACCCCTTTAACCAGCTGGTCCCTTCTAATCATGTTGAGTAAAACCTCCAGGACTGATATAAAAAGTAATGGGGAAATTGGGCACCCCTGTCGTGTCCCTTTTTCAATTTTAAATTCTTCCATGACCACATTATTTACAATTAACTTTGCCTTTTGTTCAGAATATATTGCACCCATACCATTCTCAAATCCTTGGCCTACCCCCATCCCATGTAGATTCTTCTTCATAAAGCTCCAAGAAATGTTGTCAAAAGCTTTCTCCGCATCCACAAATATCAGGACTGCTTTAGTGTTTATGTTCACTTCTAACAGTTCCACGATGTCTATTATGTTCCTCACATTGTCTGACAAATGTCTTCCTGGGAGAAAGCCTGCTTGGTCCCTATGAATCTCTTCCATCAGTACTTTTTTCAATCTTTTTGCTAAAATGTCTGCAAAAATTTTGTAATCCACATTAAGTAGTGATATAGGGCGGTAGTTCTTAAGCTGAGTCTTTTCAGTCTCTGTTTTCGGTATGAGTGTGATATGTGCTTCTTTCCACGACTCTGGTGCCTTCTTCCCCTCTAAAATTTCATTACAGACCTCCTTCAAAGGTTGTAATAACCACTCCTTCAAAGCTTTGTAATATCTGGAGGTCAACCCATCTGGTCCTGGAGATTTGCCCAGTTGCATACTTTGAATGGCACCTTCTATCTCTTGTTCAGTTATTTCCTGGTTCAGTTCCAATTTACTCTGATACGAAATCTTTTGTAATCCATATTTCTTCAAAAACTCGTCAATATCCCCTTCTTTCTGCGGCCCTTGCAAATATAATTTCTTGAAATAACTCAGAAAGCAGTTTCTAATCTCATTTGGCTTATAAATATTCTTTCCTTCAACCTCTAAGTTTGTAACCGTATTTAACTTTTGTCTTTTCTTCAATTGCCAAGCCAGAAGTTTACCACATTTATCTGCAGATTCGAATGTCCTTTGTCTCATTTGTTTGATCTTCCATTCTATTTCTTGATTCATCAATTCCATATATTGCGTCTGATGTAGTTTAATTTCTCTCAAAATCTCTTGGGACTTTGGTTTAGATCTCAATTTCTTTTCTCCTTCTTTTATCTTTTCTAAAATCTTGTCCTTTTTCTCATTTTGATTTCTCTTCTTTATTGTGTTTTGTTGTATTAAAAATCCTCGCATAACAGCTTTACTTGCGTCCCAAATTACTCTTTTCTCCACATCTGTTTTTAAATTTATTTCAAAATAGTCTTTCAATGTTTTTTGGGCCTTTTTGTAAACCTCTTCATCTCTAAATAAGGTGTCATTCATCCTCCATCTGAAGGAGCCAGCTGTTGTTAACTTCATCTCCATCTTTACGGCATTAAGGTCGGAGCAAGTTTTTGGGCAGATTTCCACTTTCTTTATCTTTGGAGCCATCCCACTAGTGACCCATATTTGGTCAATTCTAGTCCATGTCATCATAGCTTCAGAAAAGAAAGTTCCCTCTCTCGAGAGAGGGTTTTTGGTTCTCCAAATGTCAATCAAGTCCATATTTTCAGTCATTTCAAAAAAGGTCTTTGGTAATCTCCCGTCTTTGGAAACCACCTGTCTTTGTGCTTTATCCATGTTTGTAGATACAACTCCGTTCATATCCCCCATCAAAATTAAGTTATAGTCCAAATAATCCAATAAAGTCTCATGCAACTTCTTAAAAAAGTCAGATTTCCCTTCGTTTGGTGCATAGATTCCCACAATTAAAATTTTTTCTCCTTGTACTTGAATTTCAATTGCCAGAATAATAATAATAATAATAATAAATTTTATTTATATCCCGCCCTCCCCAGCCGAAGCCGGGCTCAGGGCGGCTAACAACACTAAAACAGTACAACATTATAAATACATTCTAAAAATTAATTAAAATACAAATTGATGGCAACCATAGACTAAAGCTTTGTAGAGATTGCCAAAGGAGGGAGTCAGGCTGCGCCCTGACCAAAGGCCTGGTGGAACAGCTCTGTCTTACAGGCCCTGCGAAAAGATGTCAAGTCCTGCAGGGCCCTTGTCTCTTGCGACAGGGCATTCCACCAGGTTGGGGCCGCAGCCGAAAAAGCTCTGGCTCTAGTTGAGGCCAGCCTAACCTCTCTGTGGCCTGGGACCTTCAAGATGTTTTTATTTGAAGACCGTAAGTTCCTCTGTGGGGCATACCAGGAGAGGCGGTCCCGTAGGTACGAGGGTCCTAGGCCGTATAGGGCTTTAAAGGTTAAAACCAGCACCTTAAACCTGATCCTGTACTCCACCGGGAGCCAGTGCAGCTGGTATAGCACCGGATGAATGTGATCTCGCAGCGAAGACCCCGTAAGGAGTCTCGCTGCGGCATTCTGCACCCGCTGGAGTTTCTGGGTCAGTCTCAAGGGCAGCCCCACGTAGAGCGAGTTACTATAATCCAGTCTGGAGGTGACCGTCGCGTGGATCACAGTGGCTAGGTCAGGGCGAGAGAGGTAAGGAGCCAACTGCTTAGCTTGGCGGAGATGAAAAAATGCCGCCTTTGTTATAGCTGCAATCTGCACCTCCATGGAGAGGGAGGTATCGAAGATTACACCCAAACTCTTAACGGACGGTGCTGGCACTAATTGCACCCCCGCAAGAGAAGGGAGTTGCCCCCTCAATCTCATATCGTCCCGTCCCAGCCAGAGGACCTCTGTCTTCGAAGGATTTAACTTCAACCGGCTCCCACGTAACCATCCAGCCACAGCTTCCAAGCATCTGATCAGTGTGTCTGGGGCCGAGTCAGGATGGCCATCCATCAACAGATAGAGTTGGGTGTCATCAGCATACTGATGGCAGCCCAGCCCAAAACTCCGGACAAGCTGGGCAAGGGGGCGCATAAAGATGTT
Source organism: Podarcis muralis (assembly GCF_964188315.1). NCBI lineage: Eukaryota > Metazoa > Chordata > Lepidosauria > Squamata > Lacertidae > Podarcis > Podarcis muralis. The sequence continues at coordinate 28,045,382 of NC_135674.1, forward strand.
AAAAAGCATCGGGGAGAGAATCGCACCCTGAGGCACTCCACACACCAAGGAGTGGCGGGATGACAATTGCCCCCCAAGCGCCACCCTCTGTCCCCGACCAGAGAGAAACGAGCGCAGCCATTGAAGGGCTGTGCCCTGGATCCCCACGTCGGCAAGGCGGTGGTCCAGGAGTTCGTGATCGACCATGTCGAAGGCTGCTGACAGGTCTAGAAGAATCAGCAGTCTTCCTTCTTCATCTTTAAATATAAATTTCAGTGATAATTTTTCTTTAGCATAAATCACAACTCCTCTTTTCTTAACTTTATCAGATGCAATAAATTCTTGTCCTAATCTTTTGTTCATAAGTAATTTTCTATGCATCCTAGTCACGTGTGTTTCTTGTAAACAAATCAAGTCCAATTGTTCTTTCAATATATGAAACACATTTCTCCTCTTTCGAGGAAGGTTCAAACCGTTACAGTTCCAGCTTAGAAGTTGCAGAGCCATCTTAAAGTTATTTACTTGTTCCTCCTACCGCTCCAAGTAATTGTTCGTCAGCAATCGGTAGTTTCAGTCCAAATGATAAATTGGCAATGTCAGGTATTGCTTCTCCTGATAATCTAGGTTCCAGTCCAACCACTTCTTTCAGGAGGTCTTCTTCGTTATCTCGCAGGAATAGGTCCTTGTCACTCACAGATTTAATTTTTATTTTCCTTTCTTTAAACTTAAAAGATAGGCCTTGAGGAAATTCCCACCTGAAGGGTATTTCATTCTTTTTCAATAGGTCAACCAAATCTTTATAGTGTGCTCTGACATCCAAATTGTGCTTGGGTATATCCTTGAAGATTTCCACATAAGAATCCTCAATTTCCAAAGTCCTTTGGTAATGTAAGTTCAGTATTTTATCTCTTTCTTCCCTTGATCTTAAAGTTATCAAACAGTCCCTTGGTTTCTTTCTGTTTTGTCTTCTGCCCAATCTGAAAGCAGCCTCTATTTTAAATTCTTCTTTCCCCAACTCCTGTTGCCAAAAGTCCAAAAATTCTTTTGTGAGGAAATCCGCCAAACTGTCTTTCTCACTTTCAGGCACTGCTCTTACTCTCAAATTTCTCTCTTTCCTTTGTAATTCGAGCATAGACAAAGCCAGCTCATGTTCTTCCAATTTTTTATGAACTGGTGGTATCTTTTCCTGGGTAGTAACAGCAATCTCTTTAGCTTGTTCTGCTATCTTTCGAGTTGTGGCTGATTCTTCTAAAAGTCTCCCAATAGACTGGGTATTAGAATTCACTTTCTCACCCAGATCATTTATACTTTTCGTATTCTGATCAAGTTTTGCTGCAACCTCAGCCAATTGTTTACTAGATTCCACACCTTGCTTTGTCAAAGATTCCAGAGATTCATTTATCTTACAAAGAGCTTGCGTCACAGCATCAGTAGACATAGCTAGTTTTGTCTGGCCAGCTGCAGCTGTTGCTGTACCAGTAATTGAGGCCCTTCTCCGGTATGAAGTGTCACTCTTATATTGTTTACCAGATCTAGTTTCATGTGCCATAACACTCACGCACCAGCCAAGGTCGTTCCCACGTCTACAAGTTGTTCTCAAGTGGAAATTTCCAATGGCCTAACTTCTTCTTCTTTTTTTTAAAGATATTTATTAAAGTTTTTAAACAATAAAACAGACTTCACATTCACAACCAAAAAGAAAAAGCACCATCACAATCAATCAAAAAAAAACCGAAAGCGAAAAAAAAACAGTAAAAAACCCCCCATACAAAATAGAAGAAAAAAGACATAAAAAAATGGAAAACAAAACATAAAAAACCAGTTTCTTAGATATTATTTTCATAACCCTCCTTCCAGACTTCCTCACATCTCCCTTTTCTGTGTTCCCCTTCACAAAATCTTGTTCAGCAATACTTCACCCTCTTTCAAATCTTATTTTGTATTATACATTTCAACCATTATGTCTCTAAATTTTTCCCTTTATTATCAATTATTTAAGTTAGACATAACCTTAATCTAACTTCACCTTTGTTCTTATTCTTTTTGCATACTCCTTTCAGCTATGTCACTAATGCCGTGTTATCTTTATATCTTGCATCATTCTAACATTCATACAATTTACAATACTTTTGCAAATAGTCTTTAAATTTCTTCCAGTCCTCTTCCACTAGCTCTTCTCCCAGGTCTCGGATTCTGCCAGTCATTTCTGCCAATTCCACGTAGTCTATCAGTTGCATCTGCCATTCTTCCAGGGTGGGCAAATCTTGTGTCTTCCAATGTTTTGCAATGAGTATTCTTGCTGCTGTTACTGCATACATAAAGAAAGTTCTATCCTTTTTGACACCATTTGGCCAACAATGCCCAAAAGGAAGGCCTCTGGTTTCTTAGGGAAGGTATATTTAAATACCTTTTTCAATTCATTATAGATCATTTCCCAGAAAGCCTTAACCCTTGGGCACGTCCACCAAAGGTGGAAAAATGTTCCCTCAGTTTCTTTACATTTCCAACACTTATTGTCTGGCAAATGGTATATTTTTGCAAGCTTGACTGGGGTCATGTACCACCTGTATATCATTTTCATAATATTTTCTTTCAGGGCATTACATGCCATGAATTTCACTCCAGTGGTCCATAACCGTTCCCAGTCAGCAAACATAATGTTGTAACCAATGTCTTGAGCCCACTTTATCATAGCTGATTTGACCGTTTCATCCTGAGTGTTCCATTTTAACAGCAAGTTATACATTCTTGACAGTACCTTAGTTTTAGGTTCTAACAGTTCTGTTTCTAGTTTCGATTTTTCCACCTGAAAACCTGTTTTTTTGTCGATATTAAAAACCTCCCTAATTTGGTGATAATGTAACCAATCTCGCACTTTATCTTTTATGTCAGAGCTGCCCCTGGTTCCAGCTCACAAAGGACCAACGCCAGTTCCTCTTTATATACAGTAGTCTTTATTGAAGTTCATTATTGGTTTGACAGCCGTGGCGCGCAGCCCTACGTCTGAAACCCTAGACCGTCGAAGCTCCGTCTGAGTCTCCTCCCCCCAGACACCAGTTTAAGACCCTAGCTTTGCTCCACCTCTTCCTCTGCTCCCTTTTCCTCTGGGTCCGCTTGTCCGCCGAGGTCTTGCCCTTCCTAGACTCTTCTGAGGCTGAATCCCCTGAGTCTTCCCCCTCCCTCCGGCGAGCTTTAGGACCTGGTTCCCAATCCGTGCTTTCTGCTGTCCCGCGCGCCTGTACATTTGAACTTGGCGCGCGCGCCCAGCCTGCCACCTTCCTTCTGACCGTTATACTGCTCCTGTCGCTGCTTCCCTCTTCGGGGATGCCAGCTGGGCTTGACTCCGCCTCCCTGCTTGCCGGAGGAGACGCTGACTCTGACCTATGGGGCTCTTCCCTCTCACTACGCTCTGGTGGGGAAGCTGGCCCTGATTTCCAGCTACTGCTTTGGGAGTCTCCGCTGGCCCCCTGCTTCTGGTGTGTCCCCCCTGGGACCCCCCTTGCCCTGGCCATCGGCGCCCCCTTCTGGGAATCTTCTGATTCACTGGAGAGGCTCATGGAATCTCTCGGGTCACTGTCATTCTGCCCTCCGCTGCCCTCAGATTCTTCCCCTTCGCTCTCCATTTCCTCTCTCCCCTGTGCCTCTGCTCCTGAGCCCCTGACATCCATCCCCCCCCTCGAAGCCCCCCTTCCCCCTCCCCTTCTTCTGGTGCGGGTTCCGGGTGCTCCCGTGCTGTGGGGGTGATTGCGGGGTACAGTTCTTCCCCCCTGGTGTGCAGCTCGCCAGCTAGATCCGGCCAGTCCGTGATAGGCTCGTCGACGTCGATCTCCTCTGCTTCCATTTCTCTGTAGCTGTGCTCGAATGCAAGATCCTCCCCCCGCCCGTCCATGTCCGCCTCACCCCCTGGCACCTCGGGCGAGGTTGCGTGTAAGAGTCCCCTGCTCCACCCAACTTCCGGTTGATTGTCCCACCAATAAGAGCGGTCCATGCCAAACCCCGCGAGCGATCCCTCTGGGGAGCTTGTGTCTGGCGCCGGTTCCTCCGATGATGAGAACCCCTGGAACGTGCTGGCGGAGAGTGTGGGTGTGAAAAGCCAGTCGTCGAAAAAATCTGCTGGCATAGGTCTGTGAGGGAAGAGTGCATGGAACTCGTCTTTGAGGTATCGCTCCTCCAAGGCATAGTCTGGTACCCACCTGTTGGCGCTGGCCGGGGTACCTTCCTCGGCGAGGAGATATTCAACTCCCTCTTCCCCCCATCTCGAGTCCAAAATCTCCATGACCTCGTTGAGTGGTGCCGCCCTCGGTGACCCCTTCCCTGTTGGTGATTTGCTGAGTGGGTCTGGTGCGGCCCTTGGGGTCTGAAACCTGTGGGGCTCCTTGTAGGGTGTGAGCACCGACCTGTGAAAGACCGGGTGCATTCTGGAACCCTCCGGGAGCGTCAACCGGAAAGCTACTGGGTTGATCTGCGCCTCGACTTGGTAAGGCCCTAGCTGCTTGTGTCTAAGCTTCTTCTTAGCTAACGTTCTGGCTGGCACTGCCTGGGCTGCTAACCATACCCAGTCCCCCACCTGGATGTCTTCCCCGACTCTCCTGTGCCTGTCTGCCTGCACTTTGTAGGCGTGTTTTGCTAGTTCTAAGTTCCTTCGGAGTTGCTCGTGGACCTCCTGCAACTCTGCTGCCAAGTGCTCTGCCCCCTGTGGCTCCCCCTCCCCCTTCGTCTCTAACCCCGGGAAGGTTCTGGGATGCCGCCCATTGTTAGCGAAGAACGGCGTCACCCCTGTAGACGCGTGCTTTGTGTTGTTGTAGGCAAACTCGGCCAGCGGTAGGTAGTCCACCCAGGTCGAGGGTTGTTGGTTCGCGTAGCATCGCAGGTACTGCTGCATGATGGCGTTGACCCTCTCCGCTTGTCCGTTGGTCTGCGGATGTCGTGCCGACGCTAAGTTGATCTTGACGTTCAGGATGCCCAGCAGCTTCTGCCAGAAACTAGAGACGAACTGGCGCCCCCGGTCGGATAGGATGGACCTCGGCAAACCGTGAACTCTGAACACGTGGTCTATGAACAGCTTGGCGGTTTGTTCCGCCGTGGCCACCTTCGCGCAAGGAATGAAGTGCGCCATCTTGGTGAACAGGTCTACGACCACGAGCACCGCTGTTTTGCCTCTCAAGCTGGGCAGATCTGTGACAAAGTCCAGGGCCACTCTCTCCCACGGTTCAAACGGCGTCTGAAGCGGTTCCAGCAGTCCCGCCGGCGCCCTGTGTACTGGTTTGGCCCTTTGGCATGTGTCACAAAGAGCGACGTAATCCTCAACTTCACCCCTCATCTTGGGCCACCAAAAGTCTCTGGCTACTAATTCCGCTGTCTTGTCCTTGCCGAAGTGCCCAGCGCTGGGCGCGTCGTGTAACTGCTGCAGGACTTTCGCGCGGAGGTTGTCCCCCGGCACGTAGAGCACCCCTCTGCGGAGAAGTAGTCCGTCGTGTATCTGGAACTCTCCATCCTTCGCTGTGCCTCTTTGCACCTCCTCCATCTTGGATCGTGCGAACGCGTCCGTCTGCAGTGCATGACGCACCGCGTCCAGGTCCACTGTGGCTGAAGCACACGCCCACGCTTTCGGTGCGAAAATGTGCTTGGCCGCCACTGGTGCCGCTTCCTCGAGATACTGCGGCTTCCTGGATAGTGCATCCGCCATGACGTTGCTGTCTCCCGGGATGTATTCTATCCGGAAGTCGAAATCCGCAAAGAACTCCGCCCAGCGTATGTGTCTCTGGTTCAGGAACCGCGCCGTGCGCCAGTACTCCAGGTTCTTATGGTCCGTGCGGACCTGCACTGTGTGTCTGGCTCCGATGAGGAAGTGCCGCCACGCTTTGAAGGCTGCATGAATGGCCAGCAACTCCCTGTCCCAGATGGTGTAGTTCTGTTCCGACTTGCTGAGTTTCCTGGAGTAGAATGTGCACGGCCTCCAATCCCCCTGCGGGTCTTGCTGCAACAGGACCGCCCCCACCGCTCTGTCCGAGGCGTCCGTTTCAACCCGCATTGGCTTGCTGGGGTTTACGTGCAGCAACTGTTCTTCGGACGCGAAGAGCTGCTTGAGTTTCCGAAAGGACTGCTCCGCCTGGTCCGTCCAGGTGAACTTCTTCTTCTTGGAGCTGAGGGTGTCCGTGATGGCCGCCGTTTCCATCGCGAACCCTTTGATGAACTTGCGATAGAAGTTGGCGAAGCCGACGAACTTCTGGACCTCCTTCCTATTGCGCGGGCTCTTCCAGTCCAACACCGAACGGACCTTGCCGCTGTCCATGGCGAGTCCCTTGTCGGACAGCTTGTAGCCCAGGAAATCCACCTCCGTCATGTCGAACTGGCACTTCTCCAGTTTGGCGTAAAGTCTGTGCTCCCGTAGTCTCTGCAGGACCTCCTTGACGTCTCCCTCGTGAGCTTCCTGCGATTCCGAGAAGATCAGGATGTCGTCCAGGAAGCAGGCGCACTTCTTGTAGAGGAGTCCCGCTAACACGTGATGCATAAAAGCTTGGAAGCAGTGAGAGCCGTTTTGGAGACCAAATGGCATAACTCGATATTCATAGGTGCCCAAAGGTGTAAACATGGCCGTCTTCCACTCATCGCCTTCCCTCATACCTATAAGGTTGTACGCTCCTCGTAAATCCAACTTGGTGAAGAGCCGTCCCTTCCTCACCGTAGCGAGCAGGTCGTATATCTTGGGCATGGGGAAAGCTATGGGCTTTGTCTTGGAATTTATGAGCCTGTAATCAACTATCAGCCTTTTTTGGGGCGTGTCCTTTTTCTTGACGAAAAACACGGGACTGCCCCCCACTGCTTTGGATTCTTGGATGAATCCCCGCTTCAGGTTGTGATCTATGAACTCCCTGAGTTCTTGTAGTTCGTCTTCAGACATGGAATACAGTTTCCCAGTAGGCAGCGTCGCCCCCGGCAGGAGGTCAATCTTGCAGTCGTAGGGCCTGTGGGGCGGCAGCTTGTCCGCTTCCTTCTCGCAGAAGACCTCCAAAAACGCCTTGTACTTGTTCGGTACTGCTTGCACCATGCCTAGGTGTAGCTGTGGTTCATCCTCCTGCCCCTCGCCTTCCTGGCTGGGCTGGATGCAATGTTCCGCGCAGTAGGAGGAGCCGAAGGTCAATTGACGCTGGTACCAAGCTAATGCCGGGCTGTGCCTATCCAGCCAACTCATGCCCAACACTATGGGTGTGTCCGACAGGTGGGTGACGTTGAAGCTGATGACTTCGCGGTGATTTCCAAGTTGCATCACCATAGGGGGTGTTTGTTGTGCCACCTGTCCTCCCAGCAGCTCCCTGCCATCGACCGTGACTACGTTCAGGGGCATTGTGGCTGGCAGGAGCACTATGCGATGTTGCCTGATAAAGTCCACTCCTATAAAATCTGCATTACTGCCAGAGTCAATGGTAATAGGAACTTCCAGGGTGAGTCCATTTGGCAGTTGGAGCGATGCGGTGAGTTGCACCACTGGTTTGGGTGGGAGGGGATCTGTGGGCTGTAAAATCTCTGGGGACTGATTCACTGACTTGCCTGGCTGGGCCCCAGCGCCTCTCCCTCCAACCAGGCTTCGTCGTTTCCCTGTAGCTGTTCCCCCTGTCGATCTGCTCCCTTTACTGTTGCTGAGGCTGCAGTGTGCTTCTGGATCCTCTGGGGACACTCTTTGGCCATGTGCTGTGCACTGTCGCAGATGTAGCACTTCCTGTTCCCTCTAGGATTCTTCGCCTTGACTGCTCCTGGTGTTTGGGCTCTGGTTGCTGTCTGAGCCCTAGCACCACCTATCTCCATTGGTTCTTCTCCCCTCCCCAATGGAGGCGTGGTTTCCGCGCGTCCCGTCTCTCTGGGTAGGAAAGGAGTTGTCCTGGCTTGCGTGCGCCCTAAACCTCCCTCATTCCTGTTCCAAGGGCGTTCTTCCAGGCGCACTCCCACCGCTAGGGCTCTTTGTATGACCTCCGTGGTGGTGGTGGGTCTCTCCCCCCTTGCCAGCTCGTCTTTCACAGCCCCATTAAGTCCTTCCCAGAACAGATCTCTCACGGCAGCAGAATTCTTCTCCCACCCAAGCACATTTACCAATCCAAAAAAGTGGGAGTGATATTGTCTTACAGTGCTTTTGCCCTGTTTCAACCCATGCATTTCCCTCCTGGCGACATCCACATCTACCGTCGATTTAAAACAAGCGTCCATAGCTTTGAGAAATGCGTCTGAATCATTGAGGGCGGGGTCATTTTCGCGCCATAAAGTGCGCAGCCACGATTTAGCTTCCCCATGCAGATGAGTTATTATGAAGCCCACTTTCTCCTCCTCAACTCTAAAGTCATTCCGAAGCAATTTTAGCGCGAAAACTATGTCTGCTCTGAAGTTAGGATACTGCTGCAGGTTCCCGTCAAAATGGGCAACGATGCTGCCCCCCCTCTTCCCGAGACCAACTCCCTCCGGTTTGGGTCCTGGCAGCCCTTCCTTGCCCAATCTTTCTCATGTGGTCCGCAGATCCTCGCAGAGCGCTGCTGCTTCTTCCTCTCTCTTCCTGGAACGTTCCACTTCTGCGTAAAGTGTCTGAACTGCTTGTTCCAGCTCTATCACCTTCGCCTCTGTAGTCATTTTTCCCTCTCTTCGTGAGCTCGCAAAACACCAAGTCTTGCCCCTCGCTGCGCCAACTCGCGCTGCGAGGGTTAAATTGGGGAGACGGAGCTTACTGTCAGAGCTGCCCCTGGTCCCAGCTCACAAAGGACCAACGCCAGTTCCTCTTTATATACAGTAGTCTTTATTGAAGTTCATTATTGGTTTGACAGCCGTGGCGCGCAGCCCTACGTCTGAAACCCTAGACCGTCGAAGCTCCGTCTGAGTCTCCTGCCCCCAGACACCAGTTTAAGACCCTGGCTTTGCTCCACCTCTTCCTCTGCTCCCTTTTCCTCTGGGTCCGCTTGTCCGCCGAGGTCTTGCCCTTCCTAGACTCTTCTGAGGCTGAATCCCCTGAGTCTTCCCCCTCCCTCCGGCGAGCTTTAGGACCTGGTTCCCAATCCGTGCTTTCTGCTGTCCCGCGCGCCTGTACATTTGAACTTGGCGCGCGCGCCCAGCCTGCCACCTTCCTTCTGACAGTTATACTGCTCCTGTCGCTGCTTCCCTCTTCGGGGATGCCAGCTGGGCTTGACTCCGCCTCCCTGCTTGCCGGAGGAGACGCTGACTCTGACCTATGGGGCTCTTCCCTCTCACTACGCTCTGGTGGGGAAGCTGGCCCTGATTTCCAGCAACTGCTTTGGGAGTCTCCGCTGGCCCCCTGCTTCTGGTGTGTCCCCCCTGGGACCCCCCCTTGCCCTGGCCATCGGCGCCCCCTTCTGGGAATCTTCTGATTCACTGGAGAGGCTCATGGAATCTCTCGGGTCACTGTCATTCTGCCCTCCGCTGCCCTCAGATTCTTCCCCTTCGCTCTCCATTTCCTCTCTCCCCTGCGCCTCTGCTCCTGAGCCCGTGACATTTTAATTTCTCAAAACTCTGCAATCTCCATCATTTTCTAATATCTCCCAATATTTTGGCCACTTGGCCTCCATATTGAGTCTTTTCTGAGCCTTAGCTTCCATTGGTGACAACCACCTTGGGGTCTTATTTTCTAATAAATCTTTATATCTTTGTCAGACATTAAACACTGCTTTCCTGACAATATGGTTCTTAAATACTTTATGAGCTTTAACCTTGTTGTACCACAGATATGCATGCCACCCAAACACATTGTTGAACCCTTCCAAATCCAAAGTGTCAGTGTTCTCTAGAAGTAGCCAATCTTTCAACCAGCAGAAAGCTGCTGATTCATAATATAGTTTCAAGTCTGGCAGGGCAAACCCCCCTCTTTCTTTAGCATCTGTTAGCATTTTAAATTTTATTCTGGGCTTTTTGCCCTGCCAGACAAACTTAGAGATATCTCTCTGCCACCTCTTGAAGCAATCCATCTTGTCCACAATCTGCAAAGTCTGAAACAAAAACAACATTTTTGGCAATACATTCATTTTTATAGCAGCAATTCGACCCAGCAAGGAAAGCTTCAATTTTGACCAAATTTCTAGGTCCTTTTTGATTTCTGACCAACATTTTTCATAGTTATCTTTGAATAAATTCAAATTTTTAGCCGTCATGTTAACCCCTAGGTATTTCACCTTTTTAACCATGTTTAACCCTGTGTCCTTCTGAAACCTTTCTTTTTTCATAGTTGTCAAGTTTTTCCCCAAAACCTTAGTTTTTTGTTTATTTAGTTTAAATCCCGCCACCCGACCAAATTCCTGAATCAGTTCTAAAACTCTTTTCGTACTAGATTCTGGCTCCTGTAATGTCAAAACCAGGTCATCTGCAAAAGCCTTAAGTTTGTATTGTTTATCTCCGACCTGAATTCCTTCAATCAACTGGTCCCTTCTAATCATGTTCAAGAGCACCTCCAGGACAGAAATAAATAACAATGGAGAGATAGGGCAGCCCTGTCGTGTTCCTTTCTCAATTTTAAACTCTTCTGACACCACATTATTAACTATCAATTTTGCCTTTTGTTCTGAATAGATTGCGTCCATGCCATTTTCAAACCCCCGTCCCACTCCCATCCCTTTAAGATTTTTCTTCATAAAATTCCAAGAAATATTGTCAAAGGCCTTCTCCGCATCAATAAAGATCAACACTGCTTTTGTATTAGTGTTCATTTGCAATAGTTCCAAAATGTCAATAATGTTCCTTGTATTATCAGACAGATGTCTGCCTGGGAGAAAGCCTGCCTGATCTTTATGAATCACGTCATTTAGCACTTTTTTTAATCTATTTGCTAAAATATCTGCAAAAATTTTGTAATCCACATTTAAAAGGGAAATGGGACGGTAGTTCTTAAGTTGTGTCTTTTCAGTTTCAGATTTAGGTATAAGTGTGATGAAAGCTTCTTTCCACGACTCCGGTGCCTTCTTCCCCTCCATAATCTCGTTACAGACCTCCTTCAGTGGTTGAATCAAGTAGTCTTTCAAAGTCTTATAGTACTTGGAGGTTAACCCATCCAGCCCTGGAGATTTGCCCAATTGCATGTTCTGAATGGCACCTTCAATCTCTTGTTCTGTTATTTTATAATTCAGTATTGTCTTATTTTCTTGAGATAGTTTTGGTAATCCGTTGTTTCTTAAAAATCGGTCCATCTCAGTCTCTTTTTGCGGCCCTTGGGTATAAAGTTGTTTAAAATATCTCTGGAAGCATTTTTGGATCTCCACAGGGTTCTGAATGTTTCTCCCTTCAATCTCTAAGTTGGTGACTGTATTCAACTTCTGTCTTTTTTTCAACTGCCATGCTAGCAGTTTTCCACATTTATTTGCCGATTCAAAAGTCCTTTGTCTCATTTGTTTAATTTTCCATTCAACTTCCTGGTTTATCAGTTTTGTATATTGTGCTTGAAAAAGTTTAATTTCTCTCAGGATCTCCTGTGACTTTGGTTTCGATCTTAATTTTTTCTCTCCTTTTATTTTCTCCAAAATCTTATCTTTTTTCTCGTTCAAAGCTCTTTTCTTTACCGCATTCTGTTGTATCAGAAACCCCCTCATGACCGCCTTGCTTGCATCCCAGATTACTCTTTTTTCAACTGTAGTTTTCAAATTTATTTCAAAGTAGTCACTCAAATTCTTTTGGGCCTTCTTAACTATCTTCTGATCTCTTAATAAGGTGTCATTCATCTTCCATCTGAAGGAACCAGTTGAAGTTAGTCTCATTTCCATCTTTACTGCATTATGGTCGGAGCAGGTTTTTGGGCAGATTTCCACCTTTCTAATCTTAGGTGCCAGACCTCTAGTTGTCCATATTTGGTCAATTCTTGTCCATGTCATTTTGGCTTCAGAGAAGAATGTCCCCTCTCTTCCTAAGGGGTTCTTTGTTCTCCAGATGTCAATCAAATCCATATTGTCAGTTAATTCAAAGAAGGTCTTTGGTAGTCTGCCCTCTTTTGTCATACTTTGACTTTGTGCTTTATCCATGTTCGTAGATACCACCCCATTCATGTCGCCCATCATAATGATGTTGTTATAGTCCATATAGTCCAACATTGTTTCATGCAGCTTCTTGTAGAATTCCGATTTCCCCTCATTTGGTGCGTAAATCCCCCAAATCAGAAATTTTCCCCCTTGTGTTTGAATTTCAATTGCCAAAATTCTTCCTTGCTCATCTTTAAAAAGAAGTTTAGGTGATAGGCCTTCTTTTGCATAGATCACAACTCCTCTCTTCTTCACTCTGTCAGATGAAATAAATTCTTGGCCTAGTCTCTTATTAATTAGCACTTTCCTGTGAAGCCTAATCACATGTGTTTCCTGTAAGCAGATAATGTCCAATTGTTCCTTTTTTAATAAATGAAAAATCTTCCTTCTTTTCTCTGGAGAATTAAAACCATGAATATTCCAGCTTAGAAGTTGCAGAGACATGTTGAACTGTTTATACTTTCGATTGCGGTGGTATCACTTCCAATTCGTCAGTGCCCAGAGGTGTGGGTATCAAACTTAACGGTCCGGATCCTGAGGCTCCCGATTCCCCTCCAATCCCTTTCTGAAGGTCTTCTCCGTAGTCACTCAAATTTTTTTCCTTGTCTTCCACTGTCTTGATTTTAACTTTCTTCCCCCTAAAGGTAAAGGATAATCCCTGGGGAAACTCCCACCTGAATGCAATTCTGTTGCTTCTCAATAATTTCACCAAATCTCCATAGCCAGATCTAAGATCCAGTAAGTGTTTCGGGATGTCCTTGTAGATTTCCACTTTCAAATCCTGAATTTCAAGGGTCTTTTGAAAATGTGCACTCAGTATCTTGTCTCTTTCTACCTTCGTTCTAAGAGAGATCAGGCAGTCTCTAAACTTGCCTTTCCTCCCTCCTTTTCCAAGTCTGAATGCACTTACAATTTTAAAGTCTTTATCTTCTTCCAAAGACCAAAATTCAGTAAATTCTTTTGTCAAATATTCAGTTAAATCTCCTTTTTCAAGTTCTGGAACTGATCTCAATCTCAAGTTGTTCTCCTTGCTTTTTAATTCTATCATAGACAGATATGCTTGGTGTTCGCTAATCTGTTTGCGCATGGGTTTTACTTCCTCTTGCACAGCCTCTGCTTTCTGTTTTGCCTCCTCGGCTAGTTTACGATTTTCTGTAGTGGCTTCCAATAGTTTCCCAATTGATTGTGCATTTAAAGCAACTTGTTGAGTCAAGTTGTTAACACTGGCTGTGTTTTGGTCAATTTTAGATGATTGTTCAGCCACATGCTTGCTCAGGCCTTCCAATTTTTCAAAAATTTTATCTAATACTGAAGGGTAATCCCCTCCTGCAGCCATTCCTTCCGGCCTAACTTGCTCTGGTTCTTCCTCTTGTGTCACAGAGACAATAGGATCTGCGCAGCTGTGAGATTAGAGTAGTTTGTTGTGATTTAGCTTTGGCTGATCTTGTTCTCCCAGTCCCACTCATCCCACTTCTGTCTATGCGTCAAGGTCAGTCAGATTGCAATTCCCATGGGAATCCACAAGTCCACAGATAGGCAAAAAAACAACAACAACAACCCCCAGTAAATGTAAATTTCCAAAGATCCTCTAGAGGGAGTTTAATTGTATCTTAAAGGGAAAACAAAATTGTTGTTCCTGCAGAATTTTTCCAAGTTACTCCAAATCCCTTAAAAGTTGATAACAGTATCAAACAGCCCCAAACTCCCAGTAGTCCTCCAAGTCTTTAACCTTTGCAGAATTAATCTTTAAAATACTTACAAAGATGGTGAAATGCAAACTGGGGACACAGAAAGGGCTGAACTCCTCGATGCCTTCTTTGCCTCAGTCTTCTCCGATAAAGAAAACAATGCCCGACCTGAAGAATTTGGAGCAAATGATTCAGCAGAGGAAACACAGCCCAGAATAACTAAGGAGATAGTACAAGAATACTTGGCTAGTTTAGATGTATTCAAGTCTCCAGCGAGGGGGAGGAATCTGAGGGCAGCGGAGGGCAGAATGACAGTGACCCAAGAGATTCCATGAGCCTCTCCAGTGAATCAGAAGATTCCCAGAAGGGGGCGCCGATGGCCAGGGCAAGGGGGGTCCCAGGGGGGACACACCAGAAGCAGGGGGCCAGCGGAGACTCCCAGAGCAGTGGCTGGAAATCAGGGCCAGCTTCCCCACCAGAGCGTAGTGGGGGGGAAGAGTCCCATAGGTCAGAGTCAGCGTCTCCTCCGGCAAGCAGGGAGGAGGAGTCAGGCCCAACTAGCGTCCCCGAAGAGGGGAGCAGCGACAGGAGCAGTGTAACGGTCAGAAGGAAGGTGGCAGGCTGGGTGCGCGCGCCAAGTTCAAATGTACAGGTGCTTGGGACAGCGGGAAGCCCGGATTGGGAACCAGGTCCTAAAGCCCGCCGGAGGGAGGGGGAAGACTCGGGGGACTCAGCGTCAGAAGAGTCTAGAAAGGGGAAAACCCCGGCGGACAGGCGGACCCAGAGGAGGAAGGAACAAAGGAAGAGGTGGAGCAAGGCTAGGGTCTTAAACTGGTGTCTGGGGGGAGGAGACTCAGACGGAGCTTCAGCGGTCTAGGGTTTAAGACGTAGAGCTGCGCGCCGTGGCTGTAAATGAGAAACTGAACTTGAATAAAGACTATTTTATATAACAACAGACTGGCGTTGGTCCTCTGTGAGCTGGGACCTGAGGCAGCTCTGACAGTAAGCTCCGTCTCCCTAATTTAACCCTCGCAGCGCGAGTTGGCGCAGCGAGGGGCAAAACTTGGTGTTTTGCGAGCTCACGAAGAGAGGGAAAAATGACTACAGAGCAGAAGGTGAAAGAGCTGGAACAAGCAGTTCAGACACTTTACGCAGAAGTGGAACGTTCCAGGAAGAGAGAGGAAGAAGCAGCAGCGTTCTGCGAGGATCTGCGGACCAGGTGGGAAAGATTGGGCAAGGAAGGGCTGCCAGGACCCAAACCGGAGGGAGTTGGTCTCGGGAAGAGGGGGGGCAGCATCGTTGCCCATTTTGACGGGAACCTGCAGCAGTATCCTAACTTCAGAGCAGACATAGTTTTCGCGCTCAAATTGCTTCGGAAAGACTTTAGAGATGAGGAGGAGAAAGTGGGCATTCATAATAACTCATCTGCATGGGGAAGCTAAATCGTGACTGCGCACTTTATGGCGCGAAAATGACCCCGCCCTCAATGATTCAGACGCATTTCTCAAAGCTATGGACGCTTGTTTTAAATCGACGGTAGATGTGGATGTAGAATCATAGAATCATAGAATCATAGAGTTGGAAGAGACCACAAGGGCCATCGAGTCCAACCCCCTGCCAAGCAGGAAACACCATCAGAGCACTCCTGACATATGGTTGTCAAGCCTCTGCTTAAAGACCTCCAAAGAAGGAGACTCCACCACACTCCTTGGCAGCAAATTCCACTGTCGAACAGCTCTTACTGTCAGGAAGTTCTTCCTAATGTTTAGGTGGAATCTTCTTTCTTGTAGTTTGGATCCATTGCTCCGTGTCCGCTTCTCTGGAGCAGCAGAAAACAGCCTTTCTCCCTCCTCTATGTGACATCCTTTTATATATTTGAACATGGCTATCATATCACCCCTTAACCTCCTCTTCTCCAGGCTAAACATGCCCAGCTCCCTTAGCCGTTCCTCATAAGGCATCATTTCCAGGCCTTTGACCATTTTGGTTGCCCTCCTCTGGACACGTTCCAGTTTGTCAGTGTCCTTCTTGAACTGTGGTGCCCAGAACTGGACACAGTACTCCAGGTGAGGTCTGACCAGAGCAGAATACAGTGGCACTATTACTTCCCTTGATCTAGATGCTATACTCCTATTGATGAGGCCCAGAATTGCATTGGCTTTTTTAGCTGCCGCGTCACACTGTTGGCTCATGTCAAGTTTGTGGTCAACCAAGACTCCTAGATCCTTTTCACATGTACTGCTCTCAAGCCAGGTGTCCCCCATCTTGTATTTGTGCCTCTCATTTTTTTTGCCCAAGTGCAATACTTTACATTTCTCCCTGTTAAAATTCATCTTGTTTGTTTTGGCCCAGTTCTCTAATCTGTCAAGGTCGTTTTGAAGTGTGATCCTGTCCTCTGGGGTGTTAGCCACCCCTCCCAGTTTGGTGTCATCTGCAAATTTGATCAGGATGCCCTTGAGTCCATCATCCAAGTCGTTGATAAAGATGTTGAATAAGACCGGGCCCAAGACAGAACCCTGTGGCACCCCACTAGTCACACTTCTCCAGGATGAAGAGGAACCATTGATGAGCACCCTTTGGGTTCGGTCAGTCAGCCAGTTACAAATCCACTGAGTGGTAGCATAGTCAAGACCGCATTTTACCAGCTTCTTTACAAGAATATCATGGGGCACCTTGTCAAATGCCTTGCTGAAATCAAGGTAGACTACATCCACTGCGTTCCCTTCATCTACCAGGCTTGTAATTCTGTCAAAAAACGAGATCAGGTTAGTCTGACATGACTTATTTTTCAGAAATCCATGCTGACTATTGGTGATCACAGCATTCCTTTCTAGGTGCTCACAGACTGTTTGCTTAATGATCTGCTCCAGAATCTTCCCTGGTATTGATGTCAGACTGACTGGGCGGTAATTATTTGGGTCCTCTCTTTTCCCCTTTTTGAAAATAGGGACAACATTTGCCCTCCTCCAGTCTGCCGGGACTTCGCCTGTTCTCCAGGAATTCTCAAAGATGACTGCCAGTGGTTCTGAAATCACATCTGCCAGTTCTTTTAATACTCTTGGGTGCAGTTCATTTGGCCCTGGAGACTTGAATACATCTAGACTAGCCAAGTATTCTTGTACTATCTCCTTAGTTATTCTGGGCTGTGTTTCCTCTGCTGAATCATTTGCTCCAAATTCTTCAGGTCGGGCATTGTTTTCTTTATCGGAGAAGACTGAGGCAAAGAAGGCATTGAGGAGTTCAGCCCTTTCTGTGTCCCCTGTTTGCATTTCACCATCTTCTCCTCTGAGTGACCCCACGGTTTCTTTGTTCTTCCTCTTGCTACGAACATACCCATAAAAGCCTTTTTTGTTGCTTTTAACCTCTCTAGCAAGCCTGAGTTCATTTTGTGCTTTAGCTTTTCTGACTTTGTGTCTACACGTGCTGGCTATTTGTTTGAATTCCTCTTTGGTGGTTTCCCCCCTTTTCCATTTTTTGTACACATCCTTTTTTAATCTTAACTCAGTTAAAAGTTCTTTAGATAGCCACCCTGGCTTCTTTAGGCACCTTCCATGTTTCTGTCTCATTGGTATTGCCTGAAGTTGTGCTTTTACTATCTCCCTCTTAACAAACTCCCAGCCATCTTGAACTCCCTTTCCTTTTAGTATTACTGTCCATGGGATCTCACCCAGCACTTCCCTAAGCTTTATGAAGTCGGCTTTCTTAAAGTCGAGAAATTGAGTCCTAGTATGCTTGGCTGCTCCTTTCCGCTGTATAGTAAACTTCAGAAGAGCATGATCACTCGCGCCTAATGATCCTTCCACTTCTACCCCACTAACCAGGTCATCAACATTGGTTAGGACCAGATCTAAAATGGCTGTTCCTCTTGTTGCTTCTCCCACTTTCTGGACAATGAAGTTGTCTGCAAGGCCAGTGAGGAATCTGTTTGACCTTATGCTCTTGGCTGAGTTCGACATCCAACAAATATCCGGGTAATTGAAGTCCCCCATTACTACTATCTCCCTTCCTTTTGCATGCTTGGCCATCTGTTCCAGGAAGGCATCATCTATGTCCTCCGTTTGGCTTGGGGATCTATAGTAAACTCCCACAATGAGGTCACTGTTATTCTTCTCTCCCTTAATTTTGACCCAAATGCTCTCACTTTGGCTTTGAGGTTCTAAATCTTGGATCTCTTCACAGGTATACACATCCCTGACATATAACGCCACTCCTCCTCCTTTCTTGTCTGGTCTGTTTCTTTGAAATAGATTGTATCCCTCCATTATTACATTCCAATCGTGGGATTTATCCCACCAGGTTTCAGTGATTCCTATTATGTCATATTTAGTTTGCTGTACCAGGAGCTCAAGCTCATCTTGTTTATTTCCCATGCTTTGCGCATTAGTGTACAGACATTGAAGTCCATTAATCATTCCCCCGTGTCTCTTATTTAAGGATTTTCTCCTCCCACCACTAGGTCTGCATGCTCTTTGCTCCATTCGGTCTATGACATTTGGATGATCATCTTCATCAATTGATAGACTCCTACCTTCAGGAGCACTGTCTCCCTCCCCCACATTAGTCAGTTTAAAGCCCTCCTGATGAGGTTTCTGAGATTTTTTGCAAAAACATTCCTCCCAACCGTTGTGAGGTGCAGCCCATCGCTTGCCAGAAGTCCATCTTCAAGAAACTGCATTCCGTGATCTAAGAATCCAAACCGTTCCTGTTTGCACCATTTGCGAAGCCAGTTGTTCACTTCCACTATTTTTCCCTCTCTCCCTGGGCCACGTCGTTCAACTGGGAGGACAGATGAGATGACAATTTGTGCATTTAATTGCTTCAATTTCCTGCCCAGAGCCTCGTAATCTCTTTTGATCTTCTGGAGGCTATTGCTTGCAGTGTCATTGGTTCCCACATGAACCAAGAGGAAGGGGTATTTGTCAGTGGGTTTTATGATTCCTTGCAGTCGTTCAGTTACATCTTGGATCTTAGCCCCGGGGAGACAGCACACTTCCCGAGACATCTTGTCAGGCCCACAGATCACTGCTTCTGTTCCCCTCAGTAGGGAATCCCCTATCACCACTACACGCCTCCTCTTAGGTCTGGTCGGGGTTCTTCTGTGAGCTGTCGGTTCCAAGGTCGCCTGGACATTCCCAGAGGACTGCCTTTGCTCCTCGTCTTCATATACCTGATCGACTGTAATGAGGGAGAGATCCTCAAATGGAGTCTGCTCTTCGTCTTCCATGCTAGGGGAAAGGACCTCAAAGCGATTGCGTATTTCTAAACAATCAGAGCGAACCCTGGGCCTCCTACTTCTTTGAGTCACGTTTCTCCATATATCTGACTCCTGTGTTGGTGAACTAGCCACCTTCTCAGGGGAGTCCCCTGTCTCTTCCTTGGTGGAGACGGTGTGCTCTGTTGCTTCCAAGAAGAGTTCCAGCTCTCTAATTCTTTGGAGCGTAGCTACACGTTCCTCCAGTTGCTGGACTTTGTCTTTTAAGAGGGCAATCAACATGCAATTGCTGCAGGTAAAGCTGCCTGCAACCTTTGGCAAGATGGCAAACATTGCGCAGGAACCACAGGCGACTGCAGCTGTTCCCTCACCCTCCATCTTGGGAACGTGTCGTTGGGGGTGACTACAGTGGTCCTCTATCATAAAAAGTGTGGAGACAGGACAAATAAATCCCTCCCAAAAAACCTAGGTCTCCCCCAACAAATGTTTGAGACTAGCTCCCCTAAATCTAAAATATGGATCAAACTGTGCGCGCTGCTAGGCGCGCGCCGCTGCCCTGAAGCTCTGATAAGCTCCTCCCACAGCTAATCACCTACCTCAACAGAAGCCCTGCCCCCTCTGACCTTTGCCCAGAGAGAGCAGCTAATCAGCCACAAGAAACTCACACAAGAAAACCCTTTTTGTTCCTTCTTCAGCTGCTGCCCTAAAGCTCTGATAAGCTCCTCCCACAGCTAATCACCTACCTCAACAGAAGCCCTGCCCCCTCTGACCTTTGCCCAGAGAGAGCAGCTAATCAGCCACAAGAAACTCACACAAGAAAAGTCGCCAGGAGGGAAATGCATAGGTTGAAACAGGGCAAAAGCACTGTAAGACAATATCACTCCCACTTTTTTGGATTGGTAAATGTGCTCGGGTGGGAGAAGAATTCCGCTGCCGTGAGAGATCTGTTCTGGGAAGGACTAAATGGGGCTGTGAAAGACGAGCTGGCAAGGGGGGAGAGACCCACCACCACCACGGAGGTCATACAAAGAGCCCTAGCGGTGGGAGTGCGCCTGGAAGAACGCCCTTGGAACAGGAATGAGGGAGGTTTAGGGCGCACACAAGCCAGGACAACTCCTTTCCTACCCAGAGAGACGGGACGCGCGGAAAACACGCCTCCATTGGGGAGGGGAGAAGAACCAATGGAGATAGGCGGTGCTAGGGCTCAGACAGCAACCAGAGCCCAAACACCAGGAGCAGTCAAGGCGAAGACTCCTAGAGGGAACAGGAAGTGCTACATCTGCGACAGTGCGCAGCACATGGCCAAAGAGTGTCCCCAGAGGATCCAGAAGCACACTGCAGCCTCAGCAACAGTAAGGGAGGCAGATCAACAGGAGGAACAGCTACAGGGAAACGACGAAGCCTGGTTGGAGGGAGTGGCGCTGGGGCCCAGCCAGGCAAGTCAGTGAAGCAGTCCCCAGAGATTTTACAGCCCACAGATCCCCTCCCACCCAAACCAGTGGTGCAACTCACCGCATCACTCGAACTGCCAAATGGACTCACCCTGGAAGTTCCTATTACCATTGACTCTGGCAGTAATGCAGATTTTATAGGAGTGGACGTTATCCGACGACATCGCATTTCGCTCTTACCAGCCACAATGCCCCTGAACGTAGTCACGGTCGATGGCAGGGAGCTACTGGGAGGGCAGGTGGCACAACAAACGCCCCCTACGGTGATGCAAATTGGAAATCACCGCGAAGTCATAAGCTTCAACGTCACCCACCTGTCGGACACACCCATAGTGTTGGGCATGAGTTGGCTGCATAGGCACAGCCCGGCATTGGCATGGTACCAGCGTCAATTGACCTTCGGCTCCTCCTACTGCGCGGAACATTGCATCCAGCCCAGCCAGGAAGGGGAGGGGCAGGAGGATGAACCACAGCTACACCTAGGCATGGTGCAAGCAGTACCGAACAAGTACAAGGAGTTTTTGGAGGTCTTCTGCAAGAAGGAAGCGGACAAGCTGCCGCCCCACAGGCCCTACGACTGCAAGATTGACCTCCTGCCAGGGGCGACGCTGCCAACTGGGAAACTGTATTCCATGTCTGAAGACGAACTACAAGAACTCAGGGAGTTCATAGATCACAACCTGAAGCGGGGATTCATCCAAGAATCCAAAGCAGTGGGGGGCAGTCCCGTGTTTTTCGTCAAGAAAAAGGAAATGCCCAAAAAAAGGCTGATAGTTGATTACAGGCTCATAAATTCCAAGACAAAGCCTACAGCTTTCCCCATGCCCAAGATAGACGACCTGCTCGCTACGGTGAGGAAGGGACGGATCTTCACCAAGTTGGATTTACGAGGAGCGTACAACCTTATACGTATGAGGGAAGGCGATGAGTGGAAGACGGCCATGTTTACACCTTTGGGCACCTATGAATATCGAGTTATGCCATTTGGTCTCCAAAACGGTTCTCACTGCTTCCAAGCTTTTATGCACCACGTGTTAGCGGGACTCCTCTACAAGAAGTGCGCCTGCTTCCTGGACGACATCCTGATCTTCTCGGAATCGCAGGAAGCTCACGAGGGAGACGTCAAGGAGGTCCTGCAGAGACTACGGGAGCACAGACTTTACACCAAGCTGGAGAAGTGCCAGTTTGACATGACGGAGGTGGATTTCCTGGGCTACAAGCTATCCGACAAGGGACTCGCCATGGACAGCGCCAAGGTCCGTTCGGTGTTGGACTGGAAGAGCCCGCGCAATAGGAAGGAGGTCCAGAAGTTCGTCGGCTTCGCCAACTTCTATCGCAAGTTCATCAAAGGGTTCGCGATGGAAACGGCGGCCATCACGGACACCCTCAGCTCCAAGAAGAAGAAGTTCACCTGTACCGACCAGGCGGAGCAGTCCTTTCGGAAACTCAAGCAGCTCTTCGCGTCCGAAGAACAGCTGCTGCACGTAAACCCCAGCAAACCAATGCGGGTTGAAACGGACGCCTCGGACAGAGTGGTGGGGGCGGTCCTGTTGCAGCAAGACCCGCAGGGGGATTGGAGGCCGTGCGCATTCTACTCCAGGAAACTCAGCAAGTCGGAACAGAACTACACCATCTGGGACAGGGAGTTGCTGGCCATTCAAGCAGCCTTCAAAGCATGGTGGCACTTCCTCATCGGAGCCAGACACACAGTGCAGGTCCGCACGGACCATAAGAACCTGGAGTACTGGCGCACGGCGCGGTTCCTGAACCAGAGACACATACGCTGGGCGGAGTTCTTTGCGGATTTCGACTTCCGGATAGAATACATCCCGGGAGACAGCAACGTCATGGCGGATGCACTATCCAGGAAGCCGCAGTATCTCGAGGAAGCGGCACCGGTGGCGGCCAAGCACATTTTCGCACCGAAAGCGTGGGCGTGTGCTTCAGCCACAGTGGACCTGGACGCGGTACGTCGCGCGCTGCAGACGGACTCGTTCGCACGATCCAAGATGGAGGAGGTGCAAAGAGGCACAGCGAAGGACGGAGAGTTCCAGATACGCGACGGACTACTCCTACGCAGAGGGGCGCTCTACGTGCCGGGGACGACCTCCGCGTGAAAGTCCTGCAGCAGTTACACGACGCACCCAGCGCTGGGCACTTCGGCAAGGACAAGACAGCGGAATTAGTAGCCAGAGACTTTTGGTGGCCCAAGATGAGGGGTGAAGTTGAGGATTACGTCGCTCGGTGTGACACATGCCAAAGGGCCAAACCAGTACACAGGGCGCCGGCGGGACGGCTGGAACCGCTTCAGACGCCGTTTGAACCGTGGGAGAGAGTGGCCCTGGACTTTGTCACAGATCTGCCCAGCTCGAGAGGCAAAACAGCGGTGCTCGTGGTCGTAGACCTGTTCACCAAGATGGCGCACTTCATTCCTTGCGCGAAGGTGGCCACGGCGGAACAAACCGCCAAGCTGTTCATAGACCACGTGTTCAGAGTTCACGGTTTGCCGAGTTCCATTCTATCCGACCCGGGGCGCCAGTTCGTCTCGAGTTTCTGGCACAAGCTCCTGGGCATCCTGAATGTCAAGATCAACTTAGCGTCGGCACGACACCCGCAGACCAACGGACAAGCGGAGAGGGTCAACGCCATCATGCAGCAGTACCTGCGATGCTACGCGAACCAACAACCCTCGACCTGGGTGGACTACCTACCGCTGGCCGAGTTTGCCTACAACAACACGAAGCACGCGTCTACAGGGGTGACGCCGTTCTTCGCTAACAATGGGCGGCATCCCAGAACCTTCCCGGGGTTAGAGACGAAGGGGGAGGGGGAGCCACAGGGGGCAGAGCACTTGGCAGCAGAGTTGCAGGAGGTCCACGAGCAACTCCGAAGGAACTTAGAACTAGCAAAACACGCCTACAAAGTGCAGGCAGACAGGCACAGGAGAGTCGGGGAAGACATCCAGGTGGGGGACTGGGTATGGTTAGCAGCCCAGGCAGTGCCAGCCAGAACGTTAGCTAAGAAGAAGCTTAGACACAAGCAGCTAGGGCCTTACCAAGTCGAGGCGCAGATCAATCCAGTGGCCTTCCGGTTGACGCTCCCGGAGGGTTTCAGAATGCACCCGGTCTTTCACAGGTCGGTGCTCACACCCTACAAGGAACCCCACAGGTTTCAGACCCCAAGGGGCGCACCAGACCCACTCAGCAAATCACCAACAGGGGAGGGGTCACCGAGGGCTGCACCACTCAACGAGGTCACGGAGTTTTTGGACTCGAGATGGGGGGAAGAGGGAGTTGAATATCTCCTCGCCGAGGAAGGTACCCCGGCCAGCGCCAACAGGTGGGTACCGGACTATGCCTTGGAGGAGCGATACCTCAAAGACGAGTTCCATGCACTCTTCCCTCACAGACCTATGCCGGCAGATTTTTTCGACGACTGGCTTTTCACACCCACACTCTGCGCCAGCACGTTCCAGGGGTTCTCATCAGCGGAGGAACCGGCGCCAGACACAAGCTCCCCAGAGGGATCGCTCGCGGGGTTTGGCACGGACCGCTCTTATTGGTGGGACAATCAACCGGAAGTTGGGTGGAGCAGGGGACTCTTACACGCAACCTCGCCCGAGGTGCCAGGGGGAGAGACGGGCATGGACGGATTGGGGGAGGATCCTGTATTCGAGCACAGCTGCAGAGAGATGGAAGCAGAGGAGATCGACGTCGACGAGCCTATTACGAGCTGGCCAGATCCAGATGACCGGCTGCGCACCAGGGGGAGAGAACGGTATCCCGCATTCACCCCCGCAGCACTGGAGCACCCGGAACCCGCACCCGAAGAGAGGGAGGGGGGAAGGGGGGGCTTCGAGGGGGGATGGATGTCAGGGGCTCAGGAGCAGAGGCACAGGGGAGAGAGGAAATGGAGAGCGAGGGGAGGAATCTGAGGGCAGCGGAGGGCAGAATGACAGTGACCCGAGAGATTCCATGAGCCTCTCAAGTGAATCAGAAGATTCCCAGAAGGGGGCGCCGATGGCCAGGGCAAGGGGGGTCCCAGGGGGGACACACCAGAAGCAGGGGGCCAGCGGAGACTCCCAGAGCAGTAGCTGGAAATCAGGGCCAGCTTCCCCACCAGAGCGTAGTGGGGGGGAAGAGTCCCATAGGTCAGAGTCAGCGTCTCCTCCGGCAAGCAGGGAGGAGGAGTCAGGCCCAACTAGCGTTCCCGAAGAGGGGAGCAGCGACAGGAGCAGTGTAACGGTCAGAAGGAAGGTGGCAGGCTGGGCGCGCGCGCCAAGTTCAAATGTACAGGTGCTTGGGACAGCAGGAAGCCCGGATTGGGAACCAGGTCCTAAAGCCCGCCGGAGGGAGGGGGAAGACTCGGGGGACTCAGCGTCAGAAGAGTCTAGAAAGGGGAAAACCCCGGCGGACAGGCGGACCCAGAGGAGGAAGGAACAAAGGAAGAGGTGGAGCAAGGCTAGGGTCTTAAACTGGTGTCTGGGGGGAGGAGACTCAGACGGAGCTTCGGCGGTCTAGGGTTTAAGACGTAGAGCTGCGCGCCGTGGCTGTAAATGAGAAACTGAACTTGAATAAAGACTATTTTATATAACAACAGACTGGCGTTGGTCCTCTGTGAGCTGGGACCTGAGGCAGCTCTGACAGCGACCTTGACAGATTAGAGAACTGGGCCAATACAAACAAGATGAACTTTAACAGGGAGAAATGTAAAGTATTGCACTTGGGCAAAAAAAAATGAGAGGCACAAATACAAGATGGGGGACACCTGGCTTGAGAGCAGTACATGTGAAAAGGATCTAGGAGTCTTGGTTGACGACAAACTTGACATGAGCCAACAGTGTGACTCGGCAGCTAAAAAAGCCAATGCAATTCTGGGCTGCATCAATAGGAGTATAGCATCTAGATCAAGGGAAGTAATAGTGCCACTGTATTCTGCTTTGGTCAGACCTCACCTGGAGTACTGTGTCCAGTTCTGGGCACCACAGTTCAAGAAGGACACTGAGAAACTGGGAGGGCAACCAAAATGGTCAAAGGCCTGGAAACGATGCCTTATGAGGAACGGCTAAGGGAGCTGGACATGTTAGCCTGGACCTGGAGAAGAGGAGGTTAAGGGGTGATATGATAGCCATGTTCAAATATATAAAAGGATGTCATATAGAGGAGGGAGAAAGGTTGTTTTCTGCTGCTCCAGAGAAGCGGACACGGAGCAATGGATCCAAACTACAAGAAAGAAGATTCCACCTAAACATTAGGAAGAACTTCCTGACAGTAAGAGCTGTTCGACAGTGGAATTTGCTGCCAAGGAGTGTGGTGGAGTCTCCTTCTTTGGAGGTCTTTAAGCAGAGGCTTGACAACCATATGTCAGGAGTGCTCTGATGGTGTTTCCTGCTTGGCAGGGGGTTGGACTCGATGGCCCTTGTGGTCTATTCCAACTCTATGATTCTATGATTCTATGTCACTCTGCAATTTTTGGGGGAATGTGCATTCCAACCCCCAAAACACCAATTTGAAATAAGCCCAATCAGAGCTTTATCATCTTCTTTTTATGTAGATGGAACCCAAAACACCTTTTTGCTTTGGTTGGGGGTGATTCTGGTACACACCCAAAAAACGCCATGCAAATTGAAATAAGCCCAATCAAAGCTTATTCGACTTCTTTAAACGCATATGGAAGGGAAAAGACTTGAAATTGTAAAAGAATACGACTTGAAATAAGCGAAATCCAAGATTCTTCTTTCTATGTAGCTGGAACCCAAAACAACCTGTTTGGCTTTGTTTCGGCTTATTAGACTTCGCTTTGATAGGGTTAGGGTTAGGGTGAATGAACACCAAAAGAAGAATCCAAGCTTATTCATCCTCTTTCTATTGAGATAGAACCAAAACACCTATGCTTGATTTCGGCTGATAACAAAACTTCGGGAAGTGCTGGGTGAGATCCGATGGATAGTAATACTAAAAGGAAAGGGAGTTCATGATGGCTGGGAATTTGTTAAGCAGGAGATAGTAAAAGCACAACTTCAGGCAATACCAATGAGAAGGAAACATGGAAGGTGCCTAAAGAAGCCAAGGTGGCTATCTAAAGAACTTTTAACTCAGTTAAGATTAAAAAAGGATGTCTACAAAAAATGGAAAAGGGGGGAAACCACCAAAGAGGAATTCAAACAAATAGCCAGCACATGTAGACACAAAGTCAGAAAAGCTAAAGCACAGAAGGAACTCAGGCTTGCTAGAGAGGTTAAAAGCAACAAAAAAGGCTTTTGTGGGTATGTCCGTAGCAAAAGGAAGAACAAAGAAACAGTGGGGTCACTCAGAGGAGAAGATGGTGAAATGCAAACAGGGGACACAGAAAGGGCTGAACTCCTCAATGCCTTCTTTGCCTCAGTCTTCTCCGATAAAGAAAACAATGCCCGACCTGAAGAATTTGGAGCAAATGATTCAGCAGAGGAAACACAACCCAGAATAACTATGGAGATAGTACAAGAATACTTGGCTAGTCTAGATGTATTCAAGTCTCCAGGGCCAGATGAACTGCATCCAAGAGTATTAAAAGAACTGGCAGATGTGATCTCAGAACCACTGGCAGTCATCTTTGAGAATTCCTGGAGAACAGGCGAAGTCCCGGCAGACTGGAGGAGGGCAAATGTTGTCCCTATTTTCAAAAAGGGGGAAAGAGAGGACCCAAAGAATTATCGCCCAGTCAGTCTGACATCAGTACCAGGGAAGATTCTGGAGCAGATCATTAAGCAAACAGTCTGTGAGCACCTAGAAAGGAATGCTGTGATCACCAATAGTCAGCATGGATTTCTGAAAAATAAGTCATGTCAGACTAACCTGATCTCGTTTTTTGACAGAATTACAAGCCTGGTAGATGAAGGGAACGCAGTGGATGTAGCCTACCTTGATTTCAGCAAGGCATTCGACAAGGTGCCCCATGATATTCTTGTAAAGAAGCTGGTAAAATGCGGTCTTGACTATGCTTTCACTCAGTGGATTTGTAACTGGCTGACTGACCGAACCCAAAGGGTGCTCATCAATGGTTCCTCTTCATCCTGGAGAAGAGTGACTAGTGGGGTGCCACAGGGTTCTGTCTTGGGCCCGGTCTTATTCAACATCTTTATCAACGACTTGGAAGATGGACTCAAGGGGCATCCTGATCAAATTTGCAGATGACACCAAACTGCGAGGGGTGGCTAACACCCCAGAGGACAGGATCACACTTCAAAGCGACCTTGACAGATTAGAGAACTGGGCCAAAACAAACAAGATGAACTTTAACAGGGAGAAATGTAAAGTATTGCACTTGGGCAAAAAAAAAAAAAAAAATATGAGAGGCACAAATACAGGATGGGGGACACCTGGCTTGAGAGCAGTACATGTGAAAAGGATCTAGGAGTCTTGGTTGACCACAAACTTGACATGAGCCAACAGTGTGACGCGGCAGCTAAAAAAGCCAATGCAATTCTGGGCTGCATCAATAGGAGTATAGCATCTAGATCAAGGGAAGTAATAGTGTCACTGTATTCTGCTCTTATTACAATTCGCTTTGCTAGGGTTAGGGTTAAGGTGAGTGAACACTGAAAGAGCAATCCAAGCTTATGCGTCCTCTTTCTATTGAGATGGAGCCAAAACACCTATGCTTAATTTGGGCTGATAACAAAAATGTCACTCTGCGATTTTTGGGTGAATGAGCAATCTAACCCCTAAAACACCAATTTGAAATAAAGCCAATCAGAGCTTTATCATCTTCCTTTTATGTAGATGGAACCCAAAACACCTTTTTGCTTTGGTTGGGGGTGATTTTTGTGCACACCCAAAAAACACCATGCGAATTGAAATACGCCCAATCAAAGCTTATTCGTCTTCTTTCTACGCATACGGAAGTGAAAAAACGGTGTTGTGTTATTTTGGTCTCATTACACACACTTTGCGATTTCTGGGTCAATGTGCATTAACACCAAAGAACACGACGTGAAATTAGCGAAATCCAAGATTCTTCTTTCTATGTAGCTGGAACCCAAAACAACCTGTTTGGCTTTGTTTAGGCTTATTACACTTCGCTTTGCTAGGGTTAGGGTTAGGGTGAATGAACACCGAAAGAACAATCCAAGCTTATTCGTCCTCTTTCTATTGAGATGGAACCAAAACACCTATGCTTGATTTGGGCTGATAAGAAACATGTCACTTGGAATTGGAACATTTTTGTGATGAATGATAAAAAAGAGGAATAAAATTGAACAATTTCTAAAAAAGACAAATTTAGATATCATTTGCTTACAAGAGGACATAAAAAAATACTGATTAACAAAAGATTAGGAAACAAATTTATATCTTCGGTCAAGGAGAAAAAAAGAGGAGTGTTCATGTATATAAAAAACCAAATTGAAGCTCAACAAATCTTTAAAGATCAAGAAGGAAGGATAATAGCGGTTCGGATCAAATGGCAAGGAGAAAATTTGATAATAGTCGGGATCCACGCACCTAACGGCAATAAGACTGAGTTCTACAAAACTTTGGAAGAAAAAATATTTGAGCATATGGATCAGAAAATTATAATAATGGGCGATATGAATGGAGTGGTCTCATTAGAAATGGATAGACTTAGAGAGGGAACAAGTAAAGAAGGGAAACTACCCAAATCTTTCTTTTCAATGATAAAGAATTGCAATTTGATAGATATTTGGCGACTCAGACACCCATTGGATAAACAGTTTACTTATTACTCAGAACCAAACCAGTCAATGTCAAGGATAGATCAGATTTGGATCTCGAATGAATTGACTCCAAGAACCCAACAAATAGAAATTCAACCGAAAGTGATCTCCGACCATAGTCCAATAAAATTCGAAATAAAAGGCTTTGAGGAAAGAACTTTCAGATGGAAAATGAATGACTATCTCTTAGACGATCAGAAAATTATAGAAAAAGCACAAAATAGATTAATGGAATATTTTGTTGACAACTGCAACAAGGGTACAAGGACAAATGTGGTTTGGGATGCAAGCAAAGCAGTGATGAGAGGATTTTTTATCCAGCAGAACTCAATTAAGAATAAAAACAGAGAAAAAGGGGGAAAAGAAATTTTGAAACAGATAATGGACAATGAACAAAAATTAATTAAGCACCCAAACAGTCGGAAAATAAAAGAAGAGATTAAAGTTCTACAAACTCAGTTTGCAATGATAATAAACAGAGAAGTGGAATGGAATATCAAAAAATTAAGACAGAAAAACTTCGAATTTGCGAACAAATCAGGAAAATGGCTTGCATGGCAAATCAAAAAAAGAAAAGAGCAGAATACAATAAACAAAATCATAGTGGAAGGTGAAGAGATAGTCAATCCGAAGGAAATCAGAAAGGGATTCTTGGATTACTACAGAAGATTATACAAAAATAGAGAAAGAAACAATTTGAGGAAAATAGAGTGTCAGGGGCTCAGGAGCAGAGGCACAGGGGAGAGAGGAAATGGAGAGCGAAGGGGAAGAATCTGAGGGCAGCGTAGGGGAGTACGAAAGTGGCCCGAGAGATTCCATGAGTCTCTCCAGCGAATCAGAAGATCAGATGGCCAGGGCAAGGGGGGTCCCAGGGGGGACACACCAGAAGCAAGGGGCCAGCGGGGACTCCCAAAGCAGCAGCGGGAGAGCAGGACCAGCTACTCCACCAGAGCGTAGTGAGGGGGAAGAGTCACATGTATCAGGGCCAGCTTCTCCTCCAGCAGGGAGAGAGGATGAGTCAAGGGTGGCCACGCCTCCATCGCAGAGTGAGGGAACGGAGGGAGAGTCAGGTGCAGCTAGCCTCCCCGAAGGGGGAAGCAGTGACAGGAGCAGTGTAACGGTCAGGAGGAAGGTGGCCGGCTGGGCGCGCGCGCCAAGTTCGAATGTACAGGCGCGCGGCACAGCAGGAAACCCGGATTGGGAACCAGGTCCTAAAGCCCGCCGGAGGGAGGGGGAGGACTCAGGAGACTCAGCGTCAGAAGAGTCTAGGAGAGGCGAGACCCCAGCGGACAGGCGGGCCCAGAGGAGAAGAGAGCAGAGGAAGAGGTGGAGCAAGGCTAGAGTCTTAAACTGGTGTCTGGGGGGAGGAGATTCAGACGGAGCTTCGGCGGTCTAGAGTTTGAGACGTAGAGCTGCGCGCTGCGGCTGTGAAAAAGAAACTGAGCTTCAATAAAGACTGTTTTATATAACAACGAACTGGCGTTGGTCCTTTGTGAGCTGGGACCTAGGGCAGCTCTGACATAGAGATTTTTGAAGAAGAAAGAGGTGCGGAAGATCCCGACAGATAAAAAAGAACAGTTGAACGCCCCAATAGAAATAGAAGAGATAAAAGAAGCAATAAAAGATTTAAAGAGGGGAAAGGCTCCAGGTGCAGATGGATTCACCGCAAGCTACTATAAAGAAATGAAATCTGTTTTGATGACGCCGTTGAAAGAAGTAATGAATAACATTTTAAGAAAAAGAGACATCCCGGAAACATGGAAAGAAGCATACATCACATTTATTCCAAAACAGGATTCGGACCCAACACAAGTTAAAAATTATAGGCCGATTTCACTGCTAAGCACAGTGTCAG
Organism: Podarcis muralis; assembly: GCF_964188315.1. Taxonomy (NCBI): domain Eukaryota; kingdom Metazoa; phylum Chordata; class Lepidosauria; order Squamata; family Lacertidae; genus Podarcis; species Podarcis muralis. The sequence continues at coordinate 28,076,270 of NC_135674.1, forward strand.
GGAACTGCCATCAGAGACCAGAGGAGAGGGAGGTCGCCCTAATAATGCAGGGGAGGGGACTAGCAAGGAGAGAGAGAGAGCTTCCGCTGGGAAGGCAATCAAGGAGACACCAGGAAGAAAGGAGAGGCTGAGAGCACTTCGGAGGGAGGGCTCCGAGACTCTTCAAGTGAGATCAGCGGGGAGAGCACCGGACCCCCGCTTGGCATGCCCACACTGCGCAGAAGGCTTCCGCGCAGAGAATCTAGGCGGAGACTGGGCGTCAAGGAATTTTTATGTTGGAAGAAGTTTAGAAAACGCCCACTGACGGATCCTGCCAGCGACTGAAGCAGCCGTGCCTAAGGGCTGCTCAGCCAGGGAAAGACGCAACCACCCCAAGCAGCTTGGAGCAGTTGGTGGTTTACACACAAGCAACCCCTATTCCTATTACAGCAATCCGTTAGTCCTTTACGTTGCTTGTGTGCAGGAGAAGAGGGGCACCGTCATGAGTCAAACCGGAGGAGCAGGCGCTGCGGAGGGAGCCAGAGGGGGACCTACTCTGGAGGAGAGAAACAGAGATTTGGAACAGCAGCTGGCTATTCTGGCGGCGCGGCTGGATGAAAGGCGGACTCAAGATGCCCAGGGGAAGCCCACCCCCATCGCAAGGAAGGTACCGGGACTAGTGCAGAAGTTTGGGGGCAACCCCAGGGATTATAACGCATTTAAGACAGAGATGCAGTATGCGCTGGACCTGCAGTATGATGACTTTGTGGATGACCGGGCTCGAGTGGCTTTTGTGATAGGGCACCTTCAGGATGGGGCCAGGGAATGGGTCCGACCCTTAATGGCGTCCGATAATGCCGCGTTAAAGGATCTGAGGAAATTTTTTAGCGCCATGGACCATATGTTTTCGAGCGAAGTGGAGCTGAGCATGACGCGCAAGGAATTGATGGGTTGCAAGCAAGGGAACCAATCAGTGAGGGAGTACTGGTCACGCTTTGCCATGTTGATCCACAAACTTGGGTGGGAACTGAGTTCGGAACCAGTGCAGATGTTATTTGAGGAGGGGTTATCCCCTTGGGTTAAAGACGAACTTTCCCGCTCACCCCGCCCGGAGTCGATGGACCAGCTGACCAAGAGGGCGCTTGCGGTGGGAGTAAGGCAAGAGACGCGGGCGATGGAAAGGCGGGAAGGGAGAGGCAAGCGTTGGCATGACAACCGCATTCCTGAGATGCCAGGGCAATCTCAACCGCCAGAGGAGCCAATGGAGATTGGAGGCGCGCGCGCGCGCGGGGTTTCAAACTCTGGCGAGGTTCGCAAAAAGGAGGGGAAAACCGCCAAGAAATGCTTTCTCTGCCAACAGCCGGGACATTTTGCCAGGGTCTGCCCTCAGAGGAAGGCGTGGCAAGGAATGGTGGGGGCAGTTGGTGGGGAACAGGAGGAGGACAAGGAACAGGGAAACGCCAGTGCTTGGCTGCCCAAGAGCGGGCACAGCAGCCAGGCAAGCACCCAGTAAAAGTGCCCAAGCCAGACCCTCCCCAGGCAGCCATCGCCATAGAGGTGGTGCTAGAACTCCCCAATGGGCACCCAATCAAGGTGAAGGCATTGTTGGATTCAGGGAGCTCTTGCAACTTTTTTAGCAGGGAATTTGCCCTAGAACATCAGCTCCACGTATTGGCACTAGAGCACCCTTTGCAAGTAACGACCATAGATGGGAGGGAACTTCTAGGGGGGGAAGTGACCCACCAGACCCCTCCCATGAAAATGAAAGTCTCCAGACACACAGAGACAATTGCCTTTCACGTAGCCACACTCGCAGGACCACCAATCATATTGGGTATGAGCTGGCTGGCACTGCACGATCCAGTGGTGGGATGGCACCAGCGAACAGTCTCCTTTGGGTCAGCTTACTGCATGGAGCACTGCCACGGGGGAGAGACCCAGAGGATGGCAGTGGCCAGAGTGGCAGGGGTGGCGGTAGGAGAAAAGGGGAGAGTGCCACCTCAGTATGCAGACCTGGAAGAAGTCTTCAGTGAGAAGGAGGCGGACAACCTACCCCCCCACAGGCCTTTTGACTGTCAGATCAACCTACTCCCAGGGGCCCAGCTGCCAGTGGGTAAGCTGTATGCCATGTCGGACAGGGAGATGCAAGAGTTGCAGAAGTTTATTGATAAGAACCTGAAGAGGGGTTTCATACGAGAATCAAGGGCGGTGGGGGGCAGTCCGGTGTTCTTTGTGGACAAGAGAGACTCCAAAGAGCCCAGATTGATCGTAGATTATAGGTCCTTGAACCTTGTGTCAGAACCAGTGACCTTCCCCATGCCGAGAATCGATGATATTTTGGCCAGAGTAAGGAAAGGGAAGATTTTTACAAAGTTGGACCTTCGAGGGGCGTACAATTTGATAAGGATGAGGGAGGGGGATGAATGGAAAACCACCATGTTCACCCCTCTGGGGGCCTTTGAGTATTGGAGGACTGTGCGAGTCCTAAATCAAAGACAGGTGCGATGGGCACAGGAGTTTTCCAAGTTTTCTTTTGAGATTAGGTACGTGCCGGGGAAGGAAAACGTCAGAGCAGACGCTCTTTCCCGCAAACCAGAGTACTGGGAAGGAGAGGGAGTGCCGGAAGCACGTCATGTCATACCTGAGAACCAATGGGTGTGTGGGGGAGTGTTGGTAGGGAGACAAGAGCTGGCCGGGCAGACGAGGGACGACCAGTACGCCCAAACCAAAATCAGGGAGATCCGAGATGCAGAAGAGAATCAGGGGGATTTTGAGGTCAAGGAGGGGGTTTTGTACTATAAGGGAGCGTTGTACATACCAGAAGGGGACTTGCGGGGAAAAATACTCAAACAGCTTCATGAAAACCCCACGGCGGGACACTTTGGCCAGCACAAGACCATGTTGCTGGTCACCAGGCAGTTCTGGTGGCCGAGGGTAAGGGAAGATGTGAAGGAGTATGTACGGGGGTGCGAGCGCTGCCAGCGTGCTAAAGGGGAGAGGGCAGCACCCGCGGGGTTACTGGAACCCTTACCCACACCAGAAAGACCATGGGAAGTGGTATCAATTGATTTTATGACCGATTTACCCAAGTCCAGAGGGAAAACAGCCGTCATGGTGGTAGTTCACTTGATGACTAAAATGTGCCATTTTATTGCGTGCTCGCATGAAGTGACAGCAGAAGAAACAGCGAGGCTGTTTGTTAATCATGTCTTCAGGTTGCATGGCGCCCCCTTGAGGATTTTGTCCGACAGAGGCCGGCAATTTACTTCCAGGTTCTGGAGAAGGCTCATGAGCCTGTTAGACGTGGAGGTGAGCTTCTCGACGGCCAGACATCCAGAGACCAACGGACAAACAGAAAGAGCTAATAGCATACTTCAACAGTACCTACGCTGCTACATCAACGAAAGGGAGCACGATTGGGTGGAAAAACTAGCGCTGGCCGAATTTGCATACAATAACGCTGAACATGTGTCCACGGGGATGAGTCCGTTCATGGCCAATTACGGGTGTCACCCCAGGGCCTTCCCAGGGGAGGGGGAGGGGAGGTGGAGTGTGCCGGCGGCCGAACAATTTGTGGAAGAAATGGAGGCGTTACACCAACAACTCAGGGTTAACCTGGAAAGGGCGAAAGAAGCATACAAGAGGCAGGCAGACAAGCACCGCAGAGAAGGGGAAACTATAAGAGTGGGGGATCAGGTGTGGTTGTCTACCCAAGGGTTACCGTTCAAAGGGAGTTGTAAGAAATTACGGCCAAGACGATTGGGACCTTTCGAGGTAACACAACAAGTGAATCCGGTGGCTTTCAGACTCAAATTGCCCAGCAACATGAAACTGCACCCGGTGTTTCACAGGTCCTTACTCTCACCGTACAGGGAAGGGAGGGAATTTCAGGGACAAGGAAGAGAAACACCCATGCATCCACGGGTGGAGGAAAGGGAACTAAGTAGTCATGCAGCTGAAATTCTTGATTCCAGGTGGAGAGGGAGACAGGTGGAATATCTGGTGGCTTGGGAGGGGGAGCCCGAATCGGAGAACACTTGGGTTCCAGCGGAAGAGATCAGGGATGAGTATCTGGAGGAGGAGTTCCATCGCAGGTTCCCAAGGAAGCCCAAGCCGTTAGGGAGGTTCTGGGAGGAGCAATTTGGCAACACGGAGGATGAGGAAGAGTTTGTGGGATTTCCCGCCTCTGAAGAGGAAGAAGGGGGAAGATCCGAAGGGGAGGAATCCGACTGGGAAGAGTGGGAAACGGAAAGAGACAACCGCAGGTGGAAAGCAGTGTTGGAATCATCTGAGGAGGAGGATAGCTCCTTCAGGGGGTTCCCCACTTCACCATCCCAGGAACGGACGGGAGGGGAGGGGGGTCCTGGGAGGGAGGTGGATGTCAGGGAACTGCCATCAGAGACCAGAGGAGAGGGAGGTCGCCCTAATAATGCAGGGGAGGGGACTAGCAAGGAGAGAGAGAGAGCTTCCGCTGGGGAAGGCAATCAAGGAGACACCATGAAGAAAGGGGAGGCTGAGAGCACTTCGGAGGGAGGGCTCCGAGACTCTTCAAGTGAGATCAGCGGGGAGAACACCGGACCCCCGCTTGGCACGCCCACACTGCGCAGAAGGCTTCCGCGCAGAGAATCTAGGCGGAGACTGGGCGTCAAGGAATTTTTATGTTGGAAGAAGTTTAGAAAACGCCCACTGACGGATTCTGCCAGCGACTGAAGCAGCCGTGCCTAAGGGCTGCTCAGCCAGGGAAAGGCGCAACCACCCCAAGCAGCTTGGAGCAGTTGGTGGTTTACACACAAGCAACCCCTATTCCCATTACACACAGATTATAAAATATTCGCAGGGATTCTTGCGAAAAGAATGAAAAACATACTATTAGAAATTATTCATAAAGATCAGGCAGGTTTCCTTCCAGGCAGACAGATGAAGGATAATATAAGGAATATAATCAATATTGTGGAATATCTGTCTGCCAGGAATGAGAAACAGGCCATAATGATGTTTGTGGACGCAGAAAAGACCTTTGACAACATAGCATGGGACTTTATGTTGAAAAATTTAGAACATATGGATGTTGGTGAAGAATTCTTTAATGGAATAAAGGCGATTTATACAGAACAAAAAGCTAAACTGATTATAAATAATGTAATTACAGAAGAAGTAAAGATATCAAAAGGAACAAGACAGGGATGTCCGCTTTCGCCATTATTATTTATAACGGTGCTAGAAGTCCTTTTAAATTCGATTAGACAAAATGGAAAAATAAAAGGAGTGACAATTGGTCAAAATGAATATAAAATTAAAGCGTTTGCAGATGATTTGGTAATAACGATAGAAGATCCAATAAGTACTGTAAAAGAAGTATTGGAGGAAATTGAACAGTTTGGAGGAGTGGCAGGGTTTAGACTAAACAAGAAGAAAACGAAAATGATTGCGAAAAATATGGACCAAAGTGTAATAGAAATAATGCAACAGCAAACAGAGATAGAAGTGGTTAAAAAGGTGAAATATTTAGGAATATGGTTAACCTCTAAAAATATAGACCTATTTAAGAACAATTATGAACCGGTGTGGAATGGAATAAGAAAGGACTTGGAGGTGTGGGGAAGAATGAAACTGTCTTTTTGGGGCAGAATATCTACAATTAAGATGAATGTGCTACCAAGGATGTTATTCTTATTTCAGGCTATCCCCATAATTAAGGGGAACAGGATTTTTAAAGAGTGGCAAAGAGCGATTTCGAGATATATTTGGCAGGGCAAAAAGCCGAGAATTCAATTTAAGTTACTAACAGATGTGAGAGAAAGAGGAGGCTTTGCCCTGCCGGACTTGAAATTATACTATGAGGCATCATGCCTTTGCTGGTTGAAAGAATAGATTAAATTAGAAAATAAGGATTTGTTAGACTTAGAGGGGTTTGATAACAGATTTGGATGGCATGCGTACCTATGGTGTGAGAAGAAGAAAATTCATAAAGGCTTCGAGAACCACATCTTCCGAGGTCCTTTAATTGAAGTTTGGGATAGGTATAAAAGCCTATTAGAACCTAGAGTACCACACTGGTTATCTCCACTAGAAGTTATGAGTGTAAGGAAAATCAATATGAGAGGTAATTGGATCACATATGGCCAATTGATATCTAAGGAAAATGGAAAATGAAACCATATGAACAAGTTAAAGAATATGTATATGATTGGTTGCACTATTTTCAAATAAATGAAATGTTTAGGAAAGAATGTGGTTACGCAGACAAAGATTCAAAATTCCAGATAGAAATAATAAATAAAGATTCTAAAATTCTATCCAAAATGTATAAGCTGTTGTTAGAATGGAATTTGAAGGATGAAGAAGCTAAATCGGTAATGATACATTGGGCCAGAGATTTTGGTTATAATATACAATTTGAAGACTGGGAAAGATTATGGAAGGAGAATTTAAAATTTACAGCATGTATGACGTTAAAAGAAAATGTTATGAAAATGTTTTATAGATGGTATATAACACCGGTAAAATTAGCGAAAATGTATAAGACATGTAACAAGTGTTGGAAATGTAAAGATAAAGAAGGTTCTTTTTATCATATGTGGTGGGAATGCAAGAAAGTAAAAGGCTTCTGGGAAATGATATACAATGAACTGAAGAAGATACTAAAATATACATTTATAAAGAAACCAGAGGCCTTTCTACTAGGAATTTTAGGAAAGGAGATAGAGAGAAAGGACTGTAATTTTTTCCAATATGCAGTGACAGCTGCAAGAGTGTTATTGGCTCAAAAATGGAAACAACAGGAAATACCGACTGTGGAAGAATGGAGAATGAAGCTGCTAGACTATGCTGAGATGGATAAATTGACTGGGAAGATTAGATACTCAAGAGACCAAAAGTTCATCGAGGACTGGGGGAAATTTCTGGAATATCTGAAAAGTATAAGTGAGGGACAGATAACGCTAAAGGGATTTAAAGAAGCACTGTGAAATTTGAGAAGTATTGTTAAAAGGGAATAGAAAGGGAAAGGTTTAAATAATGACAATACAAACTTAAGGAATGCGTAATTTAAATAACGACTATGGATGATTCTGGGAAAAGCTGAAGGAAGTCCAGAAAAGAAATACTCTGTGAAAAATTGGATGTGAAATTATTGTGTGTTTGTGTTTTTGTTGTAAATTAAAAAAAAATATTTTCAAAAAAAAGAAGAAGATAAGAAACATTTCACTCTGCGATTTTTGGGTGAATGTGAATTCTAACCCCCAAAACACCAATTTGAAATAAGCCCAATCAGAGCTTTATCATCTTCTTTTTATGTAGATGGAACCCAAAACACCTTTTTGCTTTGGTTGGGGGTGAATCTGGTGCACACCCAAAAAAGAACATGCAAATTTAAATAGGCCCAATCAAAGCTTATTCGTCGTCTTTCTACACATATGGAAGCAAAAAGATGATGTTGTGTTATTTTGGTCTCATTACACACACTTTGCGATTTCTGGGTCAAAGTGCATTAACACCAAAGAACACGACGTGAAATTAGCGAAATCCAAGATTCTTCTTTCTATGTAGCTAGAACCCAAAACAACCTGTTTGGCTTTGTTTAGGCTTAATACACTTCGCTTTGCTAGGGTTAGGGTTAGGGTTAGGGTTAGGGTTAGGGTTAGGGTTAGGGTTAGGGTTAGGGTTAGGGTTAGGGTTAGGGTTAGGGTGAATGAACCCCAAAAGAACAATCCAAGCTTATTCGTCCTCTTTCTATTGAGATGGAACCAAAATACCTATGCTTGATTTGGGCTGATAACAAAGATGTCACTCTGCGATTTTTGGGTGAATGTGCATTCTAACCCCAAAAACACCAATTTGGGCCTGCAGAAGAGAATGAAAATCAAATTGCCACTGCTTTGAACCTGGAAAAGGGCTGCCAGATGACGTTCGGGGAACGTTCATCGACAGAATGGATTTGACAGCTAGCTAAAATAAGAAAGGCACTGTTTCCATTGTCCTCTTCTGCGTTTAAAAATGGAGGAAAAAGTAACCGAAAATTGAAACTATTGTTATTTGCTCGAGTCGTGCTTGAAAGAATTGATACAAACAGAGACTGTTTCCCTCTAGAGGGAGCATGTGAAATTGTTACAGGAGTGCAACAGAGAGATCCCCAGCTGCAAGATAAAGATTCTGAAAACCAGAGTCTGACCTTGGACCATTCAAAATGTTGATAGGAGAAGCTATTGTGACTGCATTATACAAGATAAACTACACGCTGGAACAGCTCCATAAAAAGACAGATGACATGATCTCTAAAACTGACAACTTGGAACAGAACGTGACTAATCTGAGTCAAAAAGTGAGTACAAATACAGAAACAATTCAGGATTTGGTAAAGGAACATATCTTGGTTGGACAAATGGTGGAGGAAAAGGAGAAAGCGGATGATGTGAAAATGGTGGAGGAAAAGGAGAAAGCTGATGATGTGAAACCAAAAGTAGCACAAGCGGGATCCTCAATTTCTCAGAAGCAAATTCAGGATTATAAACTGAGGGCTTTCAAGACTGAATCTAGCAAAAGTCAAATTTTGAGGTTAGGATTCCGGCTTGGATTGAAGAAGGAAAGTTGGAAAGAACCCTCTATCCAGGGATTGATTGACTTTTGGGACATGGACTTGGGTCTGGAGGAGCCTGAAGTTTTGGGGGTCTCTAGAATTGGAGGAATCCTGAAATACGTTCTGAAACACTCTATGGACTTTATTTTTAACTTTGGAAATTTGGCTGAACTGTCCAGAAGGAACAAAAGTATTGCTAGGTTGGAGTTTTCCCGAGATCTGCTCCTGAACATCAAAGAATATGAAGAAGACCTGCAGAAGGGACTTGGAAAAGATTTAAGAGCCTCGGATATAAGATCACCAGGTTGACGGACTATATGGAATTGATGGAAAGGACTGGCAGAATCCGAAGCCAGGGAGAGGAGATAGTGGAAGATTACTGGAAAATTTAAAGTGTTTATTTAGAAATATTGTTAAAGTAATGACTGTTGGAAAAATGGTGGAATGATGTTTTATGGATTTAGCAGAAATGCTATAGTTGGGTGTATATAAGTAATTTACTTTTAATGGGAAATAAGGTTAAAGAATATGTCATTTATAATATGACAGAAAATAGAGAGGGATGGAAAGGATTTGCTGAAACAGATACTAGAAGTGGGATGCAAAAAGGGAGGTGTGGGGAATTCAAGGAAACAAGGGAATGAAGGACAGGGTATGGAAAAGGAGGGATGTTTTTTAAAAAATTGTTTTTATTTTGCTTCGTTTATGTGTTTAGTTTAATGGGTTTAGGGTGGGTCTGTATGGTTTATATATTGTATTGTTTTTGTTTTTCTTTTCTCTTGTCTTTTTCTTTCTTTTTTCTTTTCTTACTTTTTTCTTTTTTGTCATTTCTCTCTTTCTTGTATATATATTTTTTATTTTTTGTAACTTTTAAAAGCAATAAATATAATTGTTAGAGCTGCCTCAGGTCCCAGCTCACAGAGGACCAACGCCAGTCCGTTGTTATATTAAATAGTCTTTATTGAAGTTCAGTTTCTCTTTTACGGCCACGGCGCGCAGCTCTACGTCTTAAACCCTAGACCGCCGAAGCTCCGTCTGAGTCTCCTCCCCCCAGACACCAGTTTAACACCCTAGCCTTGCTCCACCTCTTCCTCTGCTCCCTCCTCCTCTGGGTCCGCTTGTCCGCCGAGGTCCTGCCTTTCCTAGACTCTTCTGACGCTGAGTCCCCTGAGTCTTCCCCCTCCCTCCGGCGAGCTTTAGGACCTGGTTCCCAATCCGGGTTTTCTGCTGTCCCGCGCGCCTGTACATTTGAACTTGGCGCGCGCGCCCAGCCTGCCACCTTCCTTCTTGTTGGAATTCTGACTGGGTCAGAGGAATGTGCCACAGCGTAGGCACCGGCAGATATTCCTGTCGACCTCCCCGCGTCTCCACTCTGCTGATAAGCAGGCGAGGTCCCGGCGATTCTTCTCAGATGTGTGAGAGGAACACACCATTCTTCCTCTCTCCCCTTTGGTGTCCCCCAGGGAGGGGAAAGAAGCAGACAGAAAACTATTTACATCTTTTATTTCTGTCTCTTATATCAGTACAGAGAATCATGTCTGCACTCGACAACAGCAAGAAGAAACTCCTCCCATGTACTTCCAGTACGGGTCATATGACACACACACTGAGCTAACATCCGGTGCTCAGTACAGAATGGACTGCCCCTTTGTTTCCATGGCAACAGTCACAAACATCCTGTCTGGCTTTCCAGCCACAAGCAGCTGACTGAGCTGCTAGAGCCTTTGCTTGCTGCAGCATTGGTGCTTTAGAATAACAAACTCCCCCTAAAGTATCAATGCTTGCTGCGAGCAAAGCGTCATCCAGAGAAGAAAACAAACAGTTGTTATACTTATAACATTCCCCTGTTGTTTCAGTTCCACCCTTGGAACTACCCGCCACTGGTTTAACCAATGTACCTCTCTGGTTGTGTGACTTCGCATTACCTTGGTTAACAACTCTCTGTTGTGCCTTTGTCTCTGACTCAGACACAGCTTCAATCTGTCCTTGGCCGTTTACAACAGCAACACATGCTAGGTTAGCAAACTCCTCTGAATACCTCTTGGGTGGTACACCCTTCGTTGCTCTCTCAGACCTACTTAAGAGTTGCTTCTCTGCTTTCTGGTTCAACCTCTGAACTCTCTGGAGAACCAGTACTAAGTTTAATCAGTGGTTCATCTTCCTCTTCTGAGGGTCTAGTCATTATTTGAGATTTCCTCTCAATGACTGTTACAACTGAGCTGTCTGAGCTATTGCTGTCATCATCAGTACTACTGAACTCAATAAGATCAATCTCATCATCATCATCAAAATCATTGTCCTCTGTGGGAAAAGCGTGAACAATCACTCTCTCCTGTTCAGGAGCACTCTCTAGAAATTTTGTGAGAATCACCTGACCAGATTCAGACAAAATTACTCTATAGAGACCTTTTTCATAACCCACGAAAATGCCTCTGGCATTCTTTACCCCACTTGGAGCTTCTGTTCTCACATGAGACCCGAAAACCTTAAAATAGGCAACAGAAGGTTTTCTATTGAACAGCTTCTCAAAAGGAGAACATCCCAACTCTGTTGAGACTTTTCTTAACCACACATGAAGATAGGACGCTAGCGACTCGGCCCAATATTCATGTGGTAAATGTGAACTCAGCAATTGTGCATGCATCCCCTTTTGCAATTCTTTGTTCACTTTTACACAGACACATTTCTTCCATGCTTCTAGCGAGACAGCAATTTTGTGGTCTATCCCTTTTCCATCCAGGAACTTCTGAAACTTCTGTAACAGAAAAACTTGCTTGTCATCTGTGAAAAGACAATCAATGTTAGCATCATGCATATTTTTAACCTTGTCACAAAACTCCTGAAACTTTTCTAAAGTTTCCTGCGGTTTCTTCATCACATAAACCCAAGAATAATTAGTGTAACAATCAACACACAAAAGGTAATATTTTGCACCGCCTCTAGATGGTTCTAAAGGACCAATCACATCAGCATACACCCGCTGAAACGCTCTGTCGACCTTCTTAGCCACCTTCTTGGTGTCCTTGTTGGTCAGATCTGCAAGAGAAATTTCGTTAGAATCAGAAGTTTTACATTTCATGTAATCACTTTGATCAAAAGTCAACAAATACAGTCCATCTTTCTCTTTGGCAGTAAGAAACAGTTCTCCATCTTTGTAGATCTTGCATCTTTTAGCATCATAGTACAGTTTTAGTCCCTTCTTAGCAATCTGCGAAGCACTCAGCAGACTAAACTTCAGTTCTGGAACCAGGTAAACATCGCTTATAGTCAAGTTCAGACTCTCAAGATACACAGTTCCAATTCCGGTCGCCTCCAGTTCTTGACCGTTGGCTTGTTTCACAGTGAAGCTTTGCTTCTTCAACGTCGAAAACAGTTGTCTGTGTGGGCAGAGATGCTTCGTTGCACCAGTATCGATTATGAATGCGTTCCCAACATCTGGCGTGGTTCCTTTCGCCATCATAGCCTTTGCAGGTTTCACCTGGCACTTGGTACGGCTTTTGCTTGACGCCTCAGGCTTTGTAGAGCTGTTCTTGGCTCCTTTTGACTGTCGCGGCTTCCTACAGTTCCGCTGTAGATGCCCAGTCTGTCCACAATTGTAGCATCTGACGGCGCTCAATGCTACAGCATGCTCTCCAGTAGCATCAGCAGTGGGAAGATTTGAACTCTGTTCTTGCCTCCCCCTGTCCTTCACGTCCAGTGCAGCAAGTCTGTCATGTTCGTTCAGGACCACCGCACACACTCTCTCCGCGGTCAGGTCTTGAGCCGGTAGCGAACCAAGCTGACTGGCAACAACCTTGTAAGTCCTATTCAGGCTGTTTATCATCATGAAGCAAAACACTTCCTCCTGTAGACGAAAATTGCGTTCCACCATCTGTTGACGCAAAAACTTCATTTCTGTCAGGTGCGCTTGAACATCTCCATCAGGCGCTAATCTCAGATTGGTCAACTTCTCAAAATACAGGAACGCTGAAGAACCGGCATCTCTCTGATGCGTTGTACGCAGCGTATCCCAAACCTCTTGCGCATATTCCAAATGCTGAATATGCACCAATTGATCATCTGAGACGCACAGAATTATAGCTGTCCTGGCCTTCACATTCTGTGACTCCCAAGCACGCGTTGGTGCTGCAGGGATGGGGTTCTCAATCACCCCAAAAAGCCTCTGATTCTGCAGCAGGGCCTTCATCTTTACAGACCAAGATGAATAATTGTCATTGGTCAGGAGGGGTGGAGAAGGCAAGCATCCCCCCTTCTTAGCATCCATTTTAAGTCCTTGCATTAACTCTAAAACACAAGCCTCTAAAATCCAATAGCTGGCTTGTTTACACTCTTGACACCTGGTAGTTCTGACTCTGACTGCGTTGGAAAGTCCCTTCCAGCAGTTCGTGAGGACCTAGTCATAACAAAACCTTTGTTTACGCCTCTCTGAGGCATAGACTGACTGTCCAGCCCTCTCGAGTAACTTTCCAGTCCTCCTTCACTGAAGGACGTTGCTTAGCAACAGCGCATATCTTTCCTCGGACAGGAAACCACAAGAATGCCTGGAATGCAGGCCTCTTCTAAGTTGGAGCTGCTTTCCCACACACGCTCTCCGTGAAGCAGAGAATGAATCAATCTGCATTCACACTTTTAAGCCCTTAAAATCTCATACCTTGGGCATCGGCTTGGCTGTCAGCTTCTTCTGGTCAGCTTCTGGCTGCAGAGGATCAGCCTCTCACAACAGGCTTCCATGGAGCAATGGAGGACAATTCACCAGCCTCTCATGCAGAGGTCGATGGATCGAAACCATCCGAAGGCTGCCACTGTTGGAATTCTGACTGGGTCAGAGGAATGTGCCACAGCGTAGGCACCGGCAGATATTCCTGTCGACCTCCCCGCGTCTCCACTCTGCTGATAAGCAGGCGAGGTCCCGGCGATTCTTCTCAGATGTGTGAGAGGAACACACCATTCTTCCTCTCTCCCCTTTGGTGTCCCCCAGGGAGGGGAAAGAAGCAGACAGAAAACTATTTACATCTTTTATTTCTGTCTCTTATATCAGTACAGAGAATCATGTCTGCACTCGACAACAGCAAGAAGAAACTCCTCCCATGTACTTCCAGTACGGGTCATATGACACACACACTGAGCTAACATCCGGTGCTCAGTACAGAATGGACTGCCCCTTTGTTTCCATGGCAACAGTCACAAACATCCTGTCTGGCTTTCCAGCCACAAGCAGCTGACTGAGCTGCTGGAGCCTTTGCTTGCTGCAGCATTGGTGCTTTAGAATAACACTTCTGACCGTTATACTGCTCCTGTCACTGCTTCCCTCTTCGGGGATGCTAGCTGGGTCTGACTCCTCCTCCCTGCTTGCCGGAGGAGACGCTGACTCTGACCTATGGGGCTCTTCCCCCCCACTACGCACTATGGTCCTGATTTCCAGCTACTGCTTTGGGAGTCTCCGCTGGCCCCCTGCTTCTGGTGTGTCCCCCCTGGGACCCCCCTTGCCCTGGCCATCGGCGCCCCCTTCTGGGAATCTTCTGATTCACTGGAGAGGCTTATGGAATCTCTCGGGTCGCTGTCATTCTGCCCTCCGCTGCCCTCAGATTCTTCCCCTTCGCTCTCCATTTCCTCTCTCCCCTGCGCCTCTGCTCCTGAGCCCCTGACAATAATTTATAAAAACAAAACAAAACACCAATTTGAAATAAGCCCAATCAGAGCTTTATCATCTTCTTTTTATGTAGATCTCCTGAGTCTTGACAATAACGGTTGGAGTTTTCGGATTAATGTGTTATAATGGTCAATTGGGGAGGTCTCTTCAGTATCGTTGGAGGTCAGATCAGCCCAGAGGAGTTGACCTTCCATTGATTGTGTCCAAATGCTAAAATTGTTATTAACATAAGGGGACCATTTAATTCTGGATCTGCCTATTTGTTGTAGAACATTAGGATCAGGTGTCTGTGGGGCGAGCCCACATCTAGAGGGTTCCCAAAATTCAGTCCTTTTAACTTACGGGGAAAAACTTTGAACTTGTTATAACAAATGTTTATCTTCCTCCTGGAGGCAACATTGCAGACTTATACAATAAATGGGGAATCTTGGAGGAACATCTTACTCTTTGTCACTCCAAATACCCCAATATACCCAATGTTATAGCAGGGGATTTCAATGCTCGCATTGCAACAAACTGGGAGTCTTTAATCAAAGCCAAATGGTGGATAACCCCAGAATTCATAAATGACCTCTCCCTCCATAATCAAAGACTCTCCAAAGACAAAAGGGTAAATGAAGCAGGAACCCTTCTTTACCAATTGGTACTACGTCTAAACTTAGTGATTCTAAACGGGAACTGCCCGCCTGACGTACCAGGTGAGTTTACACACATAAGCTCCTCTGCAAACAGTGTCCTGGATTATATGTTAGTATCTTATGACATATTCCCCAAATTTTCCCATTTTAAAGTTGAAAATATTCAACTGAGCGACCACCTACCGTTGGTCGCCACAATGACTATAGACTGGACCCCAGATGGAGACAGACACCCAACACATCTGATTACGAACTCAGTATTGCAAATCAAAAGTGTAAAATGGTCCGAACTACAGGCCCAAAAATACTCAGCATATTTCCAACAAGGACTAAAACAAGCATATTCAGGCTTAATCGGGGATTATTATGATTATGACCAAACTCTAAGACTATTCTCGAATTTGTCGGAAGATCTAACATCTTTTTTCTCTGTCCCGACGCATAAAATAAATCGAACACAAAGGAAGATAGGTGCATTGTGGTTTAACAGTGCTTGTAAACAGGCTAGACAACTTCTTGGTAACATCTACAAAGAGTATAAAGCCTCCGGGGCAACGGTCTTGCCAAAAGAATATTTCCAAGCAAAATCGGCCTACAAGCAAATTCAAAAGGAAGCCAGACAGGAATGGCAAGTGAATCAATGGCGGGCAATCATAGAAGCCTCATCATCACGGAACTCCAGACAATTTTG
Organism: Podarcis muralis; assembly: GCF_964188315.1. Taxonomy (NCBI): domain Eukaryota; kingdom Metazoa; phylum Chordata; class Lepidosauria; order Squamata; family Lacertidae; genus Podarcis; species Podarcis muralis. The sequence continues at coordinate 28,091,803 of NC_135674.1, forward strand.
GCTCCTGGTAAATAAAAGAACTAAAAGATACCCTTTGACTATTATTCCTGCCCCGGTTTGGGAATCTTACTTAAAAAATTACTTTGCCACAACTGACTGTATTTCTAATACAAGAGATGAATTCCAAGATCAGCTTCCCCTCTGGCCCCCCACCGATCCGGAAGACATCCATGATTTGATCGTTAAACTCAAAACAGGGAAAGCACCTGGACCAGACCTGATCCCGGCAGAAGCTATAAAATACCATGCGGACTGGTGGGCCAAAGTCCTGGCGACCATCTTCGATGCCGTTAACAACTCTGGAATGATCCCAGAAGTATGGAAGGACGCTGTTATCGTTCCAATCCACAAAAAGGGCTCACCAGATGACCCGGGGAATTACAGAAATATCAGTCTGCTCTCAATAATGGGGAAACTGTATGCCCGCTTCCTGCTGAACAGACTTATCCAATGGTCCGAAGAGAAAAAATTAATTGGGCCCGAACAAGCTGGATTCCGCCCAAAACAGTCAACAATTAATCATATTCTAATTTTACATCATCTTGCCTGGAAATATTCAACCCCAAAGGGTGGCCAACTCTGTGTGGCATTCATTGACCTAAAGGCAGCATTCGATAGTATCCCCAGGAGCATCCTCTGGGAAAAACTCTCCCGCTGGGGCATCAACAGAAGGCTTCTCTGGCTAATAATCAAACTCCATGAGAACTCAGCGGCTAGAGTGAGACTCACCCCGGAGGGTGATCTCACCAATTCAATTCCCATTAACAGAGGTGTCCGACAGGGTTGTATATTGGCTCCATTCCTGTTCAACTTGTTCATAAGCGATATGAGGACTCCCCTAATAGAGGCTCAAGAAAGGATCCATGCACCCCGCCTAGCACTTTATCGCTGCCCTTTGTTACTATATGCGGATGACGCAGTCATCCTTTCCTTTTCTAGAGTAGGTCTCAGGAGGGCCTTAAAATTTTTTGGATCATATTGTAACACAAATTCCCTTACAATTAATTATGGAAAATCTAAGATCCTAATTTTCTCAAAGAGCCGGAAACTCCATAATTGGAAAATTGATGGGAGAGTCATTGAACAAGTCTATAAATTCCAATATTTAAGAGTTTGGTTACAACATAACCTCAGATGGAAGGCCCATGTAGCCTATGTTACAAATAGAGCCAAAGCTATCTCCTTGGCGATCTTGCGATTCTTCTTCACCGATGGGGCCCTTCATATCCCATCGGCGTTGAAAGTCTTCAAGGCCAAGGTGATTCCGACAATTGCTTATGCCATCTCAATTTGGGGGACTTTTGTCAACCTATTTCACCTAGAGGTTATTCAAAATCAGTTTTTAAGAGGGATATTGAAACTGCCCAACTGTGTAAGTAATACAGCGTTACGCATGGAACTTAACACTGTATCCCTGGAAAACACTCTGTGGAAGCACATACTTTGTCACTGGTTATCTCTATGGCACAATCTCCCAAACTTGTACTTGATACAATGTATGTGGAGAGACGATTTCCAGAGCCCATGGGTAAAAAATTTACAGCTGAAAATTACGGCAATGGGAATCTCCCCATCCAAATTACTAGAGCAGGACATAGTTCCAGCTAAAAGAACAGTAACCTGTAAACTAGAGGAGATGGACTTGCAGCAGAAAATGGTCTTGGGCAATGGTACCTGCTCACCTCTAAACCTTGGTTTATTACCCCTCTTAAGGCTCCCAAACTATTTGAATTCCTTAACTTCTTCGGCTCATAGATATGCCTTTGTAAAGGCAAGATTCAACACCTTCCCATCAAACGTGCTGAGAAATAGATTCTCCAATGGACAGATATCGCTCTTATGTGATTGTAATCGTGGGGCACCGGAATCGTTGCATCACATAATTCTTGATTGTGCTTTTCACTCATCGGCCAGGAGCAAGTTCCTTGCTTAATATCTAAAGGGAATTGCCGATGATACGAATGAAGCCAAACTGAGATATCTATTAAATGATGATGACCCCCTAAGATCACTCACGGTTGCCAGATTCTTGATCAGCGTCCTATCCCTAAAGAAGAGAAACGGACTCCTGTGCGGCTCGGAAAATCCCTTTAAACCATGATCTATGTTTTAGGATGTAATTAGGTGATATCACCATTGATGTCTTCTATTAATTTATGAGCAGAGGGCGATGTTTATGTTACAAATATGTAATGTATGATGTTGGTCTTTCGTTTTTGTTTTGCTTTGGTTCTTGTCTGTTTTTTGTAAGTTTTGGCGGTTTTAAATTTGGAGGTTCAAGTACATTATGGTGGTATGGGAAACTGTCGTGTGACGGGCCAATGGCCGTAATAAATATATATCCCACTCAGGAAACGGGCTCCCACAATATTAAAATCTGTTAAAATCTGGCCTGAAGGTGCTATTCACCAGCTGTAGGACTGTTTTGAGAGAACCAATTGGGATATTTTCGATTGTTCAGACCTGGAGGAGCACACGGCGGCAGTTCTGTGCTATATCAATCACTGCACAGACACTGTCACAGTAAATAAATCCATCCGGTTTTACCCCAATCAGAAACCCTGGATGAATAGAGAGGTCCAGTGCCTGTTGCGGGAAAGGAACAGGGCTTTCAGGTCAGGCGAGGTGCAGCTTTACAGTGTGGCAAGAGCAAACTTGAAGAGGGGTATTCGACGGGCAAAACTGGATTATAGGCTGAGGATTGAGGATAATTTAAGGAGCAACAACACAAGACAGATGTGGCAGGGGATTCAGCATATTACCAACTACAAACCTAACCTTGGTGCTGTCGACGGTGACCCTTTGCTGGCGGAGGAGCTTAACCTCTTCTTTGCTCGCTTCGAGAAGGAGCCACCTGAGACGCCGGTATTACAGCCATCAGCCCATAGGGGCCCCTCATTCACGGTAGAGGAGCATGAGGTGAGACAGGTATTGAGGATGGCGAATCCGAGGAAGGCGGCTGGACCTGATGGCATCACTGGAAAGGTGTTGAAGGGCTGTGCGGATCAGCTGGCGAGGGTCTTTACTAAGATCTTCAACAAGTCCTTACACCAGTCTATTGTCCCACCCTGCCTGAAGTCGTCAACTATTGTCCCTCTGCCTAAAAAATCCACAATCAGTAGTTTGAATGACTACAGACCAGTTGCACTGACTCCAATCATCATGAAGTGTTTTGAGAAACTGGTGCGCCGTCACATTATTTCCTGTCTTCCATCAACTTTTGACAACTACCAGTTTGCATACAGGGCAAATAGATCCACAGAAGACGCTATCACCACCACTCTCCATGCTGCTCTGTCCCATCTGGAGCAGCCGGGGAGTTATGTGAGGCTGCTGTTTGTGGATTTTAGCTCTGCTTTTAACACTATCCTCCCCCATAGACTGGTGTCCAAGCTAGAGGCGATTGGACTCTCCAACTCCACCTGTCTCTGGGTTTTGGATTTTTTGTCAGAACGTTCTCAGAGGGTTAGAGTAGGGTCACATATGTCCACAGCCCTTAGCCTTAACACCGGCTCACCACAGGGTTGTGTGTTGAGTCCCCTGCTCTATGCTCTCTATACGTATGACTGTACAGCCATCTATTCCAGCAACAAAATCATCAAGTTTGCTGATGACACTACGGTGGTAGGGCTCATTTCAGGAGGGGATGAGTCCGCCTATCGGGACGAGGTGGAGCGGCTCTGTGTTTGGTGTGGAGAGAACAATCTGGCTCTTAATACGGCTAAGACCAAGGAATTGGTGGTGGATTACAGGGAAAAAAAGGCGGACATTCAGCCCTTGTATATCAACGGGGAACGGGTGGAGAGGGTGGCGGAATTCAGGTTTTTGGGAGTAACTATCGATCAGGGCATGACTTGGAGCGCAAATACCACTGCTCTGGTGAAGAAGGCCCAGCAGAGAATTTATTTCCTCAGACTTTTAAAGAAGAACAATCTGAGTGAGAGACTGCTGGTGTCCTTCTACCGAGGCTCCATAGAGAGCATTCTTACATACTGTATTTGTGCTTGGTTCTCCAGTTGTACAGCTAGGGAGAGGAAGGTGCTCCAGAAGGTCATAACCACAGCCCAAAGGATTATTGGTCATCCTCTCCCATCTTTGGAAGAACTGTACGGTTCCCGTTGTCTTAGGAAAGCAAACAACATCCTGCAGGATTCATCTCACCCGGGATACAGTCTGTTTGCACTACTGCCTTCTGGCAGGAGATATAGAAACATCAAGTCAAGGACAAATAGACTGAAAAACAGTTTCTATCCAAGAGCTGTGGCCTTTTTGAATGCTGTAACTCGATAGTGTGACCTGGGAGTTTGATGGGTGTGGGTGTGGGTGTGGCTGGAATGTGGTTTGTTTGGTTGTTGTGGTTGTTTTGCTTTTGTTGTTTTTAAGGGATGGCATCCAATTTCGTTGCACTTGTGCAATGTTGCACTTGTGTAATGACAATAAAGAATCTATCTATCTATCTATCTATCTAAAGATCAATCCAATCAGTCCTTTTAAGATTTAGGGGTAGATGATCACTTTCGGTTCTTATATCTACAGTAAATTCAATATAGTCATCAAAGAGTTCTTGGGAGACAAGGATGTAGTCAATAACAGAATGCCTTAAGCCTGACCAATAAGTAAATTGGCCAGGGCAGTCTCCCGAGGAGAGGCCGTTTAAAATAACAAGGTTTAATCTAAGTGCCATTAGAAAAAGACATGTACCAGCAAAATTGGTAACTGGGTCAAGTGAATGACGCCTGAATAGGGGCCAATGTTCATCATTAGCATTTAGGGGACCCATTCCACTTTCGTTGATTAGCTGTTCGTCTGAGTGGCCTAACCTTGCATTAAAGTCCCCACCAATAATTAAGGAGGCAGAGGGAAACTTATTTGAGACAAGGAGAATGCAGTCTTCCAGATCATTCCAGATGTTTTTAAGATCAGTTTGTTTCATAAGTGGGTGAATATAAACATTGATGCATATGATCTTAAAGTGGGTAGAGAATATTTTAACAGCCAAAATCCATTTTTTATCGATTTTCAATTGGATAGGGGAGGTTCCTAGATCTGTCGATACGAAGGTGCTCAGACCTCCCGCCGGTCTTCCGCCTTTTGGGCCGATTGAGGCACAGGAATGGAAAGCAAAATAATTGTGTAGTTCAAAAGGATTTTGCATCCAGGTTTCTTGGAGCAGGATGATCTTGAACAGTGATACGTAGGTTAGAATGTCTTTGTCCATTGTTTTCGATTGCCATCCAGCAACGTTCCAGGATAGTAGTAGAGGTGAGAGTCATTTTGTCTCTTCAATAGCATCTAGGGCTTTCTCGGGGTCGTGGAAGATGCATCCATTGGATGGTGAAGTCTCCGGTAATGTGATTAGGGGCGCCACAGAGATTTCGGCGTGGATTTCAGTTGGGCAGAGTAGGGGTGTGTGTTCTGACGTGACCTGAGGAGATTCATATCCCATTCATATCCCATATCTCTCAAAATTTTTATGTAGATGGAACCCAAAACACCTTTTAGCTTTGGTTGGGGGTGAATCTGGTGCACACCCAAAAAAGACCATGCAAATTTAAATAAGCCCAATCAAAGCTTATTCGTCGTCTTTCTACACATATGGAAGCGAATAGACAGTGTTGTGTTATTTTGATCTCATTACACACAATTTGCGATTTCTGGGTCAATGTGCATTAAAACCAAAGAACACGACTTGAAATAAGCGAAATCCAAGATTCATCTTTCTATGTAGCTGGAACCCAAAACAACCTGTTTGGCTTTGTTTAGGCTTATTACACTTCGCTTTGCTAGGGTTAGGGTTAGTGTTAGGGTTAGGGTTAGGGTTAGGGTCAGGGTCAGGGTCAGGGTTAGGGTTAGGGTTAGGGTTAGGGTTCGGGTTAGGGTTAGGGTGAATGAACACCGAAAGAACAATCCAAGCTTATTCGTCCTCTTTCTATTGAGATGGAACCCAAACTCCTATGCTTGATTTGGGCTGATAACAAACATGTCACTCTGCGATTTTTGGGTGAATGTGCAGTCTAACCCCAAAAACACCAATTTGAAATAAGCCCAATCAGAGCTTTATCATCTTCTTTTTATGCAGATGGAACCCAAAAAACCTTTTTGCTTTGGTTGGGGGTGATTCTGGTGCTCTCCCAAAAAAAGCAATGTCAATGTGCACTAACACCAAAGAACACGACTTGAAATAAGCGAAATCCAAGATTCTTTTTTCTATGTAGCTGGAACCCAAAACAACCTGTTTGGGTTTGTTTAGTCTTATTACACTTCGCTTTGCTACGGTTAGGGTTAGGGTTAGGGTGAATGGACACCGAAAGAACAATCCAAGCTTATTCGTCCTCTTTCTTTTGAGATGGCACCAAAACACCTATGCTTGATTTGGGCTAGGGTTAGGGTTAGGGTTAAGGTTAGGGTTAGGGTTAGGGTTAGGGTTAGGGTTAGTGTCAGGGCCGCCTCAGGTCCCAGCTCACAAGAGACCAACGCCAAGTCCACTTTATTTACAAAAGTCTTTATTGAAGTACATTGTTTGTTCCACAGCCGAGGCGCGCAGCCCCACGTCTGTTACGCTTAGACAGCTGAAGTCCCCTCTGAATCAGTCCCGCCTCTACACCAGTTTAAGAGGCTTGTGCTAGTCCACCTCTTCCTGTCCTTCCTTTTCCGCAGGGTCTTTCTGCCCCCCTGGGTTCCTTCCCTCCTGCTTTCCCCTGACGCTGAGTCCCCAGACGCCTGCTCCCCCCTCCTCCGTGCTTTGGGACCAGGCTCCTCCTCCGGGCTCTCCGCATTTCCGCGCGCCTCCACATTTGAACTTGGCGCGCGTTCGCTACCCCTGACCTTCCTCTTGACAGTTATACTACTCTCTGTACTACTCTCCGCCCCTTCCGGCAGGACGTCTTGCCCCGATCTCCTTCCCCTGTCTGCTTCCTGCTCTGCTCCGTGTGTCACACTGGGAACTCCACCCTCTTCGCTCCGTTCCGGCTGGGAAGCCGGCCCCGATCTCCCACTCCCACTCGGGGTTTCCCTGCTGCTCCCCTGCTCCTGACGAGTCCCCCCTGTGGCTCCCCTTTGCCTGACCAGGGGCGCCCCCTTTTGGGAATCCTCCGATTCACTTGAGAGACTCATGGAAGCCCTCAAGTCATTGTCATCCTCCTCCTCCTCGTTCCTGGATTCTTCCCCCTCGCTCTCAGTCTCCTCCCTCATCTGTGCCTCTCTCCCTGAACCCCTGACAGTTAGGGTTAGGGTTAGGGTTAGTGTCAGCGGCTGCCTCAGGTCCCAGCTCACAAAGGACCAACACCAGTTGCTCTTTATAAACAAAAGTTCATTGTTGGTTTGACATCCGTGGCGCGCAGCGCTACGTCTGAGTCCTTAGACCGGCGAAGTTCCGTCTGAATCCGCCCCTCCTTTACACCAGTTCAATACCCGAGCTTTGCTCCACCTCTTCCTTTCCTCCCTCTGCTCCTTACGCCTCCGGGTCCTCCTGCCCTCTGGGATCCCAACCCTCCTGGACTCTTCGGAGGCGGATTCTTCTGACTCCTCCCCCTGTCTCCGGCGGGCTTTGGGACCTGGCTCCCAATCCGGATTTTCTGCTGTCCCTCGCGCCTCTACATTTGAACTTGGCGCGCGCGCGCAGCCGCCCACTTTCCTCCTAACGGCTACACTGCTCCCTTCACTGCTTTCTCCTTCCGGGAGGCTGGCCGGCCCTGCTCTCTCCTCCGCCCCTCCACTCTCTGACGGAGGCGTGGTCAGTCCTGCCTCACTCCCTCCTCCTGCAGGAGGAGGCTTTTGTTCTAATCTGTGGGATTCTCCCCCCCCCCCCGCTGCGCTCTGGTGGGGAAGCTACCCCTGATTTCCAGCTGCCGCTTGGCGACTCCCCACTGGCCCCCCTTGCCCTGACCCTGGGGGCCTCCTTCTGGGAATCTTCTGATTCGCTGGAGAGACTCAGGGAATCTCCCCGGTCACTGTCACACCCTCCTGCGCTCCCCTCCGATTGTTCCCCTTCGCTCTCCATCTCCTCCTTCTCCTGTGGCTCAGTCCCTGAGCCCCTGACATCCATCCCCCCCTCGAAGCCCCCCCTTCCCCCCTCCCCCTCTCCGGGCGTGGGTTCCGGGCGCTCCAGTGCTTGGGGGGTGAGAGCTAGATACTGTTCGATGCCCCCGTCGTGCAGCCCTCCCTCTGGATCCAACCAGTCCCTACTGTACTCATCGACGTCTATCTCCTCCGCTTCCATCTCTTTGTATTCGTGCTCAAAACCCTGATCCTCACCCCACACGTCCATGTCCTCCCCACCCTCCGGTACGTCGGGAGCTGCGTGCCAAGGTCCCTTCAACCATTTTCGTCTCCATTCCTCCTCCGGCTGATCGTCCCACCAATAGGAACGGTCAGTGTCTACCCCCGAACAAGATCCCCTTGGTGTGCTCCAGCCCGGCTCTGGCTCCTCGTCTGATGAGAACCCCTGGAACGTGCTGGCCGAAAGTGTGGGTGTGAAAAGCCAGTCGTCGAAAAAATCTGCCGGCATGGGTTTTTGGGGGAAGAGCGCATGAAACTCGTCTTTGAGATAGCGCTCCCCCAGGGCATAGTCCGGTACCCACCTGTTGGCGCTTGCCGGGGTACCTTCCTCGGCAAGGAGATATTCAACTCCCTCCTCCCCCCATCTCGAGTCCAAAATCTCCGTGACCTCGTTGATTGGTGTCGCCCTTCGTGGTTCCCCCCCTGTGGGTGATTGTCTGCGTGGGTCTGGTGCGGTCCCTGGCGCCTGAAACCTGTGTGGTGCCTTGTAGGGTGTAAGCACCGACCTATGAAAGACCGGGTGCATTCTGGAACCCTCCGGAAGGGTCAACCGGAAAGCTACTGGGTTGATTTGTGCCTCGACTTGGTAAGGCCCTAGCTGCTTGTGCCCAAGCTTCTTCTTAGCTAACGTTCTGGCTGGCACTGCCTGGGCTGCTAACCATACCCAGTCCCCCACCTGGATGTCTTCCCCGACTCTCCTGTGCCTGTCTGCCTGCACTTTGTAGGCGTGTTTTGCGAGTTCTAAGTTCCTTCGGAGTTGCTCGTGGACCTCCTGCAATTCTGCTGCCAAGTGCTCTGCCCCCTGTGGCTCCCCCTCCCCTGTCGTCTCCAAACCCGGGAAGGTTCTGGGATGCCGCCCATTGTTGGCAAAGAACGGCGTCACCCCTGTCGACGCGTGCTTCATGTTGTTGTAGGCAAACTCGGCCAGCGGTAGGTAGTCCACCCAGGTCGAGGGTTGTTGATTCGCGTAGCAGCGCAAGTACTGCTGCATGATGGCGTTGACCCTCTCTGCTTGTCCGTTGGTCTGCGGGTGTCGTGCCGACGCTAAGTTGATCTTGACGTTCAGGATGCCCAGCAGCTTCTGCCAGAAATTCGAGATGAACTGGCGCCCCCTGTCGGATAGGATGGACCTCGGCAATCCGTGAACTCTGAACACGTGGTCTATGAACAGCTTGGCGGTTTGTTCCGCCGTGGCCACCTTCGCTCAAGGAATGAAATGCGCCATCTTGGTGAACAGGTCTACTACTACGAGCACCGCTGTTTTGCCTCTCGAGCTGGGTAAATCTGTGACAAAGTCCAGGGCCACTCTCTCCCACGGTTCAAACGGCGTCGGAAGCGGTTCCAGCAGTCCCGCCGGCGCCCTGTGTACTGGTTTGGCCCTTTGGCAAGTGTCACACCGAGCGACGTAATCCTCAACTTCACCCCTCATCTTGGGCCACCAAAAGTCTCTGGCTACTAATTCCGCTGTCCTGTCCTTGCCGAAATGTCCAGCGCTGGGTGCGTCGTGTAACTGCTGCAGGACTTTCACGCGGAGGTCGTCTCCCGGCACGTATAGAGCCCCTTTGCGGATGAGCAGTCCGTCACGGATCTGGAACTCGGCGTCCTTCGCTGCGCCCTGTCGCACCTCTTCCATCTTGGATTGTGCGAAGGGATCCGTCTGTAACGCGCGACGTACTGCGTCCAGGTCAACGGTGGCTGCCGAGCACTTCCACACTGCCGGTGTGAAAATGTGTTTAGCTGCCGCCGGCGCCGCTTCCTCCAGATACTGCGATTTCCTGGAAAGGGCATCTGCCATGACGTTGTTGTCTCCCGGGATGTACTCTATCCTGAAGTCGAAATCCGCAAAGAACTCCGTCCAACGGATGTGTCTTTGGTTCAGGAACCTCGCCGTGCGGCAGTACTCCAGGTTCTTATGGTCTGTGCGGACTTGCACGGTGTGTCTGGCTCCAATGAGGAAGTGCCGCCACGCTTTGAAGGCTGCATGAATGGCCAGCAACTCCCTGTCCCAGATTGTGTAGTTCTGCTCCGACTTGCTGAGCTTCCTGGAGTAAAATGCGCAGGGCCTCCAGTTCCCTTGCGGATCTTCCTGTAACAGGACCGCCCCCACCGCTCTGTCTGATGCGTCAGTCTCGATCCTCAGCGGTCTGCCGGGGTTGACGTGAAGCAGCTGTTCCTCAGACGCGAAGAGACGCTTGAGTCTCTGAAAAGACTGTTCCGCCTGGTCCGTCCAGGTGAACTTCTTTTTCTTGGAGCTGAGGGTGTCCGTGATAGCCGCCGTCTCCTTCGCAAAGCCCTTGATGAACTTGCGGTAGAAGCTGGCGAAACCGACGAACTTCTGGACTTCCTTCCTATTGCGCGGGCTCTTCCAGTCCAGCACCGAGCGGACCTTGTTGCTGTCCATGGCGAGTCCCTTGTCTGACAGCTTGTAGCCCAGGAAATCCACTTCCTTCACGTCGAACTGGCACTTTTCCAGCTTGGCGTAAAGCCTGTGCTCCCGTAGTCTCTGCAGGACCTCCTTGACGTCCCCTTCGTTGCGCCTCCTGCGATTCCGAGAAGATCAGGATGTCGTCGAGGAAGCAGACACACTTCTTGTATAGGAGTCCCGCTAACACGTGGTTCATAAATGCTTGGAACGTGTGAGAGCCATTTTGGAGGCCAAAAGGCATAACTTTGTATTCATAGGTGCCTAAGGGCGTAAACATGGCCGTCTTCCACTCACCGCCCTCCCGCATGCGTATCAGATTGTATGCGCCTCGCAGATCCAGCTTGGTGAAGATTCTCCCCTTCCTCACCGTCGCTAGTAGGTCGTCGATCTTGGGCATGGGGAATGCCGTGGGCTTTGTCCTCGAGTTTATGATTCTGAAATCAACTACAAGCCTCTTTTGAGGCGTGTCTTTTTTCTTCACGAAGAATACGGGACTGCCCCCCACTGCTTTGGACTTTTGGATGAATCCCCGCTTCAAGTTGAGCTCTATGAACTCCCTGAGTTCTTTCCTTTCGTCCTCAGACATGGAATACAGCTTCCCCGTCGGCAGCGTCGCCCCCGGCAGGAGGTCAATCGCGCAGTCGTAGGGCCGATGGGGAGGCAGCTTGTCAGCTTCCTTCTCGCAGAAAACTTCCAAAAACTCCTTGTACTTGTCTGGTACCGCCTGCACCATGCTGAGGTGTAGCTCTGGTTCATGCTCCTGCCCTTCCCCCTCTTGGCTGGGCTGGATGCAGTGTTCCGCGCAGTAGGAGGAGCCGAAGGTCAATTGGCGCTGGTACCAAGCCAATCCCGGGCTGTGCCTATCCAGCCAACTCATGCCCAACACTATGGGCGTGTCTGATAGGTGAGTGACGCTAAAACTGATGACTTCGCGATGATTCCCAATTTGCATCACCATAGGTGGTGTTTGCTGTACCACTTGCCCCCCTAGCAGCTTCCTGCCATCGACTGTGACGACGTTCAGTGGCATCGTGGCCGGTAGAAGCGCTATGCGGTGCTGCTTGATGAAGTCCACCCCCACAAAGTCTGCATTGCTACCAGAGTCAATGGTGATGGGGACTTCCAGGGTGAATCCATTGGGCAACTGGAGTGATGCAGTGAGTTGCACCACTGGTTTGGGCGGGAGGAGGTCTGTGGGCTGCAGAATCTCTGGGGACTGCTTCAGAAACTTGCCTGGCTGGGCCCCAGTGCCTCTGATTCCAACCAGGCTTGGCCGTTTCCCTGCTGCTGCTCCCCCTGCTGAAAATCTCCTTTTACTGTTGCTGAGGCTGCAGTGTGCTTCTGGATCCTCTGGGGACACTCTTTGGCCAGGTGCTGTGCACTGTCGCATATGAAGCACTTCCTGCTCCCTCTAGGAGTTTTCGTCTTGGCTGCTCCTGGTGTTGGGGCTCTGGTCGCTGTCTGAGCCTTAACGCTGCCCAACTCCATCGGTTCTTCTCCCTCCCCCAATGGAGGCGTGGAGTTCGCGCGTCCACTCTCCCTGGGCATGAAGGGAGGTGCTCTGGCCGGTGTGCGTGCGAAGCGACCCTCATCTCTGCCCCAGGGGCGTTCCTCCATTCTCACTCCTATCGTGAGCGCTCTCTGAACGACTTCTGCCGTGGTGCTAGGTCTCTCTCCCCTGGCCAGCTCATCTTTCACGGAAGCGTTTAGCCCCTCCCAGAACAGATCCCTCACTGCTGCAGAGTCTTTTTGCCAGCGTAGCGTGTTTACCAACGCAAAAAAGCGGGAGTGATATTGTCTTACTGTTGCTTTGCCCTGCCTTAAGCCGTGCATCTCTCTTCTAGCCACGTCTACATCTGTGGTAGACTGGAAACAAGCGTCCATAGCCGCTATGAAAGCGTCTGAATTCTGGAGGGCGGGATCATTGTCGCGCCATAAATTGCGCAGCCAGGATCTTGCTTCTCCATGCAAGTGAGTTATGATAAATCCCACTTTTTCCTCCTCATCTCTAAAGTCCTTCCGCAGCAGTTTGAGCGCAAAAACTACATCTGCTCTGAAATTAGGATACTGCTGTAGGTTTCCATCAAAATGGGCGACAATGCTGCCCCCCCGCTTTCCGAGGCCAACTCCCTCCGGTCTGGGTCCCGGCAGCCCTTCCTTGCCCAATTTTTCCCACCTGGTTCGCAGATCCTCGCAGAACTTCGCTGCTTCCTCCTCTCTCTTCCTGGAAACTTCCAGCTCTGCGTAAAGCGCCTCAACCGCTTTTTCCAGCTGTGCCATCTTCCCTTCTGTAGTCATCTTTCCCTCTCTTTGTGAGCTCGCAAAACACCAAGTCTTGCCCCTCTCCGCGCCAACTCGCGCTGCGAGGGTTAATTTTTATTGAGACGGGACTTACTGTCAGCGGCTGCCTCAGGTCCCAGCTCACAAAGGACCAACGCCAGTTGCTCTTTATAAACAAAAGTCTTTATTGTGGTTCATTGTTGGTTTGACATCCGTGGCGCGCAGCGCTAGGTCTGAGTCCTTAGACAGGCGAAGTTCCGTCTGAATCCGCCCCTCCTTTACACCAGTTCAATACCCGAGCTTTGCTCCACCTCTTCCTTTCCTCCCTCTGCTCCTTACGCCTCCGGGTCCTCCTGCCCTCTGGGATCCCAACCCTCCTGGACTCTTCGGAGGCGGATTCTTCTGACTCCTCCCCCTGTCTCCGGCGGGCTTTGGGACCTGGCTCCCAATCCGGATTTTCTGCTGTCCCTCGCGCCTCTACATTTGAACTTGGCGCGCGCGCGCAGCCGCCCACTTTCCTCCTAACGGCTACACTGCTCCCTTCACTGCTTTCTCCTTCCGGGAGGCTGGACGGCCCTGCTCTCTCCTCCGCCCCTCCACTCTCTGACGGAGGCGTGGTCAGTCCTGCCTCACTCCCTCCTCCTGCAGGAGGAGGCTTTTGTTCTAATCTGTGGGATTCTCCCCCCCCCCCCGCGCTGCGCTCTGGTGGGGAAGCTACCCCTGATTTCCAGCTGCCGCTTGGCGACTCCCCACTGGCCCCCCTTGCCCTGACCCTGGGGACCTCCTTCTGGGAATCTTCTGATTCGCTGGAGAGACTCAGGGAATCTCCCTGGTCACTGTCACACCCTCCTGCGCTCCCCTCTGATTGTTCCCCTTCGCTCTCCATCTCCTCCTTCTCCTGTGGCTCAGTCCCTGAGCCCCTGACAGTTAGGGTTAGGGTTAGGGTTAGGGTTAGGGTTAGGGTTAGGGTTATCGTTAGGGGTAGGGGTAGGGGTAGACGTAGGGTTAGGGGTAGGGTTAGGGTGAATGAACACCGAATGAACAATCCAAGCTTATTTGTCCTCTTTCTATTGAGATGCAAGCAAAACACCTATGCTTGATTTGGGCTAGGGTTAGGGTTAGGGTTAGTGTCAGGGCTGCCTCAGGTCCCAGCTCACAAGAGACCAACGCCAAGTCCAGTTTATATGTGTCAGAGGCTGCCTCAGGTCTCAGCTCACAAAAGACCAACGCCAAGATCTTCTTATATACAAGGATGTTTATTGCAGTTCATTAATGGTTCCACAACCGAGGCGCGCAGCCCCGCGTCTGTTAACCTTTTGCGTTCTTTTTGAGAGGGGACTTACTGTCAGGGCTGCCTCAGGTCCCAGCTCACACGAGACCAACGCCAAGTCCAGTTTATATACAACAATTGTCAGGGCCGCCTCAGGTCCCAGCTCACAAGAGACCAACGCCAAGTCCACTTTATTTACAAAAGTCTTTATTGAAGTACATTGTTTGTTCCACAGCCGAGGCGCGCAGCCCCACGTCTGTTACGCTTAGACCGCTGAAGTCCCCTCTGAATCAGTCCCGCCTCTACACCAGTTTAAGAGGCTTCTGCTGGTCCACCTCTTCCTGTCCTTCCTTTTCCGCAGGGTCTTTCTGCCCCCCTGGGTTCCTTCCCTCCTGCTTTCCCCTGACGCTGAGTCCCCAGACGCCTGCTCCCCCCTCCTCCGTGCTTTGGGACCAGGCTCCTCCTCCGGGCTCTCCGCATTTCCGCGCGCCTCCACATTTGAACTTGGTGCGCGTTCGCTACCTCTGACCTTCCTCTTGACAGCTACACTACTCTCTGTGCTACTCTCCGCCCCTTCCGGCAGGACGTCTTGCCCCGATCTCCTTCCCCTCTCTGCTTCCTGCTCTGCTTCGTCTGTCACACTGGGAACTCCACCCTCTTCACTCCGTTCCGGCGGGGAAGCCGGCCCCGATCTCCAACTCCCACTCAGGGTTTCCCTGCTGCTCCCCTGCTCCTGACGAGTCCCCCCTGTGGCTCCCCTTGGCCTGACCAGGGGCGCCCCCTTTTGGGAATCCTCCGATTCACTTGAAAGGCTCATGGAAACCCTCAAGTCATTGTCATCCTCCTCCTCCTCGTTCCGGGATTCTTCCCCCTCGCTCTCAGTCGCCTCCCTCATCTGTGCCTCTCTCTCTGAACCCCTGACATCCATCCCCCCCTCGAAGCCCCCCCTTCCCCCCTCCCGCCCGTCGGGCGCAGGTATTGGGAGCCGCGTCTCTGCGGGGGTAGATGCTGGATACAGTTCGTCTACTTCGATTTCCTCTGCTTCCAGCTCAGTGTATGTGTCCTCGAACTCGGGTTCGTCTCCCAAAGTGTTCTCGGTCTCCTCTCCCATTGTTACTTCGTCCGGTGCTGTTGGCCAAGGCCCCTCCCTCCACCTCCTGCGCCAGTCCTCCTCTGGTTGCTCGTCCCACCAATAAGAGGGTTCCGTCTCCACCCCCGAGCACGATCCCCTGGGAGGGCTCGATTCTGGCGTTCCCTCCTCCGCGGAAGAAAACCCCCGGAAAGTGCTGGCTGAAAGTGTGGGCGTAAAAAGCCAGTCGTCAAAGTACTCGGCTGGCATGGGCCTGTGTGGGAAAAGAGCATGGAACTCGTCCTTGAGAAGAGGCTCGTCCAAAGCGTAGTCCGGCACCCAACTGTTGGCGCTGGCTGGGGTACCCTCTCTGGCGAGAAAATATTCTACTCCCTCTTCCCCCCATCTCGAGTCCAGAATCTCTGTGACCTCGTTGAGTGGTTCGGCCAGTAGGTGACCTCCCCCTCTTGGGTGACTCTCTGCGTGGTTCTGGTGCCGTCCCTGACTCCTGAAATCTGTGTGGGGCCTTGTAGGGGGTGAGCACCGACCTATGAAAGACCGGGTGCATTCTGGAACCTTCGGGGAGGGCCAGTCGAAACGCTACGGGATTGATCCTGGCCTCAACTTGGTATGGCCCTAGCTGCCTGTGTCCTAGCTTCTTCTTAGCTAACGACTTGGCCGGCACCGCTTGGGCCGCTAACCATACCCAGTCCCCCACCTGGATGTCTTCTCCCGCCCTCCTGTGTCTGTCCGCCTGCACCTTATAGGCTTGTTTAGCTAGTTCCAAATGTCTCCGCAGCTCCTCGTGCACCTCTTGCAGTTCTGCTGCGAAATGGTCGGCCCCCTGCGGCGCCCCCTCCCCCGTCGTTATGAACCCCGGGAAGGTTCTGGGATGTCGTCCATTGTTAGCGAAGAACGGCGTCACCCCCGTCGACGCGTGCTTCGTGTTGTTGTAGGCAAACTCAGCCATCGGCAGGTAATCTACCCAAGCTGCGGGTCGCTGATTGGCGTAACATCTCAGGTACTGCTGCATGATAGCGTTGACCCTCTCTGCTTGGCCGTTGGTCTGTGGATGTCTCGCCGACGATAGGTTGATCTTGACGTGCAGGATACCTAGGAGCTTCTGCCAGAAACTGGAAACAAACTGGCGCCCCCTGTTGGACAGGATGGACCGTGGCAGCCCATGCACTCTGAACACGTGGTCGATGAAGAGTTTGGCGGTCTGTTCCGCTGTCGCCACCTTCGCGCAAGGAAAGAAGTGCGCCATCTTGGTGAACAGGTCCACCACCACCAGTACCGCCGTCTTGCCTCGGGAGCTGGGCAGATCAGTAACAAAGTCCAGCGCTACCCGCTCCCACGGTTGCAGTGGCGTCTCCAGCGGTTCCAGTAGTCCGGCTGGCTTCTGGTGCACTGGCTTGGACCTCTGACAGGTGTCACATCTGGCGACGTAATCCGCGACCTCTCCTCGCATTTGGGGCCACCAAAAGTCCCTGGCTACCAGTTCCGCTGTCTTCTCCTTGCCGAAATGGCCCGCGCTGGCTGCGTCGTGCAACTGGTGCAGAACCTTTGCGCGGAGATCGTCCCCTGGCACGTAGAGGGCACCTTTGCGAGTTAACAGCCCGTCGCGTATCTGGAACTCGTCGTCTCTCGTTGTACCTCTGTGCAGCTCTTCCATCTTGGATTGTGCAAACTGATCCGTCTGCAGCGCGCGTCGCACCGCGTCCAGGTCGACGGCGACTGAAGCGCACGCCCACGCCTGCGGTGCGAAAATGTGCTTGGCTGCTACTGTTGCCGCTTCCTCGAGATATTGCGGCTTCCTTGAGAGCGCATTGGCTATGACATTGGAGTCCCCCGCGATGTACTCTATTCGGAAGTCGAAATCCGCGAAGAATTCCGCCCAGCGCATGTGCCTCTGGCTCTGGAGCTTCGCCGTGCGCCAATACTCTAAGTTCTTGTGGTCCGTGCGGACCTGCACGGTGTGCTTGGCTCCTATGAGGAAGTGCCGCCACGCTTTGAAAGCCGCGTGAATGGCCAACAACTCCCTGTCCCAGATGGTGTAGTTTTGTTCCGCCTTGCTGAGCTTCCGGGAGTAGAAAGCACAGGGCCTCCAGTGCCCTTGCGGATCTTCCTGCAAAAGGACGGCCCCTACCGCTCTGTCTGATGCGTCCGTCTCGACCCGCATGGGCCTGCCGGGATTCACGTGCAGCAGCTGTTCCTCGGAGGCGAAGAGGCTTTTAAGCTTCTGAAAAGAGCGCTCCGCCTGGTCCGTCCAAGTGAACTTCTTCTTCTTGGAACTGAGAGTGTCCGTGATTGCTGCTGTCTCCTTCGCGAAACCCCTGATGAACTTGCGGTAAAAGTTGGCGAAACCGATGAACCTCTGGACTTCCTTCCGATTGCGTGGGCTCTTCCAGTCCAACACCGCGCGGACCTTGACGCTGTCCATGGCCAGTCCCTTGTCAGACAGCTTGTAGCCCAGGAAATCCACCTCCGTCACATCGAACTGGCACTTCTCCAACTTGGCGTAGAGTCTGTGTTCCCGTAGTCTCTGCAGGACCTCCTTTACATGTCTCTCGTGAGCCTCCGGCAATTCTGAGAAGATCAGGATGTCGTCAAGGAAGCACACACACTTCTTGTAGAGGAGTCCCGCTAGCACGTGATGCATAAAGGCTTGGAAGCAGTGGGATCCATTTTGGAGACCAAAAGGCATAACTCTGTATTCATACGTGCCCAGAGGCGTGAACATGGCCGTCTTCCACTCATCGCCCTCACGCATGCGTATGAGATTGTACGCTCCGCGCAGATCCAACTTGGTGAAGATCCTCCCCTTCCGCACGGTCGCTAGGAGGTCGTCAATCTTGGGCATGGGAAAGGCCTTGGGCTTTGTCATCGAGTTTATGGCTCGATAGTCCACAATGAGTCTCTTCTGGGGCGTGTCCTTCTTCTTCACAAAAAACACAGGACTGCCTCCCACCGCTTTGGATTCCCGAATGAATCCGCGCTTCAAATTGTGCTCTATGAACTCCCTGAGTTCTTGCATCTCATCTTCAGACATGGAATACAGCTTTGCAGTCGGCAGCTTCGCCCCCGGCAACAGGTCAATCGCACAGTCGTAAGGCCTGTGGGGTGGCAGCTGGTCAGCTTCCTTCTCGCAGAAAACCTCCAAAAATCCCTCGTACCTGCGGGGGACTGCCTGCACCATGCCTAGTTGCAGTTGCTGCCCAGCTTCCTCCCCTTGACTGGACTGGATGCAATGTTGAGCACAGTACGATGAGCAAAAGGTGAGCTGTCGCTGGTACCACGCCACTGCTGGACTGTGTCTCTCTAGCCAGCTCATGCCTAACACTATAGGCGTGTCTGATAGGCGGGTGACGTTGAAGCTAATGACTTCTCGATGATTTCCAATCTGCATCACCATGGGAGGCGTCTGTTGCACAACTTGCCCTCCTAGCAATTTTCTGCCATCTACCGTGACTACGTTCAGGGGCGTCGTAGCTGGCAGAAGCGCTATGCGATGCTGCTTGACGAACTGCACCCCCACAAAGTCCGCATTGCTTCCAGAGTCGATTGTGATGGGGACTTCCAGGGTGGTTCCATTCGGCAACTGGAGTGTTGCAGTGAGCTGCACCGCTGGCTTGGGTGGTAAGGGGTCTGTGTGCTGCAAAATCGCTGGGGACTGCTCTACAGACTCGCCTGGCTGAGCCCCAGCATCGCTGTCTCCAGCCAGGCACTGTCGTTTCCCTGAAACTGCTCTTCGTGAAGTACGTCTGCTGCGACCGTTGCTAAAGCTGCAGTGTGTTTCTGGAGCCTCTGGGGACACTCTTTAGCCATGTGCTGTGCACTGTCAGAGATGTAACATTTCCTGTTCCCTCTAGGAGGCTTCGCCTTGACTGCACCGGACGTTGGCTCTCTGGCTGCTGTCTGAGCTCTAGCACCGCCAAGCTCCATTGGTTCCTCCCCCTGCCGCATTCGAGGCGAAGGATGCGCCTGGCCGAACTCCCTGGGGATAAAAGGAGGTGCCCTGGCTGGCGCACGCACCTGGCGACCTTCCTCACTGTGCCAAGGACGTTCTTCGTGTCGTATTCCAATCGCAAGAGCCCTCTGTACTACTTCTGCTAGGGTTTGAGGTCTGTCACCCCTGGCCAATTCATCTTTTATGGAGCCGTGGAGTCCCTCCCAGAACAAATCTCTCACTGCATGTTCCCTCGGCCCTAAAGGTGTTCAAGGCAAAAGTGGTTGCAGTGCTTGCTTATGCTGCCCCGCTCTGGGCCGTGATGACAGATCTTGCTCCCCTTGAGACTCTGCAAAGCCAATTCCTACGCCGGCTCCTAATGCTCCCCCTGTGCGTAAGCAACGCAGCCATGCGACTAGAATTGAAGATCGCATCCTTAGAAACTTGCCTGTGGAAGCAAGTCTTCAATTACTGGTTATCATTGTGGCATAGATTACCAAATCATTACCTTGTCCAATGCTTATGGCGAGATGAATTCTCCAGCCTTTGGACTAGTAAAATTCATGCCAAACTCCTGAGCTATGGAATCTCTCCCTCAGATTCCCTAAAACTAGATCAAATCACTGCTCAAAGACTGATCCGTCAAAGACTGGATGACATCGACTTGCAGCAAAATTATACGCTGGGGGGAGGTGTTTGTTCGCCCCAGAACATTGGTATCACTTTAACTTATTGCGTTCCATCATACCTCTCCTCCCTTTCGACTGTTGCCCATAGACTGGCCTTCACCAAAGCGAGGTTCAACGTTTTCCCCTCCAATGTCCTGAGACATAGATTCTCAAAGGGCCAAGTCCCCGCCACGTGCGAATGTGATAAGGTGACGCCGGAGTCGCTCCAGCACATTATGTTCACTTGCCCCCTGTTCAATGTGCCACGGGCAAATTTGTTGGGATCAATCATACAGAAACTAGAGGGTACCCCACCAAAATTCCACCTTGCCCAAATCTTGCAGGATAAGGATTCCCACACGACCCTGAAAGTGCCTAGGTTCCTGGTCGCTGTCCTCTCCCAAAAGCGACGCCAAGGAGCGCTACAAGCTAATTAAGGCGTAGCATGCCTTTCCATCTTATAGTATTTATTGTTATAGTGGTGTTTTAGCGACTGTTTTTTCTTTTCCCCACGGCACAAGCTGTCACTTATGTGTTGTTTTTACCTGTATGGGCCTATGGCCGTAATAAATAAATATTATCTATCTCACTGGTTTGGAGTCTTTCTCCCAGCCCAATACAGTCAGCAATGCAAAAAAGCGCGAATGGTACTGACGCACAGTGGCTTTGCCTTGTCTGAGTCCGTGCATCTCTCGGCGCGCAACATCAACATCCACGGTGGACTGGAAACAAGCGTCCATAGCTTTGATAAATTCATCAGAATCGCGGCGGGCAGGACCATCTTCACGCCACAAATTGCGCAGCCACGCTCTGGCGTCTCCATGCAAATGAGACACAATAAAACCCACTTTCTCCTCCTCATCTTTAAAGTCATTGCGAAGCAAATGCAGTGCATATAGGACGTCTGCTCTGAAACTGGGGTAGTGCTTCAGGTTCCCATCGAAGTGGGCGACCAAACTGCCCCCCCGCCTTCCAAGTCCAATTCCCTCTGATCTGGACCCTGGGAACCCCTCTCTGCATGCACGCTCCCACCTGGCTTGCAGATCCTGGCATCGCTTCTCCGCATCGTCACTCTTCTTCTGAGAGGCTATTACCGCAGTGGAGAGCTCGGTGACTGCGTTCCGTAGTGCTGTCAACTGTTCCTCCGCATTCATGGCTGCCACACTTCGTGAGCTTTGCAAAAAAAAAATTGAGTTCTTTATGAGAGGGGACTTACTGTCAGGGCCGCCTCAGGTCCCAGCTCACAAGAGACCAACGCCAAGTCCACTTTATTTACAAAAGTCTTTATTGAAGTACATTGTTTGTTCCACAGCCGAGGCGCGCAGCCCCACGTCTGTTACGCTTAGACCGCTGAAGTCCCCTCTGAATCAGTCCCGCCTCCACACCAGTTTAAGAGGCTTCTGCTGGTCCACCTCTTCCTGTCCTTCCTTTTCCGCAGGGTCTTTCTGCCCCCCTGGGTTCCTTCCCTCCTGCTTTCCCCTGACGCTGAGTCCCCAGACGCCTGCTCCCCCCTCCTCCGTGCTTTGGGACCAGGCTCCTCCTCCGGGCTCTCCGCATTTCCGCGCGCCTCCACATTTGAACTTGGTGCGCGTTCGCTACCTCTGACCTTCCTCTTGACAGCTACACTACTCTCTGTGCTACTCTCCGCCCCTTCCGGCAGGACGTCTTGCCCCGATCTCCTTCCCCTCTCTGCTTCCTGCTCTGCTTCGTCTGTCACACTGGGAACTCCACCCTCTTCACTCCGTTCCGGCGGGGAAGCCGGCCCCGATCTCCAACTCCCACTCGGGGTTTCCCTGCTGCTCCCCTGCTCCTGACGAGTCCCCCCTGTGGCTCCCCTTGGCCTGACCAGGGGCGCCCCCTTTTGGGAATCCTCCGATTCACTTGAAAGGCTCATGGAAACCCTCAAGTCGTTGTCATCCTCCTCCTCCTCGTTCCGGGATTCTTCCCCCTCACTCTCAGTCTCCTCCCTCATCTGTGCCTCTCTCTCTGAACCCCTGACACTTGGGTTAGGCTTTTAGGCTTTTAGGGTTAGGGTTTTAGGGTTAGGTTTAGGGTTAGGGTTAGTGTTAGGGGTAGGGTTAGTGTGAATGAACACTGAAAGAACAATCCAAGCTTATTCGTCCTCTTTCTATTGAGATGGCACCAAAACACCTATGCTTGATTTGGGCTGATAACAAACATTTCACTCTGTGATTTCTGCGTGACTGTGCATTATAACCCCAGAAACACCAATTAGAAATAAGCTGGCCCTGATCTCCAGCTGCCGCTTGGGGACTCACCCCTGGCCCCCCTTGCCCTGACCCTGGGCGCCTCTTTCTGAGAATCTTCTGATTCGCTGGAGAGACTCATGGAATCTCTCGGGTCACTGTCATACCCTCCTAAGCTCCCTTCAGATTCCTCCCCTTTGCTCTCCAACTCCTCTTTCCCCTTTGGCTCAGCCCCTGAGCCCCTGACAGAACCCAAAACACCTTTTTGCTGTGGTTGGGGGTGATTCTGGTGCACACCCAAAAAACACCATGCGAATTGAAATAAGTCCAACCAAAGCTTATCCGTCTTCTTTCTACGTATAGGGAAGCGAAAAGACGGTGTTGTGTTATTTTGGTCTCATTACACACACTGCAATTCCTGGGTCAAAGTGCATTAACACCAAAGAACACGACTTGAAATAAGCGAAATCCAAGATTCTTCTTTCTATGTAGCTGGAACCCAAAACAACCTGTTTGGCTTTGTTTAGGCTTCTTACACTTCGCTTTGCTTGGGTTAAGGGTTAGGGTTAGGGTAAGGTGAATGAACACTGAAAGAATAAACCAAGCTTATTCGTCCTCTTTCTATTGAGATGGAACCAAAACACCTATGCTTGATTTGGTTTGATAACAAACATGTCACTCTGCGATTTTTGGGTGAATGTGCATTCTAACCCCAAAAACACCAATTTGAAATAAGCCCAAACAGAGCTTTATCATCGTCTTTTTATGTAGATGCAACCCAAAAGACGTTTTTACTTTGGTTGGGGGTGATTCTCGTGCGTGCACACCCAAAAAACACAATGCGAATTGAAATAAGCCCAATCAAAGCTTATTCGTCTTCGTTCTACGCATATGGAAGCGAAAAGACGGTGTTGTGTTATTTTGGTCTCATTACACACATTTTGCGATTTCTGGGCCGATGTGCATTAACACCAAAGAACACGACTTGAAATAAGCGAAATCCAAGATTCTTCTTTCTATGTACCTGGAACCCAAAACAACTTGTTTGGCTTTGCGTGGTGATTTCCCACCTCCCACCAGAGAAATAAAGACACAGGACACAAGAATTCAGGTTAATGGGTCGAATTAGGCCACAACTTTATTGATTACAGGAATTGAGAGGTATTGGCCTTAGGCATTGGTCCTACCTACAAACCGGCTGAATCCGGAAGGGTTAATCACCGGGGGGAGGAGTCCTGCTGAGGCACGTCAACTAGGTCTTCCCCCGATGTCACCGCATGTGGCGTGCCGGGGCCCACACCTGCCTAGGCTTAGGACAAGGCCACGCCCCCCCCCCCGGAATCCTTTACCGGACTACCCTTGTTTGGGGAAGGTGATGGCGCTCCTTCCCCCCTTCATCTGCATAACAATGGGTCTGTACCCTGACCAATGCCTAACCGCCAATACCGCAGAGTTGTGATGGTTTGCTACGAGGTAGGCGAAAACCAAATGACTGGTGCCAATCTGCCATTTGGGAAAATTCCTACCAGGCCCTTTGACGGTGACCAACCGTAGTTCATAGGAACGTCAGGAAATCTAGCCGCCTAGCCTAGAGGGTGGGACGGGAGGGAAAAACCAGATCACCTATGGGGAAGGAAGGAAAAGAGGAGGGGGCTCGGCTGCAGCCAGGTTAAATAGCCGAGGCCCCGCCCCCGACACCAGGCAATTTGCTGGCCCAGGGGTGAAAGGTGGACTGGGATTCCCTAACTATCGCGGGGCTAAAGCCAGCCCCACGCGTGGGGGGGGGGGGGCGTGAAGCCCGCAGCCCCACCTCCTTTGTTGAGGACGGAAGTGGCTTTGCGTGGCGATTTCCCGCCTCCCACCAGAGAAATAAAGACACAGGACACAAGAATTCAGGTTAATGGGTCGAATTAGGCCACAACTTTATTGATTACAGGAATTGAGAGGTATTGGCCTTAGGCATTGGTCCTAACTACAAACCGGCTAAAGCCGGAAGGGTTAATCACCGGGGGGGAGGAGTCCTGCTGAGGCACGTCAACTAGGTCTTCCCCCGATGTCACCGCATGGGGCATGCCGGGGCCCACACCTCCCTAGGCTTAGGACAAGGCCACGCCCCCGGGAATCCTTTACCGGACTACCCTTGTTTGGGGAAGGTGATGGCGCTCCTTCCCCCTTCATCTGCATAACAATGGGTCTGTACCCTGACCAATGCCTAACCGCCACTCGAGCCCAGGCTCGCCGCCAATACCCTCAAACCTGTAACCAATCCCTAATCCCTGCAGTAATATCGCTCAGCCAAACATCATTTCCCGCGTCAGAAAGATGCACGCCATCGTCTCTGTAGAGGGCCACCTTGGCATACTGGATCTCGGGTTGGTCAATGACTTGCCCCCCGAGAGCCACCACTCTACGTGCCGCAGTACGCTGCAAGATTTTTCGGGCTCTGTTCACCGCCGCAGGGGAGCGAGAATCTCTCCACGTGCACCTCTCAAGCAAGGATGACCACAGTAAGCTAATGCTTGGGTAAGAGGAGAGTATTTCCTCCAGGTCTCCAATTATGTTCCATTGCAAATCGATGGCCTTCCGGTACACTAGGTCATTTCCCCCGAGTTGTATCACTAAAGCGTCTGGGGGACCCACGGTCACCACTTTATTCCTAACAATCGGCATGAGCTCGGCCCATCGCATGCCTCTCCTGGCCATCCAGGCGACATCAATGTTTGGCGGTAAACCGAGTAAAGAACTGGCAGATGTGATTTCAGAACCACTGGCAGTCATCTTTGAGAATTCCTGGAGAACAGGCGAAGTCCCGGCAGACTGGAGGAGGGCAAATGTTGTCCCTATTTTCAAAAAGGGGAAAAGAGAGGACCCAAATAATTACCGCCCAGTCAGTCTGACATCAATACCAGGGAAGATTCTGGAGCAGATCATTAAGCAAACAGTCTGTGAGCACCTAGAAAGGAATGCTGTGATCACCAATAGTCAGCATGGATTTCTGAAAAATAAGTCATGTCAGACTAACCTGATCTCGTTTTTTGACAGAATTACAAGCCTGGTAGATGAAGGGAACGCAGTGGATGTAGTCTACCTTGATTTCAGCAAGGCATTTGACAAGGTGCCCCATGATATTCTTGTAAAGAAGCTGGTAAAATGCGGTCTTGACTATGCTACCACTCAGTGGATTTGTAACTGGCTGACGGACCGAACCCAAAGGGTGCTCATCAATGGTTCCTCTTCATCCTGGAGAAGAGTGACTAGTGGGGTGCCACAGGGTTCTGTCTTGGGCCCGGTCTTATTCAACATCTTTATCAACGACTTGGATGATGGACTCAAGGGCATCCTGATCAAATTTGCAGATGACACCAAACTGGGAGGGGTGGCTAACACCCCAGAGGACAGGATCACACTTCAAAACGACCTTGACAGATTAGAGAACTGGGCCAAAACAAAGAAGATGAATTTTAACAGGGAGAAATGTAAAGTATTGCACTTGGGCAAAAAAAATGAGAGGCACAAATACAAGATGGGTGACACCTGGCTTGAGAGCAGTACATGTGAAAAGGATCTAGGAGTCTTGGTTGACCACAAACTTGACATGAGCCAACAGTGTGACGCGGCAGCTAAAAAAGCCAATGCAATTCTGGGCCTCATCAATAGGAGTATAGCATCTAGATCAAGGGAAGTAATAGTGCCACTGTATTCTTCTCTGGTCAGACCTCACCTGGAGTACTGTGTCCAGTTCTGGGCACCACAGTTCAAGAAGGACACTGACAAACTGGAACGTGTCCAGAGGAGGGCAACCAAAATGGTCAAAGGCCTGGAAATGATGCCTTATGAGGAACGGCTAAGGGAGCTGGGCATGTTTAGCCTGGAGAAGAGGAGGTTAAGGGGTGATATGATAGCCATGTTCAAATATATAAAAGGATGTCACATAGAGGAGGGAGAAAGGCTGTTTTCTGCTGCTCCAGAGAAGCGGACACGGAGCAATGGATCCAAACTACAAGAAAGAAGATTCCACCTAAACATTAGGAAGAACTTCCTGACAGTAAGAGCTGTTCGACAGTGGAATTTGCTGCCAAGGAGTGTGGTGGAGTCTCCTTCTTTGGAGGTCTTTAAGCAGAGGCTTGACAACCATATGTCAGGAGTGCTCTGATGGTGTTTCCTGCTTGGCAGGGGGTTGGACTCGATGGCCCTTGTGGTCTCTTCCAACTCTATGATTCTATGATTCTATGATTCTATGAGTCTTGGCCGCAAGCCTGAATTAGCAGCCCGCTTAGCAGCCCAATGCATGATACTGTGGCCCACGATCCATATCCGAATTCTCGTGTCTCCTAGGAGGGAAATCAGACGATAAGGGAAGATTAGTGAATGGGTCTTTTAATTCATAGGTCCTGTAAGCATCAGGTTTATCGAGTCTCTCTAACATAAGTGTCAGGGGTTCAGGGACAGAGGCACAGGTGAGGGAGGAGACGGAGAGCGAGGGGGAAGAATCCCAGGACAGCGAGGAAGAGGATGACAATGACTTGAGGGATTCCATGAGTCTTTCAAGTGAATCGGAGGATTCCCAGAAGGGGGCGCCTGTGGTCAGGCCAAGGGGAGTCACAGGGGGGACTCGTCAGGAGCAGGGGACCAGCGGGGGAACCCAAAGTGGGAGCTGGGAGTCGGGACCGGCTTCTCCGCCAGAGCGCAGTGAAGGGGGTGGAGATTCCAGAGTGACGGGGGAAGCAGGTCCCAAAGCAGAGAGGGAGGGGAGATCGGAACAAGACATCCTCCCGGAAGGGGAGGGGAGTAGTGCAGGGAGTAGTGTAACTGTCAAAAGGAAGGTTAGAGGTTGCGAACGCGCGCCAAGTTCAAATGTGGAGGCGTGCGGAAGAACCGGGAGCCCGGAGGAGGAGCCAGGTCCCAAAGCACGCAGGAGGGGGGAAGAGCTGTCTGGGGATTCAGCGTCAGGGGAATCCAGGAGGGGCGAAATCCCAGGGGGCAGGAAGACCCTGCGGAAAAGGAAAGAAAGGAAGAGGTGGAGCAGCATAAGCCTCTTAAACTGGTGCAGAGGAGGGACTGACTCAGAGGGGACTTCAGCGGTCTAAGCGTAACAGACGTGGGGCTGCGCGCCTCGGCTGTGGAGCGTACAATGCACTTCAATAAACATCTTTGTATATAAACTGGACTTGGCGTTGGTCTCTTGTGAGCTGGGACCTGAGGCAGCCCTGACAGTAAGTCCCCTCTCCAAAAGAACGCAAATTTTTTTTTGCAAAGCTCACGAAGTTTGGCAGCCATGAATGCGGAGGAACAGTTAGCAGCCCTCCGAAACGCAGTCACCGAGCTTTCCACTGCGGTAGTGGTCTCCCAGAAGAAGAGTGACGAAGCGGAGGCGCGATGCCACGATCTGCAAGTCAGGTGGGAACGTGCGTGCAAAGAGGGGTTCCCGGGGTCCAGATCAGAGGGAATCGGACTCGGAAGGCGGGGGGGCAGTTTAGTAGCCCACTTCGATGGGAACCTGAAGCACTATCCCAGTTTCAGAGCAGACGTCGTATATGCGCTGCATTTGCTTCGGAAAGACTTTAAAGATGAGGAGGAGAAAGTGGGTTTTATTGTGTCCCACTTGCATGGGGAAGCTAGAGCCTGGCTGCCCAATTTGTGGCGCGAAGATGGTCCTGCCCGCAGAGATTCTGACGAATTTATCAAAGCTATGGACGCTTGCTTCCAATCTACCGTGGACGTTGATGTGGCGCGTCGGGAGATGCATGGATTGCGGCAGGGCAAAGCTACAGTGCGTCAGTACCATTCTCGCTTTTTTGCATTGCTGAATGTGCTGGACTGGGAAAAGGACTCCAAAGCAGTGAGAGATTTGTTCTGGGAAGGGCTCCATGGCTCCATAAAGGATGAGTTGGCCAGGGGAGACAGACCTCAGACCCTAGCAGACGTCGTGCAGAGGGCACTCACGATTGGAGTGCGCCACGAAGAACGTCCTTGGCACAGTGAGGAAGGTCGCCAGGTGCGCGCACCAGCTACAGCGCCTCCTTTTATTCCCAGGGATCTGGGCCGTGCGCATCCCTCGCCTCTGCTGAGGCAGGGGGAGGAACCGATGGAGCTTGGTGGTGCTAAGGCTCAAACAGCGGCTGGAGCCCCAGCGTCCGGTGCAGTCAAGCCGAAGCCTCCTAGAGGGAGCAGGAAATGTTACATCTGTGACAGTGCGCAGCACATGGCCAAAGAGTGTCCCCAGAGGCTCCAGTAGCACACTGCAGCATTAGCAACAGTAACAGAAGAGGTGCTTCACGGAGAGCAGTTTCAGGGAAACGACAGTGCCTGGCTGGAAGCAGAAATGCTGGGGCTCAGCCAGGCGAGTCAGTAAAGCAGTCCCCAGCGATTTTGCAGCATACAGACCCCTTACCACCCAAGCCAGTGGTGCAGCTCACTGCAACGCTCCAGTTGCCCAATGGAACCACCCTGGAAGTCCCCATTACAATCGACTTCGGTAGCAACGCGGACTTTGTGGGGGTGCAGTTCATCAAGCAGCATCGCATAGCGCTTCTACCAGCCACGCTGCCTTTGAACGTCGTCACGGTCGATGGCAGGAAGTTGCTGGGCGGGCAAGTTGTACAACAGACACCACCCATGGTGATGCAGATTGGGAATCATCGCGAAGTCATTAGCTTCAACGTCACCCGCCTGTCAGACACGCCTATAGTGTTAGGCATGAGCTGGCTGGATAGACACAGTCCAACATTAGCGTGGTACCAGCGGCAGCTCAGCTTTGGCTCATCTTACTGCGCACAACATTGGATCCAGACAGGCCAGAAGGAGGAGGGCCAGGAGGAAGGGCGGCAGTTACACCTCGGCATGGTGCAGGCAGTCCCCCACAAGTACAAGGGGTTTTTGGAGGTCTTCTGCGAAAAGGAAGCTGACCAGTTGCCACCCCACCGGCCCTACGACTGTGCGATGGACCTTTTACCAGGGGCGACGCTGCCGACTGCAAAGCTGTATTCCATGTCTGAGGATGAGATGCAAGAACTCAGGGAGTTCATAGAGCACAATTTGAAGCGGGGATTCATCCGGGAATCCAAAGCAGTGGGGGGCAGTCCTGTGTTTTTCGTGAAGAAGAAGGACACGCCCCAAAAGAGACTCATTGTGGACTATCGGGCCATAAACTCGATGACAAAGCCCAAGGCTTTTCCCATGCCCAAGATTGACGACCTGCTAGCGACGGTGAGGAAGGGGAAGATCTTCACCAAGTTGGATCTACGCGGAGCATACAATCTCATACGCATGCGTGAGGGCGATGAGTGGAAGACGGCCATGTTCACGCCGTTGGGCACCTATGAATACAGAGTTATGCCTTTTGGTCTCCAAAATGGCTCCCACTGTTTCCAAGCATTTATGCACCACGTGCTAGCGGGACTCCTCTACAAGAAGTGCGTATGCTTCCTCGACGACATCCTGATCTTCTCGGAATCGCAGGAAGCTCACGAGAGGGACGTAAAGGAGGTCCTGCAGAGACTACGGGAACACAGGCTCTACGCCAAACTGGAGAAGTGCCAGTTCGACGTAACGGAGGTGGATTTCCTGGGCTACAGGCTATCCGACAAGGGACTAGCCATGGACAGCGTCAAGGTCCGCGCAGTGTTGGACTGGAAGAGCCCGCGCAATCGGAAGGAGGTCCAGAGCTTTGTCGGTTTCGCCAACTTTTACCGCAAATTCATCAGGGGTTTCGCGAAAGAGACGGCAGCAATCACGGACACTCTCAGTTCCAAGAAGAAGAAGTTCACCTGGACGGACCAGGCAGAGCAGTCCTTTCGGAAACTTAAGACCCTCTTCGCATCCGAGGAACAGCTGCTACACGTGAATCCCGGCAGGCCCATGCGGGTCGAGACTGACGCATCCGATAGAGCGGTAGGGGCCGTCCTTTTGCAGGAAGATCCGCAAGGGAACTGGAGGCCCTGTGCTTTATATTCCTGGAAGCTCAGCAAGTCGGAACAGAACTACACCATCTGGGACAGGGAGTTGTTGGCCATTCACGCGGCTTTCAAAGCGTGGAGGCACTTCCTCATAGGAGCCAAGCACACCGTGCAGGTCCGCACGGACCACAAGAACCTAGAGTATTGGCACACGGCGAAGCTCCAGAGCCAGAGGCACATACGCTGGGCGGAATTCTTCGCGGATTTCGACTTCCGAATAGAGTACATCCCGGGAGACTCCAATGTCATAGCAGATGCGCTCTCCAGGAAACCGCAATATCTCGAGGAAGCGGCAACAGTGGGAGCCAAGCACATTTTCGCACCGCAGGCGTGGGCGTGCGCTTCAGCCGTCGTGGACCTGGACGTGGTGCGTCGCGCGCTGCAAACGGATCAGTTTGCACAATCCAAAATGGAAGAGCTGCGCAGAGGTACAGCGAGGGACGACGAGTTCCAGATACGCGACGGTCTGCTAACTTGCAAAGGTGCCCTCTACGTGCCGGGGGACGATCTCCGCGCGAAGGTTCTGCAGCAGTTGCACGACGCACCCAGCGCGGGTCATTTCGGCAAGGAGAAGACAGCGGACTTGGTAGCCAGAGACTTTTGGTGGCCCCAAATGCGAGGAGAGGTCGCGGATTACGTCGCCAGGTGTGACACATGTCAGAGGTCCAAGCCAGTGCACAAGAAGCCAGCGGGACTACTGGAACCGCTGGAGACGCCACTACAGCCATGGGAGCGGGTGGCGCTGGACTTTGTTACTGATCTGCCCAGCTCCCGAGGCAAGACGGCGGTACTTGTGGTTGTAGACCTGTTCACCAAGATGGCGCACTTCATTCCTTGTGCGAAGGTGGCGACAGCGGAACAGACCGCCAAACTGTTCATAGACCATGTATTCAGGGTGCATGGCTTACCACGGTCCATCCTGTCCGACCGGGGTCGCCAATTCATTTCCAGTTTCTGGCAGAAGCTCCTAGGTATCCTGAACGTCAAGATCAACTTAGCGTCGGCAAGACATCCACAGACCAACGGCCAAGTGGAAAGGGTCAACGCCATCATGCAGCAGTACCTGCGATGTTACGCCAATCAACGACCTGCAGCTTGGGTGGACTACTTGCCGATGGCCGAGTTTGCCTACAACAACACGAAGCACGCGTCAACGGGGGTGACACCGTTCTTCGCCAACAATGGGCGACATCCCAGAACCTTCCCGGGGTTGGTGACGACGGGGGAGGGGGAACCGCAGGGAGCTGACCATTTAGCAGCAGAACTGCAGGAGGTCCACGAGGAGCTTCGGCGGCACTTGGAGCTAGCTAAACAAGCCTATAAAGTGCAGGCAGACAGGCACAGGAGGGCAGGAGAAGACATCCAGGTGGGGGACTGGGTATGGTTAGCAGCCCAAGCGATGCCGGCCAAGTCGTTAGCTAAGAAGAAGCTAGGACACAGGCAGCTAGGGCCGTACCAAGTTGAGGCCAGGATCAATCCCGTAGCTTTTCGGTTGACCCTCCCGGAAGGTTCCAGAATGCACCCGGTCTTTCATAGGTCGGTGCTCACCCCCTACAAGGCCCCACACAGATTTCAGGAGTCAGGGACGGCACCAGACCCACGCAGAGAGTCACCAAGAGGGGGGAAGTCACCGAGGGCCACGCCACTCAACGAGGTCACAGAAATTCTGGACTCGAGATGGGGGGAAGAGGGAGTAGAATATCTTCTCGCCAGAGAACGTACCCCGGCCAGCGCCAACAGTTGGGTGCCGGACTACGCTCTGGAGGAACCTCTTCTCAAAGACGAGTTCCATGCCCTTTTCCCACACAGGCCCATGCCAGCCGAGTATTTCGACGACTGGCTTTTTACGCCCACACTTTCAGCCAGCACTTTCCGGGGGTTCTCCTCCGCAGAGGAGACGACGCCAGAATCGAGCCCTCCAAGGGGATCGTGCTCGGGGGTGGACACGGACCCCTCTTACTGGTGGGACGATCAACCAGAAGAGGACTGGCGCAGGAGGTGGCTGAGGGGTCCTTGGCAAACAGCACCGCCCGAAGTAACAGGGGGAGCGGAGGACGCGAACAAGTTGGGGGACGAACCCGAGTTCGAGCACACATACACTGAACTGGAAGCAGAGGAGATCGACGTCGACGACCTGTGTCCAGCATCTACCCCCGCAACGACGGAGCTCCCAGAACCTGCGCCCGAGCGGCGGGAGGGGGGAAGGGGGGGGCTTCGAGGGGGGGATGGATGTCAGGGGTTCAGGGACAGAGGCACAGGTGAGGGAGGAGACGGAGAGCGAGGGGGAAGAATCCCAGGACAGCGAGGAAGAGGATGACAATGACTTGAGGGATTCCATGAGTCTTTCAAGTGAATCGGAGGATTCCCAGAAGGGGGCGCCTGTGGTCAGGCCAAGGGGAGTCACAGGGGGGACTCGTCAGGAGCAGGGAACCAGCAGGGGAACCCAAAGTGGGAGCTGGGAGTCGGGACCGGCTTCTCCGCCAGAGCGCAGTGAAGGGGGTGGAGATTCCAGAGTGACAGGGGAAGCAGGTCCCAAAGCAGAGAGGGAGGGGAGATCGGA
The DNA here is from genome assembly GCF_964188315.1 of Podarcis muralis. NCBI lineage: Eukaryota > Metazoa > Chordata > Lepidosauria > Squamata > Lacertidae > Podarcis > Podarcis muralis. The sequence continues at coordinate 28,124,463 of NC_135674.1, forward strand.
GCAAGACATCCTCCCGGAAGGGGAGGGGAGTAGTGCAGGGAGTAGTGTAACTGTCAAGAGGAAGGTTAGCGGTTGCGAACGCGCGCCAAGTTCAAATGTGGAGGCGCGCGGAAGAACAGGGAGCCCGGAGGAGGAGCCAGGTCCCAAAGCACGCAGGAGGGGGGAAGAGCTGTCTGGGGATTCCGCGTCAGGGGAACCCAGGAGGGGCGAAACCCCAGGGGGCAGGAAGACCCTGCGGAAAAGGAAGGAAAGGAAGAGGTGGAGCAGCACAGCCCTCTTAAACTGGTGCAGGGGAGGGACTGACTCAGAGGGGACTTCAGCGGTCTAAGCGTAACAGACGTGGGGCTGCGCGCCTCGGCTGTGGAGCGTACAATGCACTTCAATAAACATCTTTGTATATAAACTGGACTTGGCTTGGTCTCTTGTGAGCTGGGACCTGAGGCAGCCCTGACAATAAGTCTTGTACGCATCGGATTTCCATCGCCCCATGTCCTTAATTCTTTCCGCCAAGAGACCCATATGTACGGCAATAGTGGCGGCCCCAATCCTAAAGGAATGAGCTGCAAATTCTGCTGCATTGAAGCCGCAAGCCGCGATTGCCATCCGCATCACCCGTGTAAACTGCTGCCTAGTCAGGGGAGAACCATCGTTATGGACTAGTAAAGGACCGGGCAACCTAGGTCTCAAATATAGGAAGCACCTGGTATCTTTTACCGGGCAAGGCCCCGCTTTCCCTGTTGGTAATAATCTAATTAGGGCCCCTTTACCTTGCTGGTCGGTCTTAGAACTACGGACTTGCACTGAGTGTTGCTAACACTCAGGTATGCGCGCGAGAGGGTCAGGTCCTGCAACAATATGCCCCAATGCGCATTATCCGGGCCTCCCTCGCATACCACCTCCCCTGTCCGAAGTGCCCCAAAGAATGCGATGGAATATGCAGCAGAAAATAATCGGGCCTCGAATTTTGACCAGCATATGGTTCTCAATTTCCTATGAATTTGGCAAAGGATATCGAATGTGATGGGTTTCCTTTTGTCCTTGCTGGGGGGCTCTAGCCTGCGCCATCCTTCCAGCACTTTGTGCACTACAAAATCTGCACATAGGTCTGTGGAATAGACTGCTTTAGAAAAGAAGGATATGGCGGCTGACTGAATGTTTAAAGTTTTTGATGCACGCCCTAAGTTTTTTAAGTGTAATAAGTATTTAAGCGCCTCCCGCGGTATTCGGGTTGCCTGCTTTGTCCCGAAAGTTTATAAAGTCTGCCCAGGCCTTTGCATATGTTCTCTGAGTGGATGGCGCCAGCGAAGCCAATACTCCCTTCAAAATTTCTTGTTCCCAAGACTCCATAGATGCTCCGGGAAAGGCTGCAGCAACTGATGTGCCTCTGGCGCTAATGAGCGAAAGCGATCCATCTGGAAACGAGACAGAGCATCCGCGATGTTGTTATTAACGCCCGGCACAAACTTGGCAGAGAAATAGATGTTACGTTGAAGACACAACAGGACAAAGGAACGTAGAAGGCTACCCACCCTTGGAGAGCGTGAGGACTGGGTTGAAAGGACCGCTACTACTGCCTGATTGTCGGTCCAGAAGCACACCCTGTGGTTACTGAATACCTCCCCCCATAAGTGAACTGCCACAACTATGGGAAAGAATTCTTAAAAAGTGAGGTCCCTTGTGATGGGTTTCCCTTGCCACTCAGGGGGCCAGCGTTGGGCACACCACTGACCCTTGAAGTAGACCCCAAATCTGAGCGAACCTGACGCGTCCGACTGCACCTGGAAATCAGCGTGAAGCAACAAGGTGTCCTGCCAGAGGGATATGCCATTATAGCTGCCCAAAAAGTGAAGCCATACCCTCAGGTCGGATTTCACCGCACTGGACAGGCGTACCCTATGCTGAGGGGCACGCAGGCCCGCCGACAGCCTAGCTAAGCGGGCACAAAAGGGGCGCCCTGGGGATACCACACGGCAAGCAAAATTTAGATGACCTAATAGAGACTGGATTTGCCTAAGGGTAATTTTTTTTAGCGGGAGAAGCTGTTGAATCAATTCCTCAAAAGCGACTAATTTTTCACTTGGCAACCTAGAGGACTGCTCTACTGTATCCAGTTCAATGCCTAGATACACCATTTTGGTGGTGGGGCCTTCTGTTTTATCCGCTGCCAATGGAACACTGAGTTTTCCGGCTAGGGAGATAAACGAAGTTAGCAAATTGGTGCACTGGGATTCTGTAGCTGCAACGAGAATAAAATCATCGAGGTAATTCGACACCCCGCTGGCACCCGTTTTGAAACGAAGAGCCCAATCCAAGAAAGTACTGAAAGCTTCGAAGGCCGCACAGGCCACAGAACACCCCATAGGCATGGCTTTGTCAATAAAGTGAGACCCTTCAAATCTGAATCCCAACCAGCGGAAATCCTCAGGCTGCACTGGGAGGAGGCGGAAGGCTGATTCTATATCACATTTGGCCAGCAGAGCCCCCTTTCCAAACCTCCGGATAAGTTTAACCGCCTGGTCGAATGACGCATATTTTACGGAGCAAAGCTCTTGGGGTATGGCATCGTTAACCGAACCCCCCTTTGGATATGAGAGATTATGGACCATGCGAAACTCCCCAGGGCCCTTTTTGGGGACTATGCCCAGGGGAGAGACGTGTAATCCTTCGATAGGAGGCTGGCTAAATGGGTCAGCCACCATCCCAGCTGCTATTTCTTTTTGAATTTTCTTCCTAGCGATCTCAGGCAGTTCTCTCACTGATTTTTGGTTGGGGGGATCCCCTGAGTTTGGTGGGAAGGCGACCGGAATTCTAAAACCCGAGGAAAATCCCTCCCAGAGGTACCTAGCTGATGTCCTATTGGGGTACAAATCTAAGAGGGCTTTTAATGGGTGTAATTTGATAGGAGTGTAAGCTAGCCCAAGGGTCCCCCTTACTGGCGGTTCCCGGCGGTCCCCTGTGGGTGTCCGGAGGTACCCCTAGAACCTTGGTGTGAGTACCCCCTGCCCCCCGAAAGGGCTGCCTTCCTTTGATGCAAGCAGAACCTGGGTGACTACCGAGGCACTTATCACATTCGTGGGCATACTTACACGCGGGTCGGGTGCAGACCCCCCATTGAAGTCCCAGCATTGCCGACGACTTCCTTTTGCCACTCTGCTGTTCAGCCACTGCAACGGCCTGAGCAGCGGCCCTGGTGATGTCCTGGTGTCCCTGTTGTTCCTCCTCATAAGACGATCCGGAGTCCCCTTCCGCGATTGCGAGCTGCTGGGATGCGTCCTGAAAAACACTGGGCACACCTATGTCCTGCTGGGAATTACTGCTGTTAGATCTCCCGGGAGGCACCCCACTGCCAGAGGAACCGGAATTAGACCCCAGGGAGAGCATAGCTTGAGAGCGAGTTACACGAGAAGACACTTCAGCTGGTCCCGGTGGGGCTATGCCCGGACCAGAGGCAGAGGTACTAGGGCGCTCCTGATTACTGGGTAAGGTGTCAGGAATGAAATCCTGGGAGTGGTATGGCTGTTGGGCGACACTGCCTATAGAAGGTCTCAAAAGCCGCAGAGAACTGAGCGAACGCCTGCGGGTTGCACTGGTAGTAGTGAGTCGGTTTGGGTGACCTCCTTGCTGCCCTTGCGGGAGGATGCCTGCTGGTTCTTTTTGGAAGGCATGCCGAGAGGGGCGTCGAAGTAACCTGCCTGCTTTAATTTTATCTTTTTTTTAAAAAAAGTATTTATTCAAATTTTCCAAAAAAAAAGAAAAAACACGTAAGTTTACAAAATAGAGAACATTATAACAACAATTAACAAACTAAAATTATAACAACAGTTAACAAACTAAGAAAAAACACACATAGAAAAAAGAATAAAAAGGGTACAAAATACGAAAAAAAAGCCTGCCTGCTTTAATTTTATCGCCCTTCTCCAATTGAGTTATTTATGCTCTCTCACTAGTGGTGTGTGTGTATATATATATGTATATATATATATATATATATATATATATGCTTTCGTAGATTTTCACGGGTACAGGAATGCAGGTTTTGGTGTCCTCGGGTGTCTTCCCGTGTAAAAGTTGGGGTGTCTAGGCGACGTTTCGACGAGGTCTCACTCGTCATCTTCAGGCTGGTGCTTTCGGCTTCTTGTTACTGGAACAGAGCAGGATCTCAGTGTTTGAGTTCCTATAAATACTGTTGAGGAGGTGTGGCCTCTAATGTTCTGGGCAGAGAGGAAGTTCCCAGGCTAGTGTGCCTTTTCTTCTTTTGTTTCTTAATTACTTGAGGGATATCTTGAGTGATTTCTTGAGTTGTATCCTGAGTACCACTTAGGTGGGTCATTAGGTGTGGATTAGTTGCTAAAGCCTTTGTGTCTTGACCTCTTGAACTTTGTGAAGAGTTTTTCTGAGAAGATGGTTGTACTGCATTTTGTTGTGCTCTGGCTTGGCTTCGTGTATAGGGGCGAGCTGTGGTTTTGTGGTCTGTGCCAGCCAGATCTGTGTAGGGATTGCAGGGGGGTGCAGCATCCGGAGGTGCCACCATGGTTTGGCTACTGGATGGTATCTGTAATTCATCTGTGGAGAGGGTCTGGGTTTGGGTCTGGTGTGGTTGATTGGTGATGGCGTTCTGTGTGCCTCTGGCTCTGGTGTCAGTTTTTGTGGGGAGGGCTAATTTCCAGATGTCTGGCAAGCGGGATGTGTCGTCACGCTTGTTCATGTTGTGAGGGTGTTTCTCTATCTCGATGGCTTCCATGATTATTCTCTTGTGGTGATGTTCCATGTTAAAGAGCAATTTGGAATCTGCAAAATTAATTTCGTGTCCTGTTTCTTTCATGTGTTGGAAAAGAGAGGAAGTTTTTTCTTCTTTTTTGACGGCATTCTTGTGTTCTGCGATACGTGCATTTATTCGTCTGTTAGTTTGTCCAATGTACGTGGCTGGGCAGACTTTGCAGGGTATTTCATAGACCCCTTGGTTTTCCAACTGGATTTTATCCTTGGGGTTTCTGAGGATATTGGCTATTTTTTGGTTGGTGCAAAAGGCTGTTTTGATATTGTGTTTATGGAGGATTTTGCTAATTTTATCTGTAGTGCCCTTGATATAAGGAAGGAGGGCCATGCCATTGTTTTCTTCTGTGTCTTGGTTTTTGGGGGGTGTTTCTTTTTGGATTAGCTTCGTAACCCTGTTTTGCTGGTATCCATTGGCAATTAACACATTTGAGAGATTCTGTAACTCAGTTGTCAAGTGGTTTTTGTCAGCCAGGCGTTTGGTTCTGGAGATGAGAGTCTTGGCTACGGAGTTTATTTGTGCAGGGTGGTGGTGTGATTGTGCATGTAAGTAGCGGTTGGTGTGTGTTTTTTTCCGGTAGATAGTGTGTCCTAGGGAGCCATCAGGTTTTTTGTAGATTAGGACGTCAAGGAAGGGAAGTTGGTTGTTGGCTTCTATTTCCATAGTGAATTGTATTTTGGGGTGTAGGCTGTTGAGATGTGTGAAGAAGCTATCCAGTTTTTCCTTCCCGTGTGGCCAAATTACAAAGGTGTCGTCAACATATCTGAGCCAAAGTTTGGGTTTGTGTTCTGACTTGTCTAAGGCATTGGTTTCAAAGTGTTCCATGTACAGGTTTGCGATGACCGGTGAGAGGGGTGATCCCATAGGTGCTCCTTCTATCTGTTTGTATCTTTGTCCATTGTGGATGAAGTACGTGTTGGTTAGGCAGTGCTTGGTCAGGTCCAAGATGTATTCGGGGGGATTGTATTTGTTTTGAATGGCTGTCAAGGCTTCATTAATGGGCACTTGTGTGAAGAGAGATACAACATCGAAGCTCACAAGTAGGTCATTGGGATGTAGGTTTTGCTTCTTTATTGTTTCTATGAACTGGAAGGAGTTTGGAACGTGTGAAGAGATGGATTCTGCATAGGGCTGAAGTTGCTTGGCGAGAAATTTAGCGAGATTTTGTAGAGGTGAGCCTATGGAGCTGACTATTGGTCTGAGTGGTGTTCCTTCTTTGTGTATCTTGGGGAGGCCGTAGAGTTTGGGGCATCTGGATGATTTTTCTCTGGGGATGATTCTTAGCTGGATTTCTTCACTGATAGGAGAGGCCACAAAAACTGACACCAGAGCCAGAGGCACACAGAACGCCATCACCAATCAACCACACCAGACCCAAACCCAGACCCTCTCCACAGATGAATTACAGATACCATCCAGTAGCCAAACCATGGTGGCACCTCCGGATGCTGCACCCCCCTGCAATCCCTACACAGATCTGGCTGGCACAGACCACAAAACCACAGCTCGCCCCTATACACGAAGCCAAGCCAGAGCACAACAAAATGCAGTACAACCATCTTCTCAGAAAAACTCTTCACAAAGTTCAAGAGGTCAAGACACAAAGGCTTTAGCAACTAATCCACACCTAATGACCCACCTAAGTGGTACTCAGGATACAACTCAAGAAATCACTCAAGATATCCCTCAAGTAATTAAGAAACAAAAGAAGAAAAGGCACACTAGCCTGGGAACTTCCTCTCTGCCCAGAACATTAGAGGCCACACCTCCTCAACAGTATTTATAGGAACTCAAACACTGAGATCCTGCTCTGTTCCAGTAACAAGAAGCCGAAAGCACCAGCCTGAAGATGACGAGTGAGACCTCGTCGAAACGTCGCCTAGACACCCCAACTTTTACACGGGAAGACACCCGAGGACACCAAAACCTGCATATATATATATATATATATATATATATATATATATATATATGTTATTTAATTAAAATCTCTCTTTTTCCTTTTTTAAAATTTATTTATTTATATATTTATTTGTTTATTATAAATTTAATTTTATTATTATTATTATTATTATTATTATTATTATTGTTATTATTGAATTAATTTATTTAATTTATATATATATATAAATATATATATTCTTGATCTATTTAAATATTATTGGTATTAACTTGCAGGAGACCTAATCAATTGTATACCTATCAAATTACTTTGTCAATTAACTATTTCTTATTTAATTAACAAATTGAATAAATGTTCGTGTTGTAATACCCGCGCAGCGCAGTTCAGTATCAACTACACTGGCTGTCACCTATGAGCAAAACCAGGACAGTACAACAAGGGACACCGGATGGCACAGTGAAAGTCAACTTAGCAATGCCTAGCTGTGGCAAAAATGCCTTAATATAGTGCCTTTAAATATATATATATATTTATTGCCACCCTTTTCCGGAACGTCTAAAATACGCTTATTATTTTATTATTGTTATTATAGAGCTGTGTCCCCACTCAGTCCCCAAACCACGACAAATAAACTTAAAATAACCCCAGGGCGGGCAAACTCTCAGCTAATCTCCGCCCACACTCAGACCTTAAACTGCCAGAAATAAACTTAAATTAACCTAGGCGCAGGCAAACGCGTCCCTAATCCCCGTGTATGCTGTTAAGTGTTAGCGGCGGCGGCCCTTGCCACCACCTATTCGTTCAAGCGACCCGCCCCCGACTCACAGCTGAGCGGAGTGGTGGCGCGGTTGTAACGTGGCGCAAGACACCAGTATGAAAGGCTGAGGCTACCCACTACAAAGAAGGCTGCTGTTGCCTCAACACGTGGTCACTCAAAATGGCGACGTGCTGGCTGCCCACTACTAAGATGGCCGCCGCTGCCTCCGCACGTGGCCCCAAAATGGCGGCCGTTGCCTGGCAACAGTAAACTAAAAAACCGGCTTGAGCTCCTCAGGCGCTCGCGAAACGGCAAAATACGGCAAACAAGAAAACCCCAAAATAAAGTAAGCGAAAGTCCTCAAGTAGCCCCAAATAGCAAAACACGGAAAACTGGAAAACAGCAAAATAAAGTAAGCAGAAGCCCCAAATAGCGCGACTAAACAGCGGGATTACCAACAAGTGAATATCACCCGAAATCCGACTAGATCTCCCCAATCACTCGCGGAAACGGCCGAACAAAATTGCAGCAAAGTCCCGATAATGCTACTATCAAAAGGATCCCCCACCCGGCAATAAAAGGAGAAACGGCTTCGGAAATATAGAGAGCTAAAGAAATATGATACCCTTCCTTATGAACCGCCGGAGCCCTGCTGGTGCCGGAAGGGACAGAGTCTCCCCAGTGAAGAAAGTATCCCTCTCGGTGCTTGGAATAGAAAGGCTCTCCGACTGCAGCCGCGGTTCAGCGGCGAACAATTGACTAGGGGATCCAAAGAGAAGGCTGGAAAAAACTTTTCACGGCGCTAGCAGAACTCCGCTCGGCCCGAGCTGGGGAAGAAAGGCCCCTTCCGCAAGAAAAATTCGGCTCCCTTTTGTATTTTTTGGAGACGATGCCCGTGGAGCAGAAGGAGGAAGCGGAGGAGGAATTTCCGAAGGGTGCTGGCAGCCCTGTGAAACGACTGTACTGCCGTAGACAAAGGCAATTAGAGCGGAGATCAGCCGATCGCATCAAAAGGAAAACGGGGCAAAAAACTGGATCACCTGTGAAAAACCGGATCACCTGTGGGGAAGGAAGGAAAAGAGGAGGGGGCTCGGCTGCAGCCAGGTTAAATAGCCGAGGCCCCGCGCCCAAACGCCAGGTAAATGGCCGGCCCGGGGGTGAAAGGTGGACTGGGATTCCCTAACTATCGCGGGGCTGCAGCCAGCCCCGCGCGTGGGGGGGGGCGTGAAGCCCGCAACCCCACCTCCTTTGTCGAGGACGGAAGTGGCTTTGTTAAGGCTTATTACACTTCGCTTTGCTTGGGTTAGGGTTAGGGTGAATGAACACCGAAAGAACAATCCAAGCTTATTCGTCCTCTATCTATTGAGATGGAACCAAAACAGCTATGCTTGATTTGAGCTGATAACAAACATGTCACTCTGCGATTTTTGGGTGAATGTGCATTCTAACCCCCAAAACACCAATTTGAAATAAGCCCAATCAGAGCTTTATCAACTTCTTTCGATGTAAATGGAACCCAAAACACCTTTTTGCTTTGGTTGGGGGTGATTCTGGTGCACACCCAAAAAACACCATGCGAATTGAACTAAGCCCAATCAAAGCTTATTCGTCTTTTTCTATGCATATGGAAGCGAAAAGACGGTGTTGTGTTATTTTGGTCTCATTACACATATTTGCGATTTCTGGGTCAATGTGTATTAACACCAAAGAAAACGACTTGAAATAAGCGAAATCCAAGATTCTTCTTTCTATGTAGCTGGAACCCAAAACAACCTGTTTGGCATTGTTTAGGATTATTACACTTCACTTTGCTTGGGTTAGGGTTAGGGTTAGGGTTAGGGAGAATGAACACCGAAAGAACAATCCAAGCTTATTCGTCCACTTTCTATTGAGATGGAACCCAAACACCTATTCTTGATTTGGGCTGATAACAAACATGTCACTCTGCGATTTTTGGGCGAATGTGCTTTCTAACCCCAAAAACAACACCGATTTGAAGTAAGCCCAATCAGAGCTTTATCATCTTCTTTTTATGTAGATGAAACCCAAAATACCTGTCAGGGGCTCAGGGGCAGAGCCACAGGGGAAAGAGGAGTTGGAGAGCGAAGGGGAGGCATCTGAGGGGAGCTTAGGAGGGTATGACAGTGACCCGAGAGATTCCATGAGTCTCTCCAGTGAGTCAGAAGACTCTCAGAAAGAGGCGCCCAGGGTCAGGGCAAGGGGGGCCAGCAGTGAGTCCCCAAGCGGCAGCTGGAGATCAGGGCCAGCTTCCCTGCCAGAGCATAGCGGGGGGGAAGGAGCCCACAGATCAGAACCGGCGTCCACTCCAGCAGGGAGAGAGAGAGAGTCAGAACTGACCACACCTCCGTCAGAGAGTGGAGGGGCGGGGCGGAGGTCAGTTCCAGCCAGCCCCTCCGAGGGAGGAAGCAGTGACAGGAGCAGTGTAGCCGTTAGGAGGAAAGTGGCCGGCTGGGCGCGCGCGCCAAGTTCAAATGTGCAGCCGCGCGGGTCAGCAGAAAATCCGGATTGGGAGCCAGGTCCCAAAGCCCGCCGGAGACAGGGGGAGGAGTCAGAGGAATCCGCCTCCGAAGAGTCCAGGAGGGGTGGAACCCCAGGGGGCAGGAGGACCCAGAGGAGAAAAGATCAGAGGAAGAGGTGGAGCAAAGCTCGGGTGTTAAACTGGTGTAGGGGAGGGGAAGAGTCAGACGGAGCTTCGACGGTCTAGAGTTACAGACGTAGGGATGCGCGCCATGGATGTAAAACCAACAATGAACTTTAATAAAGACTTTTGTATATAAAGAGACACTGGCATTGGTCCTTTGTGAGCTGGGACCTGAGGCACCCTTGACAATACCTTTTTGCTTTGGTTGGGGGTGATTGTGGTGCACACCCAAAAAACACCATGCGAATTGAAATAAGCCCAATCAAAGCTTATTCGTCTTCTTTCTACGCATATGGAAGTGAAAAGACGGTGTTGTGTTATTTTGGTCTCATTACACACATTTGCGATTTCTGGGTCAATGTGCATTAACAACAAAGAACATGACTTGAAATAAGCGAAATCCAAGATTCTCTTTCTATGTAGCTGGAACCCAAAACAACCTGTTTGGCTTTGTTTAGGCTTATTACACTTTGCTTTGCTAGGGTTCGGGTTCGGGTTCGGGTGAATGAACACCGAAAGAACAATCCAAGCTTATTCGTCCTCTTTCTATTGAGATGGAACCAAGACACCTATGCTTGATTTGGGCTGATAACAAACATGTCACTCTGCGATTTTTGGGTGAATGTGCATTCTAACCCCAAAAACACCAAATTGAAATAAGCCCAATCAGAGCTTTACCAACTTCTTTTTATGTAGATGGAACCCAAAACACCTTTTTGCTTTGGTTGGGGGTGATTCTGGTGCACACCCAAAAAACACCATGCGAATTGAAATAAGCCCAATCATAGCTTATTCGTTGTCTTTCTACGCATATGGAAGCGAAAAGACGGTGTGTTATTTTGGTCTCATTACACACAATTTGCGATTTCTGGGTCAATGTGCATTAACACCAAAGAACACGACTTGAAATAAGCGAAATCCAAGATTCTTCTTTCTATGTAGCTGGAACCCAAAACAACCTGTTTGGATTTCTTTAGGCTTATTACACTTTGCTTTGCTAGGGTTAGGGTTGGGGTTAGGGTTAGGGTGAATGAACACCGAAAGAACAATCTAAGTTTATTCGCCCTCTTTCTATTGAGATGGAACCAAAATACCTATGCATGATTTCGGCTCATAACAAACATGTCACTCTGCGATTTTTGGGTGAATGTGCATTCTAACCCCCAAAACACCAATTTAACCAGGGCTATTGACTGTTTGGCTCCGAAGCGCCCTCTCCGATTGCATGGAGCCCGGACAGCCCCGTGGTTTTCCACGGATCTGAGGGCAATGAAACAATCGTTGAGACGGCTAGAGCGCCGGTGGCGGATAACTCATTTCGAATCTGACCTGACACAGGTTAGACCTCAACCTCGAGCCTACCAAGTGGCGATAGCGACGGCGAAGAAGACATTCTTCGCCGCCTCTATTGCATCTGCAGAAAACAGCAGCAGGAGACTTTTTCAGGTGTTTCACAATTTAGCGGAACCACCTGCGACATCGGGGCCCAGTACGGGCCACATGATCTCCTGCAATGATTTTGCAAAGTTTTTTTGCAGATAAAATCGCTCAGATTCGGGAAGAAGTAGACTCCACCGTGGGAGCAGGGCCGGGGCGGGAGAGTACTAGAGTCCTGTCTAGTCAAGTTGTGTGGGATCAATTCCAATCTGTTACCCCCGAGGATGTGGACAGGCTGCTTGGACGAGTGAAGCCAACCACCTGTCTCCTGGATCCTTGCCCATCCTGGCTTATAAAAGCTAGCCGGGAAGGACTGGGCGATGGGCTTCGTGGGGTGGTGAATGCTTCCCTCCATGAGGGAGCCTTCCCAGACCCGCTGAAAGAGGCGGTTATTAAACCGCTTCTTAAAAAACCATCTTTAGATGCGGCCACGATGGCCAATTATCACCCAGTCTCAAATCTTCCATTCTTGGGCAAGGTGATCGAGCGAGTGGTTGCTGAACAACTCCAGGCACGCCTGGAAGAAGCGGACCATTTGGATCCCTTCCAGTCGGGATTCAGGCCTCATCATGGGACTGAAACTGCCTTGGTCGCACTGGTTGATGATCTCCGGCGGGCTAGGGACAAAGGTGAGAGCTGTTTCCTAGTTCTGCTGGATCTCTCAGCGGCGTTTGATACCATCGACCATAACATCCTTCTGGACCGTCTTGAGGGGCTGGGAGCTGGGGGCACTGTCATACAGTGGTTCCGCTCCTTCCTCCTGGGCCGTGTTCAGAAAGTGGTGGTGGGGGATGAGTGTTCAGACCCCTGGGCCCTCACTTGTGGGGTGCCTCAGGGTTCTGTCCTCTCCCCCATGCTTTTCAACATCTACATGCAGCCACTGGGAGAAATCATCAGGAGGTTTGGGCTGGGTGTTCATCAGTATGCCGATGATACCCAGCTCTACCTCTCTTTTAAATCAGAACCAGTGAGGGCGGTGAAGGTCCTGTGTGAGTGTCTGGAGGTGGTTGGAGGATGGATGGCAGCTAACAGATTGAGGTTGAATCCTGACAAGACAGAAGTACTGTTTTTGGGGGACAGGAGGCGGGCAGGTGTGGAGGATTCCCTGGTCCTGAATGGGGTAACTGTGCCCCTGAAGGATCAGGTGCGCAGCCTGGGAGTCATTTTGGACTCACAGCTGTCCATGGAGGCACAGGTCAAATCTGTATCCAGGGCAGCTGTTTACCAGCTCCATCTGGTACGTAGGCTGAGACCCTACCTGCCTGCAGACTGTCTCACCAGAGTGGTACATGCTCTGGTTATCTCCCGCTTGGACTACTGCAATGCGCTCTACGTGGGGCTACCTTTGAAGGTGACCCGGAAACTACAACTAATCCAGAATGCGGCAGCTAGACTGGTGACTGGGAGCGGTCGCCGAGACCATATAACACCGGTCTTGAAAGACCTACATTGGCTCCCAGTACGTTTCCGAGCACAATTCAAAGTGTTGGTGCTGACCTTTAAAGCCCTAAACGGCCTCGGTCCAGTATATCTGAAGGAGCGTCTCCTCCCCCATCGTTCTGCCCGGACACTGAGGTCCAGCTCCGAGGGCCTTCTGGCGGTTCCCTCACTGCGAGAGGCCAAGTTACAGGGAACCAGGCAGAGGGCCTTCTCGGTAGTGCCGCCCGCCCTGTGGAACGCCCTCCCATCAGACGTCAAAGCGATAAACAACTACCTGACATTCAGAAGACATCTGAAGGCAGCCCTGTTCAGGGAAGTTTTTAATATGTGACATTTTAGTGTATTTTTCATCTTTGTTGGAAGCCGCTTTGTTTAGGCTTATTACACTTCGCTATAGGAATATTTGCCTCTACACATTTGCTTCTACACATTTGCTTCTGCACATGAGTACAAACATCTAAGCTGAAGCATTCTTTTCTCACTCATCCCAGAATGTTCAGTTCACACTGACCTGTTCTTAATGCATGGTGGACCACATCTATGGAATACAATAGTTATGCCCTGTTAGGTTTTGCTATATCAATCATTAGTTAAGGAGGTTTTCATGCCTGTCCAATTCCGTGTTCCCTGTGTTCCCTTTCCCAGCCTTTCTTCTATTGGTGATTAATGCCTATATGCAACCCTTGTATTGTATTTGTGTTAACCAATCAGCAACAAGCGCACCTGTGGCAATGCATGTAATATTCAATAAAAGAGAGTCCTCGAGATTTGCTCGAGAGGTGCCTCCCACATGACGCTCACTACTCGTCTGTCGTTATTCCAACCCAACATCTGGTGACCCCGACGTGATTGCCAGATCCCTTACGCAGCCAGCCTCCATACTTCACTCGACTGGAAAAGTCTCAGCGCGCTACTTCGTGAGTATGGGGGGGGGGGGGGACTGACAAAGTTCCAAAAGGAGCACGCCAAAGAATTGCTCCATCTCGTTAGACAGCGGTTGGCGGGTGTTCATATTTCTTTAAGAGAGATTGAACAATTGCTATGCGAGATTGCTTGCCAATGCCCTTCTTATCCAGAAACTGGTTCTTTGGAAGTAGAAACTTGGCAAAAGATCGGAAAAACCCTCTTTGCAGAACCGAGGGCTCCCATTCATTGTCTGCTCACTTAGCAGAAATGTGCAGATGCCGTTGCTAAATTAGGACCTCAGGCATCTCCTACGGCCCCTGCCCTTTTAGCCGTTGCAGACAATCCCCCACCTTACCCAAAGCTTTTGCCTCCTTTGCAACCCTGCCAAACCCCCCCTACGTCTCAACCGTCTCAGCCCACATCTCCCACAGCCTCCCCTCCCATCCCTCCTTCGCCTGCCACAGCCCCTACAGGAGCTGTGCGCACTGCTCTTTCTCTGGTTAGGCAGAAAGGGCTCCTTTCCTTAGAGGAGGAGTCTGAGTGGGCTGGTGAAATGCCATCTGCTTTCCCTATCACCTATACAAACCCAGGCACTGCTCAACAGCAGGTATTATACGAGACGCTTCCTTATTCTGTAATGAGAGAATTAAGGAAAGCCATTACTGATTCCGGTTTAAAATCCTCCTATGTAATAGGAATGCTGGAGGGAATAGCAAATGGTTATACAATGTTACCTCAAGACTGGAAAGATCTGATGCGCATACTCAGTATGTAGTTTTTGAAAGTGAATTTAAACATAGCGCGTCAGCCCTGTCTGATCCACAGCATTCAGCCAATCAACTTTATGGTGCTGGTCCGTATGATAATATAACAGCTCAGGCAACGTTGACACCTTTACATTTCAGTCGCACCGCGACCTGTGTACAACGCGCCTTTCGGAAAGTCCCTGTCTCAGGGCAACCGCTGAGCTCTTTTGTTAATATTAAGCAACAACAATCAGAGCCCTACCATCAATTTATAGATAGATTGAAAGAATCAGTCACTAGGCAGATTGATAACACCACAGCTCAAAATGAACTGATGAAAAAGTTGACTTTTGAGAATGCAAACACCGATTGCAAAATGGCTTTGCAGTCAATCATACATCGCATTAAATATGACCTGGCCTACATGATTCAAGCCTGTGCAGATGTTGGTAGCCAGAGTCATGCGGTGTCCTTGCTTGCTGGCGCGATCCAGGCTAGCAACAAGCCTACAGGCAATTGCTTCAACTGCAAACGCCCAGGCCATTTTGCTAAACAATGCAGAGCCCCTGGCGGGGGGGCAAACAGGAATGGTGATGCCAACAAGGCTAAACCTTCCAAAAAATGCCCGAAATGTGGAAAAGGCTATCATTGGGCTAATCAGTGCAGGAGTCCGGGAAACTCCATAGCGGCCCTACTCTCGGGCCAGGACAAATAGAGAGCCCTCCGCCTTTAGTTTCCACTGCTGAAAATTTTTCAAAAAATATGCCTTCCGATTTTACCATTGAATTGATTAATCAAGAGACCAAAGATGCTGTTTTACCTGGTGAAATTGTGCTTATGCCCACCCAGTTGGCGAGCCCTCTACCGCCTAAGGTCGCAGGCTTAATTTTACCCAAATTTTCTGCGGCCAAAGAAGAAATCCAGGTTATTCCAGGAGTCCTAGATCCTGACTATGTGGGCACAATCATGGTTCAATTTTGGAGCCATATGCCCATGCAACTAAAAAAGGGTGAGTCCTGGGCGCATCTGGTGGTGCTCCCTTCTCATCCTACTGCTTCTGTTATGGATAGTAATTTGTACGAGCTCTCTCCTCTCTCTCCACAGCTGTTAGCTGTAATCCAGAGGATTGGTGAAAAGAAAATTCTTTGTAAGTATAAAATCAATGGTAAAGTTCTGGAAGGCTTGATTGACACGGGCGCAGACATTTCTGTAATTTCCAGTAGTTGCTGGGACCCCACATGGCCCCTTGAGTCTGCCTCTGCAGTTTGGGGTGTGGGTGGATCTCAAACCTCTTCCAAAAGCGTACAGTGGCTGCCTGTTTCTCTGCCTGATAGCTCTGAAACCATTGCATACATCCAGCCCTGTGTGCTGAAAATCCACCTCAATCTGTGGGGCAGAGACTTACTACAACAATTACAAGCTACCATTCAATTTAATGAGTAAGCTTGCACTCCCCCTCAACTGGAACCGCAAGGAATGCTGAATTCCCTTACCATGTGCCAATATTATGTGAATCAAGCAGTCCAGCCTTTCCGTCTTCAGTATCTCTAACTTCTTGCCAAATAAAATCACTCTCATTTCAAGCTGAACAGCTTAGAAAGGAAAAGCAGCTAGAAGCAACCCCTGATAATTTGCTTCTGTGTCTTATTTCCTGCCTTAATATAAATTCCATGATAGTGCTCATTTTCAGCGTTCTGTTTTTGCCCCTCTCTGCTTCCGCCCCTGATGGCGGTGGTTCCTCACCAAGAAATGTGTGGGAATCTTTTGCAAAAACCCTTAATATTTCTTCCTTTTGCCTCACCCAGAAGGTATCGATAGGTGAGATCCTTGGCTCTTGCCTTATCCCTGTTTGTCATGACCCTCTTGATTTGCAAAATGATACCTGGTTTTATTCATCTTTACCCAAAAATGATTCTCTCCGCACCCTTGGTTATTCCGGTTACCACAACTGGGGTAACCAAGTGCGCCGACGCCCACCTTTGGCCATTGATTTGTTGACCCCATACATGGCTTCCTTTAATGTTACTTGCGCCCGTATGGTGAATTGCACAAAAACCAATTGTGTGAAAATGGGCAAGGATAATTTTAATTGCTCTGATTATGTAAATATTTCCTATGTATATAAATACACAGAGCTGCCTGAAGGCTGGTTCTGGTCGTGTCCAGGCTATACGTTCAATTACATTCCAGCAAACATTAGCCATGGCACACCTTGTTGTTTAAGCCGTTTGTCTATCATATTACCCAAAAAACATCATTTGTCCCGCTCTAGATATCGCCTCTCTGTTGAATTGACTAATGATTGTGATGATTCTATTTCTCTTCCCAGTAGGTCTGAATTTATCTCTTTAGCTGTTTCTTTTTTAGGAGTCCCTGGATTGGCTGTACGCAATAGTAGGAACATTAACTCCTTAGCTTGTTCTACAGCAAAAGCCCTGAATTTTACTTCTCAAGCTCTTCACCTTTTAAATAAAGAACAAAGTGAACTCCAACATGGCCTTCTGCAAAACCGAGCTGCTATTGATTATTTGTTGATGTTTCATCATTATGGCTGTGAACAAGTGGATGAAATGTGCTGCTTCAATATTACTGATAATTCTAAAGCCATTCAAAGCCAAATCTCTCATTTGCAAAATCTTACACACCACATTAAACAGGACGTTGGACTTTCTGGCCTCTGGGACTCATTCACCCAGTGGCTGACCGGTTGGTTGCCAAACCTGAATTGGCTTCGTAATCTTTTTCAATATGCCATTGTCACAATATGTATATTAATTTTGTTATGCTGCTTCATCCAATGCATTCCTGGTCTCATACGTCTTTGCTCTTAGCTTCTCTCTCCCCCTCAGCCACCTAATAAAATCATTGCTGCCTACTTTGCGAAGTGGCAGCACCAACAGGAAATAATAGGGGGATGTGGGCAGACTTTTTTCGGTCATGCGCTGGCATACCACGTATCCCGAAGTATTTTTTGTCCCATCCTCCCTGGCGAACTTATTTCGGGCATGCGCTGGCAAACCACGTATCCCGAAGTATTTTTGCCTTATTCACCATGAAATCATATAGTAACACCTCACAAATAATAAAAGAAAGGGGGAGATATAGGAATATTTGCCTCTACACATTTGCTTCTACACATTTGCTTCTGCACATGAGTACAAACATCTAAGGTGAAGCATTCTTTTCTCACTCATCCCAGAATGTTCAGTTAACACTGACCTGTTCTTAATGCATGGTGGACCACATCTATGGAATACAATAGTTATGCCCTGTTAGGTTTTGCTATATCAATCATTAGTTAAGGAGGTTTTCATGCCTGTCCAATTCTGTGTTCCCTGTGTTCCCTTTCCCAGCCTTTCTTCTATTGGTGATTAATGCCTATATGCAACCCTTGTATTGTATATGTGTTAACCAATCAGTAACAAGCGCACCTGTGGCAATGCATGTAATATTCAATAAAAGAGAGTCCTCGAGATTTGCTCGAGAGGTGCCTCCCACATGACGCTCGCTACTCGTCTGTCATTATTCCAACCCAACACTTCGCTTTGCTAGGGTTAGGGTTAGGGTTAGGGTGAAAGAACACGGAAAGAACAATCGAAGCTTATCCTTCCTGTTTCTATTGAGATGGAACCAAAACACCTATGCTTGATTTGGGCTGATAACAAACATGTCACTCTGCGATTTTTGGGTGAATGTGCATTCTAACCCCAAAAACACCAGTTTGAAATAAGCCCAAATAGAGCTTTATCATCTTATTTTTATGTAGATGGAACCCAAAACACCTTTTTGCTTTGGTTGGGGGTGATTCTGGTGCACACCCAAAAAACACCATGCGAATTGAAATAAGCCCAATCAAAGCTTATTCGTCGTCTTTCTACGCATATGGAATTGAAAAGACGGTGTTGTGTTATTTTGGTTTCATTACACACACTTTGCGATTTCTGGGTCAATGTGCATTAACACCAAAGAACACGACTTGAAATAAGCAAAATGAATCATAGAATCATAGAGTTGGAAGAGACCACAAGGGCCATCGAGTCCAACCCCCTGCCAAGCAGGAAACACCACCAGAGCACTCCTGACATATGGTTGTCAAGCCTCTGCTTAAAGACCTCCAAAGACGGAGACTCCACCACACTCCTTGGCAGCAAATTCCACTGTCGAACAGCTCTTACTGTCAGGAAGTTCTTCCTAATGTTTAGGTGGAATCTTCTTTCTTGTAGTTTGGATCCATTGCTCCGTGTCCGCTTCTCTGGAGCAGCAGAAAACAACCTTTCTCCCTCCTCTATGTGACATCCTTTTATATATTTGAACATGGCTATCATATCACCCCGTAACCTCCTCTTCTCCAGGCTAAACATGCCCAGCTCCCTTAGCCGTTCCTCATAAGGCATCGTTTCCAGGCCTTTGACCATTTTGGTTGCCCTCCTCTGGACACGTTCCAGTTTGTCAGTGTCCTTCTTGAACTGTGGTGCCCAGAACTGGACACAGTACTCCAGGTGAGGTCTGACCAGAGCAGAATACAGTGGCACTATTACTTCCCTTGATCTAGATGCTATACTCCTATTGATGCAGCCCAGAATTGCATTGGCTTTTTTAGCTGCCGCGTCACACTGTTGGCTCATGTCAAGTTTGTGGTCAACCAAGACTCCTAGATCCTTTTCACATGTACTGCTCTCAAGCCAGGTGTCCCCCATCTTGTATTTGTGCCTCTCATTTTTTTTGCCCAAGTGCAATACTTTACATTTCTCCCTGTTAAAGTTCATCTTGTTTGTTTTGGCCCAGTTCTCTAATCTGTCAAGGTCGTTTTGAAGTGTGATCCTGTCCTCTGGGGTGTTAGCCACCCCTCCCAGTTTGGTGTCATCTGCAAATTTGATCAGGATGCCCTTGAGTCCATCATCCAAGTCGTTGATAAAGATGTTGAATAAGACCGGGCCCAAGACAGAACCCTGTGGCACCCCACTAGTCACTCTTCTCCAAGATGAAGAGGAACCATTGATGAGCACCCTTTGGGTTCGGTCAGTCAGCCAGTTACAAATCCACTGAGTGGTAGCATAGTCAAGACCGCATTTTACCAGCTTCTTTACAAGAATATCATGGGGCACCTTGTCAAATGCCTTGCTGAAATCAAGGTAGGCCACATCCACTGCGTTCCCTTCATCTACCAGGCTTGTAATTCTGTCAAAAACGAGATCAGGTTAGTCTGACATGACTTATTTTTCAGAAATCCATGCTGACTATTGGTGATCACAGCATTCCTTTCTAGGTGCTCACAGACTGTTTGCTTAATGATCTGCTCCAGAATCTTCCCTGGTATTGATGTCAGACTGACTGGGCGATAATTATTTGGGTCCTCTCTTTTCCCCTTTTTGAAAATAGGGACAACATTTGCCCTCCTCCAGATTCTTGCAAAATGATACCAAAATGAAAGATTCTTCTTTCTATGTAGCTGGTGTCGGTTTGCAAGCCCCCTCCATAGAGGCTGGCGCCTCTCACTGTCCTCGGAGCTTGCTTACCGGTAACCTCCTCTGGCTGATATCTCAGACAGACCAGGGAGATTTTGATAGGCGACATTTTCTGAAGCCTGGGTAAAATGCACAACCCCTCTCTCCTGCTTCCACAGGGGAAAGAAAATAAGTCAGAAATCTATTTACATGATGTTTATTTCTGACATTACAGCACTAGAGAAAAACACGTCCTTTCAGTTAAGCTCTTCCAGCAAGTCTGGACAAACTTTCTTAACATGCACAGTCGGAAGGTTTCAGGTTACACTCTTCACAAAGACTTATCCAGCCTGTGAACGTCCTGGGAAATTCTTCTTTCCCACAGATAGGCGCATCATGTGATGTCAACAAACTGGCTGTCTGCAGCGGTGATGTTTCCATATACTGACATCCTCCCCCATATGAATCATTGTTAGCTGCGGACAAAGCTTGATCCAGAGAAGAAAACAAACAGTTGTTATACATATAACAATCCCCTGTTGTTTCAGTTCCACCCTTGGAACTACCCGCCACTGGTTTCACCAATGTAACTCTCTGGTTGTTTGTTTTCCAAGGAATGAGTGCTTCTGCATTATCTTGGTTAGGAACATTGTGTTGTGCTTAGCAACTCCCTGTTGTGTCTTTGTCTCCGACTCAGACATACCCTTAACCTGGCTTGAGCTGTCAACAACAGTAATACATGCAACAGCTGAACTAGCAAACTCTTGAGAATACCTCTTGGGTGGTACGCCCTTTGTGATTCTCTCAGACCTGCGTATGAGGTGCTGATCCTCTTTGCTGACTGGTTCAGTCTCAGGACTTTTCGGAGAACCAGTTCCATTAGTAAACAGTAGTTCATCCTTAACCTGTGAAAGTCTAGCCATTGTGTGTGAACCTCTCTCAATGACTGTGTCAACAGAACTCTTTGAGCTTTCTGTGTCACTTTCAGTATCACTATAATCAGAATAATCAAATTCATCATCTGAATCATCAGCAGTGGGAAATATGTGAAAAATTACATTCTCCTGTCCAGGAGCACTCTCTAGAAATTTTGTGAGAATCACCTGACCAGATTCAGACAAAATTACTCTGTAGAGACCCTTTTCATAACCCACAAAAATGCCTCTGGCATTCTTCACCCCATCTGGAGTTTCCGTCCTGAATTGAGATCCAAAAACCCTAAAATGTGAGACCAAAGGTTTTCTGCGGAACAGCCTCTCAAAAGGAGAACATTCCATTCCTTTTGAAACCTTTCTCACCCAAGTGTAACAAAAACAAGATAAAGATTCAGCCCAATACTCATGTGGCAAGTGTGAACTCAGCAATTGTGCCTTCATGCCATTTTGCAACACTCTGTTCACTTTTACACACACAGTTTTGTTCCATGCAGCCTCTGAAACAGCAACCTTGTGCTCTATCCCTTGCTTCTCAAGGAAATCCTGGAAATCCTGTGTAAGAAAAATTGGCTTCTCATCTGTGAAAAGAAAATCAATTTTAGCATCATGAACATTCTTAACCTTATCACAAAACTCCTTAAACCTTTCTAAGGTTTCTCTGGGACTCTGCAACATGTAAATCCATACATATTGAGAAAAATGATCAACAAATACAAGATAGTATTTTGCATTACCTCTAGAAGGTGCTAAAGGACCAATTACATCACCATACACTCGCTGAAAAACACTGTTAATCTTTGTTGCCTTTCCTCTCGTGTCTTCTTTCGAGATACCTGCAAGAGAAAGCATTTTAGATTCACATGCTGTGCACATTTTATAATCTCTTTCATCAAAAGTTAAGAGATATAGTCCGTCTTTCTCTCTGGCAGAAAGATACAGCTCTCCATCTTTGTAGATTTTGCAACTTTCCTCATCATAGGATAACATCAGTTTCTTCTTAGTTATTTGAGAAACACTCAGCAGATTGTACTTTAAACCTGGAACAAAATAAATATTATTTATAGTCAAGTTCAGGCTTTCTAGATACACAGTTCCGATCCCGGTTGCTTCCATTTCCTGACCATTGGCCAGTTTCACAGTGAAGTGTTGCTTCTCAAACGTAGAAAACAGTTCCCGGCGTGATGTCATGTGTTGCGTTGCTCCTGTGTCTACAATAAATGAGTTCTCCACGGATGATGTGGCTTTTAGTGACATCAAAGCCATATCTGGTTTTGCCTGGGACTGGGCTTGACCTTTGTTTGAAGCCTCACGCTTTACAGAGCTCCCTCTAGCTCCTTTCTCCTGATGTGGTGTCTTCTGACGAACAGCGTTCTGAGCTACAGCTTTCTCCTCTGTAGCAATAGTAGTGGGGGTGCTTGATTCCCGAGCTTCACTACCCGCATCAGCAATAGCCATTGCAGCAGTGCTAGGATCATCAACAGCAACAGCAGCAACAGTCTCTCCACTTCCCTGTTGTGGCTCAAAGCTCCTCCCAGCTTTCGATGAGCTCTCAAGAATTTGGCTAGCTTCATCTTGGCTCTCCCCCTTTGGTGCAACCAATTCTCGGTCCTTGCCTCCCACCCCAGCTTCACAAGCTTTGCGGAGTGATTCCCAAGCGACCCTTGGTTCTTCTGCACCTTTTAGGACTGGCGCAAGATGAGCATCAACATTTTCCGCCAAAATTCTTAGGACACGCTGCTTCAGTTCACTTTGAACTGCAGCCTTCTTCCCCTGTGCTTTTACAGCAACAGGCTGTGGGGTTTGTACTAAGTCCCATAATTGCTGTCCCACTACTTGAAATTAGCGAAGTCCAAGATAATTCTTTCTATGTAGCTGGAACCCGAAACAACCTGTTTGGCTTTCTTTAACCTTATTACACTTTGCTTTGCTATTTGTGGGTGAATGAACACCGAAAGAACAATCGAAGCTTATTCGTCCTCTTTCTATTGAGATGGAATCAAAATACCTATGCTTGATTTGGGCTGATAACAAACATGTCACTCTGCGATTTTTGGATGAATGTGCATTCTAACCCCAAAAACATCAATTTGAAATAAGCCCAATCAGAGCTTTATCATCTTCTTTTTATGTAGATGAAACCCAAAACACCTTTTTGCTTTGGTTGGGGGTGATTCTGGTGCACACCCAAAAAACACCATGCGAATTGAAATAAGACCAATCGAAGGTTATTCTTCGTCTTTCTACGCATATGGAAGCGAAAAGACAGTGTTGTGTTCTTTTGGTCTCATTACACACACTTTGCGATTTCTGGGTCAATGTGTATTAACACCAAAGAACACAACTTGAAATAAGCGAAATCCAAGATTCTTCTTTCTATGTAGCTGGAACCCAAAACAACCTGTTTGGCTTTGTTTAGGCTTATTACACTTCGCTATGCTGGGTTAGGGTTGGGGTTAGGGTTAGGGTTAGGGTTAGGGTTAGGGTTAGGGTTAGGGTTAGGGTTAGGGTTAGGGTTAGGATGAATGAACACCGAAAGAACAATCCAAGCTTAGTCGTCCTCTTTCTATTGAAATGGAACCAAAACACCTATCCTTGATTTTGGATGATAACAAACATGTAACTCTGCTATTTTTGGGTGAATGTGCATTCTAACCCCAAAAACACCAATTTGAAATAAGCCCAATCAGCTTTATCATCTTCTTTTTATGTAGATGGAACCCAAAACACCTTTTTGCTTTGGTTGGCGGTGATTCTGGTGCACACCCAAAAAACACCATGCAAATTGAAATAAGCCCAATCAAAGCTTATTCGTCGTCTTTCTACGCATATGGAAGTGAAAAGACGGTGTTGTGTTATTTTGGTCTCATTACACACACTTTGCGATTTCTGGGTCAATGTGCATTAACACCTGTCAGGGGTTCAGGAGCAGAGGCAAGGGCAAGGAAGGAAACAGAGAGCGAAGGGGAGGAGGCAGAAGAAAGGATGAGCGATGACGACGACCCGAGATCTCCGAGTCTCTCCAGTGAGTCGGAGGATTCACAGAAAGGAGCACCAGTGGCCAAGGCAAGGGGGGAGTTTAGGGGGGCACCCCAGGGAGATAGAGCCAGAGGGGAATCAGAGGAGAGCAGTTGGAGATCGGGTCCAGCGTCACCGCCAGAGAACAGGGAAGAGGAAAGGAGCCAGGGGGCAAGCGCTGGCAGCTCACAGCAGGAGGGAGGGCACGAGTCAGGGGTGGCCACACCTCCATCTGGGAGCGAAGAAACGGTTAGACGGAAGGTGGAAGGTTGGGCGCGCGCGCCAAGTTCAAATGCACAGGAAGGAGGCGCAGTAGGCAGCCCGGAAAGAGAGCCGGGTCCTAAAGCCCGGCGCAAGGAGACAGGAGAGTCCGGGGGGTCAGCGTCCGAAGAATCCCGGAAGGAAGAGACCCAGGGGGGCAGAGGGACCCAGAGAAGAACAGTCAGGCGGAAAAGGTGGAGCAGGGCTAGGATATTAAGTTGGTGTACGAGGGGCGGAGATTCAGACGGAGCTTCGCCGATCTAGCTACTAGACGTAGGGTTGCACGCAGCAGCTTGAGAATGGAAACTGTAACTCAATAAAGACTTTTACTTAATGACCGCTGGCTAGCGTGATCCTCTGTGAGCTAGGATCTTGAAGCAACCCTGACAGTAAGCTCCGTCTCTCGTATTGTGGGCATCTACAGCCTCGGGGAGAGGAGAGAAGCAGGTGCCTACTAGTGAGCTCACGAACGGCAGCCGACATGACGGCTGAACAGCAGATAGCGGAACTCAGAGAAGCAGTGTCACAGCTGAATGCCGAGGCTCTCGCATCCAGGAAGAGAGAGGAGGACGCAGCTGCCGCCTACAGGGATCTCCAGGTCAGGTTGGAAGTGCTTACGAAGCAAGGGCAACAGACACCCAAACCAGAGGGGATTGGGTTGGGGAGACGCACAGGCGGTCTGGTCTCTCACTTCGATGGGAACCTGCAACAGTATCCCAATTTTAAAGCAGACGTACTGTGTGCACTGCAACTGCTGAGTAAAGATTTTAGAGATGAGCAAGAGAAAGTGGGGTTCATCATGTCTTATTTGCATGGGGATGCCAGAGCATGGCTGCGCAATTTATGGAGGGATAACGATCCGGCGCTCCAAAATGCGAATGCCTTTATTAAAGCGATGGATGCGTGTTTTTTATCAAGCATTGACGTGGATCTTGCTCGGCAACAGATTCATGGACTGAAGCAGGGAAGGGCCAGCGTACGGCAGTACCATGCCCGCTTTTTCGCCCTGGCCAGTGCCCTAGAATGGGACAGAGATGCGACCCCTGTAAGAGACCTTTTCTGGGAGGGACTAAACAGCTCTGTAAAAGATGAGATTGCGAGGGGGGAGAGACCCCGGACCACCCAGGAGGTCGTGCAGAGGGCGCTGGCAGTGGGGGTACGGCTGGAAGGACGTCCGTGGAGCAGGGACGAAGGGCGTGGAGGGCGCGAACCAGCCAGGGGCTCCTCCTTCTTTCCCAGAGAAGCAGCACGTACGCAATCCACGCCTCCACCAGGGGGAGGAGCTGAACCGATGGAGGTTGGAGGTGCCAGGGCTCAGTCAGCAACCAGAGCCCTAGCACCAGCAGCAGTGAAAGCGAAGCCTCCTAGAGGGAACAGGAAGTGTTACGTCTGTGAGGAGCCAGGGCATATGGCGAAAGAGTGTCCCCAGAGGCTCCACAAGCTCACTGCAGCCTCAGCAATGGCGACTGCAGCAACGCAGCAAGGAGAACCACAGCAGGGAAACGACGCTGTCTGGCTGGAGGAAGAGGCACTGGGGCCCAGCCAGACGTATTAATGATGCAGTCCCCAGAGATTTTACAGCCCGTGAACCCCCTCCCGCCCAAACCAGTGGTGAGGCTCACCGCGTCGCTCCAGCTGCCCAATGGCATCACCATGGACGTGCCAATCACCATTGACTCAGGCAGCAATGCGGACTTTATGGGGCAGGACTTTGTCAACCAGCATGCTATACAGTTGCTGCCGGCCACACTGCCCCTGCAGGTGGTCACGGTGGATGGCAGGGAGCTGCTAGGAGGGCAAGTGGTGCAGCAGACGCCACCGATGGTGATGCGACTTGGGAATCACCAAGAAGTCATCAGCTTCAACGTCACTCAATTGTCGGACACGCCCATTGTGTTGGGCATGAGTTGGCTGGACAAACACAGCCCAACGCTGGCTTGGTACCAGAGGCAGCTGACCTTCGGCTCTTCCTTTTGTGCTGAACACTGCATCGTGCCCAGGCAGGAAGGAGAGGAAGAGGAGTCACAGCTACTGCTAGGCACGCTGCAAGCGATTCCCCACAAGTACGCAGAATTTTTGGAAGTTTTCTGCGAGAAGGAGGCAGACAGGCTACCCCCTCACAGGCCATATGACTGCAAGATTGACCTGCTGCCAGGGGCGGCGCTGCCTAAGGGGAAACTGTATTCCATGTCAGAGGACGAGCTGCAAGAACTCAAGGAGTTCATAGATCATAATTTGGAGCGCGGTTTCATCCGAGAGTCCAAGGCGGTGGGAGGCAGCCCGGTGTTCTTCGTTAAGAAGCGGGATACGCCCCAAAAGAGGCTCGTAGTGGATTACAGGATCTTGAACAGTGTGACTAAGCCGTCGGACTTCCCCATGCCCCGAATTGACGACCTCCTCGCAAAGGTGCGGAAGGGCAGAGTGTTCACCAAATTGGATCTGCGAGGTGCGTACAACCTCATTCGCATGCGGGAGGGAGACGAGTGGAAAACAGCCATGTTCACGCCACTGGGGACCTACGAATATAGAGTTATGCCTTTTGGATTGCAAAATGGCTCCCACGTTTTTCAAGCATTCATGCATCACGTGTTGGCGGGACTTCTCTACAAGACGTGCGTCTGTTTCTTAGATGACATCCTGATCTTTTCGGAGTCGCAACAGGAGCATGACAAACACGTCAAGGAAGTACTGAACAGGCTGAAGCACCATAGGCTCTACGCCAAGCTGGAGAAGTGCCAATTTGACGTGACGGAGGTGGATTTTCTGGGCTACAAGCTGTCTGACAAGGGGCTCGCCATGGACAGCGCCAAGGTTCGAGCGGTGTTGGATTGGAAGAGCCCGCGCAACCGGAAGGAGGTCCAACGGTTTGTCGGCTTTGCGAACTTCTATCGCAAGTTTATCAAGGGCTTCGCTATGCAGACGGCGGCCATCACTGACACGCTTAGCTCCAAGAAAGAGAAGTTCATTTGGACAGAGCAGGCGGAACAGTCCTTTCAGGCACTCAAGCGTCTCTTCGCGTCGGAAGAGCAGCTGCTTCATGTCAACCCCAGCAAGCCGATGAGGGTGGAGACTGACGCCTCGGACAGAGCCGTGGGGGCGGTCCTGCTGCAGAAAGACCCGCAGGGGGTGTGGCGACCGGGAGCGTTTTACTCCAGGAAGCTCAGCAAGTCCGAGCAGAACTACACCATATGGGACAGGGAGTTGCTGGCCATTCATGCAGCGTTCAAGGCGTGGAGGCACTTTCTGATCGGCGCCAAGCACACGGTGCAGGTTTGCACGGACCACAAGAACCTAGAGCACTGGCGCACGGCACAGTTCCTGAACCAAAGGCAGATACGCTGGGCTGAGTTCTTTGCGAACTTCGACTTCCGAATAGAGTATGTCCCGGGGGACACCAACATCATGGCGGACGCTCTCTCCCGCAAGCCACAGTATCTGGAGGAAGCAACGCCAGCGGCCGCCATGCACATCTTCGCACCAACAGTGTGGGCGTGCGCCGCGGCAACCGTGGATCTGGAGGCGGTGCGACGAGCGTTGCAGGGGGACTCCTTCGCGCAAGCAAAGATCTCAGAGGTGCAAAGGGGCAAAGCAGCGGCCGATGGTTTCCAGCTAAGAGAGGGATTGCTCATCCGTAAAGGGGCCATCTACGTGCCGGGAGACGAACTTCGCGCCAAGGTGCTGCAGCAGATGCACGACGCGCCCACTGCAGGGCACTTCGGCAAGGAGAAGACGGTGGAACTAGTAGCCAGGGATTTCTGGTGGCCTGGAATGAGAAGGGAGGTCGCGGACTACGTGGCGAGGTGTGACACCTGCCAGAGGGCGAAGCCAGTGCTTAGACCGCCGGCCGGACTGTTGGAACCGCTGCAAACTCCGGCCGAACCTTGGGAGAGGGTGGCCCTGGACTTTGTCACGGATCTGCCCAGCTCGAGGGGCAAGACGGCAGTGCTGGTGGTGGTGGACTTGTTCTCCAAGATGGCACATTTCATTCCGTGTGCGAAGGTGGCCACGGCGGAACAAACCGCCAAACTGTTCATAGACCACGTGTTCAAGGTTCACGGTCTGCCAAGGTCTATTCTGTCCGACCGGGGGCGGCAGTTCATCTCAAATTTCTGGCAGCGGCTGATGGGCTTCCTGAACGTCAAGATCAACCTGGCGTCGGCGAGACACCCGCAAACCAACGGGCAAGCAGAGCGGGTCAATGCCATCATGCAGCAGTACTTGAGGTGTTATGCAAATCAACAGCCTGCGACATGGGTGGATTACCTGCCGCTCGCCGAGTTCGCTTACAACAACACGAAGCACGTGTCCACGGGGGTCACACCGTTCTTCGCCAACAACGGGAGGCACCCCAGAACCTTCCCAGGACTGGAAAGGCTGGGGGAAGGGGAGCCGCAGACGGCAGATGCGTTCGCGTCGGAACTGCAGGAAGTCCACGATCAGCTGAG
The DNA here is from genome assembly GCF_964188315.1 of Podarcis muralis. NCBI lineage: Eukaryota > Metazoa > Chordata > Lepidosauria > Squamata > Lacertidae > Podarcis > Podarcis muralis. Next base: position 28,153,188 of record NC_135674.1, read on the forward strand.
GCGCCACCTGGAACTGGCCAAGCACGCATACAAGGTACAAGCGGACAAACGCAGAAGGGTTGGCGAAGAGCTACACGTGGGGGACTGGGTCTGGTTAGCAGCCCACGCAGTGCCGGCCAGGTCGTTGGCCAAGAAGAAACTAGGGCATAAGCAACTGGGGCCCTATCAAGTCGAAGAGCAGGTCAACCCGGTGGCCTTCAGGCTGGCGCTTCCGGAGGGTTCCAGAATGCATCCGGTATTCCACAGATCGGTGCTCACTCCCTACAAGGCACCGCACAGGTTTCAGGAACCCGGAACGGCGCAGAGTCCGGCCAGAGACAGAACAGGGCACGCAGGAGTGGCACAGAAGGAGCGCATCAACGAAGTCACAGAGATTTTGGATTCCAGATGGGGGGAAGAAGGGGTAGAATACTTTCTCGCCAGGGAGGGCACCCCGGCCAGTGCGAACAGTTGGGTGCCGGACTACGCCTTGGACGAACCTCTGCTCAAAGACGAGTTTCATGCCCTCTTCCCACATAGACCGATGCCAGCAGACTTTTTCGACGACTGGCTTTTCACACCCACGCTTTCGGGCAGCACGTTCCGGGGGTTCGACTCGGACGAGGACCCGATACGAGACGTCCGTTCCCCGGAGGGGTCGCCCTCGGGATCTGCCTCAGAACCCTCGTATTGGTGGGACGACAAACCAGAGGAACAGTGGCGCAGGAAGTGGCAAGAAGGTCCAGGCCGAGCAACGCCGCCTGGAGGAAGCGAGGGAGAGACGGACATGGACATTTTCGGGGACGATCCAGGTTTCGAGCACGGCGGCACAGAGATGGAAGCAGAGGTGACCGTCGTCGACGAGAGAAGGGAGGAAGAACCGGAAGACTTCGGAGGGAGGCCCGCTACGGGAACCGAACGGTACCCGACATTCGTCTCCTTGACGCAGCAGCACCCAGCTCCAGCACCGGAAGGAGGGGAAGGGGGAGTGGGGGGCTTCGAGGGGGGGATGGATGTCAGGGGTTCAGGAGCAGAGGCAAGGGCAAGGAAGGAAACAGAGAGCGAAGGGGAGGAGGCAGAAGAAAGGATGAGCGATGACGACGACCCGAGATCTCCGAGTCTCTCCAGTGAGTCGGAGGATTCACAGAAAGGAGCACCAGTGGCCAAGGCAAGGGGGGAGTTTAGGGGGGCACCCCAGGGAGATAGAGCCAGAGGGGAATCAGAGGAGAGCAGTTGGAGATCGGGTCCAGCGTCACCGCCAGAGAACAGGGAAGAGGAAAGGAGCCAGGGGGCAAGCGCTGGCAGCTCACAGCAGGAGGGAGGGCACGAGTCAGGGGTGGCCACACCTCCATCTGGGAGCGAAGAAACGGTTAGACGGAAGGTGGAAGGTTGGGCGCGCGCGCCAAGTTCAAATGCACAGGAAGGAGGCGCAGTAGGCAGCCCGGAAAGAGAGCCGGGTCCTAAAGCCCGGCGCAAGGAGACAGGAGAGTCCGGGGGGTCAGCGTCCGAAGAATCCCGGAAGGAAGAGACCCAGGGGGGCAGAGGGACCCAGAGAAGAACAGTCAGGCGGAAAAGGTGGAGCAGGGCTAGGATATTAAGTTGGTGTACGAGGGGCGGAGATTCAGACGGAGCTTCGCCGATCTAGCTACTAGACGTAGGGTTGCACGCAGCAGCTTGAGAATGGAAACTGTAACTCAATAAAGACTTTTACTTAATGACCGTTGGCTAGCGTGATCCTCTGTGAGCTAGGATCTTGAAGCAACCCTGACAACACCAAAGAACACAACTTGAAATAAGCGAAATCCAAGATTCTTCTTTCTATGTAGCTGGAACCCAAAACAACCTGTTTGGCTTTGTTTAGGCTTATTACACTTCGCTTTGCTAGGGTTAGGGTTAGGGTTAGGGTTAGGGTTAGGGTTAGGGTTAGGGTTAGGGTTAGGGTTAGGGTTAGGGTTAGGGTTAGGGTTAGGGTTAGGGTTGGGGTTGGGGTTAGGGTTAGGGTTAGGGTTAAGGTTAGGATGAATGAACACCGAAAGAACAATCCAAGCTTATTCGTCCTCTTTCTATTGAGATGGAACCAAAACACCTATGCTTGATTTGGGCTGATAACAACCATGTCACTCTGCGATTTTTGGGTGAATGTGCATTCTAACCCCAAAAACACCAATTTGAAATAAGCCCAATCAGAGCTTTATCATCTTCTTTTTATGTAGATGGAACCCAAAACACCTTTTTGCTTTGGTTGGGGGTGATTCTGGTGCAAACCCAAAAAACACCATGTGTCAGGGGTGCAAAAAAAGGAGATTTTCAGCAGGGGGATGAGCAGCAGGGAAACGGCCAAGCCTGGTTGGAATCAGAGGCACTGGGGCCCAGCCAGGCACGTTTCTGAAGCAGTCCCCAGAGATTCTGCAGCCCACAGACCCCCTCCCGCCCAAACCAGTGGTGCAACTCACTGCATCACTCCAGTTGCCCAATGGATTCACCCTGGAAGCCCCCATTACCATTGACTCTGGTAGCAATGCAGACTTTGTGGGGGTGGACTTCATCAAGCAGCACCGCATAGCGCTTCTACCGGCCACGATGCCACTGAACGTCGTCACAGTCGATGGCAGGAAGCTGCTAGGAGGGCAAGTGGTACAGCAAACACCACCTATGGTGATGCAAATTGGGAATCATCGCGAAGTCATCAGTTTTAACGTCACTCACCTATCAGACACGCCCATAGTGTTTGGCATGAGTTGGCTGGATAGGCACAGCCCGGGATTGGCTTGGTACCAGCGCCAATTGACCTTCGGCTCCTCCTACTGCGCGGAACACTGCATCCAGCCCAGCCAAGAGGGGGATGGGCAGGAGGATGAACCAGAGCTACACCTCAGCATGGTGCAGGCGGTACCAGACAAGTACAAGGAGTTTTTGGAAGTCTTCTGCGAGAAGGAAGCTGACAAGCTGCCTCCCCATCGGCCCTACGACTGCGCGATTGACCTCCTGCCGGGGGCGACGCTGCCAACGGGGAAGCTGTTTTACGCCCTTAGGCACCTATGAATACAAAGTTATGCCTTTTGGCCTCCAAAATGGCTCTCACACGTTCCAAGCATTTATGAACCACTTGTTAGCGGGACTCCTATACAAGAAGTGCGTCTGCTTCCTCGACGACATCCTGATCTTCTCGGAATCGCAGGAGGCTCACGAAGGGGACGTCAAGGAGGTCCTGCAGAGACTACGGGAGCACAAGCTTTACGCCAAGCTGGAAAAGTGCCAGTTCGACGTGAAGGAAGTGGATTTCCTGGGCTACAAGCTGTCAGACAAGGGACTCGCCATGGACAGCAACAAGGTCCGCTCGGTGCTGGACTGGAAGAGCCCGCGCAATAGGAAGGAAGTCCAGAAGTTCGTCGGTTTCGCCAACTTCTACCGCAAGTTCATCAAGGGCTTTGCGAAGGAGACGGCGGCTATCACGGACACCCTCAGCTCCAAGAAAAAGAAGTTCATCTGGACGGACCAGGCGGAGCAGTCTTTTCAGAGACTCAAGCGTCTCTTCGCGTCCGAGGAACAGCTGCTTCACGTCAACCCCGGCAGACCGCTGAGGATCGAGACTGACGCATCAGACAGAGCGGTGGGGGCGGTCCTGTTACAGGAAGATCCGCAAGGGAACTGGAGGCCCTGCGCATTTTACTCCAGGAAGCTCAGCAAGTCGGAGCAGAACTACACAATCTGGGACAGGGAGTTGCTGGCCATTCATGCAGCCTTCAAAGCGTGGCGGCACTTCCTCATTGGAGCCAGACACACCGTGCAAGTCCGCACAGACCATAAGAACCTGGAGTACTGCCGCACGGCGAGGTTCCTGAACCAAAGACACATCCGTTGGGCGGAGTTCTTTGCGGATTTCGACTTCAGGATAGAGTACATCCCGGGAGACAACAACGTCATGGCAGATGCCCTTTCCAGGAAATCGCAGTATCTGGAGGAAGCGGCGCCGGCGGCAGCTAAACACATTTTCACACCGGCAGTGTGGAAGTGCTCGGCAGCCACCGTTGACCTGGACGCAGTACGTCGCGCGTTACAGACGGATCCCTTCGCACAATCCAAGATGGAAGAGGTGCGACAGGGCGCAGCGAAGGACGCCGAGTTCCAGATCCGTGACGGACTGCTCATCCGCAAAGGGGCTCTATACGTGCCGGGAGACGACCTCCGCGTGAAAGTCCTGCAGCAGTTACACGACGCACCCAGCGCTGGACATTTCGGCAAGGACAGGACAGCGGAATTAGTAGCCAGAGACTTTTGGTGGCCCAAGATGAGGGGTGAAGTTGAGGATTACGTCGCTCGGTGTGACACTTGCCAAAGGGCCAAACCAGTACACAGGGCGCCGGCGGGACTGCTGGAACCGCTTCCGACGCCGTTTGAACCGTGGGAGAGAGTGGCCCTGGACTTTGTCACAGATTTACCCAGCTCGAGAGGCAAAACAGCGGTGCTTGTAGTAGTAGACCTGTTCACCAAGATGGCGCATTTCATTCCTTGCGCGAAGGTGGCCACGGAGGAACAAACCGCCAAGCTGTTCATAGACCACGTGTTCAGAGTTCACGGATTGCCGAGGTCCATCCTATCCGACAGGGGGCGCCAGTTCATCTCGAATTTCTGGCAGAAGCTGCTGGGCATCCTGAACGTCAAGATCAACTTAGCGTCGGCACGACATCCGCAGACCAACGGACAAGCAGAGAGGGTCAACGCCATCATGCAGCAGTACTTGCGCTGCTACGCGAATCAACAACCCTCGACATGGGTGGACTACCTACCGCTGGCCGAGTTTGCCTACAACAACACGAAGCACGTGTCGACAGGGGTGACGCCGTTCTTTGCCAACAATGGGCGGCATCCCAGAACCTTCCCGGGGTTGGAGACGACAGGGGAGGGGGAGCCACAGGGGGCAGAGCACTTGGCAGCAGAATTGCAGGAGGTCCACGAGCAACTCCGAAGGAACTTAGAACTCGCAAAACACGCCTACAAAGTGCAGGCAGACAGGCACAGCAGAGTCGGGGAAGACATCCAGGTGGGGGACTGGGTATGGTTAGCAGCCCAGGCAGTGCCAGCCAGAACGTTAGCTAAGAAGAAGCTTGGGCACAAGCAGCTAGGGCCTTACCAAGTCGAGGCACAAATCAACCCAGTAGCTTTCCGGTTGACCCTTCCGGAGGGTTCCAGAATGCACCCGGTCTTTCATAGGTCGGTGCTTACACCCTACAAGGCACCACACAGGTTTCAGGCGCCAGGGACCGCACCAGACCCACGCAGACAATCACCCACAGGGGGGGAACCACGAAGGGCGACACCAATCAACGAGGTCACGGAGATTTTGGACTCGAGATGGGGGGAGGAGGGAGTTGAATATCTCCTTGCCGAGGAAGGTACCCCGGCAAGCGCCAACAGGTGGGTACCGGACTATGCCCTGGGGGAGCGCTATCTCAAAGACGAGTTTCATGCGCTCTTCCCCCAAAAACCCATGCCGGCAGATTTTTTTTTTTTTAATTCTTTTTATTAAATTCCTTATTACCACACAAAAAGAAAAAACAAATACATTCATACTAAAACGAAGAAGTGAAAAAAGAAAAAAAGAAGTAAGAAAAAAGACAAAAAAGACTACAACCAAGAAACATAAAAACCACGACTTCCTTCCCTACTGATTTCGGGTATTTACTTTCAGTAGTTTCATTTTTACCGCTGGTATACAAAAAAATTTTTTTTAGTTTGCACATCGGAGATTTTAAAACAAACCTGCTGTATTTGGTAAGTTTTAAAAATTGCCTTCAAAATAAACCATAAACTTGTTCCAATCCTCTTTTAGCTTTGTATTTCTGTGATTTCTAATTCTTTGTGTCAGCCTTGCCAGTTCAATAAAGTCGTATAGTTTTAATTGCCAATCCCTCACCGTTGGAAGATTTGTGCTTTTCCAATTTTGAGCGATTAGCATCCTGGCCGCTGCTGTTGAATATTGAAATAGAATTTTATCTTTATCCTGAATTTCTTTCCCAACCATCCCTAGTAAAAAGGCCTCTGGGTTTTTGGGGAATGTGTATCTAAATATCTTTTTTAGCTCATTATATATCTGGTCCCAAAACTTTTTGATTTCCTCACATGTCCACCATATGTATAAAATTACCCTCTTTTGTTTTACATTTCCAGCAAGCCTTGTCTGCAGTCTTGTACATTCTACTCAATTTTTCTGGTGTTAGGTACCATCTATAAATCATCTTTTCCAAATTTTCCCTAATTGCAGCGCTTGCCGTAAATTTTAATCCCTCATTCCACAATTTTGACCATTTTTCGTATTCTATAGTATGCCCCAAATCTATCGCCCACTTAACCATGACTTCTTTGATCTCTTCATCTTTAGTTTCCCATTCCAGTAGTATATTGTACATCTTAGATAATATCTTTGATTTACTTTCAATTACTTCAATCTGAAATTTGGACTTCTTTTCATTCATTCCTATTTTTTTATCTTCTGTCCATTTCGCATTAATTTGATGATACTGTAGCCAGCCCTCCAACTTCTCCTTTAATTCTTCATATGGTCTTAGCTTCCAGCTGTCTTGGGATCTTACTAATAGATCTTCATATGTCAGTTTTCGCTCTTCCATATTCATTCTTTTTATTGATAAGATATCTGTTGGGGATAGCCACCAGGGTGTTCTCCATTCCAGCAATTTCTTATTTTTTTCCCAGACTTCATACAGAGGACCTCTAATAATATGGCTCGAGAACCCTTTGTGTACTTTTTCTTTATTTGACCAGAGGTAGGCATGCCAGCTAAATCTATTGTCGGCCCCTTCCAGGTCTAATAAATCCGTGTCTTCTAAGGTTATCCAGTCTTTAACCCAGCAAAGACAAGCCGCTTCGAAATATAATTTTAAATCAGGTACTGCCAGCCCTCCTCTCTCCTTTCGATCTGTTAGTAATTTGAATCTGATCCTTGGCCTTCTTCCCTGCCATATGAATCTTGAAAGGGTCTTCTGCCAGTCCTTAAATACTTTAGTCCCTCTGATAACAGGTATGTTTTGAAATAGGAACAGCATCTTAGGGAGTATGTTCATTTTTATCACTTCCATCCTGCCCAACCACGAAAGATTCACTCTATTCCAAACATCCAAGTCCTTTTTCACTTTATTCCATGTTGGCGTGTAGTTGTCTTCAATTAAATTTATATTTTTGGGTGTAAGCCAGATTCCTAAATATTTTAATTTCTTAGCCACTTTGATTCCATATTGTCTCTCTAGTCTTTCCTTCGCATCATTACTCAGGTTCTTCGTCAACATTTTTGTTTTGGTTTTATTCAACTTGAAGCCCGATATTTTGCCGTACTCCTCCATGATCTCCAGTACTTTGCCCATGCTTTCTTGCGGCTCTTCTAGGGATAACATCAGGTCGTCCGCATAAGCTTTTAATTTATACTCTTTAAATCCTATTTTAATCCCTTTTATCTCCGTTTCTGGCCTTATTTTATTCGCCAGGACTTCCAGAGCTAAAATGAACAAGAGCGGGGAGAGAGGGCATCCCTGCCTTGTTCCTTTCTCTATTTTAAATCTATTCGTGAGGTTGTTGTTTATTATCAATTTGGCGTGTTGGTTTGAGTATATTGCTTGTATTCCTTTCAAGTATTCACCCTCGATCCCTGCCTTTTCCATCGATTTTAGTAAAAACCTCCAGGAGACGTTGTCAAACGCCTTTTCTGCATCTATAAAAATCAGGGACGCCGGTATATTATTGTTAAGCTCCAAATATTCGATTAGATTAATGACGTGCCTCACATTATCTTTCAGGTATCTATTTGGGAGGAAACCCGCTTGGTCTTTGTGGATTAACTTTGTTAAACATTTTTTCAGTCTGTTGGCCATTATATCCGCATATATTTTGTAATCGTTATTTAATAGCGATATTGGCCTGTAGTTCTTCATGTTTGCTTTATCCGTGTCTGGTTTAAGGATTACAGTTATAAAGGCTTCCCTCCATGAATCGGGTATTTTCCCTCCTCTTAAGATGCTGTTCATGGTGTCACAGAGTACTTGTACTAATTGACCTCCCAAAACTTTGTAATATTTAGCCGATAACCCGTCCAGACCTGGTGCTTTCCCCAATTTCATTTTTTTTTACTGCATTCTCCATCTCCTCGATACTAATGGGACTATTTAATTGTATTCTTTCTTCTTCTGTAACAGTTTTCCCTGTGCAATTCTCTAGATATTTTTCTATTTGAGCTGGGTCTTCTTCTCCTTTCTTATATAACTCCTCATAAAATTTGAGAAAACTTTTTTGTATTTTTTTTGGGTCTGCTATTAATTATTCTTCTACCATTATTTTATTTATGACATTCTGCTTCTGTCTTTTCCTCAATTGCCAGGCTAGGAGTTTTCCGGTTTTATTCGCCGATTCGAAGTATCTCTGCTTCATTAGCTTGATTTTCCATTCTATTTCTTGGTTCGTTAATATTGAGTATTGTCTTTGTAGTATTTTTATTGATTGTAAACTTTGCTCGTCTTTCGGGTGTTCTAATAATTTCTTCTCATGCTCCCTTAGCTGTTTAAGTATTTCATCTGTCTTTTGCTGCCTTATTTTTTTCTTGTGATTGTTTTGCTGGATGAAGAAACCTCTTAAAACCGCCTTACTGGCGTCCCAGACTGTTTCTATTTTTGTTCCTTTATTGAGGTTCAAATCCCAATACTCTTTTAGTGTGGCTTTAGCTTTTTCAATGACCTCATCGTTGTCCAACAGAGAGTCATTCAGTCTCCATCTGAAGCCTCCCTTTAGTTCTCCTTTTAGTTCCAAAGTTATTGAATTATGGTCGGAGAAGGTTCTCGGTTGAATTTCACATTTTATCACTCTTAGAGTAAATTCTCTTGAGGCCCAAATTTGATCTATTCTGCCGGCAGATTTTTTCGACGACTGGCTTTTCACACCCACACTTTCGGCCAGCACGTTCCAGGGGTTCTCATCAGACGAGGAGACGGAGCCGGGCTGGAGCACACCAAGGGGATCTTGTTCGGGGGTAGACACTGACCGTTCCTATTGGTGGGACGATCAGCCGGAGGAGGAATGGAGACGAAAATGGTTGAAGGGACCTTGGCACGCAGCTCCCGACGTACCGGAGGGTGGGGAGGACATGGACGTGTGGGGTGAGGATCAGGGGTTTGAGCACGAATACAAAGAGATGGAAGCGGAGGAGATAGACGTCGATGAGCACAGTACGGACTGGTTGGATCCAGAGGGAGGGCTGCACGACGGGGGCATCGAACAGTATCCAGCTCTTGCCCCCCAAGCACTGGAGCGCCCGGAACCCACGCCCGGAGAGGGGGAGGGGGGAAGGGGGGGCTTCGAGGGGGGATGGATGTCAGGGGCTCAGGGACTGAGCCACAGGAGAAGGAGGAGATGGAGAGCGAAGGGGAACAATCAGAGGGGAGCGCAGGAGGGTGTGACAGTGACCAGGGAGATTCCCTGAGTCTCTCCAGCGAATCAGAAGATTCCCAGAAGGAGGCCCCCAGGGTCAGGGCAAGGGGGGCCAGTGGGGAGTCGCCAAGCAGCAGCTGGAAATCAGGGGTAGCTTCCCCACCAAAGCGCAGCGGGGGGGAAGAATCCCACAGATTAGAACAAAAGCCTCCTCCTGCAGGAGGAGGGAGTGAGGCAGGACTGACCACGCCTCCGTCAGAGAGTGGAGGGGCGGAGGAGAGAGCAGGGCCGGCCAGCCTCCCGGAAGGAGAAAGCAGTGAAGGGAGCAGTGTAGCCGTTAGGAGGAAAGTGGGCGGCTGGGCGCGCGCGCCAAGTTCAAATGTAGAGGCGCGAGGGACAGCAGAAAATCCAGATTGGGAGCCAGGTCCCAAAGCCCGCCGGAGACAGGGGGAGGAGTCAGAAGAATCCGCCTCCGAAGAGTCCAGGAGGGTTGGGACCCCAGAGGGCAGGAGGACCCGGAGGCGAAAGGAGCAGAGGGAGGAAAGGAAGAGGTGGAGCAAAGCTCGGGTATTGAACTGGTGTAAAGGAGGGGCGGATTCAGACGGGACTTCGCCGGTCTAAGGACTCAGACGTAGCGCTGCGCGCCACGGATGTCAAACCAACAATGAACCACAATAAAGACTTTTGTTTATAAAGAGCAACTGGCTTTGGTCCTTTGTGAGCTGGCCGCTGACAACACCAATTTGAAATAAGCCCAATCAGAGCTTTATCATCTTCTTTTTATGTAGATGGAACCCAAAACACCTTTTTGCTTTGGTTGGGGGTGATTCTGGTGCACACCCAAAAAACCCCATGCGAATTGAAATAAGACCAATCAAAGCTTATTCGTCGTCTTTCTACGCATATGGAAGCGAAAAGACTGGGAGACCACCAGGTGGCACGTTGGAAGATAGCTGACAATAACATCTCTCTGACCTATACGAGGTACTAAGGGGCTGCTATGAGAAGTATGCAGCCTTCCTAAGCCCCCCCCCCCAGGATGCGGGGGGGCTCTGCCCTGCCAGCGGTGTTCACAATGCACCCCCTGATACGAGTGATGGGGGTGCCGAACACTTGGCAAAAGGCCCTCGGTGAAGTCAGATCTTCCTGACGCTGATTCCAATTAGCGCGTGCTGGTTGCTTCAGCTTGGAATTATAATTGGAAACATATGATTGGAAAGGAAGCTGAAAGCACATACATCAAGTAAAGCTCGAAGATAAGACTGCTGATTAATGGATCTCTGCGACCAGGAGTGACGGATGGATAAGTAAATCTTCTGATGAATTACCACAAGGAGACTGTATGTTTGGAACGAAGGGGGGGGGGGTGGAGGAAAAAACTCTTTTTTTCCGTGCATGATGTGACATAAATAACCCTTCACCCTAGATAGAAACAAGATCGTTGTGTTTTTATGAATCACAGGTGGGATTTTAAGAACTATGTGGGATGGACTAAAACAGGAAAGAAGACTGGAGAATGGTGAGAAAAGTGGAAAATTCTTATGACGCAGTTACAATATGGCGTCTCGCTAAGACAGGCTTGTCGGAGGAAGAAGGACTGGGGGAGGAGAATCAGGGCTGTTCGAACGAGAAAGAATGTTGGAATGCAAGTTTGACCTGACAGAGCCCCCAGACTCATTTGATTTATTTGAAAAATAAAGGACAGATCGCAGACTAATCTTGTGTATGGAAGCGTTGTACAGAGGCTGTCCCTGATATGATTTTTGGAAGAGGACAAAAATCCACACAGAATGCCAGCTTTCAACCTGCTTGTGAAAATCATCAGAGATTGCAAAGAAAGGAATTTATGATAACAACAAGAAGAGAAAGGAAGTAATAAAGGACTATCCGGATCAAACTGGACAGAACTGTCTAATGAAAGCAGTAAGATAAGTGATGCTGTTTTGGACTCGAGCCGAGCTTGATGTATGGGCACCCCAAACAAAATTTAAATATTTGGCTGTATAATTTGGAACTAATGTGATATGATAATGTGATGTGATTGCCCTGTTAATAATTTTTTTTTTTTTTTTTTTAAAGGAAGCGAAAAGACGGTATTGTGTTATTTTGGTCTCATTACACACACTTTACGATTTCTGGGTCAATGTGCATTAACACCAAAGAACACGACTTGAAATAAGCGAAATCCAAGATTCTTCTTTCTATGTAAGTGGAACCCAAAACAACCTTTTTGGCTGTGTTTAGGCTTATTACACTTCGCTTTGCTAGTGTTAGGGTTAGGGTTAGGGTTAGGGTGAATGAACACCGAAAGAACAATCCAAGCTTATTCGTCCTCTTCCTATTGAGATGGAACCAAAACACCTATGCTTGATGTGTTCTGATAACAACCATGTCACTCTACGATTTTTGGGTGAATGTGCATTCTAACCCCAAAAACACCATTTTGAAATAAGCCCAATCAGAGCTTTATCATCTTCTTTTTACGTAGATGGAACCCAAAACATCTTTTTGCTTTGGTTGGGGGTGATTCTGGTGCACACACAAAAAACACCATGCGAATTGAAATAAGCCGAATCAAAGCTTATTCGTCGTATTTCTACGCATATGGAAGTGAAAAGACGGTGTTGTGACTCTACTTTCTATGTAACTGGAACCCAAAACAACCTGTTTGGCTTTGTTTAGGCTTATTACACTTCGCCTTGCTAGGGTTAGGGATAGGGTCAGGGTAAGGGATAGGGACAGGGATAGGGTTAGGGTTAGGGTTAGGGTTAGGGTTAGGGTTAGGGTTAGGGTTAGGGTTAGGGTTAGGGATAGGGTTAGGGTTAGGGTTAGGGTGAATGAAGACCGAAGAACAATCCAAGCTTATTCGTCCTCATTCTATTGAGATGGAACCAAAACACCTATGCTTGATTTGGGCTGATAACAAACATATCTGTCAGGGGTTCAGGGACAGAGGCACAGGTGAGGGAGTAGACGGAGAGCGAGGGGGAAGAATCCCAGGACAGCGAGGAAGAGGATGACAATGACTTGAGGGATTCCATGAGTCTTTCAAGTGAATCGGAGGATTCCCAGAAAGGGGCGCCTGTGGTAAGGCCAAGGGGAGTCACAGGGGGGACTCGTCAGGAGCAGGGGACCAGCAGGGGAACCCAAAGTGGGAGCTGGGAGTCGGGACCGGCTTCTCCGCCAGAGCGCAGTGAAGGGGGTGGAGATTCCAGTGTGACAGGGGAAGCAGATCCGAAAGCAGAGAGGGAGGGAAGATCGGAGCAAGACATCCTCCCGGAAAGGGAGGGGAGTAGTGCAGGGAGTAGTGTAACTGTCAAGAGGAAGGTTAGAGGTTGCGAACGCGCGTGTCAGGGGTTCAGGAGCAGAGGGACAGGAAAGGGAAGAATTAGAGACCGAGGGAGAGGAATCCGAGGGAGAGGTCAGCGATGATAGCCATCCGAGGTCTCTAAGTCTCTCCAGCGAATCAGAGGATTCACAGAAAGGGGCTCCCGTGGTCAGAGCTAGGGGGTTGCCAGAGGGAACACCCCAGGAAGGAGGGGCCAGAGGGGACTCAGAGAGCAGCAGCTGGAAATCGGGACCAGCTTCCCCACCGGAGAGCAGTAAGGGGGAGGAGTCCCAAACATCGGCAGCAGGCAGCTTTCCGTCAGCGGAAGGACATGAGTCAGGGTTAGCCACGCCTGCATCAGAGAGCGAGGAAACGGTCAAAAGGAAGGTCAGGGGCAGCGCGCGCGCGCCAAGTTCAAATGTACAAGAGGGGGGCGCAATGAGCAGCCCGGAGAGGGAGCCGGGTCCCAAAGCCCGCCGAAGAGAGGGGGAGGAGTCCGAAGGGTCCGCTTCCGAGGCGTCCAGGAAGGAAGGCACCCAGGGGGGTAGTAGGACCCAGAGGCGGAAGGAGAAACGTAGAAGGTGGAGTAAGGCTAGAGTCTTAAACTGGTGTACAGGGGGCGGAGACTCAGATGAGGCTTCGCTGGTCTAGGGTCTAGACGTAGAGACGCACGCTAGGGTTTGGAAATGGGAACTAAACTTCAATAAAGACTTTGTACAGTTCTGCTGGCTAGCGATGGTCTTCTGTGAGCTGGGACCTGGAGGCAGTCTCTGACAGTAAGCCTCGTCTCACAGTTTCATCGGTTTTCTTCGCCTCAAGCATCGCTACGGGAGCGAGGCAGGGAGGGCAGAAGACTGGTGCCTTGCGAGCTCACAAAAGTCAGGCGAGATGACTACAGAACAGAAAATAGCTTCCCTGGAAGAAGCGGTGACACAACTCAGCGCTGAAATAATCGCATCCAGGAAGAGAGAGGAAGAAGCAGCAGCTGCCTGCAGAGATCTTCAAGCCAGGTTGGAAGGGCTTGTGAAGCAGGGGCTACCGGGACCCAGATCCGAGGGGATTGGGAAGGGGAAGAGAGGAGGCAGCATTGTATCTCATTTTGATGGGAATTTGCAGCAGTACCCCAATTTCCGAGCAGACGTGCTGTTTGCGCTGCAGCTGCTGGAGAGAGACTTTAGAGATGAGCGGGAGAAAGTGGGGTTTATTTTGTCTCATCTGCATGGGGACGCGAAAGCATGGCTGCGCAATCTGTGGAGGGATAAGGATCCAGCGCTCCAAAGCGCAGATGCATTCATTAAGGCAATGGACTCCTGTTTCTTATCTACAATAGACATTGACATTGCCCGGAGAGACATATTTGGGCTAAGACAAGGGAAAGCCAGCGTAAGGCAGTATCATTCCCGGTTTTTTGCTTTGGTCAACGCGCTGAATTGGGATAAGGATTCTCCGCCAGTTAGAGACCTTTTTTTGGAGGGATTGAGCCCACAGATCAAGGATGAGATGGCACGGGGAGAGAGACCCACAACCACTCAGCAAGTGGTTGAAAGAGCGTTGTCGATTGGGGTGAGGCAGGAAGAACGCCCATGGAGCAAAGAAGAAGGGCGTTGGGGACGCACACCAGCGAGAGTGCCCCCCCTCTTGCCCAGAGAGGCAGCGCGTGCGCAGTCCACGCCTCCACAGGGAGGGGGCGAAGAGCAGATGGAGATTGGCGGTGCTAGGGCTCACTCAGCTACCAGAGCCTTAACACCGGGAGCAGTAAAATCGAAGCTGCCTAGAAGGAACAGGAAGTGCTATATATGTGAGAGTGGAGAGCACATGGCGAAAGAGTGTCCCCAGAGGATCCACAAGCACACTGCAGCTTCAGTGACAGTATTGGAAACAACTCAGCAGAGAGAACCACAGCAGGGAAACGACGAAGTCTGGCTGGAATAGGAGGCACTGGGGCCCAGCCAGACGAGTCAGTGAGGAAGTCCCCAGAGATTTTGCAGCCCACAGACCCCCTCCCGCCCAAACCAGTGGTGCAGCTCACCGCATCGCTCCAGCTGCCCAATGGACTCACCTTAGAAGTGCCTATTACGATTGACTCTGGCAGTAATACAGACTTTATAGGACTGGAGTTCATTCAACAACACAACGTAGCATTACTGCCAGCCACGCTGCCCCTGAAGGTTGTCACGGTGGATGGCAGGGAACTGCTAGGGGGGCAGGTGGTGCAGCAGACGCCGCCGATGGTGATGCAAATTGGGAATCACCGGGAGGTCATCAGCTTCAATGTCACCCAACTGTCGGACACGCCTGTAGTATTAGGCATGAGTTGGCTGCACAGGCACAGCCCAGCATTGGCTTGGTACCAGCGCCAACTGACTTTTGGATCCTCCTACTGTGCGGAACACTGCATTATACCCAGCCCAGAAGGGGAAGAGGAAGACCCGCAGTTACAGTTGGGCACGCTGCAAGCAGTACCCCACAAGTATGCGGAATTTTTGGAGGTATTCTGCAAGAAGGAGGCGGACAAGCTACCTCCTCACAGACCCTATGACTGCAAGATTGATCTCCTGCCGGGGGCGACGCTGCCAACTGGGAAACTGTACTCCATGTCTGCGGATGAACTGCAGGAACTCAGGGAGTTCATAGACCACAATTTGAAGCGTGGGTTCATCCGGGAGTCAAAAGCGGTGGGAGGCAGTCCAGTTTTCTTTGTGAAGAAGCGGGACACGCCCCAAAGGAGGCTGGTGGTGGACTTTCGAATTTTAAACTCGAAAACCAAGCCCTCAGCCTTCCCCATGCCCAAGATAGACGACCTGCTCGCGACGGTGCGGAAAGGACGCGTTTTCACCAAGTTGGATCTACGTGGGGCGTACAACCTGATTCGCATGCGCGACGGCGACGAGTGGAAGACGGCCATGTTCACGCCACTGGGCACCTACGAATACAGAGTTATGCCCTTCGGATTACAAAATGGCTCTCACACTTTCCAAGCCTTTATGCATCATGTGCTGGCGGGGCTCCTTTACAAGAAGTGCGTATGCTTCCTGGACGACATCCTGATTTTTTCAGAATCGCGAGAGGCGCACGAGAGGGATGTCAGGGAAGTTCTGCAGAGACTGAAGGAGCACAGGCTGTACGCCAAGCTGGAGAAGTGCCAGTTCGACATGACGGAGGTGGATTTCCTGGGCTACAAGTTGTCGGACAAGGGGCTCGCCATGGACAGCGCCAAGGTTCGCGCAGTTTTGGACTGGAAAAGCCCACGCAATCGGAAGGAGGTCCAGCGGTTTGTCGGCTTTGCAAACTTTTACCGCAAGTTCATCAAGGGATTTGCCATGCAGACAGCGGCCATCACCGACACGCTCAGCTCCAAGAAGAAGAAATTCATCTGGACGGAGCAAGCGGAGCAGTCCTTTCAGAAACTCAAGCGTCTCTTCGCGTCCGAAGAGCAGCTGCTGCATGTGAATCCCAGCAGACCCATGAGGGTGGAGACAGACGCCTCAGACAGAGCCGTGGGAGCTGTCCTGTTGCAACAAGACCAGCAGGGGGACTGGAGGCCGTGCGCCTTCTACTCGAGGAAGCTCAGCAAGTCGGAGCAGAATTACACGATCTGGGACAGGGAGTTGCTAGCCATACATGCAGCATTCAAGGCATGGAGGCACTTCCTCATCGGAGCCAGACATACAGTGCAGGTCCACACGGACCACAAGAATCTGGAGTACTGGCGCACGGCTAGGTTCCTCAACTAGAGACACATTAGATGGGCAGAGTTCTTCGCGGACTTCGACTTCAAGATAGAGTACATTCCAGGCGACAACAACGTGATGGCGGATGCATTGTCCAGAAAGCCGCAATACCTTGAGGAGGCGGCACCGGCGGCGGCCAAGCACATTTTCGCACCGGAAGCGTGGGCATGCGCGTCGGCAACCGTGGACCTGGACGCCGTACATCGCGCGCTGCGGGAAGACCCCTTCGCACAGGCCAAGATGGAGGAGGTGCACAGGGGCACAGCGAGGGCCGACGAGTTCCAGATACGCGATGGGTTGCTCCTCCACAAGGGAGCACTCTACGTGCCGGGAGACGACCTCCGCGCAAGGGTCCTGCAGCAGCTACACGACGCTCCCACCGCCGGGCACTTTGGCAAAGAAAAGACTGTCGAACTAGTAGCCAGAGACTTTTGGTGGCCCAAGATGCGGGGGGAAGTAGCGGATTACGTCTCGAGATGTGACACCTGCCAAAGGGCCAAGTCAGTTCACAAACCGCCGGCGGGACTGCTGGAACCGCTGCAGACACCGTCTGAACCGTGGGAGAGGGTGGCCCTGGACTTCGTCACGGATCTGCCCAGTTCGAGGGGAAAGACAGCAGTGCTAGTGGTGGTGGACATGTTTACTAAAATGGCACACTTCATTCCGTGTGCGAAGGTAGCCACGGCAGAGCAGACCGCCAAACTGTTCATAGACCACGTGTTCAAAGTCCACGGTCTGCCACGGTCTATTCTCTCCGACCGGGGGCGACAGTTCATCTCGAACTTCTGGCAGAAGCTGATGGGCATTCTGAACGTCAAAGTCAATTTGGCGTCGGCGAGACACCCACAGACCAACGGACAAGCGGAGAGGGTCAACGCCATCATGCAGCAGTACCTGAGATGCTACGCCAATCAGCAGCCCACGACATGGGTGGACTACCTGCCACTCGCCGAGTTCGCTTACAACAATACGAAGCACGTGTCGACGGGGGTGACACCGTTCTTCGCCAACAACGGGAGGCATCCCAGAACCTTCCCGGGTTTAGAGAGAGTGGGGGAGGGGGAGCCACAGGCAGCGGAAGCCTTAGCGTCGGAGTTGCAGGAAGTCCACGAACAGCTCAGGAGGCAGTTAGAACTAGCAAAGCACGCATACAAGGTGCAGGCCGACAGACACAGAAGAGTTGGCGAAGACATACAGGTGGGAGACTGGGTCTGGTTAGCAGCGCAAGCAGTGCCGACCAGATCGTTAGCGAAGAAGAAGCTAGGACATAAGCAGCTAGGACCTTACCAAGTCCAGGCACAGGTCAATCCAGTGGCCTTCCGGTTGGCTCTTCCGGAGGGTTCCAGAATGCATCCGGTGTTCCATAGATCGGTGCTCACGCCCTACAAAGCACCTCATAGATTTCAGGAGCCAGACACAGCACCAGACCAGCTCAGAGAAGGGCCCAGAAAGGGGGGGTCGCCTAGGAGGGGACACATCAACGAGGTCACAGAGATTTTGGACTCGAGATGGGGGGAAGAGGGAGTAGAATATCTCCTAGCCAGAGAGGGTACCCCGGCCAGTGCCAACAGCTGGGTACCGGACTATGCCTTGGAGGAGCCTCTGCTCAAAGAGGAGTTTCATGCCCTCTTCCTGCACAGGCCCATGCCAGCAGAGTATTTCGACGACTGGCTCTTCACACCCACTCTTTCAGCCAGCACATTCCAGGGGTTCGCCTCGGACGAGGAACAGGCACCAGTCCCGAGCTCCCAGGTGGGTTCGCCACCGGGGTCTGCCTCAGACCACTCGTATTGGTGGGACGATCAACCAGAGGAGCAGTGGCGCAGGAAGTGGCTGAGGGGTCCTTGGCTGGGACCACCCGAAGAGGGGGAGGGGGGCGAGAAGGACATGGACGTGTTGGGGGACAACGTGGGGTTCGAGCACGGAGACAGAGAGATGGAAGCAGAGGACAGCGACGTCGACGAGTACATGGGGGACGAACTGTATCCTGCACGCACCCCCGCTACGACGGAGCACCCAGTACCCACACCGGAAGGAGGGGAGGGGGGAAGGGGGGGCTTCGAGGGGGGATGGATGTCAGGGGTTCAGGAGCAGAGGGACAGGAAAGGGAGGAATTAGAGACCGAGGGAGAGGAATCCGAGGGAGAGGTCAGCGATGATAGCCATCCGAGGTCTCTAAGTCTCTCCAGCGAATCAGAGGATTCACAGAAAGGGGCTCCCGTGGTCAGAGCTAGGGGGTTGCCAGAGGGAACACCCCAGGAAGGAGGGGCCAGAGGGGACTCAGAGAGCAGCAGCTGGAAATCGGGACCAGCTTCCCCACCGGAGAGCAGTAAGGGGGAGGAGTCCCAAACATCGGCAGCAGGCAGCTTTCCGTCAGCGGAAGGACATGAGTCAGGGTTAGCCACGCCTGCATCAGAGAGCGAGGAAACGGTCAAAAGGAAGGTCAGGGGCAGCGCGCGCGCGCCAAGTTCAAATGTACAAGAGGGGGGCGCAATGAGCAGCCCGGAGAGGGAGCCGGGTCCCAAAGCCCGCCGAAGAGAGGGGGAGGAGTCCGAAGGGTCCGCTTCCGAGGCGTCCAGGAAGGAAGGCACCCAGGGGGGTAGTAGGACCCAGAGGCGGAAGGAGAAACGTAGAAGGTGGAGTAAGGCTAGAGTCTTAAACTGGTGTACAGGGGGCGGAGACTCAGACGAGGCTTCGCTGATCTAGGGTCTAGACGTAGAGACGCACGCTAGGGTTTGGAAATGGGAACTAAACTTCAATAAAGACTTTGTACAGTTCTGCTGGCTAGCGTTGGTCTTCTGTGAGCTGGGACCTGGAGGCAGTCTCTGACAGCGCGCCAAGTTCAAATGTGGAGGCGCGCGGAAGGACAGGGAGCCCGGAGGAGGAGCCAGGTCCCAAAGCACGCAGGAGGGGGGAAGAGCTGTCTGGGGATTCAGCGTCAGGGGAATCCAGGAGGGGCGAAACCCCAGGGGGCAGGAAGACCCTGCGGAAAAGGAAAGAAAGGAAGAGGTGGAGCAGCACAGCCCTCTTAAACTGGTGCAGAGGAGGGACTGACTCAGAGGGGACTTCAGCGGTCTAAGCGTAAGAGACGTGGGGCTGCGCGCCTCGGCTGTGGAGCGTACAATGAACTGCAATAAACATCTTTGTATATAAACTGGACTTGGCGTTGGTCTCTTGTGAGCTGGGACCTGAGGCAACCCTGACAGTAAGTCCCCTCTCAAAAAGAACGCAATTTTTTTTTTTGCAAAGCTCACGAAGTTTGGCAGCCATGAATGCGGAGGAACAGTTAGCAGCCCTCCGAAACGCAGTCGCCGAGCTTTCCACTGCGGTAGTGGTCTCCCAGAAGAAGAGTGACGAAGCGGAGGCGCGATGCCACGATCTGCAAGTCAGGTGGGAACGTGCGTGCAAAGAGGGGTTCCCGGGGTCCAGATCAGAGGGAATCGGACTCGGCATGCGGGGGGGCAGTTTAGTAGCCCACTTCGATGGGAACCTGAAGCACTACCCCAGTTTCAGAGCAGACGTCGTATATGCGCTGCATTTGCTTCGGAAAGACTTTAAAGATGAGGAGGAGAAAGTGGGTTTTACCTGCTAGCGACAGTGAGGAAGGGGAAGATCTTCACCAAGTTGGATCTACGCGGAGCATACAATCTCATACGCATGCGTGAGGGCGATGAGTGGAAGACGGCCATGTTCACGCCGTTGGGCACCTATGAATACAGAGTTATGCCTTTTGGTCTCCAAAATGGCTCCCACTGTTTCCAAGCATTTATGCACCACGTGCTAGCGGGACTCCTCTACAAGAAGTGCGTATGCTTCCTCGACGACATCCTGATCTTTTCGGAATCGCAGGAAGCTCACGAGAGGGACGTAAAGGAGGTCCTGCAGAGACTACGGGAACACAGGCTCTACGCCAAGTTGGAGAAGTGCCAGTTCGATGTGACGGAGGTGGATTTCCTGGGCTACAGGCTATCCGACAAGGGACTAGCCATGGACAGCGTCAAGGTCCGCGCGGTGTTGGACTGGAAGAGCCCGCGCAATCGGAAGGAGGTCCAGAGGTTCGTCGGTTTCGCCAACTTTTACCGCAAATTCATCAGGGGTTTCGCGAAAGAGACGGCAGCAATCACGGACACTCTCAGTTCCAAAAGGAAGAAGTTCACCTGGACGGACCAGGCAGAGCAGTCCTTTCGGAAACTTAAGAGCCTCTTCGCATCCGAGGAACAGCTGCCGTGAATCCCGGCAGGCCCATGCGGGTCGAGACTGACGCATCCGACAGAGCGGTTGGGGCCGTCCTTTTGCAGGAAGATCCGCAAGGGAACTGGAGGCCCTGTGCTTTCTATTCCCGGAAGCTCAGCAAGTCGGAACAGAACTACACCATCTGGGACAGGGAGTTGTTGGCCATTCACGCGGCTTTCAAAGCGTGGCGGCACTTCCTCATAGGAGCCAAGCACACCGTGCAGGTCCGCACGGACCACAAGAACCTAGAGTATTGGCGCACGGCGAAGCTCCAGAGCCAGAGGCACATACGCTGGGCGGAATTCTTCGCGGATTTTGACTTCCGAATAGAGTACATCCCGGGAGACTCCAATGTCATAGCAGATGCGCTCTCCAGGAAACCGCAATATCTCGAGGAAGCAGCAACAGTGGCAGCCAAGCACATTTCCGCACCGCAGGCGTGGGCGTGCGCTTCAGCCGTCGTGGACCTGGACGCGGTGCGTCGCGCGCTGCAAACTGATCAGTTTGCACAATCCAAGATGGAAGAGCTGCGCAGAGGTACAGCGAGGAACGACGAGTTCCAGATACGCGGCGGTCTGCTAACTCGCAAAGGTGCCCTCTACGTGCCGGGGGACGATCTCCGCGCGAAGGTTCTGCAACAGTTGCACGACGCACCCAGCGCGGGTCATTTCGGCAAGGAGAAGACAGCGGACTTGGTAGCCAGGGACTTTTGGTGGCCCCAAATGCGAGGAGAGGTCGCGGATTACGTTGCCAGGTGTGACACCTGTCAGAGGTCCAAGCCAGTGCACAAGAAGCCAGCGGGACTACTGGAACCGCTGGAGACGCCACTACAGCCGTGGGAGCGGGTGGCGCTGGACTTTGTTACTGATCTGCCCAGCTCCCGAGGCAAGACGGCAGTACTGGTGGTTGTAGACCTGTTCACCAAGATGGCGCACTTCATTCCTTGCGCGAAGGTGGCGACAGCGGAACAGACCGCCAAACTGTTCATAGACCACGTGTTCAGGGTTGTCAGGGGTTCGGGAGCAGAGGGACAGGATAGGGAGGAATTAGAGACCGAGGGAGAGGAATCCGAGGGAGAGGTCAGCGATGATAGCCATCCGAGGTCTCTAAGTCTCTCCAGCGAATCAGAGGATTCACAGAAAGGGGCTCCCGTGGTCAGAGCTAGGGGGTTGCCAGAGGGAACACCCCAGGAAGGAGGGGCCAGAGGGGACTCAGAGAGCAGCAGCTGGAAATCGGGACCAGCTTCCCCACCGGAGAGCAGTAAAGGGGAGGAGTCCCAAACATCGGCAGCAGGCAGCTTTCCGTCAGCGGAAGGACATGAGTCAGGGTTAGCCACGCCTGCATCAGAGAGCGAGGAAACGGTCAAAAGGAAGGTCGGGGGCAGCGCGCGCGCGCCAAGTTCAAATGTACAAGAGGGAGGCGCAATGAGCAGCCCGGAGAGGGAGCCGGGTCCCAAAGCACGCCGAAGAGAGGGGGAGGAGTCCGAAGGGTCCGCTTCCGAGGCGTCCAGGAAGGAAGGCACCCAGGGGGGTAGTAGGACCCAGAGGAGGAAGGAGAAACGTAGGAGGTGGAGTAAGGCTAGAGTCTTAAACTGGTGTACAGGAGGCGGAGACTCAGACGAGGCTTCGCTGGTCTAGGGTCTAGACGTAGAGACGCACGCTAGGGTTTGAAAATGGGAACTAAACTTCAATAAAGACTTTGTACAGTTCTGCTGGCTAGCGTTGGTCTTCTGTGAGCTGGGACCTGGGGGCCGTCTCTGACAGTAAGCCTCGTCCCTTAGTTTCATCGGTTTTCTTCGCCTCAAGCATCGCTGCGGGAGCGAGGCAGGGAGGGCAGAAGACTGGTGCCTTGCGAGCTCACAAGAGTCAGGCGAGATGACTACAGAACAGAAAATAGCTTCCCTGGAAGAAGCGGTGACACAACTCAGCGCTGAAATAATCGCATCCAGGAAGAGAGAGGAAGAAGCGGCAGCTGCCTGCAGAGATCTTCAAGCCAGGTTGGAAGGGCTTGTGAAGCAGGGGCTACCGGGACCCAGATCCGAGGGAATTGGGAAGGGGAAGAGGAGGACCCGCAGTTACAGTTGGGCACGCTGCAAGCAGTACCCCTCAAGTATGTGGAGTTTTTGGAGGTATTCTGCGAGAAGGAGGCGGACAAGCTACCCCCTCACAGACCCTATGATTGCAAGATTGACCTCCTGCCGGGGGCGACGCTGCCAACTGGGAAACTGTACTCCATGTCGGAGGATGAACTGCAGGAACTCAGGGAGTTCATAGATCACAATTTGAAGCGTGGGTTCATCCGGGAGTCAAAAGCGGTGGGAGGCAGCCCAGTATTCTTTGTGAAGAAGCGGGACACGCCCCAACGGAGGCTGGTGGTGGACTTTAGAATTTTAAACTCGAAAACCAAGCCCTCAGCTTTCCCCATGCCCAAGATAGACGACCTGCTCGCGACGGTGCGGAAAGGACGCGTTTTCACCAAGTTGGATCTACGTGGGGCGTACAACCTGATTCGCATGCGCGACGGCGACGAGTGGAAGACGGCCATGTTCACGCCACTGGGCACCTACGAATACAGAGTTATGCCCTTCGGATTACAAAATGGCTCTCACACTTTCCAAGCCTTTATGCATCACGTGCTGGCGGGGCTCCTTTACAAGAAGTGCGTATGCTTCCTGGACGACATCCTGATTTTTTCAGAATCGCGAGAGGCGCACGAGAGGGATGTCAGGGAAGTTCTGCAGAGACTGAAGGAGCACAGGCTGTACGCCAAGCTGGAGAAGTGCCAGTTCGACGTGACGGAGGTGGATTTCCTGGGCTACAAGTTGTCGGACAAGGGGCTCGCCATGGACAGCGCCAAGGTTCGCGCAGTTTTGGACTGGAAAAGCCCACGCAATCGGAAGGAAGTCCAGCGGTTTGTCGGCTTTGCCAACTTTTACCGCAAGTTCATCAAGGGATTTGCCATGCAGACAGCGGCCATCACCGACACGCTCAGCTCCAAGAAGAAGAAATTCATCTGGACGGAGCAAGCGGAGCAGTCCTTTCAGAAACTCAAGCGTCTCTTCGCGTCCGAAGAGCAGCTGCTGCATGTGAATCCCAGCAGACCCATGAGGGTGGAGACAGACGCCTCAGACAGAGCCGTGGGAGCTGTCCTGTTGCAACAAGACCAGCAGGGGGACTGGAGGCCGTGCGCCTTCTACTCGAGGAAGCTCAGCAAGTCGGAGCAGAATTACACGATCTGGGACAGGGAGTTGCTAGCCATACATGCAGCATTCAAGGCATGGAGGCACTTCCTCATCGGAGCCAGACATACAGTGCAGGTCCACACGGACCACAAGAATCTGGAGTACTGGCGCACGGCTAGGTTCCTCAACCAGAGACACATTAGATGGGCAGAGTTCTTCGCGGACTTCGACTTCAAGATAGAGTACATCCCAGGCGACAACAACGTGATGGCGGATGCATTGTCCAGAAAGCCGCAATACCTTGAGGAGGCGGCACCGTCGGCGGCCAAGCACATTTTCGCGCCGGAAGCGTGGGCATGCGCGTCGGCAACCGTGGACCTGGACGCCGTACGTCGCGCGCTGCGGGAAGACCCCTTCGCACAGGCCAAGATGGAGGAGGTGCACAGGGGCACAGCGAGGGCCGACGAGTTCCAGATACGCGATGGGTTGCTCCTCCACAAGGGAGCACTCTACGTGCCGGGAGACGACCTCCGCGCAAGGGTCCTGCAGCAGCTACACGACGCTCCCACCGCCGGGCACTTTGGCAAAGAAAAGACTGTCGAACTCGTAGCCAGAGACTTTTGGTGGCCCAAGATGCGGGGGGAAGTAGCGGATTACGTCTCGAGATGTGACACCTGCCAAAGGGCCAAGTCAGTTCACAAACCGCCGGCGGGACTGCTGGAACCGCTGCAGACACCGTCTGAACCGTGGGAGAGGGTGGCCCTGGACTTCGTCACGGATCTGCCCAGCTCGAGGGGAAAGACAGCAGTGCTAGTGGTGGTGGACATGTTTACTAAAATGGCACACTTCATTCCGTGTGCGAAGGTAGCCACGGCAGAGCAGACCGCCAAACTGTTCATAGACCACGTGTTCAAAGTCCACGGTCTGCCACGGTCTATTCTCTCCGACCGGGGGCGACAGTTCATCTCGAACTTCTGGCAGAAGCTGATGGGCATTCTGAACGTCAAAGTCAATTTGGCGTCGGCGAGACACCCACAGACCAACGGGCAAGCGGAGAGGGTCAACGCCATCATGCAGCAGTACCTGAGATGCTACGCCAATCAGCAGCCCGCGACATGGGTGGACTACCTGCCACTCGCCGAGTTCGCTTACAACAATACGAAGCACGTGTCGACGGGGGTGACGCCGTTCTTCGCCAACAACGGGAGGCATCCCAGAACCTTCCCAGGTTTAGAGAGAGTGGGGGAGGGGGAGCCACAGGCAGCGGAAGCCTTAGCGTCGGAGTTGCAGGAAGTCCACGAACAACTCAGGAGGCAGTTAGAACTAGCAAAGCACGCATACAAGGTGCAGGCTGACAGACACAGAAGAGTTGGGGAAGACATACAGGTGGGAGACTGGGTCTGGTTAGCAGCGCAAGCAGTGCCGACCAGATCGTTAGCGAAGAAGAAGCTAGGGCATAAGCAGCTAGGACCTTACCAAGTCCAGGCACAGGTCAATCCAGTGGCCTTCCGGTTGGCTCTTCCGGAAGGTTCCAGAATGCATCCGGTGTTCCATAGATCGGTGCTCACGCCCTACAAAGCACCTCATAGATTTCAGGAGCCAGACACAGCACCAGACCCGCTCAGAGAAGGGCCCAGAAAGGGGGGGTCGCCTAGGAGGGGGCACATCAACGAGGTCACAGAGATTTTAGACTCGAGATGGGGGGAAGAGGGAGTAGAATATCTCCTAGCCAGAGAGGGTACCCCGGCCAGTGCCAACAGCTGGGTACCGGACTATGCCTTGGAGGAGCCTCTGCTCAAAGAGGAGTTTCATGCCATCTTCCCGCACAGGCCCATGCCAGCAGAGTATTTCGACGACTGGCTCTTCACACCCACTCTTTCAGCCAGCACATTCCAGGGGTTCGCCTCGGACGAGGAACAGGCACCAGTCCCGAGCTCCCAGGTGGGTTCGCCACCGGGGTCTGCCTCAGACCACTCGTATTGGTGGGACGATCAACCAGAGGAGCAGTGGCGCAGGAAGTGGCTGAGGGGTCCTTGGCTGGGACCACCCGAAGAGGGGGAGGGGGCGAGACGGACATGGACGTGTTGGGGGAAAACGTGGGGTTCGAGCACGGAGACAGAGAGATGGAGGCAGAGGAGAGCGAGGTCGACGAGTACATGGGGGACGAACTGTATCCTGCACGCACCCCCGCTTCGACGGAGCACCCAGTACCCACACCGGAAGGAGGGGAGGGGGGAAGGGGGGGCTTCGAGGGGGGGATGGATGTCAGGGGTTCGGGAGCAGAGGGACAGGATAGGGAGGAATTAGAGACCGAGGGAGAGGAATCCGAGGGAGAGGTCAGCGATGATAGCCATCCGAGGTCTCTAAGTCTCTCCAGCGAATCAGAGGATTCACAGAAAGGGGCTCCCGTGGTCAGAGCTAGGGGGTTGCCAGAGGGAACACCCCAGGAAGGAGGGGCCAGAGGGGACTCAGAGAGCAGCAGCTGGAAATCGGGACCAGCTTCCCCACCGGAGAGCAGTAAGGGGGAGGAGTCCCAAACATTGGCAGCAGGCAGCTTTCCGTCAGCGGAAGGACATGAGTCAGGGTTAGCCACGCCTGCATCAGAGAGCGAGGAAACGGTCAAAAGGAAGGTCGGGGGCAGCGCGCGCGCGCCAAGTTCAAATGTACAAGAGGGAGGCGCAATGAGCAGCCCGGAGAGGGAGCCGGGTCCCAAAGCACGCCGAAGAGAGGGGGAGGAGTCCGAAGGGTCCGCTTCCGAGGCGTCCAGGAAGGAAGGCACCCAGGGGGGTAGTAGGACCCAGAGGAGGAAGGAGAAACGTAGGAGGTGGAGTAAGGCTAGAGTCTTAAACTGGTGTACAGGAGGCGGAGACTCAGACGAGGCTTCGCTGGTCTAGGGTCTAGACGTAGAGACGCACGCTAGGGTTTGAAAATGGGAACTAAACTTCAATAAAGACTTTGTACAGTTCTGCTGGCTAGCGTTGGTCTTCTGTGAGCTGGGACCTGGGGGCCGTCTCTGACAAGGGTGCACGGCTTACCGCGGTCCATCCTGTCCGACCGGGGTCGCCAATTCATTTTCAGTTTCTGGCAGAAGCTCCTAGGTATCCTGAACGTCAAGATCAACTTAGCGTTGGCAAGACATCCACAGACCAACGGCCAAGCGGAAAGGGTCAACGCCATCATGCAGCAGTACCTGCGATGTTACGCCAATCAACGACCTGCAGCTTGGGTGGACTACTTGCCGATGGCCGAGTTTGCCTACAACAACACGAAGCACGCGTCAACGGGGGTGACACCGTTCTTCGCCAACAATGGGCGACATCCCAGAACCTTCCCGGGGTTGGTGACGACGGGGGAGGGGGAGCTGCAGGGAACTGACCATTTAGCAGCAGAACTGCAGGAGGTCCACGAGGAGCTTCGAAGGCACTTGGAGCTAGCTAAACAAGATCAGGGCCAGCTTCCCTGCCAGAGCGTAGCGGGGGGGAAGAAGCCCACAGGGTCAGCAGAAAATCCGGATTGGGAGCCAGGTCCCAAAGCCCGCCGGAGAAAGGGGGAGGAGTCAGAGGAATCCGCCTCCGAAGAGTCCAGGAGGGGTGGAACCCCAGGGGGCAGGAGGACCCAGAGGAGAAAAGAGCAGAGGAAGAGGTGGAGCAAAGCTCGGGTGTTAAACTAGTGTAGGGGAGGGGAAGAGTCAGATGGAGCTTCAACGGTCTAAGGTTACAGACGTAGGGATGCGCGCCACGGATGTAAAACCAACAATGAACTTCAATAAAGACCTTTGTATATAGAGAGACACTGGCGTTGGTCCTTTGTGAGCTGGGACCTGAGGCACCCTTGGCAGCTTTGTTTAGGCTTATTACGCTTCACTTTTCTAGGGTTAGGGTTCTGGTTAGGGATAGGGATAGGGATAGGGATAGGGTTAGGGTTAGGGTTAGGGTTAGGGTTAGGGTTAGGGTTAGGGTTAGGGTTAGGGTTAGGGTTAGGGTTAGGGTTAGGGTTAGGGTTACTTTGCGATTTCTGGGTCACTGTGCATTAACACCCAAGAACACGACATGAAAATTGCGAAATCCAAGATTCTTCTTTCTATGTTGCTGGAACCCAAAACAACCTGTTTGTCTTTGTTTAGGCTTATTATACTTCGCTTTGCTAGGGTTAGGGTTAGGGTTAGGGTTAGGATGAATGAACACCGAAAAAACAATCCAAGCTTATTCGTCCTCTTTCTATTAAGATGGCACCAAAACACCTATGCTTAATTTCGGCTGATAACAAACATGTCTGCGATTTTTGGGTGAATGTGCATTCTAACCCAAAAAACACCAATTTGAAATAAGCCCAATCAGAGCTTGATCATCTTCTTCTTATGTAGATGCAAAATAAAACACCTTTCTGCTTTGGTTGGGGGTGATTCTGGTGCACACCCAAAAAACACCATGCAAATTGAAAGAAGCCCAATCAAAGTTTATTCATCATCTTTCTACGCATATGGAAGCGAAAAGACGGTGTTGTGCTATTTTGGTCTCATTACACACACTTTGCGATTTCTGGGTTAATGTCCATTAACTCCAAAGAACAAGACTTCAAATAAGCGAAATCCAAGATTCTTTTTTCTATGTAGCTGGAACCCAAAACAACCTGTTTGGCTCTGTTTAGGCTTATTACACTTCGCTTTGCTATTTGTGGGTGAATGAACACCGAAAGAACAATCCAAGCTTATTCGTCCTCTTTCTATTGAGATGGAACCAAAACACCTATGTAATGGGAATTGGGGTTGCTTGTGTGTAAACCTCCAAACTGCTCCAAACTGCTTGGGGTGGTTGCGCCTTTCCCAGGCTGAGCAGCCCTTTGGCACGGCTGCTTCAGTCGCTGGCAGAATCCGTCAGTGGGCGTTTCCTAAACTTCTTACAACATAAGAATTCCTTAACGGACAACCTCCTCCGCGCCTCTCTGCGCGGAAGCCTTCTGCGCAGAGTGGGCGTGCCAAGCGGTGGTCCTCCACTCTCCTCACTGACCTCACTGGAAGAGTTTCGGAGCCTCCCCTCCGAAGTGCTCTCTGCCTCTCCTTTCTTCCTGGTGTCACCTTGACTTCCTCCCCCAGCGGAAGCTCTCTCTCTTCCTTTACTGGTTCCCTCTCCGGCATCATTGGGGAGCCTAACCTCTCCACTCAGCTCCGATGTCAGTTCCCTGACATCCACCTCCCTCCCAGGGCCCTCCCCCTCCCCCGTCCGTTCCTTGGACGGTGACGCAGGGAACCCTCGGAAAGAGCTATCCCCTCCATCTGATGATTCAAACACCGCTCTCCACCTGCTGCTGTCTCTACCCGCTCCCCAATCTTCCCAGTCGGATTCTTCTTCTTCGGATCATTCCCCTTCCTCCTCTTCGGAAGCGGGAAATCCCACAAACTCTTCTTCATCATCTGTGGTCCCAAATTGCTCCCCCCAGACTCTCTCTAGTGGTTTGGGCTTCCTAGGGTACCTGCGATGAAACTCCTCCTGTAGATACTCATCCCTAATCTCTTCTGCTGGAACCCATGTGTTTTCCGATTCTGACTCCCCCTCCCAAGCCACCAAATATTCCACTCACCCCCCTCTCCACCTAGAATCGAGAATTTCAGCTGCATGTCCACTGAGTTCCCTTTCCTCCATCTGTGGATGCAGGGGTGTTTCTCTTTGTTGGCCCAGAAATTCTCTCCCCTCCCTGAACGGTGAGAGTAAGGACCTGTGGAACACCGGGTGCAGTTTCATGTTAGAGGGCAATTTGAGCCTAAAGGTCACAGGATTCACCTGTTGGGCTACTTCGAACGGCCCCAACCGCTTTGGCCGTAATTTCTTACACCCTCCTTTGAAAGGTAACCCTTGAGTAGACAACCACACCTGGTCCCCCACTCTTATAGTTTCCCCTTCTCTGCGGTGCTTGTCCGCCTGTCTTTTGTACTCTTCCTTTGCCCTTTCTAGGTTAATCTTAAGCTGTTGGTGTAAAGCCTCCATTTCTTCCACAAATTGTTCGGCCGCTGGCACACTCCACCTCCCCTCCCCCGCCCCGGGGAAAGCCCTGGGGTGACACCCGTAATTCGCCATAAATGGAGTCATCCCCGTGGACACATGTTCCGCGTTATTGTATGCAAACTCAGCCAGCGCTAATTTGTCCACCCAATCGTTCCCCCTGTCGTTGACGTAGCAGCGTAGGTATTGTTGAAGTATGCTATTAGCTCTTTCTGCTTGTCCGTTGGTCTCTGGGTGTCTGGCCGTTGAGAAGCTCACCTCGACGTCCAGCAGGCTCATCAGCTTCCTCCAGAATCTGGAAGTAAATTGCCGGCCTCTGTCGGATAAAATCCTCAAGGGGGAGCCATGCAACCTGAAAACATGCTCTACAAACAGCTTAGCAGTTTCTTCTGCAGACACTGCATGCGAACAAGCAATAAAGTGGCACATTTTGGTCATCAAGTCAGCTACCACCATTACTGCCGTTTTTCCCCTGGCCTTGGGTAAATCAGTCATAAAATCAATTGATACCACCTCCCATGGTTTCTCTGGTGTGGGTAAAGGCTCCAGTAACCCCGCGGGTGCTGCCCTCTCCCCTTTAGCTCGCTGGCAACGCTGGCACCCGCGTACGTATTCCTTCACATCATCCCTCACCCTTGGCCACCAGAACTGCCTGGTGACCAGTAGCATTGTTTTGTGTTGGCCAAAATGTCCCGCTGTGGGGTTGTCATGAAGTTGTTTCAGTATTTGTCAGAGACTGCCTCCAGGTCCCAGCTCACAGAGGATCCACGCTAGCCAGCGGTAATATACAAAAGTCTTTATTGAAGTACATTATCCATTTTCAAACCCTAGCGTGCGTCTCTACGTCTAGACACTAGACCGGCGAAGCTCCGTCTGAGTCTCCGCCCCCTGTACACCAGCTTAAGAGTCTAGCCTTACTCCACCTTTTCCGTCTCTCCTTCCGCCTCTGGGTCCTACCACCCCCCGGGGTCCCTTCCTTCCTGGACGCTTCGGAGGTGGACCCCTCGGATTCTTCCCCCTCCCTTCGGCGGGCTTTAGGACCTGGCTCCCTATCCGGGCTGCTCATTGCACCACCCTCTTGTACATTTGAACTTGGCGCGCGCGCGCTGCCTCCGACCTTCCTTTTGACCGTTTCCTCGCTCTCTGATGCAGGCGTGGCTAACCCTGACTCATGTCCTTCCGCTGACGGAAAGCTGCCTGCTGCCGATGCCTGGGACTCCTCCCCCCTACTGCTCTCCGGTGGGGAAGCTGGTCCCGATTTCCAGCTGCTGCTCTCTGAGTCCCCTCTGTCACCTCCTTCCTGAGGTGTTCCCTCTGGCAACCCCCTAGCTCTGACCACGGGAACCCCTTTCTGTGAATCCTCCGATTCGCTGGAGAGACTTAGAGACCTCGGGCGGCTCTCATCGCTCACTTCTCCCTCGGATTCCTCCCCCTCGGTCTCTAATTCCTCCCTTTCCTGTCCCTCTGCTCCTGAGCCCCTGACAGTATTCTTCTCCTCAAATCCCCTTCCGGTATGTACAACGCACCCTTATAGTACAAAGCCCCGTCCTTTACCTCAAATCCCCCCTGATTTCCTTCGGCATTACCGATCTCCCTGATCTTGGTTTGGGCGTACTGGTCCTCCCTTGTCAAACCTGCTAGCTCTTGTCTCCCTACCAACACTCCCCCACACACCCATCGGTCCTCGGGTATGACATGACGTACTTCCGGCACTCCCTCCCCTTCCGAGTACTCGGGCTTGCGGGAAAGAGCGTCTGCTCTGACGTTTTCCTTCCCAGGCACATACCTAATCTCAAAATTAAACTTGGAAAACTCCTGTGCCCACCGCACCTGTCTTTGGTTCAGTACTCGCGCAGTTCTCCAATATTCCAGGTTCTTGTGGTCAGTACACACCTGGATCTTGTGCTGAGCACCTATTAAAAAATGTCTCCAACGTCGAAAGGCCTCGTGAATTGCCAGCAGCTCCCGATCATACACCGTGTAGTTTTGTTCTGACTTGTTCAGCTTCCTTGAGAAAAAGGCGCACGGCTTCCACACTCCCCGATCTCCCGGCTGGAGCAATATGCTCCCCACAGCTCTGTCTGACGCGTCAGTCTCCAGCCTCATCGGCTTCTGCAGATCCACATGCAGGAGTTGCTCTTCCGATGCGAACGCCCTCTTAAGCTTTTCAAAGGACCGCTGTGCCTCTTCCGTCCACTCAAACTTCTTCTTACTGCTGAGACAATCCGTTATGGGTGCCGTTAAATGGGCGAAGTTCTTGATGAACTTCCTATACAAGTTTCCAAACCCCAAGAACCTCTGTACGTCCTTCCGGCTCTTGGGAGGCTTCCATTCTAGCACTGCCTGCACCTTGCCTGGGTCCATGGCTAAGCCTTTGTCCGACAACCTGTAACCCAGGAACTCCACCTCTTGGGCGTGGAATTGGCATTTCTCCAACTTGACCCACAGCTGGTGCTCCTGCAGTCTCTTCAGCACTTCTCTGACGTCCTTTACATGCTGCTCCTCGTTCTCTGAGTAGATTAGCACATCGTCCAGGAAGGCTACGCAATTCTTGTAGAGCAGGGACCCCAGCACATGGTGCATAAAACTTTGAAATGTGCTGGAACCTGATTGGAGTCCGAAGGGCATAACTAGGTACTCAAAGGCCCCCAGAGGGGTGAACATGGTGGTTTTCCATTCATCCCCCTCCCTCATCCTTATCAAATTGTACGCCCCCCGAAGGTCCAGTTTGGTAAAAATCTTCCCCTTCCTTACCCTGGTTAAGATGTCATCAATTCTGGGCATTGGGAAGGTCACTGGTTCCGACACCCTGTTTAACCCCCGGTAATCCACTACGAGCCTGGGCTCCTTGGAGTCCCTCTTGTCCACAAAGAACACTGGACTACCCCCTACCGCCCTAGATTCCCTTATGAATCCTCTTTTCAGGTTCTTGTCAATAAACTTCCTCAATTCCTGCATCTCCCTAGCTGACATGGCGTACAGCTTACCCACTGGCAGCTGAGCCTCTGGGAGTAGGTTGATCTGACAGTCAAAGGGCCTGTGAGGGGGTAGTCTATCTGCCTCCTTCTCGCTGAAGACTTCTTCCAAGTCAGCATACTGAGGTGGTACCTTCCCCTTTTCCCCTACTGCCATCCCTGCCACCCTGGCTACTGCCATCCTCAGGTTTTCTCCCCCGTGGCAGTGCTCTACGCAGTGGGCCGACCCAAAGGTGACTGTCCTCTGGTGCCACCCTACTACTGGGTCGTGCAGTGCTAGCGAACTCATTCCCAGTATGACAGGTGGTCCCGCTAAGGTGGCTACGTGAAAAGCAATTGTCTCTGTGTGTCTGGAGACCGTCATTTTCATGGGCGGGGTCTGGTGGGTCACTTCCCGCCCCAAAGAGTTCTCTCCCATCAATAGTTGTTACTTGCAAGGGATGTCGTAGAGGCACCACTTGGAGCTGGTGTTCTAGCGCAAAATCCTTGCTAAAGAAGTTGCAAGAGCTGCCTGAATCCAGCAGCGCCTTCACCTTGATTGGGTGTCCGTTTGGGAGTTCTAGCACCACCTCTATGGCTATGGCTGCTCGGGGAGGGTCTGGTTTGGGCACTTCTACTGGTTGCTCGCCTGGCTGCTGTGCCCGTCTTCCTGCAGCCAAGCACTGTCGTTCCCCTGCACCTTATCCCTTTCCTCTTCACTCCCCACTGCCCCCACCATTCCTTGCCATGCCTTTTTCTGAGGGCATACTCTGGCAAAATGTCCCGGCTGCTGGCAGAGGAAACACTTCTTATTTGCCTTCCCCTCTTTCTTACGAACCTCGCCGGAGTTTGAAACCCCGCGCGTGCTCGCTCCTCCAATCTCCATTGGCTCCTCGGGCGGCACAGTTGACGCCGGCATGTCTGGAATGCGGTTGTCATGCCAACGCTCTGCTCTCCCTTCCCGCCTTTCCAGAGCGCGCGTCTCCTGCCTGACTCCCACAGCGAGCGCCAACTTGGTCAGCTGGTCCATCGACTCCGGGCGGGGTGAGCGGGAAAGTTCATCTCTCACCCAAGAGGATAAGCCTTCTTCAAATAACATTTGCACTGGTTCGGAACTCGGATCCCACCCAAGTTTATGGATCAACATCGCAAATCGCGACCAGTACTCTCTCACTGATTGGTTCCCTTGTTTGCACCCCATCAGTTCTTTGTGAGTTACGCTTTGTTCAACATCACTCGAGAACATGTGGTCCATGGCGCTAAAAAACTTTCTCAAATCCTTCAAAGCTGCGTTCTCCGCCGCCATTAAGGGCCTGACCCAATCTCTGGCCCTCCCTTCCAGGTGCCCCACCACAAAAGCGACTCTTCCCCCCTCGTCTGCAAAGTCATCATACTGCAGGTCCAGCGCATACTGCACTTCTGTCTTAAATGCATTATAATCTCTGGGGTTGCCCCCAAACTTCTGCACTAGTCCTGGTACCTTCCTTGAGATGGAGGGAAATCTTCCCCTGGGCATCCTGAGTCCTCCTTTCATCCAGCCGCGCCGCTAGTAGAGCCAGTTGCTGTTCCAAATCTCTGTTTCTCTCCTCCAGACTTGGTCCTCCTTTGGCCCCCTCTCCTGCGCCAGCTCCTCCGGTTTGACTCATGACTGTGCCCCTCTCCTCTTGCACACAAGCAATGTAAGGGACTGACGGATTGCTGTAATGGGAATTGGGGTTGCTTGTGTGTAAACCTCCAAACTGCTCCAAACTGCTTGGGGTGGTTGCGCCTTTCCCAGGCTGAGCAGCCCCTTGGCACGGATGCTTCAGTCGCTGGCAGAATCCGTCAGTGGGCATTTCCTAAACTTTTTCCAACATAAGAATTCCTTAACGGACAACCTCCTCCGCGCCTCTCTGCGCGGAAGCCTTCTGCGCAGAGTGGGCGTGCCAAGCGGTGGTCCTCCACTCTCCTCACTGACCTCACTGGAAGAGTCTCGGAGCCTCCCCTCCGAAGTGCTCTCAGCCTCTCCTTTCTTCCTGGTGTCACCTGGACTTCCTTCCCCAGCGGAAGCTCTCTCTCTTCCTTTACTGGTTCCCTCTCCGGCATCATTGGGGAGCCTAACCTCTCCACTCGGCTCCGATGTCAGTTCCCTGACAACCTATGTTTGATTTGGGCTGATAACAAACATGTCTGCGATTTTTGGGTGAATGTGCATTCTAACCCCAAAAACACCAATTTGAAGTAAGCCCAATCAGAGCTTTATCATCTTCTTCTTATGTAGATGCAACCGAAAACACCTTTTTGCTTTGGTTGGGGGTGATTCTGGTGCACACCCAAAAAACACCATGCAAATTGAAATAAGCCCAATCAAACCTTATTCGTCGTCTTTCTACGCATATGTAAGCGAAAAGACGGTGTTGTGTTATTTTGGTGTTATTACACACACTTTGCGATTTCTGGGTCAATGTGCATTAACACCAAAGAACACGAATTGAAATAAGTGAAATCCAAGATTCTTCTTTCTATGTAGCTGAAACCCAAAACAACCTGTTTGGCTTTGTTTAGGCTTATTACACTTCGCTTTGCTATTTGTGGGTGAATGAACACCGAAAGAAAAATCCAAGCTTATTCGTCCTCTTTCTATTGAGATGGAATCAAAACACCTATGCTTGATTTGGGCTGATAACAAACATGTCACTCTGTGATTTTAGGGTGAATGTGCATTTTAACCCCCAAAACACCAATTTGAAATAAGCCCAATCAGAGCTTTATCAACTTCTTTTTATGTAGATGGAACCTGTCAGGGAACTGTCATCGGAGCCAGAGGCGGAGGCAAGACTCCCAAGCGATGCTGGAGAAGGGCCCAGCAGGGAGAGAGGCAGCTCATCAGCTGGGGAAGGAAATGAGCGTAACACCAGGGATAAAGGGGGGCAGATGGGGGAATCGGCGAGGGGGCTCCAGGATTCCTCGCCGGAGACCAGCGGGGAGAGCACGGGTCCTCCGCTACCCACACCCTCTCTGCGCAGAAGACTTCCGCGCAGAGAGAGTAGGAGGAGACTTGGAGTCAAACAGCTTTTATGCTGGAAAAGGTTTAAGAAACGCCCACTGACGGATTCTGCTAGCTACTGAAACAGCCACGAAGTGAAGGGCTGTCTAGACAGAAAAGGCTTAACCAGGCACACTAGCCAGGAGTGGCGGCAACTTACGCACGAGCAACCCCTATAATCATTACAGCAATCCATCTGTCTCCTACGTTGCTTGTGCGCAGCGACAGGCAGGCAGCATAATGAGCCAAACCGGAGAAGCCGGCGCCACGGAGGGAGCAGCTGGAGTGCAAAATCTGGTGGAGAGGAACCAAGATTTGGAACAGCATGTGGCTCTTCTGACGGCACGGTTGGACGAAAGGCGGGCTCACGATGCACAGGTCAGACCCACCCCCGTAGCAAGGAAGGTACCGGGACTGGTACACAAGTTTGGGGGGAATCCCCAAGACTACAACGCGTTCCGAACGGAAATAGAGTACGCTTTGGAACTGCAGCATAATGATTTTGCTGATGATGGGGAGAGGGTGGCCTATATTGTCGGGCATCTACAGGATGGGGCCAGGGAATGGATCAGGCCCCTGATGGCAACGCAGAATGCCGCCTTGAAAGACCTTAGGAAATTCTTCCAGGCATTGGATGCAATGTACTCCAGTCATGTGCAGCAAAGTGTGACTCGGCGAGAACTGATGGGGTGCAGGCAGGGGAACCAGTCAGTTAGAGACTACTGGTCGCGCTTTGTAATGTTAATCCACTGGCTCGGGTGGGAACTGGACTCTGAACCCATTCAGATGTTGTTTGAGGAGGGGTTGTCCCCAACGGTGAAGGACGAGCTTTCCCGCGCGCCCTGCCCGCAGTCGATGGATCAGCTGACCAAGGCTGTACTTGCGATTGGCGTAAGACAGGAAGCGCGGGCTCAGGAGAACTGCGAAGGGAGAGGGGAATGTTGCCATGACTACCGCATTCCTGAAATACCGAGGCAGCCTTCCCCGCCGGCTGAGCCAGTGAAAATAGATGGCGCGCAAGAGAGAGAGGTTTCAAACTCCAGTGAAGGTCGCAAGAGGGAGGGAAAGGATTGGAAAACCACCAAGGAGTGTTTCCTCTGCCAACGGCCAGGACATTTTGCCAGGGTCTGCCCTCAAAGAAAGGCCTGGCAAGGGATGGTGGGAGCTGCTGGCGGTGAGGAGGAGGGGGGAAAGGGGCAGGAGCAGGGAAACGCCAACGCTTGGCTGCCAATCAGCGGGCACAGCAGCCAGGCCAGCAACCAATAGAAGTGCCCCAGCCAGACCCCCCCAGGGCAGCTATAGCCATAGAAGTGGTGCTAGAACTCCCGAATGGGCACCCAGTCAAGGTGAAGGGGCTGCTGGATTCAGGCAGCTCCTGCAATTTCTTCAGCAAGGACTTCACTCTAGAGCACCAGCTCCACCTGCTGCCCCTGGATTTTCCCTTGCAAGTGACCACCATCGATGGCAGGGAACTTCTGGGAGGGGAAGTGACGCACCAGACCCCACCAATGAGAATGAGGGTTTCCAGGCACATGGAGACCATTGCCTTTCACGTAGCCACACTGGCAGGACCCCCAATAATATTACGGATGAGCTGGCTGGCACTACATGATCCAGTAGTGGCATGGCATCAGCGGACAGTCACCTTTGGGTCAGCTTACTGCTTGGAACACTGTGTAGGGGGGGGAAACCCCAAGGATGACTGTGGCCAGGGTGGCTGGGATAGCTGTGGAGCGGAAAGGGGAGGTGCCACCACAATATGCTGACTTGCAGGAGGTCTTCAGCGAGAAGGAGGCGGATAGACTACCCCCCCATAGGCCCTTTGACTGCCAGATCAACTTGCCCCCGGGGGCGCAGCTGCCAGTGGGTAAACTGTATGCCATGTCGGACAGGGAGATGAAGGAGTTGCGGGAATTTATTGACAAGAACCTGAAAAGAGGTTTCATAAGAGAATCAAGGGCGGTGGGAGGCAGTCCGGTGTTCTTTGTGGACAAAAAGGATACTAATCAACCCAGGCTCGTTGTGGACTACAATCTGGTGTCAGAACCTGTGACCTTCCCAATGCCCAGGATTGACGACATTTTAACACGGGCAAGGCAGGGGAAATTTTTTACCAAGCTGGACCTCAGGGGAGCATACAATTTGATTAGGATGAGGGAGGGGGACGAATGGAAAACCACAATGTTCACCCCCCTAGGGGCCTTTGAGTACTTAGTTATGCCATTTGGATTACAGTCGGGCTCCGCCTGCTTTCAAGCTTTCATGCACCACGTGTTGGGGTCCCTGCTGTACAAGA
Source organism: Podarcis muralis (assembly GCF_964188315.1). Taxonomy (NCBI): domain Eukaryota; kingdom Metazoa; phylum Chordata; class Lepidosauria; order Squamata; family Lacertidae; genus Podarcis; species Podarcis muralis. The sequence goes on from NC_135674.1 coordinate 28,191,336, forward strand.
ACTGCGTAGCCTTCTTGGACGACGTCTTAATCTATTCGGACAATGAGAAGCAACATGTCAGAGACGTCAGGGAAGTGCTAAAGAGACTGCAGAAGCACCAGTTGTGGGGCAAGCTGGAAAAATGTCAGTTTCACGCCAGAGAAGTTGAGTTTCTGGGGTACAAGTTGTCAGACAAGGGCCTAGCTATGGACCCAAGCAAGGTGCAGGCGGTGCTGGAATGGAAGGCCCCCAGAACCCGGAAGGACGTGCAGAGGTTCCTAGGGTTCAGCAACTTCTACAGGAAGTTCATCAAGAATTTCGCCCACTTGACAGCGCCCATCACAGATTGTCTCAGTAGCAAAAAGAAGTTCGTCTGGACAGAAAGTGCCCAGCAATCCTTTGAAAGACTGAAGAAGGTGTTCGCTTTGGAAGAGCAGCTCCTGCACGTGGATCTGCAGAAGCCCATGAGACTGGAGACCGACGCGTCAGACCGAGCCATCGGAGCGGTACTGTTGCAGCCAGGGGCCCAGGGGCGTTGGAGGCCGTGCGCCTTTTTCTCGAGGAAGCTGAGCAAGTCGGAGCAAAACTACATGGTGTATGACTGCGAATTGCTAGCAATTTATTCAGCTTTTCGACGATGGAGACATCTGCTAATAGGGGCGCAGCACAAGATCCAGGTGTGTACGGATCACAAGAACTTGGAATACTGGAGGACTGCACGAGTACTCAACCAGAGACAGATTCGATGGGCACAGGAGTTCTCCAAGTTTTCCTTCGAGATCCGCTACGTACCGGGAGAGTAAAACGTAAGAGCAGATGCTCTCTCCCGGAAGCCGGATTACATGGAAGGAGATGGACCGCCGGAAGCCAGACACGTGTTCCCCGAGAACCGATGGGTGTGTGGGGTAGTGTTGGTTGGGAAACGAGAACTGGCCGGGCTTACTAGAAACGACGAATTCGCTCAAACTAAAATCAGGGAAATCAGGGACGGAAGGGAAAACCATGGAGGGTTTGAGGAAAAGGAAGGGCTACTGTACTACAAGGGGGGGCTGTACGTACCGGGGGAGACCTTGAGGGGAAGGGTACTCAAACAACTCCACGACAACCCAACAGCGGGGCACTTTGGTCAACACAAAACCATGTTGCTTGTCACCAGGCAGTTCTGGTGGCCAAGGGTAAGGGAAGATGTACGGGAATATGTACTGGGGTGCGACCGTTGCCAGAGGGCAAAGGGGGAGAGGGCTGCCCCCGCAGGGTTACTAGAAGCCTTACCCACGCCGGGAAGACCCTGGGAGGTGGTATCCATCGATTTTATGACAGATTTGCCCAAGTCAAGGGGAAAGACAGCAGTCATGGTAGTGGTCGATCTACTGACAAAAATGTGCCACTTCATAGCTTGCTCACATGTGGTGATGGCAGAGGAAACAGCTAGGTTGTTTGTGGATCACATCTTCAGGCTGCATGGGGCTCCCTCGAGGGTCATCTCAGACCGCGGGAAACAATTTACTTCCCGGTTCTGGAGGAAGCTCATGAGCTTGCTGCAGGTCGAAGTGGGCTTCTCGACGGCGAGACACCCGGAAACCAACGGGCAAGGAGAAAGGTAAAGGGTAAAGGTACCCCTGCCCGTACGGACCAGTCTTGACAGACTCTAGGGTTGTGCGCCCATCTCACTCAAGAGGCCGGGGGCCAGCGCTGTCCGGAGACACTTCCGGGTCACGTGGCCAGCGTGACATCGCTGCTCTGGCGAGCCAGAGCCGCACACGAAAACGCTGTTTACCTTCCCGCTAGTAAGCGGTCCCTATTTATCTACTTGCACCCGAGGGTGCTTTCGAACTGCTAGGTTGGCAGGCGCTGGGACCGAGCAACGGGAGCGCACCCCGCCGCGGGGATTCGAACCGCCAACCTTTCGATCGGCAAGCCCTAGGCGCTGAGGCTTTTACCCACAGCACCACCCGCGTCCCTAAGCAGAAAGAGCGAACAGTATTCTCCAGCAATACCTACGCTGCTACGTCAGCGAGAGACAGAACGATTGGGTAGAGAAACTAGCGCTGGCTGAATTTGTGTACAATAATGCTGAACATGTGTCCACGGGAATGAGCCCATTCATGGCCAATTATGGGTGTCACCCCAGGGCCTTCCCGGGGAGGGGGGAGGAAGGGTGGAGCGTACCTGCGGCAGAGCAGTTTGTGGAAGAAATGGAGGCCTTGCACCAGCAACTTAAGATGAACTTGGAACGGGCCAAGGAAATTTACTAGAGGCAGGCAGACAAGCACCATAGGGAAGGGGAGACCATACGGGTGGGAGACCAGGTGTGGTTGTCAACCCAAGGGTTGCCCTTTGAGGGAGGGTGCAAGAAGTTGCAGCCAAGACGGCTGGGACCTTTTGAGGTGACACAGCAGGTGAACCCCGTGGCATTCAAGCTCAAGTTGCCTGACAGCATGAAGATACACCCGGTGTTCCATAGGTCCCTACACTCACCGTACAGGGAGGGGCGGGAGTTCCCGGGGCGAGAGGGAGAAGTCACCACACACCCGCAGATAGAGGAGAGGGAACACCACAACCAGGCCACGGAAATACTCGATTCAAGGTGGCGAGGGCGCCAGGTGGAGTACTTGGTAGCTTGGGAGGGAGAACCCGGGTCGGAAAACACGTGGGTTCCCGTGGAGGCAATCAATGACGGGTATCTTGTAGAGGAGTTACACAGCCTGTTCCCGGACTGTTGGCTATTTGCAGTATGGTAGCGCTGCAGATAGCTTGCTGGGGAGATCATGCATTAAAAATGAAAAGGACTCAAAAATAACTTAAACAAGGTTTTAATAAGAAAAACAAAAACTCCATTTACACTAAATACATTAACCAAACCAGACCCAACCACCAACCCAAACCCCAGGGTAATGGGAGAGCTAGGTGCTGCTCCTTATATACTACACTCAATTGCTGACACACCTTAATCAAATACAACTCAGCAGCACCTGCTATGTTTCACAGCTTTAAAGTTGGGTCTCGTTATCTTGCTCTGGCCCTTGCTCTGGCCCCTTTAAGATATACACATCGAGTGGAACAATGATGAACCTTTACATTTAAAGAAACCATTCAACATTTCCCCTGCGGTTCATCATTGTGGAACAAAAACAGAAAGCATACTTTGTACATGTTTTTCATGTGTAACCTTTGGAAGTGCTTTTGTAAATATGTCCGCAATTTGACTGTCACCAGGAACATATTCAAATACAACCATTTCATCAGCAATTAGTTGCTTTACAAATTCTAAACGTAACCTTAAGACTCTAGTGCGCTGCGTATTGGTCTCTGAGCACAGGATAGCAAGTCCACTCTGGGAATCAAGGTAAACTTTTACTGGTAGTGTTACTTGCATCTGTAGGTCTGCAAACACTTGCAGATACCATTCTACATCACGAGTGGCCTGAACGCATGCACATAATTCACTTTCTGTTGTGGAGAGACAAATAATGGTTTGTGTTTGGGACTTCCATTCAAATGGACAACCGTTATAACAAAACACCATACCAGACACACCCCTGCAATTATTTTGTTCCATTGCATGAGATGCATCGCAGAAAATTTCAAAACCTTTGTCAATACATGTTGTAAACTGCAACCTATAATGTTTGGTATGTTTAAGGTACATTACCACTCTCTTAAGAGCAGAGAAACATTGTGTAGTAGGCTTTTCCACAAATTTTGCCAGAAAGTGAAAAGCATAAGTTATATCTGGTCTTGAGATTCTTTGAATGAAATTTAGCTTGCCTATAGCAGAACGATACAAAGTTTTGTTAGGAAATGGCTTGTCTTCACCTGTAAAGGTGAAACCACACACCATAGGTGTTTCCTTCCCATTTGCATTTTCTAAACATAGCATTTCAACAAGATCATCAATTTTTGCAGTTTGATGAACCAGAAAAGATCCATTTTTGCCTTTCTCAATTTGCATGGATAAGTAATTTTTAGCTATGCCTAATTCCACTACATCAAATTTCTTCTGTAACTGTGATACCACCTGTTCATATTCCTGTTTAGTTTTTGTAGAAATTAATACGTCATCTACATACACACATATTTTTGTTACAGAGTTTGCCCTTTCCTTTATGAACACACAATTGTCTGCCTTTCCTTGTTAAAAACCAATATCCAGCAATTCTTTTGCTAAAGTTTGGTGCCAATTCCTTCCACTTTGGTGCAGACCATAAAGGGATTTGTTTAATTTGCATACCAAACCTTCAGCGGCGTCTATGCCTTCAGGAACACGCATAAAAATTTGTTCTTTTAAATCTGCAAACAAATATGCAGTTTTTATATCTAGGTGATAAACGGAATGTCCACGCTGTGATGCATCTTTTAACAAAAGCTTAACTGTTTCATATTTTACGCTTGGTGAATAACACAAATCATAATCTTCGCCTGGAATTTGTTGAAAACCCCTAGCAACTAATCTTGCTTTGTACCTTACAACTTCATTTTTGTCATTCGTTTTAACTCTATAAACCCATTTCGAATCAATAAGTCTCATATCTGGGGTTTGTGGTACAAGAGACCAAGTGTTATGCTCTTTTAAAGAAGCTATCTCGGAGTTCATAGCTTTATACCAATTTGCAGCTTGTTGCTTAGGTAATTTCTGAACATCACTATAGCTTTTTGGCTCAAAAACTACCTTATTGGCATACACAGTATTAAAATGTTCATCTGCAAATCGTTGTGGCTTCTGTCTCTTTCTATCTGAACGTCTCAGTCCAGAAGGAGAGTCAGACTTCTCAGACTTAATGGGACTAACTAAACCACTAGTTTCAGGTTGTAAATCATTGTCAGATTGAAGAGGTGCCTGTAGGCTAAGCTCACGGTCAGAAAACTCAAGAGAATCTGACCTCCCCTCGGGTGCCTGTGACTTTAAATCATCAAACAATTTATCAGACTCAACAGGCTTTTTGTCTTTTCCCATTAATTCAGAAACACCATTTCCTGCTGCTTCTTCTGCTGTTTCTTCCTCTTCTTCCTCAGTATTATCTATACCATCAGTATCTTGGAAGACAGCAACTCCATTCCAATTTACAGTTTGTATCATGCTTCTGGTAATATGAAATTTGCCAGTTGCTGGTATATAAATTCTGTACGCCCCCTGCTGGTAGCCCATTAATTTTCCCTGGACACTACGTTCACCCAATTTTCGCTTAGCAGGATAATGCATAATTACATCTGAACCCCAAATGCGGAGGTATTTCAGATTAGGGCGTTTTTTAAACAGTTTCTCATAGGGGGTGACATCTAAACCAGTATGATAACTGCGATTTCTAACGTAACAAAATGCATTAAGTGCTTCAGCCCAAAAGTCTTTGGGCAGATTAGCATCATGCAGATACGTTTTAACCCCTGCCTGTAGGTCACGCTGCACAACTTCAACAAGCCCATTTTGCCAGGGACTTCGGGGGCAAGATAACTCATGAGTAGTCCCCTGCGCTTCCAGGAATTTCTCAAAATCCTCAGAAACAAATTCCCCGCCCCGGTCAGAAAACAGGTTCTTAATTGGTTTGTTAAAGTGCGTTTTTACCCAGTTGCAAAAAACTTTATACTTTTCAAATGCTTGGGACTTCTCAGCTATTGCATAAGTCCAACAGTATCTACTATACTGGTCTATCAGGGTAAGCCAGTACTTAGAACCTCCTAATGATGGTGGGAGTGACCCAACTAAATCACAATGTACACGCTCAAATGGTTCAGTTACTTTCCTATCTGAGCACCTACCCTTGCGTGCAACCTTAATCTTATTCTTGCAACAGGATAGACATTGCATAAAGAATTTACATGGTTTTAAGTTGAGGCCATTAACGATATTCTTCGTCTTAATTACATCAGCAAAATTCAGGTGTCCCAGAATTCTGTGCGCCTCATGGACACACCCGGAATGAGGCCTTACATTCCTCAACCCCTGGCTTGACTGTGCTGCTCTGCAATTTATAGGCGATTGGGAGTAGGTGCGAAAATACAGTCTATATAAACCATCAGAGTCCCGGGCATACAATAAACGTTTATTCCCATCAAAAAACTCACACATTGATTTTAAGAAACGCACAGTTATGCCTTGACGAGCAAAGCACCTTACTGACAATAAATTGTCCACTGACGGGCAGTAAATGCAGTTTGCTATTGTAATGTTTAAAGAGTCAAGTTTAACAGTACCTCTGCCAAGCGACTGCAAGACTTGTGAATTGGCTAAATGTACATTACCAATTTCCTCTTCGAAAGAAATAAACAAGCTTCGATCATTGCAGATGTGCTGAGATGCTCCAGAGTCTATAATAAAAGACTTCCACTTGGCATCTTTAATTCTTTTACGATTTGTAGTCCAAGCATGAAAAGCTCGCGGCTCGTTTCTGTCTTTACTATACGATGTCTGCTGTTGGGCTGACAACCGTGACTGACGAATAGAAACAGACTTGGGAGTACTTTGCTTTCTTTTGGCTCTGCAGTCCTTTGCAAAATGTCCTTGCTTATTGCAGAACCAACAACGCTTTGCAGCTTTAAATGCAGTTGTATCACCACAGGTTTGCATATGGCATTCCTCATTCTTTCTGGAAATAGGAGTGCTTATGGCACAAGCCTCCCTTCTATCCAACTCGCCCATTAATCTTGCCGTTACCCCTTCCACAGTTAATTGTGCTGGTGGAACAGCAGATATCTGGCTAGCTATACCATCAAAGTCCTCATTAAGGGAACAAAGGATGATAAAAACATACTGAATATCAGGTATCTCCATGTCCCTTCGAATTAATTCGCCGCGTATTGCCTCCAGACGCCTCAAGTGTGCTGCCAAATCACCACCAGGCTGCAACTTCGTCTGGTACAACTGCTTGAAAAACGTCAATGCAGATGCTGACTCTTTTCTAACATGCACTGCTGCAAGACTGTCCCACATTTCTTTGGCAGTTTTCTTATTTCTTATATAGACTACTTGCTGGTCGCTGACTGCCAAATTAATTATCGCCCTGGCTTTTGCATCTCCTTTCGACCAAGCATTAGTTACAGGGTCAGGAGGGTCATCAGTTACATAGGTCCATACTTCTCTAGAGGTCAAAAGCGCCTCCACCCGAAAAGACCATAAACTATAGTTCTCATCTGTTAGCTGTGGGAAGACCAGAGCCTTCTCAGCTTCAGGAACCCGGTCAACCATTCTGGAACTCTTCCAGACCCACAAAAAATTACACTAACAGGAGAAGGAGTTTTCAAACCTTTCTCAGAGTCCAAAAATATGCAGTCATCCACTCAGCAGCTGGGCCCATAACCAAAGATGTTGGCTATTTGCAGTATGGTAGCGCTGCAGATAGCTTGCTGGGGAGATCATGCATTAAAAATGAAAAGGACTCAAAAATAACTTAAACAAGGTTTTAATAAGAAAAACAAAAACTCCATTTACACTAAATACATTAACAACCAAACCAGACCCAACCACCAACCCATCTCCCAGGGTAATGGGAGAGCTAGGTGCTGCTCCTTATATACTACACTCAATTGCTGACACACCTTAATCAAATACAACTCAGCAGCACCTGCTATGTTTCACAGCTTTAAAGTTGGGTCTCGTTATCTTGCTCTGGCCCTTGCTCTGGCCCCTTTAAGATATACACATCGAGTGGAACAATGATGAACCTTTACATTTAAAGAAACCATTCAACACGGACAAACCTAAACCACTAACGAGATTATGGGAGGAGCAATTTGGAACCACAGACGATGAAGAGGATTTTGTGGGTTTTTCTGCCTCCGAAGAGGAGGGAGGAGAGGCTTTGGAGGAAGAAGAATCAGACTGGGAGGCCCACCCCGCGGGAAGAGATCGGAGCGGGTGGGAAGCGGGTTTTGAATCCTCAGAGGATGGCGACAGCTCCTTCCGGGGATTCCCTGCATCGTCGGCCGTGGAAAGGGACGAAGTTGGATCACAAAGTCGGGCCGGAGGTGGAGGGGGTCCTGGGGGGGAGGTGGATATCAGGAAACTGACATCGGAGCCAGAGGCGGAGGAAAGGCTCCTAAGCGATGCTGGAGAAGGGCCCAGCAGGGAGAGAAGCAGCTCATCAGCTGGGGAAGGAAATGAGCGTAACACCAGGGATAAAGGGGGGCAGATGGGGGAATCGGCGAGGGGGCTCCCGGAACTCCTCGCCGGAGACCAGCGGGGAGAGCACGGGTCCTCCGCTACCCACACCCTCTCTGCGCAGAAGACTTCCACGCAGAGAGAGTAGGAGGAGACTTGGAGTCAAACAGCTTTTATGCTGGAAAAGGTTTAAGAAACGCCCACTGACGGATTCTGCTAGCGACTGAAACAGCCACGAAGTGAAGGGCTGTCTAGACAGAAAAGGCTTAACCAGGCACACTAGCCAGGAGTGGCGGCAACTTATGCACGAACAACCCCTATAATCATTACAGAACCCAAAACACCTTTTTGCTTTGGTTGGGGGTGATTCTGGTGCACACCCAAAAAACACCATGCGAATTGAAATAAGCCCAATCAAAGCTTATTTGTCGTCTTTCTACGCATATGGAAGCGAAAAGACGGTGTTGTGTTCTTTTGGTCTCATTACACACACTTTGCGATTTCTGGGTCAATGTTCATTAACACCAAAGAACACGACGTGAAATTAGCGAAATTCTTCTTTCTATGTAGCTGGAACCCAAAACAACCTGTTTGGCTTTGTTTAGGCTTATTACACTTTGCTTTGCTATTTGTGTGTGAATATACACAGAAAGAACAATCCAAGCTTATTCGTCCTCTTTCTATTAAGATGGAACCAAAACACCTATGCTTGATTTGGGCTGATAACAAACATGTCATTCTGTGATTTATGGGTGAATCAGGGGTGTCAGGGGTGCCTCAGGTCCCAGCTCACAAAGGACCAACGCCAGTGTCTCTTTATATACAAAAGTCTTTATTGAAGTTCATAGCTGGTTTTACATCAGTGGCGCGCATCCCTACGTCTGTAACTCTAGACTGTCGAAGCTCCGTCTGACTCTTCCCCTCCCCTACACCAGTTTAACACCCGAGCTTTGCTCCACCTCTTCCTCTGCTCTTTTCTCCTCTGGGTCCTCCTGCCCCCTGGGGTTCCACCCCTCCTGGACTCTTCGGAGGCGGATTCCTCTGACTCCTCCCCCTGTCTCCGGCGGGCTTTGGGACCTGGCTCCCAATCCGGATTTTCTACTGACCCGCGCGCCTGCACATTTGAACTTGGCGCGCGCGCCCAGCCGGCCACTTTCCTCCTAACGGCTACACTGCTCCTGTCACTGCTTCCTCCCTCAGAGGGGCTGGCTGGAACTGACCTCCGCTCCGCCCCTCCACTCTCCGACGGAGGCGTGGTCAGTTCTGACTCTCTCTCTCTCCCTGCTGGAGTGGACGCCGGTTCTGATCTGTGGGCTTCTTCCCCCCCGCTACGCTCTGGCAGGGAAGCTGGCCCTGATCTCCAGCTGCCGCTTGGGGACTCACCGCTGGCCCCCCTTGCCCTGACCCTGGGCGCCTCTTTCTGAGAATCTTCTGATTCGCTGGAGAGACTCATGGAATCTCTCGGGTCACTGTCATACCCTCCTAAGCTCCCCTCAGATTCCTCCCCTTCGCTCTCCAACTTCCCCACCGGAGCGTAGTGAGGGGCCCCATAGGTCAGAGTCAGCGTCTCCTCTGGCAAGCAGGGAGGCGGAGTCAAGCCCAGCTGGCATCCCCGAAGAGGGAAGCAGCGACAGGAGCAGTATAACGGTCAGGAGGAAAGTGGCAGGCTGGGCGTGCGCGCCAAGTTCAAATGTACAGGCGCGCGGGACAGCAGAAAGCACGGATTCGGAACCGGGTCCTAAAGCTCGCCGGAGGGAGGGGGAAGACTCAGGGGAGTCAGCCTCAGAAGAGTCTAGGAAGGGCAAGGCTTCGGCGGACAAGCGGACCCAGAGGAAAAGGGAGCAGAGGAAGAGGTGGAGCAAGGCTAGGGTCTTAAACTGGTGTCTGGGGGAGGAGACTCAGACGGAGCTTCGACGGTCTAGGGTTTCAGACGTAGGGCTGCGCGCCACGGCTGTAAAACCAACAATGAACTTCAATAAAGACTTTTGTATATAAAGAGATACTGGCGTTGGTCCTTTGTGAGCTGGGACCAGAGGCAGCCCTGACAGGTGTGATAACAAACATTTTACTCTGCGATTTTTGGGTAAATGTGCATTCTAACCCGAAAAACACTAATTTATAATAAGCCCAATCAGAGCTTTATCATCTTCTTTTTATGTAGATGGAACCCAAAACACCTTTTTGCTTTGGTTGTGGGTTACTCTGGTGCACACCCAAAAAACACCATGTGAATTGAAATAAGCCCAATCAAAGCTTATTTGTCTTCTTTCTACGCATACGGAAGCGAAAAGACGGTGTTGTGTTCTTTTGGTCTCATTACACACACTTTGCGATTTCTGGGTCAATGTGCATTAACACCAAAGAACACGACTTGAAATAAGCGAAATCCAAGATTCTTCTTTCTATGTAGCTGGAACCCAAAACAACCTGTTTGGCTTTGTTTAGTCTCATTACACTTCGCTTTCCTATGGGTAGGGTTAGGGTTAGGGTTAGGGATAGGGATAGGGATAGGGATAGGGATAGGGATAGGGATAGGGATAGGGATAGGGATAGGGATAGGGATAGGGATAGGGATAGGGATAGGATTAGGGTTAGGGTTAGGGTTAGGGTGAGGGTGAGGGTGAGGGTGAGGGTGAGGGTGAGGGTGAGGGTGAGGGTGAGGGTGAGGGTGAGGGTGAGGGTGAGGGTGAATGAACACCGAAAGAACAATCCAAGCTTATTCGTCCTCTTTCTATTGAGATGGAACCAAAATACCTATGCTTGATTTGGGCTGATAACAAACATGTCATTCTGTGATTTATGGGTGAATGTGCATTCTAAACCCAAAAACACCAATTTGAAATAAGCCCAATCAGAGCTTTATCATCTTCTTTTTATGTAGATGGAACCCAAAACACCTTTTTGCTTTGGTTGGGGGTGATTCTGGTGCACACCCAAAAAACACCATGCGAATTGAAATAAGCCCAATTAAAGCTTACTCGTCGTCTTTCTACGCATATGGAATTGAAAAGACGGTTGTCAGAGCTGCCCTAGGTCCCAGCTCACAAACTACCAACGCCAGTTCGTTATTATATAAAACAGTCTTTATTGAAGCTCAGTTTCGCTTTCACAGCCGCGGCGCACAGCTCTACGTCTCAAACTCTAGACTGCCGAAGCTCCATCTGAGTCTCCTCCCCCCAGACACCAGTTTAAGACTCTAGCCTTGCTCCACCTCTTCCTTTGCTCTTTCCTTCTCTGGTTCCGCCTGTCCGCTGGGCTCTTGCCCTTCCTAGACTCTTCTGACGCTGAGTCCCCTGAGTCTTCCCCCTGCCTCCGGCGGGCTTTAGGACCTGGTTCCCAATCCGGGTTTTCTGCTGTGCCGCGCGCCTGTACATTCGAACTTGGCGCGCGCGCCCAGCCGGTCACCTTCCTCCTGACCGTTACACTGCTCCTGTCACTGCTTCCCCCTTCGGGGAGGCTAGCTGGATCTGACCTCCCCTCCGTTCCCCCACTCTCCGATAGAGGCGTGGTCACCCCTGACTCATCTTCTCTCCCTGCTGGAGGAGACGCTGGCCCTGACACATGGGACTCTTCCCCCCCGCTATGCTCTGGTGGGGAAGCTGGTCCTGATCTCCCGCTGCTGCTTTGGGAGTCCCCGCTGGCCCCTTGCTTCTGGTGTGTCCCCCCTGGGACCCCCCTTGCCCTGACCATCGGCGCCCCCTTCTGGGAATCTTCTGATTCGCTGGAGAGGCTCATGGAATCTCTCGGGTCACTGTCATTCTCCCCTCCGCTGCCCTCAGATTCTTCCCCTTCGCTCTCCATTTCCTCTCTCCCCTGTGCCTCTGCTCCTGAGCCCCTGACATCCATCCCCCCTCGAAGCCCCCCCTTCCCCCCTCCCCCTCTTCGGGTGTGGGTTCCGGGTGCTCCAGTGCTGTGGGGGTGAGTGCGGGATACCGTTCCTTCCCCCTGGTATGCAGCCGGCCAGCTGGATCCGGCCAGCCCGTAATGGGCTCGTCGACGTCGCTCTCCTCTGCTTCCATCTCTCTGTAGTTGTGCTCGAATCCAGGATCCTCCCCCAACACGTCCATGTCCTTCACTTCCCCTGTCTCCTCGGGTGATGTTGCGTGTAAGGATCCCCTCATCAGTTCCCTGCTCCACCCCACCTCCGGTTGATTGTCCCACCGATAAGAGCGGTCTGTGCCAAACCCCGAGAGCGATCCCTCCGGGGATCGTGTGTCTGGCGCCGGCTCCTCATCTGATGAGAACCCGTCGAACGTGCTGGCTGAGAGTGTGGGTGTGAAAAGCCAGTCGTCGAAATAATCTGCCGGCATAGGTCTGTGTGGGAAGAGTGCATGGAACTCGTCTTTGAGGTAGTGCTCCTCCACTGCATAGTACGGCACTGGTTCAGGAACCGCGCCGTGCGCCAGTATTCCAGGTTCTTATGGTCCGTGCGGACCTGCACTGTGTGTCTGGGTCCGATGATGAAGTGCCGCCACGCCTTGAAGGCTGCATGAATGGCCAGCAACTCCCTGTCCCAGATTGTGTAGTTCTGTTCCGACTTGCTGAGTTTCCTGGAGTAGAATGCGCACGGCCTCCAATCCCCCTGCGGGTCTTGCTGCAACAGGACCGCCCCCACCGCTCTGTCCGAGGCGTCCGTTTCAACCCTCATTGGTTTGCTGGGGTTTACGTGCAGCAGCTGTTCTTCGGACGCGAAGAGACGCTTGAGTCTCCGAAAGGACTGCTCCGCCTGGTCCGTCCAGGTGAACTTCTTCTTCTTGGAGCTGAGGGTGTCCGTGATGGCCGCCGTCTCCATCGCGAACCCCTTGATGAACTTGCGATAAAAGTTGGCGAATCTGACGAACTTCTGGACTTCCTTCCGATTGCGCGGGCTCTTCCAGTCCAACACCGAGCGGACGTTGGTGCTGTCCATGGCGAGTCCCTTGTCGGACAGCTTGTAGCCCAGGAAATCCACCTCCGTCATGTCGAACTGGCACTTCTCCAGTTTGGCGTAAAGTCTGTGCTCCCGTAGTCTCTGCAGGACCTCCTTGACGTCTCCCTCGTGAGCCTCCTGTGATTCCGAGAAGATCAGGATGTCGTCTAGGAAGCAGACGCACTTCTTGTAGAGGAGTCCCGCCAACACGTGGTGCATAAATGCTTGGAAACAATGGGAGCCATTTTGGAGACCAAACGGCATAACTCGATATTCATAGGTGCCTAAAGGCGTAAACATGGCCGTCTTCCACTCATCGCCCTCCCGCATGCGTATAAGGTTGTACGCCCCTCGTAAATCCAACTTGGTGAAGATTCGTCCCTTCCTCACCGTCGCGAGCAGGTCGTCGATCTTGGGCATGGGGAAGGCTGTGGGCTTTGTCCTGGAATTTATGATTCTGTAATCAACTACCAGCCTGCGTTGGGGCGTGTCTTTCTTCTTCACGAAAAACACGGGACTGCCCCCCACTGCTTTGGATTCTTGGATGAATCCCCGCTTCAAGTTGTGCTCTATGAACTCCCTGAGTTCTTGCAGTTCGTCTTCAGACATGGAATACAGTTTCCCAGTTGGCAGCGTCGCCCCCGGTAGGAGGTCAATCTTGCAGTAGTAGGGCCTGTGGGGAGGCAGCTTGTCCGCTTCCTTCTCGCAGAAGACCTCCAAAAACGCCTTGCTAGGTACCGCTTGCACCATGCCTAGGTGTAGCTGTGGTTCATCCTCTTGCCCCTCCTCTTCCTGGCTGGTCCGGATGCAGTGTTCCGCGCAGTAGGAGGAGCAGAAGGTCAATTGACGCTGGTACCATGCTAAAGCCGGGCTGTGCCTATCCAGCCAACTCATGCCCAACACTATGGGCGTGTCCGACAGGTGGGTGACGTTGAAGCTGATGACTTCGCGGTGATTTCCAATTTGCATTACCATAGGGGGTGTTTGCTGTACCACCTGTCCTCCCAGTAGCTCTCTGCCATCGACCGTGACTACGTTTAGGGGCATCGTGGCTGGTAGGAGCGCTATGCAATGTTGCCTGATGAAGTCCACTCCTACAAAGTCTGCATTACTGCCAGAGTCAATGGTAATAGGAACTTCCAGGGTGAGTCCATTGGGCAGCTGGAGCGATGCGGTGAGTTGCACCACTGGTTTGGGTGGGAGGGGGTCTGTGGGCTGTAAAATCTCTGGGGACTGCTTCACTGACTCGCCTGGCCGGGCCCCAGTGCCTCTGCTTCCAACCAGGCTTCGTCGTTTCCCTGTATCTGTTCCCCCTGCTGAACTGCTCCCCTTACTGTTGCTGAGGCTGCAGTGTGCTTCTGGATCCTCTGGGGACACTCTTTGGCCATGTGCTGTGCACTGTCGCAGATATAGCACTTCCTGTTCCCTCTAGGAGCCTTCGCCTTGACTGCTCCTGGTGTTTGGGCTCTGGTCGCTGTCTGAGCCCTAGCACCACCTATCTCCATCGGCTCTTCTCCCCTCCCCAGTGGAGGCGTGGATTGCGCGCGCCCTGTCTCTCTGGGTAGGAAGGGAGTTGTTCTGGCTGGTGTGCGCCCCATACTTCCCTCATTCCTGCTCCAAGGGCGTTCTTCCAGGCGCACGCCTATCGCCAGCGCTCTCTGCACGACTTCTGTGGTGCTGTTAGGTCTCTCCCCCCTCACCAGCTCATCTTTCACGGCCCCATTTAGCCCCTCCCAGAACAGAACAGTCCTTCTTCCAGCCCAGCACATTTACTAACGCAAAAAAGCGGGAGTGATATTGTCTCACAGTGGCTTTGCCCTGCTTCAGCCCATGCATTTCCCTCCTGGCCACATCCACATCTACCGTTGATTTAAAGCAATCGTCCATAGCCTTGATAAATGCTTTTGAATCTTGGAGGGCGGGATCATTTTCGCGCCATAAATTGCGCAGCCACGATTTAGCTTCCCCATGCAGATGAGTTATTATGAAGCCCACTTTCTCCTCCTCGTCTCTAAAGTCTTTCCGAAGCAAATTGAGCGCGAAAACTATGTCTGCTCTGAAGTTAGGATACTGCTGCAGGTTCCCGTTGAAGTGGGCTACGATGCTGCCCCCCCTCTTCCCGAGGCCAACTCCCTCCGGCTTGGGTCCTGGCAGCCCCTCTTTGCCCAAACGTTCCCACCTGGTTTGCAGATCCCGGCAGAGTGCTACTGCTTCTTCCTCTCTCTTTCTGGATGCTGCTACTTCTGCGTAAAGCGTCGTGACTGCTTCTTGCAGCTCTTTCACCTTCTCCTCTGTAGTCATCTTTGCCTATCTTCGTGAGCTCGCAAAACACCAAGTTTTGCCCCTCGCTGCGCCAACTCACGCTGCGAGGGTTGAATTTGGGAGACGGAGCTGACTGTCAGAGCTGCCCTAGGTCCCAGCTCACAAAGGACCAACGCCAGTTCGTAGTTATATACAAAAGTCTTTATGAAGTTCAGTTTCGCTTTCACAGCCGCAGCGCGCAGCTCTACGTCTCAAACTCTAGACCGCTGAAGCTCCGTCTGAATCTCCTCCCCCCAGACACCAGTTTAAGACTCTAGCCTTGCTCCACCTCTTCCTTTGCTCTTTCCTCCTCTGGTTCCGCCTGTCCGCTGGGCTCTTGCCCTTCCTAGACTCTTCTGACGCTGAGTCCCCTGAGTCTTCCCCCTGCCTCCGGCGGGCTTTAGGACCTGGTTCCCAATCCGGGTTTTCTGCTGTCCCGCGCGCCTGTACATTTGAACTTGGCGCGCGCGCCCAGCCGGTCACCTTCCTCCTGACCGTTACACTGCTCCTGTCACAGCTACACTACTCTCTGTGCTACTCTCCGCCCCTTCCGGC
The DNA here is from genome assembly GCF_964188315.1 of Podarcis muralis. Taxonomy (NCBI): domain Eukaryota; kingdom Metazoa; phylum Chordata; class Lepidosauria; order Squamata; family Lacertidae; genus Podarcis; species Podarcis muralis. The sequence continues at coordinate 28,207,172 of NC_135674.1, forward strand.
AGGACGTCTTGCCCCGATCTCCTTCCCCTCTCTGCTTCCTGCTCTGCTTTGTCTGTCACACTGGGAACTCCACCCTCTTCACTCCGTTCCGGCGGGGAAGCCGGCCCCGATCTCCAACTCCCACTCGGGGTTTCCCTGCTGCTCCCCTGCTCCTGACGAGTCCCCCCTGTGGCTCCCCTTGGCCTGACCAGGGGCGCCCCCTTTTGGGAATCCTCCGATTCACTTGAAAGACTCATGGAAACCCTCAAGTCATTGTCATCCTCCTCCTCCTCCTCCTCCGGATGATACAACAGTGGTGGGGCTCATTAGTGAGAACGATGAGACTGCTTATAGGAAAGAAGTACAGGGGTTAATTCAATGGTGTAAAGAAAACAATCTTATGCTTAACACCAAAAAACCAAAGAACTCATAATTGACTTTAGGAGAAAGAAAAGTGTATTTTTACCATTGCACATAAATGGCGAGGAGGTGGAGAGGGTTGGTAGTTTTAAATACCTGGGCATTTATATCTCTGAGGACCTCTCATGGACTGCAAATATTAATATGGTTGTGAGGAAGGTGCAGGGGAGGTTGTATTTCCTGAGAATGCTCAGGGGACTGAATCTATCTCAGCACCTACTTCTGTCCTATTATCACAGTACCATCGAGAGTGTCTTAACCTATAGTATATTATCGTGGTATGGGGGCAGCTCTGAAACGGATAAAAAAGCTTTACAGAGAATAATTAAAATTGCCCAGAATGTTATTGGGCTCCAACTACCAACCCTGGATGAGATCTTCACGTCTCGCACTTTGAAGAAGTCACACAATATCCTGAGAGATCCCACCCATCCTGCTCACAACTTCTTTGAACTGTTGCCTTCGGGCAGAAGATATAGGACAATGAAAACACGAACCACACGCCTTCTGAATAGTTTCTATCCAAGAGCTCTGATTGCACTAAATAATGATCTCAGGGCCAGTTGCAAGGAATAGCAAGCAGGGAGTAGGAAGGAATGAGATAGGTTTTAGGTTATGTTATGCCTTTAATAGGTTATGTTATATTCTGGATTATGTTATGTTTTTATAGATTATGTCTGAATAGGATGAGAGTGTTGGAGATACGTGCAAATGTGTATGTGAACCCGGTCTTTGGGTGGGCGTTTGATTTTCGTTGTTGTGTATACTGTGTATATACGGACAATGACAATAAATTTATCTTATCTTATCTTATCTTATCTTATCTTATCTTATCTTATCTTATCTTATCTTATCTTATCTTATCTTATCTTATCTTATCTTATCTTATCTTATCTTATCTTATCATCTTATCTTATCTTATCTTATCTTATCTCATCGTTCCGGGATTCTTCCCCCTCGCTCTCAGTCTCCTCCCTCATCTGTGCCTCTCTCCCTGAACCCCTGACACCAAGATTCTTCTTTCTATATATCTAGAACCCAAAACAACCTGTTTGGCTTTGTTTAGGCATATTACACTTCGCTTTGCTAGGGTTAGGGTTAGGGTTAGGGTTAGGGTTAGGGTTAGGGTTAGGGTTAGGGTTAGGGTTAGGGTTAGGGTTAGGGTTAGGGTTAGGGTTAGGGTGAATGAATACCGAAAGAACAATCTAAGGTTATTCGTCCTCTTTCTATTGAGAGGAAACCAAAACACCTATTGTCAGAGCTGCCCTAGGTCCCAGCTCACAAAGGACCAACGCCAGTTCGTTGTTATATAAAACAGTCTTTATTGAAGCTAAGTTTCGCTTTCACAGCCGTGGCGCGCAGCTCTACGTCTCAAACTCTCGACCGCCGAAGCTCCGTTTGAGTCTCCTCCCCCCAGACACCAGTTTAAGACTCTAGCCTTGCTCCACCTCTTCCTCTGCTCTCTTCACCTCTGGGCCCGCCTGTCCGCTGGGGTCTCGCCTCTCCTAGACTCTTCTGTTGCTGAGTCTCCTGAGTCCTCCCCCTCCCTCTGGCGGGCTTTAGGACCTGGTTCCCCATCCGGGTTTCCGGCTGTGCCGCGCGCCTGTACATTCAAACTTGGCGCGCGCGCCCAGCCGGCCACCTTCCTCCTGACCGTTACACTGCACCTGTCACTGCTTCCCCCTTCGGGGAGGCTAGCTGCACCTGACTCTCCCTCCGTTCCCTCACTCTGCGATGGAGGCGTGGCCACCTCTGACTCATCCTCTCTCCCTGCTGGAGGAGAAGCTGGCCCTGATACATGTGACTCTTCCCCCTCACTACGCTCTGGTGGAGGAGCTGGTCCTGCTCTCCCGCTGCTGCTTTGGGAGTCCCCGCTGGCCCCTTGCTTCTGGTGTGTCCCCCCTGGGACCCCCCTTGCCCTGGCCATCGGCGCCCCCCTCTGGGAATCTTCTGATTCACTGGAGAGACTCATGGAATCTCTCGGGCCACTTTCATACTCCCCTACACTGCCCTCAGATTCTTCCCCTTCGCTCTCCATCCCCTCTCTCCCCTGTGTCTCTGCTCCTGAGCCCCTGACATCCACCCCCCCTCGAAGCCCCCCTTCCCCCCTCCCCTTCTTCGGGTGCGGGTTCCGGGTGCTCCCGTGCTGTGGGGGTGAGTGCTGGGTACAGTTCTTCCCCCTTGGTGTGCAGCTCGCCAGCTGGATCCGGCCAGTCCGTGATAGGCTCGTCGACGTTGATCTCCTCTGCTTCTATCTCTCTGCAGCTGTGCTCGAACCCCGGATCCTCCCCCAACACGTCCATGTCCGTCTCTCCCCCTGTTGCCTCGGGTGATGCTGCGTGTAAGGGCCCCCTCAGCAGTTCCCTGCTCCACCCCACCTCCGGTTGATTGTCCCACCAATAAGAGCGGTCTGTGGCAAACCCCGAGAGTGATCCCTCCGGGGATCGTGTGTCTGGCGCCGGCTCCTCATCTGATGAGAACCCGTGGAACGTGCTGGCTGAGAGTGTGGGTGTGAAAAGCCAGTCGTCGAAATAATCTGCCGGCATAGGTCTGTGTGGGAAGAGTGCATGGAACTCGTCTTTGAGGTAGTGCTCCTCCACTGCATAGTACGGCACCCACCTGTTGGCGCTGGCCGGGGTACCTTCCCTGGCGAGGAGATTTTCAACTCCCTCTTCCCCCCATCTCGAGTCTAAAATCTCCGTGACCTCGTTGAGTGGCGCCGCCCTCGGTGACCCCTCCCCTGTTGGCGATGTGCTGAGTGGGTCTGGTGCGGCCCCTGGCGCCTGAAACCTGTGGGGTTCCTTGTAGGGTGTGAGCACTGATCTATGAAAGACCGGGTGCATTCTGGAGCCCTCCGGGAGTGCCAACCGGAAGGCCACTGGATTGATTTGTGCCTCGACTTGGTAAGGCCCTAGCTGCTTGTGTCTAAGCTTCTTCTTAGCCAACGTCCTGGCCGGCACTGCCTGGGCTGCTAACCAGACCCAGTCCCCCACCTGGATGTCTTCCCTGACTCTCCTGTGCCTGTCTGCCTGCATTTTGTAGGCGTGTTTAGCTAGCTCCAAGTGCCTTCGGAGTTGCTCGTGGACCTCCTGTAACTCCGCTGCCAAGGCCTCTGCTCCCCGTGGCTCCCCCTCCCCCTTCGTCTCCAACCCCGGGAAGGTTCTGGGATGCCGCCCATTGTTGGCGAAGAACGGTGTCACCCCCGTAGACACGTGCTTCGTGTTGTTGTAGGCAAACTCGGCCAGCGGTAGGTAGTCCACCCAGGTCGCGGGCTGTTGATTCGCGTAGCATCTCAGGTACTGCTGCATGATGGCGTTGACCCTCTCCGCTTGTCCGTTGGTCTGCGGGTGTCGTGCCGACGCTAAGTTGATCTTGACGTTCAGGATGCCCAGGAGCTTGTGCCAGAAGCTCGAGACGAACTGGCGCCCCCGGTCGGAGAGGATGGATCTCGGCAAGCCGTGAACTCTGAACACGTGGTCTATGAACAGCTTGGCGGTTTGTTCCTCCGTGGCCACCTTCGCGCAAGGAATGAAATGCGCCATTTTGGTGAACAGGTCTACGACCACGACCACCGCTGTTTTGCCTCTCGAGCTGGGCAGATCTGTGACAAAGTCCAGGGCTACTCTCTCCCACGGTTCAAACGGCGTCTGAAGCGGTTCCAGCAGTCCCGCCGGTGCCCTGTGTACTGGTTTGGCCCTTTGGCATGTGTCACACTGAGCGACGTAATCCTCAACTTCACCCCTCATCTTGGGCCACCAAAAGTCTCTGGCTACTAATTCCGCTGTCTTGTCCTTGCCGAAATGCCCAGCGCTGGGTGCGTCGTGTAACTGCTGCAGGACTTTCGCGCGGAGGTCGTCCCCCGGCACATAGAGCGCCCCTTTGCGGAGGAGTAGGCCGTCGCGTATCTGGAACTCTCCGTCCTTCGCTGTGCCTCTTTGCACCTCCTCTATCTTGGATCGTGCGAACGAGTCCATCTGCAGCGCGCGACGCACCGCATCCAGGTCCACTGTAGCTGAAGCGCACGCCCGCGCTTTCGGTGCGAAAATGTGCTTGGCCGCCGCCGGTGCCGCTTCCTCGAGATACTGCGGCTTCCTGGATAGTGCATCTGCCATGACGTTGTTGTCTCCCGGGATGTATTCTATCCTGAAGTCGAAATCCGCAAAGAACTCCGCCCAGCGGATGTGCCTTTGGTTCAGGAACCTCGCCGTGCGCCAGTACTCCAGGTTCTTATGGTCTGTGTGAACTTGCACGGTGTGTCTGGCTCCAATGAGGAAGTGCCGCCACGCTTTGAAGGCTGCGTGAATGGCCAGCAACTCCCTGTCCCAGATGGTGTAGTTCTGTTCCGACTTGCTGAGCTTCCTGGAGTAAAATGCGCAGGGCCTCCAGTTTCCTTGCGGATCCCTCTGCAACAGGACCGCCCCCACCGCTCTGTCTGATGCGTCAGTCTCAATCCGCAGCGGTTCGCCGGGATTGACGTGCAGCAGCTGTTCCTCGGACGCGAAGAGACGCTTGAGTCTCTGAAAAGACTGTTCCGCCTGGTCCGTCCAGGTGAACTTCTTTTTCTTGGAGCTGAGGGTGTCCGTGATAGCCGCCGTCTCTTTTGCAAACCCCTTGATGAACTTGCGGTAGAAGTTGGCGAAACCGACGAACTTCTGGACCTCCTTCCTATTGCGCGGGCTCTTCCAGTCCAACACCGAGCGGACCTTGGCGCTGTCCATGGCGAGTCCCTTGTCGGACAGCTTGTAGCCCAGGAAATCCACCTCCGTCACGTCGAACTGGCACTTTTCCAGCTTGGCGTAAAGCCTGTGCTCCCGTAACCTCTGCAGGACCTCCTTGACGTCTCCCTCGTGCGCTGCTTGCGATTCCGAGAAGATCAGGATGTCGTCGAGGAAACAAATGCACTTCTTGTAGAGGAGTCCCGCCAACACATGGTGCATAAATGCTTGGAAAGTGTGGGAGCCATTTTGGAGGCCGAACGGCATAACTTTGTATTCATAGGTGCCTAAAGGCGTAAACATGGCCGTCTTCCACTCATCGCCCTCCCTTATGCGTATCAGATTGTATGCGCCTCGTAGATCCAGCTTGGTGAAGATTCTCCCCTTCCGCACCGTCGCGAGCAGGTCGTCGATCTTGGGCATGGGGAAAGCTGTGGGCTTAGTCTTGGAATTTATGATTCTGAAATCAACTATCAGCCTCTTTTGGGGCGTGTCTTTTTTCTTCACGAAAAACACGGGACTGCCCCCCACTGCTTTGGACTCTTGGATGAATCCCCGCTTCAAGTTGTGATTTATGAACTCCCTGAGTTCTTGCATTTCGTCCTCAGACATGGAATACAGCTTCCCCGTCGGCAGCGTCGCCCCCGGCAGGAGGTCAATCGCGCAGTCGTAGGGCCGATGGGGAGGCAGCTTGTCAGCTTCCTTCTCGCAGAAAACTTCCAAAAACTCCTTGTACTTGTCTGGTACCGCCTGCACCATGCTGAGGTGTAGCTCTGGTTCATGCTCCTGCCCTTCCCCCTCTTGGCTGGGCTGGATGCAGTGTTCCGCGCAGTAGGAGGAGCCGAAGGTCAATTGGCGCTGGTACCAAGCCAATCCCGGGCTGTGCCTATCCAGCCAACTCATGCCCAACACTATGGGCGTGTCGGATAGGTGAGTGACGTTAAAACTGATGACTTCGCGGTGATTCCCAATTTGCATCACCATAGGTGGTGTTTGCTGTACCACTTGCCCACCTAGCAGCTTCCTGCCATTGACTGTGACGACGTTTAGGGGCATCGTGGCCGGCAGGAGCCGTATGCGGTGCTGCTTGATGAAGTCCACCCCCACAAAGTCTGCATTGCTACCAGAGTCAATGGTAATGGGGACTTCCAGGGTGAATCTATTGGGCAACTGGAGTGATGCAGTGAGTTGCACCACTGGTTTGGGCGGGAGGGGGTCTGTGGGCTGCAGAATCTCTGGGGACTGCTTCAGAAACTTGCCTGGCTGGGCCCCAGTGCCTCTGATTCCAACCAGGCTTGGTCGTTTCCCTGCTGCTCATCCCCCTGCTGAAAAGCTCCTTTTACTGTTGCTGAGGCTGCAGTGTGCTTCTGGATCCTCTGGGGACACTCTTTGGCCATGTGTTGTGCACTGTCGCATATGAAGCACTTCCTGCTCCCTCTAGGAGTTTCCGTCTTGGGAATGGGAGAGAAATTTAGAAAAGGCATAGAAGCTATATACAAGGAACAGAAGGCAAAATTGGTAATAAACAACACCACAACAGAATATTTTAGTATATATAAAGGAACTAGACAGGGCTGCCCCCTGTCCCCTCTATTGTTTATAACAGTATTAGAAATACTAAACGAGAGACTGAGGGGGGCAACAGAAGTTACAGGAGTCAAGGTAGGAAAGAGGGAATACAAAATCAAGGCCTTTGCAGATGACATCGTACTAACCTTAGAAGACCCAAAAAATAGCGTAAAAGAAGCTTTACAAAAAATTGACGAATTTGGAGCCGTGGCAGGACTTAAGGTAAATAAAAATAAAACCAAAATGTTAGTTAAAAATTTAACAAAGGAAGAAATGATAGATCTAGAAAGAAGGACCGAAATTGCGGTAGCTAAGAAAGTGAAATATCTTGGGATCTGGGTTACAGCTAAGAACATAAATTTATACAAGGATAATTACGATGCCACCTGGAGGATTATAAAGAAAGACATGGAAATTTGGGAGAGGATGAAACTCTCCTATTTGGGGAGGATAGCTGTTGTTAAAATGAACATTCTGCCCAGAATGTTATTTTTATTCCAAACCATCCCCATACTTAAAGGCCTAAAACAATGTAAAGAGTGGCAGAGAGCCTTGGCAAAGTATATTTGGCAGGGGAAAAGGCCACGGATAAAAATGAAAATTTTGATAGATAAAAAAGAAAGAGGGGGTTTTTCTCTCCCGGACCTAAGCTTATACTATGAAGCGGCTTGTATACTTTGGTTAAAAGATTGGATAAAACTGGAGAATAGAGAGCTACTGGACCTGGAAGGCTTTAATAATCGGTACGGATGGCATTCGTACCTTTGGTATGGGAAAGTGAAAGTCCACAAGAGTTTCTTAGACCATATTTTTAGGGGACCATTATATCAAGCATGGGAAAGGAACAAAAACCTCCTTGAAAGAAAGACCCCATGGTGGATTTCACCAATAGAGGCTTTAACGGTCAAGAAAATAAATATGGAGGAGATAAACGCCACCTATGAAGAAATGTTAAGAAAAACAGACCAAGGGCCCAAACTTTTTTTTTTTTTTTTTAAAATAAATATTTTTATTGCTTTTCTCAAATACAAAAATCAAGTCAGGTACATAACATTAAAAGAAAAAAGAAAGAAAAGAAAAGAAAAAAGAAAAAAATTTCCATCTTTTCAAAACATTTTTTCCATCACCAACCGGACTTCCCCACATCCCCCTCACCCTGCATTCTTTATAATAAAAATATCAGCAAATTGTTATCTTGTTTCATGTATTGCTTTGTACTTTCAAATAGTTATGTTTTAGGTTTAAAATACTTATTCACAATTTACTTTTATCTTAATATAAATGTAGTATCATTTTAAACTTTAGTCCCTTCATAATTATAACTTAATTTCCCATAACATCGAACCTTGTTGCTGAAGCTAGATTTTTCAAATCATGCAAATTTTTAGCATTCATATAACTTATAATATTTTTGTAAATAGTCCTTAAACTTTTTCCAGTCCTCCTCCATTGTTTCTTCTCCCAGATCTCGGATTCTGCCGGTCATTTCAGCCAATTCCATGTAGTCCAACAACTGCGTTTGCCACTCTTCCAGTGTGGGCAAATCTTGTGTCTTCCAGTATTTTGCAATAAGAATTCTTGCTGCTGTTGTTGCGTACATAAAAAAAGTTCTGTCCTTCTTTAACACCTTCTGGCCAACAATGCCCAGGAGGAAGGCCTCTGGTTTCTTAGGAAAGGTGTACTTAAACACCTTTTTTAACTCATTATAAATCATTTCCCAGAAGGCCTTCACTTTTGGGCAAGTCCACCAGAGGTGAAAGAATGTCCCTTCAGCCTCCTTACATTTCCAACATTTATTATCAGACAAATGATATATCTTAGCAAGCTTGACTGGGGTCATGTACCACCTGTATATCATTTTCATAATATTCTCTTTCAAGGCATTACATGCCGTGAATTTCATACCGGTGGTCCATAACCTTTCCCAGTCTTCAAACATGATGTTGTACCCAATATCCTGAGCCCATTTTATCATTGCTGATTTGACTGTCTCATCCTGAGTGTTCCATTTAAGCAGCAAGTTATACATTCTCGAAAGTACTTTGGTCTTTGGTTCTAACAATTCTGTCTCTAATTTCGATTTTTCCACCTGGAAACCTATTTTTCTGTCCAACTTAAAAGCCTCTTGAATTTGAGCATAGTGAAACCAGTTTTGCACCTTATTTTTTAGTTTTTCAAAGCTCTGCAGCCTCCAAGTTTCTCCAACTTTTTCTATGATTTCCCCATATTTTGGCCAGCCAACCTCCATATTGGGTTTTTTCCAGGCCTTGGCCTCTGCTGGTGATAGCCACCTCGGAGTCTTACCTTCTAATAAGTCCTTGTATTTTGTCCAGACCATAAATATTGATTTTCTGACAATGTGATTTTTGAACATTTTATGAACCTTTGCCTTGTCGTACCACAAATATGCATGCCAACCAAAAGCATTGTCAAACCCTTCCAGATCTAGGACATCAGTGTTCTCAAGAAGTAACCAATCTTTCATCCAACTGAAGGCCGCAGCTTCATAGTACAATCTCAAGTCTGGCAGGGCAAACCCCCCTCTTTCTTTTGAGTCAGTTAATATTTTAAACTTTATCCGGGGCTTTTTGCCCTGCCAAACAAACCTTGATATATCCTTCTGCCACCTTCCAAAACATTCCACTCTGTCCACAATCTGTAGGGTTTGAAACAAAAACAACATTTTCGGCAATACATTCATCTTTATAGCTGCGATTCTACCCAACAAGGAAAGTTTCAGTCTTGACCAGATTTCCAAATCTTTTTTGATTTCCGACCAACATTTTTCATAATTGTCTTTGAATAAATTCAAATTTTTAGCAGACAAATGAACCCCTAGGTATTTCACTTTTTTAACCACACTTAATTCTGTCTCCTTCTGAAACCCATCTGTTTCTGAAGATGTCAAATTTTTAACCAAAACCTTAGTTTTTTGCTTATTCAACTTAAATCCCGCCACCCGACCAAACTCCAAATTTGGTCGATTCGTGTCCATGACAAATGGACCTCAGAAAAGAATGTTCCTTCTTTACCCAAGGGGTTCTTTGTCCTCCAAATGTCAATCAGGTCCATGCTGTCAGTTAGTTCAAAAAACGTCTTGGGTAGTCTGCCGTCCTTAGTTAAATTTTGGTTCTGTGACTTATCCATATAAGTAGAGACCACCCCATTCATATCTCCCATCATAATGATGTTGGTAAAGTCCAGATAGTCCAGCATTATCTCATGCAGCTTCTTGTAAAATTCTGATTTTCCCTCATTTGGTGCATAAATTCCTAATATCAAAAATTTTTCTCCTTGTATTTGTATTTCAATAGCCAAAATTCTTCCTTGTTCATCTTTAAATAAAAATTTCGGTGACAGGTTCTCCTTTGCGTAAATCACTACGCCCCTCTTTTTAACTTTATCTGATGAGATAAATTCTTGACCCAATCTTTTATTGATTAAAACTTTCCTGTGGAGCCTAGTCACATGTGTTTCTTGTAAACAAATAATGTCCAATTGTTCTTTTTTCAATATCTGAAAAATCCTTCCTCTTTTTTCCGGGGAATTAATCCCATTTATATTCCAACTAAGGAGCTGCAGAGACATCCTGGTTTAATATATGAGTCCTATAGGGGTGTATCTTCCTTTTCGTCCGGGACTGGCCCAGGTGTTGGCTCAGGTTGGGGTGGCGGCCAAGCCCCTGCTATTCCCTTCTGAAGGTCCTCTCCGTGGTTGTGTAAAAATTTTTGCTGGTCCTCTGGTGTTCTAATTTTAACCTTCTTTCCTTTAAAGTTGAAAGATAGTCCTTGGGGAAATTCCCACCTATAGAGGATTGAGTTGTTTCTCAATAATCTTGCTAGATCTGTGTATGTAACTCTTAAATCCAAAAGCTGTTTCGGGATATCTCTGTAGATCTCTGCCCTCTTGTCCTGGATCACCAGTGGTTTCTTAAAGTGCAGGCCTAGGATTTTATCTCTTTCTTGCCTAGATCTCAAAATGATCAGGCAATCTCTAGATCTGTCCTTTCTCACCAATCTTCCCAATCTAAAAGCGGTAACAATTTTAAAATCCTTATCTTCTTCTATGCCCCAGAACTTTGATAGTTCTGATGTCAAATAGCCAATCAAATCTTCTCCTTCAAGTTCTGGAATTGCTCTAAGTCTAAGATTATTTTCCCGATTTTTCAATTCCACCATAGACAGATAGGCCTGCTGGTCATTGATCTGCCTGCACAGTGGCCTTACTTCCTTTTGTACTTCCTCAGCCTTCTTGTTAGCTTGTTCTGCTTTTTGGTTCGCTTGCTCAGCCAATTTGCGATTTTCTAAAGTTGTTGTTTGAAGATTCCCAATTACTTGTGTATTTTGGGAAACCTGCTCAGTCAGTTTATTAATGGTAGTCGTAACTTGATCAAACTTTGTATTTAAAGCTGCCAACTGTTCCAAGATTTGTTTAGAAATTGGGTCAGACCCTCCCGAGGCCATATCTTCTGAAGTTGGCTCTTGAACTGTCTGAGCAGTTTCTCTTTCTTGCAATGTCAGAACAGAGGGAACAGTGGGAACAGATGATCTGCGTTGCTGAACAGTTAGTGTTGTCTGTAGCAATTGTTGTACAGTTTGTTTTGCTTTCGATTTGGCAGCTCTTGCTCTCCCTGTGCCACTCATTCCACAGCTGTCTATGTGTCAAGGTCAAATTGTAGATCCCATGGGAAAAACAATCCAAAATGTAAACATCCACCAAAAGGATAATCCAAACAAAAAGGCAGTTCCCAGAGATTTATTAATCCCAAATCCACTAGGGGGAGCTTCCCTGTAACTCAGAAAAAAGAGAAAGTTTTTTCCGCCATTAATCCAGCAATCCAAAAGGGGGGGAAGAGAAAAAACAAACCGCAGGGAAGCCTTCTTTATCCCTTTAAAGCTGCAGATTTTCCCCCAGATAAAACAAAGTTTCAAAAAAGATGCAGGTAACAGTTTCTTACTTGTATCCTCCAGCGCTCAAAGTAGCTACACCATCTGATACAGTTTCCGCAGTTTGACAGTTCTTTAGTAACACCGGCAGCCCAGAGATCCGGTATTTAAACTTTTATAATCCACTCAAAAGAGGGGGGATTTCCATTCAAATCCAGTCAATTCCTCTGTTCTTCTATCTTGCCAATTCGAGCTTTAACAATTTGCACGAAAAAGAAAGTCTCTTTTTAAAATCCCTTTCACAGCGCTTCACGCTTGGTAAAGACTTTGCTTTGATCTAAAAGCAGTGTCGGGAGACTGACTTCCTGTTTTTCGTCTCCCGCTTTCAGCCGAAATTTACTAATTTAGTCCCAACCAAATTCTTAAAGTCCTTACTCACGAGTATGAAGTTTGGAGCCTGATGTTTTCAGAAAGAAAGGACAGCGCTCATCAGCAGCAGCCTCGCGGCTTCACTTCCGCGGAAAGAGCGATGAACTCACAGCACCGCTCCCCCTTCCACGTTCCGGGGCTCCTTACGGGGTCCCTTCAACGTTTCTGGGGTCGCTCCTGGTGCCCGCCGAGTCCCACGGCCACGGGCTCACTCTACCCGTGGTTTTTCTGGATGGGTCGTCGCTGTGCCGCAGCGCACGACCCTTTTCCGCGGAGCCCCTCTTCAGCAGCTGAAGAGGACAGCCATTGCTGTTTCGCGCCGCCTCCGGAAGCTTAGACCTTATGAAGAAATAAAAAATTTATTCACCAGGTGAATGATTTGTTAAAAGAGGATAAGAGGAAGGTGGGTTTTGATGATAAAAAAATCAAAATTTAATATAGAAGTAATAGAAGGCAAAAACAAAACCCTGTCCAGAATTTATGATATACTATTAGAGTGGTACACAAAGGACGAGGAGGTGAAGGAGGCAATGATTAAATGGGCAATTGACTTTGGTTATAATATTGATTTCGAAAGGTGGATAGAAGTTTGGAATTGTAACATAAAGTTCACAGCATGTATGGCACTGAGAGAAAATATCTGGAAGATGCTATATAGATGGTACCACACCCCTGTGAAACTGGCCAAAATGTATAGATTAAAGGACAAGAGATGCTGGAAATGTGGCGAGGTGGAGGGTGACCTATATCATTTATAGTGGACATGTAAAAAGGTGAAAGGCTTTTGGGAATCAATTTATAATGAACTTAAAAAAATATTTAAGTATACCTTTCCCAAGAGGCCTGAAGCCTTCTTGTTGGGAATGATGGATAAAGAAATTAAAAAGGAAGATAGGACGATATTCCTCTACGCCACCACAGCAGCGAGAATTATGTTGGCACAATATTGGAAAGTGGAAACTATCCCCAACATAAAGGACTGGCAGATTAGAATGGTAAACTATGCTGAGCTTGACAAATTAACAGGTAAAATAAGAGATCAGGATGAACAGAAATTTCTGAAAAATTGGAGCAAATTTTGGAAATATATTGGAATAAATGTTTAAAGTGAACTGACGGGGTTAGAACAATACGACCAGCGAGTGAATTTAAGACTATAGATTGAAAATCAAATACGTAATTGTCAGAGACTGCCTCCCGGTCCCAGCTCACAGAGGACCAACGCTAGCCAGTAGAACTGTACAAAAGTCTTTATTGAAGTTTAGTTTCCATTTTCAAGCCCTAGCGTGCGTCTCTACGTCTAGACCCTAGACCAGCGAAGCCTCGTCTGAGTCTCCGCCCCCTGTACACCAGTTTAAGACTCTAGCCTTACTCCACCTTCTTCGTTTCTCCTTCCGCCTCTGGGTCCTACTACCCCCCGGGGTGCCTTCCTTCCTGGACGCCTCGGAGGCGGACCCTTCGGACTCTTCCCCCTCTCTTCGGCGGGCTTTGGGACCTGGCTCCCTATCCGGGCTGCTCATTGCGCCACCCTCTCGCCCATTTGAACTTGGCGCGCGCGCGCTGCCCCTGACCTTCCTTTTGACCGTTTCCTCGCTCTCTGATGCAGGCGTGGCTAACCCTGACTCATGTCCTTCCGCTGACGGAAAGCTGCCTGCTGCCGATGCTTGGGACTCCTCCCCCTTACTGCTCTCCGGTGGGGAAGCTGGTCCCGATTTCCAACTGCTGCTTTCTGAGTCCCCTCTGGCCCCTCCTTCCTGTGGTGTTCCCTCTGGCAACCCCCTAGCTCTGACCACGGGAGCCCCTTTCTGTGAATCCTCTGCTTCGCTGGAGAGACTTAGAGACCTCGGACGGCTATCATCGCTGACCTCTCCCTCGGATTCCTCTCCCTCGGTCTCTAATTCCTCCCTTTCCTGTCCCTCTGCTCCTGAACCCCTGACAGTAATGGAAGGAGATATTTGATACTTATCAAAAGGATGGAAGGAAGTTCAGATTGTGTGTTTTTCTTTTTTCGGATGAGTGTTTTGTTTTTGTTTTTTCTCTTTTCTTTGTAATTTTCTCTTTGTATTTTCTTATATGTCTGTTTTTGTGTATAACTTCAATAAAAATGCATTTTTTTTAAAAAAAGAGGAGTTTTCGTCTTGGCTGCTCCTGGTGTTAGGGCTCTGGTCGCTGTCTGAGCCTTGACACCACCCAACTCCATTGGCACTGCCTCCTCCCCCAAAGGAGGCGTGGAGTGCGCGTGTTCAGTCTCCCTGGGCATGAAGGGAGGTGCTCTGGCCGGTGTGCGTGCCAAACGACCCTCATCCCTGCTCCAAGGGCGTTCTTCCAGCCGAACTCCTATCGTGAGCGCTCTCTGCACGACTTCTGCTGTGGTGCTAGGTCTGTCGCCCCTGGCCAGCTCATCTTTCACGGAAGCATTTAGCCCCTCCCAGAACAGATCCCTCACTGCTGTAGAGTCCTTCTCCCAGCGCAGTGCATTTACTAACGCAAAAAAGCGGGAATGGTATTGTCTCACCGTTGCCTTGCCCTGCCGCAAGCCGTGCATTTCCCTTCTGGCCACGTCAACATCTATGGTTGATTGAAAACAAGCGTCCATAGCCTCTATACAAGCGTCCGAATCCCGGAGGGCGGGATCATCCTCGCGCCATAAGTTGCGCAGCCAGGATTTAGCTTCCCCATGCAAGTGAGTTATGATGAACCCCACTTTCTCCTCCTCATCTCTAAAGTCTTTTTGAAGCAATCTCAACGCATAAACAATGTTTGCTCTGAAGTTGGGATACTGTTTCAGGTCCCCATTAAAGTGTGAGACTATGCTGGGCCCCCTCTTGCCAAGGCCAACTCCCTCCGATCTGGGTCCCTGTTTGTACAAATGTTCCCACCTGGCTTGCAGATCTTTGCAGCGCGCTTCTGCTTCCTCCTCTCTTTTCCTGGAGGTTGCTACTTCTGCGTAGAGCTTGTTGACTGCCTCCTGCAGTGCTGCCACCTGCGCCTCCGTTGTCATCTCCTCCTATCTTCGTGAGCTCGCAAAAAAAAAAACTTTTTGGGGGACGGAGCTTACTGTCAGGGGTGCCTCAGGTCCCAGCTCACAAAGGACCAACGCCAGTGTCTCTCTATATACAAAGGTCTTTATTGAAGTTCATTGTTGGTTTTACATCCGTGGCGCGCATCCCTACGTCTGAAACCTTAGACCGTTGAAGCTCCGTCTGACTCTTCCCCTCCCCTACACCAGTTTAACACCCGAGCTTTGCTCCACCTCTTCCTCTGCTCTTTTCTCCTCTGGGTCCTCCTGCCCCCTGGGGTTCCACCCCTCCTGGACTCTTCGGAGGCGGATTCCTCTGACTCCTCCCCCTGTCTCCGGCGGGCTTTGGGACCTGGCTCCCAATCCGGATTTTCTGCTGACCCGCGCGCCTGCACATTTGAACTTGGCGCGCGCGCCCAGCCGGCCAGTTTCCTCCTAACGGCTACACTGCTCCTGTCACTGCTTCCTCCTTCGGAGGGGCTGGCTGGAACTGACCTCCGCTCCGCCCCTCCACTCTCCGATGGAGGCGTGGTCAGTTCTGACTCTCTCTCTCTCCCTGCTGGAGTGGACGCCGGTTCTGATCTGTGGGCTTCTTCCCCCCCACTATGCTCTGGCAGGGAAGCTGGCCCTGATCTCCAGCTGCCGCTTGGGGACTCACCGCTGGCCCCCCTTGCCCTGACCCTGGGCGCCTCTTTCTGAGAATCTTCTGATTCGCTGGAGAGACTCATGGAATCTCTCGAGTCACTGTCATATCCTCCTAAGCTCCCCTCAGATTCCTCCCCTTCGCTCTCCAACGCCTCTTTCCCCCGTGGCTCTGCCCCTGAGCCCCTGACACCCTCCTACTGCTCCAAGTAGTTGTTCTTCTTCTGTCGGTGGTTGTAGTCCAAATGATAGGTTTGCTATGTCCAGTATTCCTTTTCCTGATGGGATTGGTTCTTGTCCGGATTCCGCCTCTTTCTGGAGATCCTCTTCGTGGTCTCTCAAAAACTTGTCTTTGTCACTCACTGTCCTTATTCTTATTTTCCTTCCTTTGTATTTAAAAGATAGGCCTTGAGGGAATTCCCACCTGAAGAGTATGTTGTTTCTTTTCAGTAAGACAACCAAATCTCTGTACTGGTTTCTTACATCCAAAATGTACTTTGGAATATTTTTAAAGATCTCCACGTAAGAATCTTCAATTTGCAATGTTTTTTGGTAGTGTAAATTCAGAATTTTATCCCTTTCTTCTTTTGATCTTAAAGTTATCAAACAGTCTCTTGCCTTATTCCTTCTTTGTCTTGTACCAAGCCTGAATGCACTCACTATCTTAAATTCTTCCTTCTCCAGGCCCTGTTGCCAAAAATCTGAAAATTCTTTTGTAAGGAAGTCCACCAAATTACCTTTTTCACTTTCAGGTACTGCTCTGATTCTTAAATTTCTCTCTTTTCTTTGCAAATCAATCATGGACAATGTCAAATCATGATCTTCCAATTTTTTAAAGACCGGTGGAATTTTTTCCTGAGTAGCAGTTGCAATTTCTTTAGCCTCCTCTGCAATCTTTCGAGTTGTAGCCGATTCCTCTAGTAGTTTTTCAATAGTCTCTGTGTTAGAATTCACCTTCTTTCCAAGTTCATTTATGCTTGTAGTATTTAAATCAATCTTTGCTGAGACCTCAGCTACTTTCTTATTGGTTTCTGCAATTTGCTTGTTAGTTTCAGCAACTTGTTTACTTGTCTCTGCCCCTTGCTTCGTTAAATGTTCCAGAGATTCATTAATTTTGCCAAGTGCCTTTGCCAGTGCGTCTTCAGATGACATAATTCTTGATTTTGTTTGTGGGGCAGCAGCTGCTCCTGTACCTCCAGATGTTGAGGCCCTTCTTTGTTGTAAAATATCAGTCTTGTATTGTCTGCCGGATCTTAGACTTAGACTTTTTTCCTGTAACTCTACTTTCCCTTTGCCATCTGCCATAACACTCTCATGCCAAGTCAAGGTCAGTCCCACGCTTATAATATTGTTTTCCAGTAGCTCAGCAGTTAGTGGCCCAATTGTTGTTGTTACAAACCAAATCTCCTCTAGGGGGAGGAAACTCCAGCTTCCCTTTGCAATTTTTGAAACAAAAGTATTCTTTAAAAATCCCCCATGTCTCCTAAAAGGCCACAGTATCAATTTTATTGAGAGTTATTCCAAATGCAACACAGTCCAAATATATTCCAGGAACACTGTATCCTTCCAAAGAGTTGGCTCAAAAATTAGTTCACAAGTTACTTCTTTACCTTAGCGTACTGACAGTCCGCAGCCGGCTTCCCTTTCAAGGCAGCCCGTCCCCAGGGTGTCAAAACAGCGGTAAAAATTCCAATTCCCTTCTTTATATGCAGGCATATATGCAGGCATATAAAGTACAGTTTCCTCCCCACCACTCGTGCCTATGGGAGGAGGACTCCTTTTTGACGGTGGATTTGCTCTTATCCAAAAATAAATTCTCCAAAAGTTACAGATTAACAATCTCTTTGCTTTGATCTATCTGCAGAACGGAAAGGCAGACTTCCTCTTTATGCCTTTCCCGTCTCGGTGCCGAAATTCCTCAAATTTAAGTTCAATTTAGTCCTTAAATCTTTAATCCTACTCACGGGTAGTTGCTTTTTTCGAATCCAATTCTCTGGAAGAAATCAGCGCTCTCCGCTAATGGCGATGCGGCTTCACTCCACAGGCTGGGTAAACAACTCTCAGCACCACGCCGCTCACCCGCTGCTGCTCCGAAGCCTTTAAAAAGGCTCCTTCGCAGTTTTGGGGGGGGCGCAAAAGGTGCCCACCGAGTCTCCTGTTCACAGGCTTTGCCACCTGTGATTTTTGGGGGTCCCCGCTTCGCCGTAGCTGCAGGACCCGAACCCGCGGAGCAGACTCCCTCCGGAGCTCGGAAGGAAATCCGCCATTAAGCGCTGGCGCTGACCGGAAGTCTACACTTCGCTTTCCTATGGGTAGGGTTAGGGTTAGGGTTATTGAGCAGCATAAGCCTCTTAAACTGGTGCAGAGGAGGGACTGACTCAGAGGGGACTTCAGCGGTCTAAGCGTAACAGACGTGGGGCTGCGCGCCTCAGCTGTGGAACAAACAATGTACTTCAATAAAGACTTTTGTAAATAAAGTGGACTTGGCGTTGGTCTCTTGTGAGCTGGGACCTGAGGCGGCCCTGACAACATCCTTTTTTAATCTTAACTCAGTTAAAAGTTCTTTAGATAGCCACCCTGGCTTCTTTAGGCACCTTCCATGTTTCCGTCTCATTGGTATTGCCTGAAGTTGTGCTTTTACTATCTCCCTCTTAACAAACTCCCAGCCATCATGAACTCCCTTTCCTTTTAGTATTACTGTCCATGGGATCTCACCCAGCACTTCCCTAAGTTTTATGAAGTCGGCTTTCTTAAATTCACCCTAACCCTCACCCTACCCCTAACCCTACCCATAGGAAAGCGAAGTGTAATGAGCCTAAACAAAGCCAAACAGGTTGTTTTGGGTTCCAGCTACATAGAAAGAAGAATCTTGGATTTCGCTTATGTCAAGTCGTGTTCTTTGGTGTTAATGCACACTGACCCAGAAATCGCAAAGTGTGTGTAATGAGACCTAAATAACAGAACACCGTGCTTTCACTTCCATATGCGTAGAAAGAAGACAAATAAGCTTTGATAGGGCTTATTTCAATTCGCATGGTGTTTTTTGGGAGAGCACCAGAATCAGCCCCAACCAAAGCAAAAAGGTGTTTTGGGTTCCATCTACATAAAAAGAAGATGATAAAGCTCTGATTGGGATTATTTCAAATTGGTGTTTTTGGGTATAGAATGCACATTCACCCATAAATCGGAGAATGATATTTTTGTTATCAGCCCAAATTAAGCATAGGTGTCAGGGGCTCAGGGACTGAGCCACAGGAGAAGGAGGAGATGGAGAGCGAAGGGGAACAATCGGAGGGGAGCGCAGGAGGGTATGACAGTGACCAGAGAGATTCCCTGAGTCTCTCCAGCGAATCAGAAGATTCCCAGAAGGAGGCCCCCAGGGTCAGGGCAAGGGGGGCCAGTGGGGAGTCGCCAAGCGGCAGCTGGAAATCAGGGCTAGCTTCCCCACCAGAGCGCAGCGGGGGGGAAGAATCCCACAGATTAGAACAAAAGCCTCCTCCTGCAGGAGGCGAGAGGGAGGCAGGACTGACCACGCCTCCGTCAGAGAGTGGAGGGGCGGAGGAGAGAGCAGGGCTGGCCAGCCTCCCGGAAGGAGAAAGCAGTGAAGGGAGCAGTGTAGCCGTTAGGAGGAAAGTGGGCGGCTGGGCGCGCGCGCCAAGTTCAAATGTAGAGGCGCGAGGGACAGCAGAAAATCCGGATTGGGAGCCAGGTCCCAAAGCCCGCCGGAGACAGGGGGAGGAGTCAGAAGAATCCGCCTCCGAAGAGTCCAGGAGGGTTGGGATCCCAGAGGGCAGCAGGACCCGGAGGCGAAAGGAGCAGAGGTAGGAAAGGAAGAGGTGGAGCAAAGCTCGGGTATTGAACTGGCGTAAAGGAGGGGCGGATTCAGACGGAACATCGCCAGTCTAAGGACTCAGACGTAGCGCTGCGCGCCACGGATGTCAAACCAACAATGAACCACAATAAAGACTTTTGTTTATAAAGAGCAACTGGCGTTGGTCCTTTGTGAGCTGGGACCTGAGGCAGCCGCTGACAGCTTATTTCACGTCGTGTTCTTTGGTGTTAATGCACACTGACCCAGAAATCGCAAAGTGTGTGTAATGAGACCTAAATAACAGAACACCGTGCTTTCACTTCCATATGCGTAGAAAGAAGACAAATAAGCTTTGATTGGGCTTATTTCAATTCGCATGGTGTTTTTTGGGAGAGCACCAGAATCAGCCCCAACCAAAGCAAAAAGGTGTTTTGGGTTCCATCTACATAAAAAGAAGATGATAAAGCTCTGATTGGGATTATTTCAAATTGGTGTTTTTGGGTTTAGAATGCACATTCACCCATAAATCAGAGAATGATACTGTCAGGGCTGCCTCAGGTCCCAGCTCACAAGAGACCAACGCCAAATCCAGTTTATATACAAAGATGTTTATTGAAGTGCATTGTACGCTCCACAGCCGAGGCGCGCAGCCCCACGTCTGTTACGCTTAGACCGCTGAAGTCCCCTCTGAGTCAGTCCCTCCTCTGCACCAGTTTAAGAGGCTTATGCTGCTCCACCTCTTCCTTTCTTTCCTTTTCCGCAGGGTCTTCCTGCCCCCTGGGGTTTCGCCCCTCCTGGATTCCCCTGACGCGGAATCCCCAGACAGCTCTTCCCCCCTCCTGCGTGCTTTGGGACCTGGCTCCTCCTCCGGGCTCCCTGTTCTTCCGCGCGCCTCCACATTTGAACTTGGCGCGCGTTCGCAACCTCTAACCTTCCTCTTGACAGTTACACTACTCCCTGCACTACTCCCCTCCCCTTCCGGGAGGATGTCTTGCTCCGATCTCCCCTCCCCCTCTGCTTTCGGACGTGCTTCCCCTGTCACTCTGGAATCTCCACCCCCTTCACTGCGCTCTGGCGGAGAAGCCGGTCCCGACTCGCAGCTCCCACTTTGGGTTCCCCTGCTGGTCTCTTGCTCCTGACGAGTCCCCCCTGTGACTCCCCTTGGCCTGACCACAGGCGCCCCCTTCTGGGAATCCTCCGATTCACTTGAAAGACTCATGGAATCCCTCAAGTCATTGTCATCCTCTTCCTCGCTGTCCTGGGATTCTTCCCCCTCGCTCTCCGTCTCCTCCCTCACCTGGATTAGGGTTAGGGTTAGGGTTAGGGTTAGGGTTAGGGTGAATGAACACCGAAAGAACAATCCAAGCATATTCGTCCTATTTCTATTGAGATGGAACCAAAATACCTATGCGTGATTTGGGCTGATAACAAACATGTCACTCTGCAATTTTTGGCTGAATGTGCATTCTAAACCGAAAAACACCTGTCAGGGGCTCAGGGGCAGAGCCAAAGGGGAAAGAGGAGTTGGAGAGCGAAGGGGAGGAATCTGAGGGGAGCTTAGGAGGGTATGACAGTGACCCGAGAGATTCCATGAGTCTCTCCAGCGAATCAGAAGATTCTCAGAAAGAGGCGCCCAGGGTCAGGGCAAGGGGGGCCAGCGGTGAGTCCCCAAGCGGCAGCTGGAGATCAGGGCCAGCTTCCCTGCCAGAGCGTAGCGGGGAGGAAGAAGCCCACAGATCAGAACCGGCGTCCACTCCAGCAGGGAGAGAGAGAGAGTCAGAACTGACCACGCCTCCGTCGGAGAGTGGAGGGGCGGAGCGGAGGTCAGTTCCAGCCAGCCCTTCCGAGGGAGGAAGCAGTGACAGGAGCAGTGTAGCCGTTAGGAGGAAAGTGGCCGGCTGGGCGCGCGCGCCAAGTTCAAATGTGCAGGCGCGCGGGTCAGCAGAAAATCCGGATTGGGAGCCAGGTCCCAAAGCCCGCCGGAGACAGGGGGAGGAGTCAGAGGAATCTGCCTCCGAAGAGTCCAGGAGGGGTGGAACCCCAGGGGGCAGGAGGACCCAGAGGAGAAAAGAGCAGAGGAAGAGGTGGAGCAAAGCTCGGGTGTTAAACTGGTGTAGGGGAGGGGAAGAATCAGACGGAGCTTCGACGGTCTAGAGTTACAGACGTAGGGATGCGCGCCACGGATGTAAAACCAACAACGAACTTTAATAAAGACTTTTGTATATAAAGAGACACTGGCGTTGGTCCTTTGTGAGCTGGGACCTGAGGCACCCCTGACAGTAAGCTCCGTCTCTAAAAAAAAAAGGGTTTTTTTTGGCGAGCTCACGAAGATAGGAGGTCCAGAAGTTCGTCGGTTTCGCCAACTTCTACCGCAAGTTCATCAAGGGGTTTGCGAAAGAGACGGCGGCTATCACGGACACCCTCAGCTCCAAGAAAAAGAAGTTCACCTGGACGGACCAGGCGGAACAGTCTTTTCAGAGACTCAAGCGTCTCTTCGCGTCCGAGGAACAGCTGCTGCACGTCAACCCCGGCAAACCGCTGCGGATTGAGACTGACGCATCAGACAGAGCGGTGGGGGCGGTCCTGTTGCAGAGAGATCCGCAAGGGAACTGGAGGCCCTGCGCATTTTACTCCAGGAAGCTCAGCAAGTCGGAACAGAACTACACCATCTGGGACAGGGAGTTGCTGGCCATTCACGCAGCCTTCAAAGCGTGGCGGCACTTCCTCATTGGAGCCAGACACACCGTGCAGGTTTGCACAGATCATAAGAACCTGGAGTACTGGCACACGGCGAGGTTCCTGAACCAAAGGCACATCCGCTGGGCGGAGTTCTTTGCGGATTTCGACTTCAGGATAGAATACATCCCGGGAGACAACAACGTCATGGCAGATGCATTATCCAGGAAGCCGCAGTAACTCGAGGAAGCGGCACCGCCGGCGGCCAAGCACATTTTCGCACCAAAAGCGTGGGCGTGCGCTTCAGCTACAGTGGACCTGGACGTGGTGCGTCGCGCGCTGCAGACGGACTCGTTCGCACGATCCAAGATAGAGGAGGTGCAAAGAGGCACAGCGAAGGACGGAGAGTTCCAGATACGCGACGGCCTACTCCTCCGCAAAGGGGCGCTCTATGTGCCGGGGGACGACCTCCGCGCGAAAGTCCTGCAGCAGTTACACGACGCACCCAGCGCTGGGCATTTCGGCAAGGACAAGACAGCGGAATTAGTAGCCAGAGACTTTTGGTGGCCCAAGATGAGGGGTGAAGTTGAGGATTACGTCGCTCGGTGTGACACATGCCAAAGGGCCAAACCAGTACACAGGGCACCGGCGGGACTGCTGGAACCGCTTCAGACGCCGTTTGAACCGTGGGAGAGAGTAGCCCTGGACTTTGTCACAGATCTGCCCAGCTCGAGAGGCAAAACAGCGGTGCTCGTGGTCGTAGACCTGTTCACCAAAATGACGCATTTCATTCCTTGCGCGAAGGTGGCCACGGCGGAACAAACCGCCAAGCTGTTCATAGACCACGTGTTCAGAGTTCACGGCTTGCCGAGATCCATCCTTTCCGACCGGGGGCACCAGTTCATCTCGAGTTTCTGGCACAAGCTCCTGGGCATCCTGAACGTCAAGATCAACTTAGCGTCGGCACGACACCCGCAGACCAACGGGCAGGCGGAGAGGGTCAACGCCATCATGCAGCAGTACCTGCGATGCTACGCGAATCAACAACCCTCGACCTGGGTGGACTACCTACCGCTGGCCGAGTTTGCTTACAACAACACGAAGCACGCGTCTACAGGGGTGACGCCGTTCTTCGCCAACAATGGGCGGCATCCCAGAACCTTCCCGGGTTTGGAGACGAAGGGGGAGGGGGAGCCACAGGGGGCAGAGCACTTGGCAGCAGAGTTGCAGGAGGTCCACGAGCAACTCCGAAGGAACTTAGAACTAGCAAAACAAGCCTACAAAGTGCAGGCAGACAGGCATAGGAGAGTCGGGGAAGACATCCAGGTGGGGGACTGGGTATGGTTAGCAGCCCAGGCAGTGCCAGCCAAAACGTTAGCTAAGAAGAAGCTTGGACACAAGCAGCTAGGGCCTTACCAAGTCGAGGCACAAATCAACCCAGTAGCTTCCCGGTTGACCCTTCCGGAGGGTTCGAGAATGCACCCGGTCTTTCATAGGTCGGTGCTTACACCCTACAAGGCACCACACAGGTTTCAGGCGCCAGGGAATGCACCAGACCCATGCAGAAAATCACCCACAGGGGGGGAGTCACAAAGGGCGACACCAATCAACGAGGTCACAGACATTTTGGACTCGAGATGGGGGGAAGAGGGAGTTGAATATCTCCTCGCCGAGGAAGGTACCCCGGCCAGCGCCAACAGGTGGGTACCGGACTATGCCCTGGAGGAGCGGTATCTCAAAGACGAGTTTCATGCACTCTTCCCACACAGACCTATGCCGGCAGATTTTTTCGACGATTGGCTTTTCACACCCACACTTTCAGCCAGCACGTTTCAGGGGTTCTCATCAGCTGAGCAGACGCCACCGGAATGGAGCACCCCAAGGGGATCTTGTTCGGGGGTCGACACGGACCATTCCTATTGGTGGGACGATCAACCGGAGGTGGGGTGGAGACGGGAACTGCAAGAGGGGCCCGGGCACGCAGCACCGCCCGAGGTACCGGAGGGTTAGATGGACATGGACGTGTTGGGAGAGGGTTTTGGGTTTGAGCACGAATGCAAAGAGATGGAAGCGGAGGAGATCGACGTCAACGAGTCCAGTACGGACTGGGCTGATCCAGCTAGAGGGCTGCACGACAGGGGCACCGAACAGTATCCAGCACTCTCCCCCACAACACGGGAGCGCCCGGAACCCACGCCCGGAGAGGGGGAGGGGGGAAGGGGGGGCTTCGAGGGGGGGATGGATGTCAGGGGCTCAGGGGCAGAGCCACGGGGGAAAGAGGCGTTGGAGAGCAAAGGGGAGGAATCTGAGGGGAGCTTAGGAGGATATGACAGTGACTCGAGAGATTCCATGAGTCTCTCCAGCGAATCAGAAGATTCTCAGAAAGAGGCGCCCAGGGTCAGGGCAAGGGGGGCCAGTGGTGAGTCCCCAAGCGGCAGCTGGAGATCAGGGCCAGCTTCCCTGCCAGAGCGTAGCGGGGGGGAAGAAGCCCACAGATCAGAACCGGCGTCCACTCCAGCAGGGAGAGAGAGAGAGTCAGAACTGACCACGCCTCCGTCGGAGAGTGGAGGGGCGGAGCGGAGGTCAGTTCCAGCCAGCCCCTCTGAGGGAGGAAGCAGTGACAGGAGCAGTGTAGCCGTTAGGAGGAAAGTGGCCGGCTGGGCGCGCGCGCCAAGTTCAAATGTGCAGGCGCGCGGGTCAGCAGAAAATCCGGATTGGGAGCCAGGTCCCAAAGCCCGCCGGAGACAGGGGGAGGAGTCAGAGGAATCCGCCTCCGAAGAGTCCAGGAGGGGTGGAACCCCAGGGGGCAGGAGGACCCAGAGGAGAAAAGAGCAGAGGAAGAGGTGGAGCAAAGCTCGGGTGTTAAACTAGTGTAGGGGAGGGGAAGAGTCAGATGGAGCTTCAACGGTCTAAGGTTTCAGACGTAGGGATGCGCGCCACGGATGTAAAACCAACAATGAACTTTAATAAAGACTTTTGTATATAAAGAGACACTTGCGTTGGTCCTTTGTGAGCTGGGACCTGAGGCACCCCTGACAGTGTTCTTTTGGTCTCATTACACACACTTTGCGATTTCTGGGTTAAAGTGCTGTCAGGGCTGCCTCAGGTCCCAGCTCACAAGAGACCAACGCCAAGTCCAGTTTATATACAAAAATGTTTATTGAAGTCCATTGTACGCTCCACAGCCGAGGCGCGCAGCCCCACGTCTGTTACGCTTAGACCGCTGAAGTCCCCTCTGAGTCAGTCCCTCCTCTGCACCACTTTAAGAGGCTTGTGCTGCTCCACCTCTTCCTTTCTTTCCTTTTCCGCAGGGTCTTCCTGCCCCCTGGGGTTTCGCCCCTCCTGGATTCCCCTGACGCTGAATCCCCAGACAGCTCTTCCCCCCTCCTGCGTGCTTTGGGACCTGGCTCCTCCTCCGGGCTCCCTGTTCTTCCGCGCGCCTCCACATTTGAACTTGGCGCGCGTTAGCAACCGCTGACCTTCCTCTTGACAGTTACACTACTCCCTGCACTACTCCCCTCCCCTTCCGGGAGGATGTCTTGCTCCGATCTCCCCTCCCTCTCTGCTTTCGGACCTGCTTCCCCTGTCACTCTGGAATCTCCACCCCCTTCACTGCGCTCTGGCGGAGAAGCCGGTCCCGACTCCCAGCTCCCACTTTGGGTTCCCCCGCTGGTCCCCTGCTCCTGACGAGTCCCCCCTGTGACTCCCCTTGGCCTGACCACTTGAAAGACTCATGGAATCCCTCAAGTCATTGTCATCCTCTTCCTCGCTGCCCTGGGATTCTTCCCCCTCGCTCTCCGTCTCCTCCCTCACCTGTGCCTCTGTCCCTGAACCCCTGACAAGTGCATTAACACCAAAGAACACGACTTGAAATAAGCGAAATCCAAGATTCTTCTTTCTATGTAGCTGGTACCCAAAACAACCTGGTTGGCTTTGTTTAGGCTTATTACACTGCGCTTTTCTAGGGTTAGGGTTCGGGTTCGGGTTCGGGTTCGGGTTCGGGTTCGGGTTCGGGTTCGGGTTCGGGTTAGAGTTAGAGTTAGGGTTCGGGGTAGGGTTCGGGTTCGGGTTAGGATTCGGGTTAGGGTGAATGAACACCGTAAGAACAATCCAAGCTTATTCTTCCTCTTTCTATTGAGATGGAACCAAAATACCTATGCTTGATTTCGGCTGATAACAAACATGTCACTCTGCAATTTTTGGCTGAATGTGCATTCTAAACCCAAAAACACCAATTTAAAATAAGCCCAATCAGAGCTTTATCATTTTCTTTTTATGTAGATGGAACCCCAAAAAACTTTTTGCTTTGGTTTGGGTTCGGGTTCGGGGTAGGGTTAGGGTTAGGGTTAGGGTTAGGGTTAGGGTTATGTTTAGGGTTAGGGTTAGGGTTAGGGTTAGGGTTAGGGTTAGGGTTAGGGTTAGGGTTAGGGTTAGGGTTAGGGTTAGGGTGAATGAACACCGAAAGAACAATCCAAGCTTATTTTTCCTCTTTCTATTGAGATGGAACCAAAACACCTATGCGTGATTTGGGCTGATAACAAACATGTCACTCTGCAATTTTTGGCTGAATGTGCATTCTAAACCCAAAAACACCAATTTAAAATAAGCCCAATCAGAGCTTTGTCATTTTCTTTTTATGTAGATGGAACCCAAAAAAACTTTTTGCTTTGGTTGGGGGTGATTCTGGTGCTCTCTCAAAAAACAGCATGCAAATTGAAATAAGCCCAATCAAAGGTTATATGGAAGTGAAAACACGGTTTCGTGTTCTTTTGGTCTCATTACACACACTTTGCGATTTCTGGGTTAAAGTGCATTGTCAGGGCCGCCTCAGGTCCCAGCTCACAAGAGACCAACGCCAAGTCCACTTTATTTACAAAAGTCTTTATTGAAGTACATTGTTTGTTCCACAACCGAGGCGCGCAGCCCCACGTCTGTTACGCTTAGACCGCTGAAGTCCCCTCTGAATCAGTCCCGCCTCTACACCAGTTTAAGAGGCTTCTGCTGGTCCACCTCTTCCTGTCCTTCCTTTTCCGCAGGGTCTTTCTGCCCCCCTGGGTTCCTCCCCTCCTGGATTCCCCTGACGCTGAGTCCCCAGACGCCTGCTCCCCCCTCCTCCGTGCTTTGGGACCAGGCTCCTCCTCCGGGCTCTCCGCATTTCCACGCGCCTCCACATTTGAACTTGGCGCGCGTTCGCTACCTCTGACCTTCCTCTTGACAGTTACACTGCTCTCTGTACTACTCGCCGCCCTTTCCGGCAGGACGTCTTGCCCCGATCTCCTTCCCCTCTCTGCTTCCTGCTCTGCTTCGTCTGTCACACTGGGAACTCCACCCTCTTCACTCCGTTCCGGCGGGGAAGCCGGCCCCGATCTCCAACTCCCACTCGGGGTTTCCCTGCTGCTCCCCTGCTCCTGACGAGTCCCCCCTGTGGCTCCCCTTGGCCTGACCAGGGGCGCCCCCTTTTGGGAATCCTCCGATTCACTTGAAAGACTCATGGAAACCCTCAAGTCATTGTCATCCTCCTCCTCCTCGTTCCGGGATTCTTCCCCCTCGCTCTCAGTCTCCTCCCTCATCTGTGCCTCTCTCCCTGAAGCCCTGACATCCATCCCCCCCTCGAAGCCCCCCTTCCCCCCTCCCGCCCGTCGGGCGCAGGTATTGGGAGCCGCGTCTCTGCGGGGGTAGATGCTGGATACAGTTCGTCTACTTCGATTTCCTCTGCTTCCAGCTCAGTGTATGTGTGCTCGAACTCGGGTTCGTCTCCCAAAGTGTTCTCGGTCTCCTCTCCCATTGTTACTTCGTCCGGCGCTGTTGGACAAGGCCCCTCCCTCCACCTCCTGCGCCAGTCCTCCTCTGGTTGCTCGTCCCACCAATAAGAGGGTTCCGTCTCCACCCCCGAGCACGATCCCCTGGGAGGGCTCGATTCTGGCGTTCCCTCCTCCGCGGAAGAAAACCCCCGGAAAGTGCTGGCTGAAAGTGTGGGCGTAAAAAGCCAGTCGTCAAAGTACTCGGCTGGCATGGGCCTGTGTGGGAAAAGAGCATGGAACTCGTCCTTGAGAACAGGCTCATCCAAAGCGTAGTCCGGCACCCAACTGTTGGCACTGGCTGGGGTACCCTCTCTGGTGAGAAAATATTCTACTCCCTCTTCCCCCCATCTCGAGTCCAGAATCTCTGTGACCTCGTTGAGTGGTTCGGCCCTAGGTGACCTCCCCCTCTTGGGTGACTCTCTGCGTGGTTCTGGTGCCGTCCCTGACTCCTGAAATCTGTGTGGGGCCTTGTAGGGGGTGAGCACCGACCTATGAAAGACCGGGTGCATTCTGGAACCTTCAGGGAGGGCCAGTCAAAACGCTACGGGATTGATCCTGGCCTCAACTTGGTATGGCCCTAGCTGCCTGTGTCCTAGCTTCTTCTTAGCTAACGACTTGGCCGGCACCGCTTGGGTGGCTAACCATACCCAGTCCCCCACCTGGATGTCTTCTCCCGCCCTCCTGTGTCTGTCCGCCTGCACCTTATAGGCTTGTTTAGCTAGTTCCAAATGTCGCCGCAGCTCCTCGTGCACCTCTTGCAGTTCTGCTGCGAAATGGTCGGCCCCCTGCGGCGCCCCCTCCCCCGTCGTTACGAACCCCGGGAAGGTTCTGGGATGTCGTCCATTGTTAGCGAAGAACGGCGTCACCCCCGTCGACGCGTGCTTCGTGTTGTTGTAGGCAAACTCAGCCATCGGCAGGTAATCCACCCAAGCTGCGGGTCGCTGATTGACGTAACATCTCAGGTACTGCTGCATGATAGCGTTGACCCTCTCTGCTTGGCCGTTGGTCTGTGGATGTCTCGCCGACGATAGGTTGATCTTGACGTGCAGGATACCTAGGAGCTTCTGCCAGAAACTGGAGACAAACTGGCGCCCCCTGTCGGACAGGATGGACCGTGGCAGCCCATGCACTCTGAACACGTGGTCGATGAAGAGTTTGGCGGTCTGTTCCGCTGTCGCCACCTTCGCGCAAGGAATGAAGTGCGCCATCTTGGTGAACAGGTCCACCACCACCAGTACCGCCGTCTTGCCTCGGGAGCTGGGCAGATCAGTAACAAAGTCCAGCGCTACCCGCTCCCACGGTTGCAGTGGCGTCTCCAGCGGTTCCAGTAGTCCGGCTGGCTTCTGGTGCACTGGCTTGGACCTCTGACAGGTGTCACATCTGGCGACGTAATCCGCGACCTCTCCTCGCATTTGGGGCCACCAAAAGTCCCTGGCTACCAGTTCCGCTGACTTCTCCTTGCCGAAATGGCCCGCGCTGGGTGTGTTGTGCAACTGGTGCAGAACCTTTGCGCCGAGATTGTCCCCTGGCACGTAGAGGGCACCTTTGCGAGTTAACAGCCCGTCGCGTATCTGGAACTCGTCGTCTCTCGTTGTACCTCTGCGCAGCTCTTCCATCTTGGATTGTGCAAACTGATCCGTCTGCAGCGCGCGTCGCACCGCGTCCAGGTCGACGGCGACTGAAGCGAACGCCCACGCCTGCGGTGCGAAAATGTGCTTGGCTGCTACTGTTGCCACTTCCTCGAGATATTGCGGTTTCCTTGAGAGCGCATCGGCTATGACATTGGAGTCCCCCGGGATGTACTCTATTCGGAAGTCGAAATCCGCGAAGAATTCCACCCAGCGCATGTGCCTCTGGCTCTGGAGCTTCGCCGTGCGCCAATACTCTAAGTTCTTGTGGTCCGTGCGGACCTGCACGGTGTGCTTGGCTCCTATGAGGAAGTGCCGCCACGCTTTGAAAGCCGCGTGAATGGCCAACAACTCACTGTCCCAGATGGTGTAGTTTTGTTCCGCCTTGCTGAGCTTCCGGGAGTAGAAAGCACAGGGCCTCCAGTGCCCTTGCGGATCTTCCTGCAAAAGGACGGCCCCTACCGCTCTGTCTGATGCGTCAGTCTCGACCCGCATGGGCCTGCCGGGATTCACGTGCAGCAGCTGTTCCTCGGAGGCGAAGAGGCTTTTAAGCTTCTGAAAAGAGCGCTCCGCCTGGTCCGTCCAAGTGAACTTCTTCTTCTTGGAACTGAGAGTGTCCATGATTGCTGCTGTCTCCTTCGCGAAACCCCTGATGAACTTGCGGTAAAAGTTGGCAAAACCGATGAACCTCTGGACTTCCTTCCGATTGCGTGGGCTCTTCCAGTCCAACACCGCGCGGACCTTGGCGCTGTCCATGGCCAGCCCCTTGTCGGACAGCTTGTAGCCCAGGAAATCCACCTCCGTCACATCAAACTGGCACTTCTCCAACTTGGCGTAAAGCCTGTGCTCCCGTAGTCTCTGCAGGACCTCCTTTACGTCTCTCTCATGAGCTTCCTGCGATTCCGAGAAGATCAGGATGTCGTCGAGGAAACACACACACTTCTTGTAGAGGAGTCCCGCTAGCACGTGATGCATAAAGGCTTGGAAGCAGTGGGATCCATTTTGGAGACCAAAAGGCATAACTCTGTATTCATACGTGCCCAGAGGCGTGAACATGGCCGTCTTCCACTCATTGCCCTCACGCATGCGTATGAGATTGTACGCTCCACGCAGATCCAACTTGGTGAAGATCCTCCCCTTCCGCACGGTCACTAGGAGGTCGTCAATCTTGGGCATGGGGAAGGCCTTGGGCTTTGTCATCGAGTTTATGGCTCGATAGTCCACAATGAGTCTCTTCTGGGGCGTGTCCTTCTTCTTCACAAAAAACACAGGACTGCCCCCCACCGCTCTGGATTCCCGAATGAATCCGCGCTTCAGATTGTGCTCTATGAACTCCCTGAGTTCTTGCATCTCATCTTCAGACATGGAATACAGCTTTGCAGTCGGCAGCTTCGCCCCCGGCAACAGGTCAATCGCACAGTCGTAAGGCCTGTGGGGTGGCAGCTGGTCAGCTTCCTTCTCGCAGAAAACCTCCAAAAATCCCTCGTACTTGCGGGGGACTGCCTGCACCATGCCTAGTTGCAGTTGCTGCCCAGCTTCCTCCCCTTGGCTGGACTGGATGCAATGTTGAGCACAGTACGATGAGCAAAAGGTGAGCTGTCGCTGGTACCACGCCACTGCTGGACTGTGTCTCTCTAGCCAGCTCATGCCTAACACTATAGGCGTGTCTGATAGGCGGGTGACGTTGAAGCTAATGACTTCTCGATGATTTCCAATCTGCATCACCATGGGAGGCGTCTGTTGCACAACTTGCCCTCCTAGCAATTTTCTGCCATCGACCGTGACTACGTTCAGGGGCGTCGTAGCTGGCAGAAGCACTATGCGATGCTGCTTGACGAACTGCACCCCCACAAAGTCCGCATTGCTTCCAGAGTCGATTGTGATGGGGACTTCCAGGGTGGTTCCATTCGGCAACTGGAGTGTTGCAGTGAGCTGCACCGCTGGCTTGGGTGGTAAGGGGTCTGTATGCTGCAAAATCGCTGGGGACTGCTCTACAGACTCGCCTGGCTGAGCCCCAGCATCGCTGTCTCCAGCCAGGCACTGTCGTTTCCCTGAAACTGCTCTTCGTGAAGTACGTCTGCTGCGACCGTTGCTAACGCTGCAGTGTGTTTCTGGAGCCTCTGGGGACACTCTTTAGCCATGTGCTGTGCACTGTCACAGATGTAACACTTCCTGGTCCCTCTAGGAGGCTTCGCCTTGACTGCACCGGACGCTGGGGCTCTGGCTGCTGTCTGAGCTCTAGCACCGCCAAGCTCCATTGGTTCCTCCCCCTGCCGCATTAGAGGCGAAGGATGCGCCTGGCCGAACTCCCTGGGGATAAAAGGAGGTGCCCTGGCTGGCGCACGCACCTGGCGACCTTCCTCACTGTGCCAAGGACGTTCTTCGTGCCGTATTCCAATCGCAAGAGCCCTCTGTACTACTTCTGCTAGGGTTTGAGGTCTGTCACCCCTGGCCAATTCATCTTTTATGGAGCCGTGGAGTCCCTCCCAGAACAAATCTCTCACTGGTTTGGAGTCTTTCTTCCAGCCCAATACAGTCAGCAATGCAAAAAAGCGCGAATGGTACTGACGCACAGTGGCTTTGCCTTGTCTGAGTCCGTGCATCTCTCGGCGCGCAACATCAACATCCACGGTGGACTGGAAACAAGCGCCCATAGCTTTGATAAATTCCTCAGAATCGCGGCGGGCAGGACCATCTTCACGCCACAAATTGCGCAGCCACGCTCTAGCGTCTCCATGCAAATGAGACACAATAAAACCCACTTTCTCCTCCTCATCTTTAAAGTCATTGCGAAGCAAATGCAGTGCATATAGGACGTCTGCTCTGAAACTGGGGTAGTGCTTCAGGTTCCCATCGAAGTGGGAGACCAAACTGCCCCCCCGCCTTCCAAGTCCAATTCCCTCTGATCTGGACCCTGGGAACCCCTCTCTGCATGCACGCTCCCACCTGGCTTGCAGATCCTGGCATCGCTTCTCCGCATCGTCACTCTTCTTCTGAGAGGCTATTACCGCAGTGGAGAGCTCGGTGACTGCGTTCCGTAGTGCTGTCAACTGTTCCTCCGCACTCATGGCTGCCACACTTCGTGAGCTTTGCAAAAAAAATTTTGCGTTCTTTTCAGGAGAGGGGACTTACTGTCAGGGCCGCCTCAGGTCCCAGCTCACAAGAGACCAACGCCAAGTCCACTTTATTTACAAAAGTCTTTATTGAAGTACATTGTTTGTTCCACAGCCGAGGCGCGCAGCCCCACGTCTGTTACGCTTAGACCGCTGAAGTCCCCTCTGAATCAGTCCCGCCTCCACACCAGTTTAAGAGGCTTCTGCTGGTCCACCTCTTCCTGTCCTTCCTTTTCCGCAGGGTCTTTCTGCCCCCCTGGGTTCCTTCCCTCCTGCTTTCCCCTGACGCTGAGTCCCCAGACGCCTGCTCCCCCCTCCTCCGTGCTTTGGGACCAGGCTCCTCCTCCGGGCTCTCCGCATTTCCGCGCGCCTCCACATTTCAACTTGGCGCGCGTTCGCTACCCCTGACCTTCCTCTTGACAGTTATACTACTCTCTGTACTACTCTCCGCCCCTTCCGGCAGGACGTCTTGCCCCGATCTCCTTCCCCTCTCTGCTTCCTGCTCTGCTTCGTCTGTCACACTGGGAACTCCACCCTCTTCACTCCGTTCCGGCGGGGAAGCCGGCCCCGATCTCCAACTCCCACTCAGGGTTTCCCTGCTGCTCCCCTGCTCCTGACGAGTCCCCCCTGTGGCTCCCCTTGGCCTGACCAGGGGCGCCCCCTTTTGGGAATCCTCCGATTCACTTGAAAGGCTCATGGAAACCCTCAAGTCATTGTCATCCTCCTCCTCCTCGTTCCGGGATTCTTCCCCCTCGCTCTCAGTCTCCTCCCTCATCTGTGCCTCTCTCCCTGAACCCCTGACATCCATCCCCCCCTCGAAGCCCCCCCTTCCCCCCTCCCGCCCGTCGGGCGCAGGTTTTGGGAGCCGCGTCTCTGCGGGGGTAGATGCTGGATACAGTTCGTCTACTTCGATCTCCTCTGCTTCCAGCTCAGTGTATGTGTGCTCGAACTCAGGGTCGTCTCCCAAGGTGTTCTCGGTCTCCTCTCCCATTGTTACTTCGTACGGTGCTGTTGGCCAAGGCCCCTCCCTCCACCTCCTGCGCCAGTCCTCCTCTGGTTGCTCGTCCCACCAATACGAGGGTTCCGTCTCCACCCCCGAGCACGATCCCCTGGGGGGGCTCGACTCTGGCGTTCCCTCCTCCGTGGAAGAAAACCCCCGGAAAGTGCTGGCTGAAAGTGTGGGGGTAAAAAGCCAGTCGTCAAAGTACTCTGCTGGCATGGGCATGTGTGGGAAAAGGGCATGGAACTCGTCCTTGAGAAGAGGCTCGTCCAAAGCGTAGTCCGGCACCCAACTGTTGGCGCTGGCTGGGGTACCCTCTTTGGCGAGAAAATATTCTACTCCCTCTTCCCCCCATCTCGAGTCCAGAATCTCTGTGACCTCGTTGATTGGTTCGGCCCTAGGTGACCTCCCCCTCTTGGGTGACTCTCTGCGTGGTTCTGGTGCCGTCCCTGACTCCTGAAATCTGTGTGGGGCCTTGTAGGGGGTGAGCACCGACCTATGAAAGACCGGGTGCATTCTGGAACCTTCGGGGAGGGCCAGTCGAAACGCTACGGGATTGATCCTGGCCTCAACTTGGTATGGCCCTAGCTGCCTGTGTCCTAGCTTCTTCTTAGCTAACGACTTGGCCGGCATCGCTTGGGCCGCTAACCATACCCAGTCCCCCACCTGGATGTCTTCTCCCGCCCTCCTGTGTTTGTCTGCCTGCACCTTATAGGCTTGCTTAGCTAGCTCCAAATGTATCCGCAGCTCCTCGTGCACCTCTTGCAGTTCTGCTGCAAAATGGTCGGCCCCCTGCGGCGCCCCCTCCCCCGTCGTTATGAGCCCCGGGAATGTTCTGGGATGTCGTCCATTGTTAGCGAAGAACGGCGTCACCCCCGTCGACGCGTGCTTCGTGTTGTTGTAGGCAAACTCAGCCATCGGCAGGTAATCCAACCAAGCTGCGGGTCGCTGATTGGCGTAACATCTCAGGTACTGCTGCATGATAGCGTTGACCCTCTCTGCTTGGCCGTTGGTCTGCGGATGTCTCGCCGACGATAGGTTGATTTTGACGTTCAGGATACCTAGGAGCTTCTGCCAGAAACTGGAAACAAACTGGCGCCCCCTGTCGGACAGAATGGACCGTGGCAGCCCATGCACCTTGAACACGTGGTCGATGAAGAGTTTGACGGTCTGTTCCGCTGTCGCCACCTTCGCGCAAGGAATGAAGTGCGCCATCTTGGTGAACAGGTCCACAACCACCAGTACTGCCGTCTTGCCTCGGGAGCTGGGCAGATCAGTAACAAAGTCCAGCGCTACCCGCTCCCACGGTTGCAGTGGCGTCTCCAGCGGTTCCAATAGTCCGGCTGGCTTCTGGTGCACTGGCTTGGACCTTTGACAGGTGTCACATCTGGCGACGTAATCCGCGACCTCTCCTCGCATTTGGGGCCACCAAAAGTCCCTGGCTACCAGTTCCGCTGTCTTCTCCTTGCCGAAATGGCCCGCGCTGGGTGCGTCGTGCAACTGGTGCAGAACCTTTGCGCGGAGATCGTCCCCTGGCACGTAGAGGGCACCCTTGCGAGTTAACAGCCCGTCGCGTATCTGGAACTCGTCGTCTCTCGTTGTACCTCTGCGCAGCTCTTCCATCTTGGATTGTGCAAACTGATCCGTCTGCAGCGCGCGTCGCACCGCGTCCAGGTCGACGGCGACTGAAGCGCACGCCCACGCCTGTGGTGCGAAAATGTGCTTGGCTGCTACTGTTGCCACTTCCTCGAGATACTGCGGTTTCCTTGAGAGCGCATCGGCTATGACATTGGAGTCCCCCGGGATGTACTCTATTCGGAAGTCGAAATCCGCGAAAAATTCCGCCCAGCGCATGTGCCTCTGGCTCTGGAGCTTCGCCGTGCACCAATACTCTAAGTTCTTGTGGTCCGTGCGGACCTGCACGGTGTGCTTGGCTCCTATGAGGAAGTGCCGCCACGCTTTGAAAGCCACGTGAATGGCCAACAACTCCCTGTCCCAGATGGTGTAGTTCTGTTCCGCCTTGCTGAGCTTCCGGGAGTAGAAAGCACAGGGCCTCCAGTGCCCTTGCGGATCTTCCTGCAAAAGGACGGCCCCTACCGCTCTGTCTGATGCGTCCGTCTCGACCCGCATGGGCCTGCCGGGATTCACGTGCAGCAGCTGTTCCTCGGAGGCGAAGAGGCTTTTAAGCTTCTGAAAAGAGCGCTCCGCCTGGTCCGTGCAAGTGAACTTCTTCTTCTTGGAACTGAGAGTGTCCGTGATTGCTGCTGTCTCCTTCGCGAAACCCCTGATGAACTTGCGGTAAAAGTTGGCGAAACCGATGAACCTCTGGACCTCCTTCCGATTGCGCGGGCTCTTCCAGTCCAACACCGCGCGGACCTTGGCGCTGTCCATGGCCAGTCCCTTGTCAGACAGCTTGTAGCCCAGGAAATCCACCTCCGTCACATCGAACTGGCACTTCTCCAACTTGGCATAGAGTCTGTGTTCCCGTAGTCTCTGCAGGACCTCCTTTACGTCTCTCTCGTGAGCCTCCGGCGATTCTGAGAAGATCAGGATGTCATCGAGGAAGCACACACACTTCTTGTAGAGGAGTCCCGCTAGCACGTGATGCATAAAGGCTTGGAAGCAGTGGGATCCATTTTGGAGACCAAAAGGCATAAGTCTGTATTCATACGTGCCCAGAGGCGTGAACATGGCCGTCTTCCACTCATCGCCCTCACGCATGCGTATGAGATTGTACGCTCCGCTCAAATCCAACTTGGTGAAGATCCTCCCCTTCCGCACGGTCGCTAGGAGGTCGTCAATCTTGGGCATGGGAAAGGCCTTGGGCTTTGTCATCGAGTTTATGGCCCGGTAGTCCACAATGAGTCTCTTTTGGGGCGTGTCCTTTTTCTTCACAAAAAACACAGGACTGCCCCCCACCGCTCTGGATTCCCGAATGAATCCGCGCTTCAAATTGTGCTCTATGAACTCCCTGAGGTCTTGCATCTCATCTTCAGACATGGAATACAGTTTTGCAGTCGGCAGCTTCGCCCCCGGCAACAGGTCAATCGCACAGTCGTAAGGCCTGTGGGGTGGCAGCTGGTCAGCTTCCTTCTCGCAGAAAACCTCCAAAAATCCCTCGTACTTGCGGGGTACCGCCTGCACCATGCCTAGTTGCAGTTGCTGCCCAGCTTCCTCCCCTTGGCTGAACTGGATGCAATGTTGAGCACAGTACGATGAGGAAAAGGTGAGCTGTCGCTGGTACCACGCCACTGCTGGACTGTGTCTCTCTAGCCAGCTCAACGTCTGATAGGCGGGTGACGTTGAAGCTAATGACTTCTCGATGATTTCCAATCTGCATCACCATGGGAGGCGTCTGTTGCACAACTTGCCCTCCTAGCAATTTCCTGCCATCGACCGTGACTACGTTCAGGGGCGTCGTAGCTGGCAGAAGCGCTATGCGATGCTGCTTGACGAACTGCACCCCCACAAAGTCCGCGTTGCTCCCAGAGTCGATTGTAATGGGGACTTCCAGGGTGGTTCCATTCGGCAACTGGAGTGTTGCAGTGAGCTGCACCGCTGGCTTGGGTGGTAAGGGGTCTGTGTGCTGCAAAATCGCTGGGGACTGCTCTACAGACTCGCCTGGCTGAGCCCCAGCATCGCTGTCTCCAGCTGTTGGAATGAGAAATCACAGGAAACAAGAGAGGCGGGTTAACATGAGGCGTCTGGCCAGGGCGGACCCTGGGAGCCCTTTTTATTGAATATTACAAACATTGACACAGGTGTGCTTGTGGCTGATTGGTTGATACATACATACATACATACACAAAGAAACTTGTTGTTGATTGGTTAACATAAGCATAAGGTGGGAATTACATGTGAGAAATGGGGGTTACGTATGATCATTTATTATCGGTGGATTAAAGGCTGGGAATTGAAGCTAGAACTAGACAGGCATGAAGCCTCCTAATTAAATTGTAATTATGGATCATGGCATGAAACAATATAACAATCAAGTTCTGTAGATGTGGTCAGCTAGGCATGAAGAGCGGGTCATGTTGTTTTCCATGAGCTTAGGATGACTGAACAAGGAAAAGAATGTCCTGGTGTTTAGAACAGATCTGTACAGTGTGTGCAAAAGCAGGGAAAAGATTATAAGCAAGACTTCCCAGAATGCAAGAGAAAAGGTGCAAGGCTTCCCCAAAATGCAGCAGTTTTGTGCAGTTTTGTGCAGAAGGAGAACTAGCAGTTATATGCAGAAAGAGGACTTCCCTTTATCTCCCCCTTTCTTTTCTTGTTTGCGAGGCGTTCTGGGTAAATAAGGCAAAAATATTTCAGGATTAGTGGTGTGCCAGCAAATGCCCAAAATAAGTTCGCCAGGGTCGATGGGACAGAAATATTTCGGGATACGTGGTTTGCCAGCGCATGCCCACAATAAGCCCGTCCACATCTCACCTTAGGTTTACTGTTGGTGTTGCTATTTCGCAAAGTAGGCAGCAAGGAGTTTATTAGGTGGTTGGGGGGGAGAGAGAAGCCGGGAGAAAAGACTTATGAGGCCAGGAAAGCATTGGAGGAAGCAACATAACAAAATTAAGATGCATATAATAACAAGGGCATATTGAAAGAGATTACGAAGCCAAGTAAAATTAGGTAGCCATGCAGTAAGCCACTGGGTGAAGGAACCCCAGAGGCCAGAAAAACCAACGTCCTGTTTAATGTGATGTGTGAGATTTTGTAAATGAGAGATTTGGCTTTGAATGGCTTTAGAATTATCTGTAATATTAAAACAACGCATGTCGGCCACTTGTTCACAGCCGTAATGATGAAACATGAACAAATAATCGATAGCACGATTTTGTAAAAGTCCATTATATAGTCCACTCTGTTCTTTATTCAGAAGATGAAGAACTTGAGAAGTAAAATTCAGGGCTTTTGCTGCAGAACAAGCTGAAGAATTAATGTTTCTACTGTTGCGTACAGCCAATCCAGGGGCTTCTAAGAGAGAAACAGCTAAAAGGATATATTCAGACCTACTGAGAAGAGAAACAAAAGCATCACAATCGTTAGTCAATTTTTCAGAGTGGCGATATCGAGAGCGGGATAAATGATGCTTCTTGGGTAAAATGATGGACAAACAGCTTAAACAGCAAGGTGTGCCATGGCTGATGTATGCTGGAATGTAATTAAACGTATAGCCAGGACACGTCCAGAACCAGCCTTCAGGCAGCTCTGTGTATTTGTATACATAGGAAATATTTACATAATCAGAGCAATTAAAATTATCCTTGCCCATTTGCACACAGTTGGATGTGCAAGAAACATTGAGGGTTTTTGCAAATGATTCCCACACATTCGTTGGTGTGTGGGTATTGCTAGTAGAAGTGGAGGCAGAAAGAGGCAAAAACAAAACGCTGAGAATGATTACTACCATTGGATTAATGCAAGAAATAATGCACAGAAGCAAATTATCATTTCCCACTTTTTTTCTTTTTTCTTTCTTTCTTCTTTTTGACGAAGATGGGGGTATTATCCGTCAGGGGGTCTGCATTGTTTAGCAAAATGACCTGGGCTGCAGTTGAAGCAATTGCCTGTTTGCTTATTGCCAGCTTGGATGGCACTGGCAAGCAAGGAAGGGTCTCGTGCAGCACCTGTTGTTGCACAGTGCCTGGGTTTGCATAAGAAATAGGGAAAGCTGATGGCAACACCCCAGCCCACTCAGACTCTTCCTCCAAGGAAAGGAGACCTTTCTGCCTTGCCTTAATGAGACCAAAATAACACAACACCATTGTCAGGGCCGCCTCAGGTCCCAGCTCACAAGAGACCAACGCCAAGTCCACTTTATTTACAAAAGTCTTTATTGAAGTACATTGTTTGTTCCACAGCCGAGGCGCGCAGCCCCACGTCTGTTTGCGATTTTGCGATTTCTGGGTCAATGTGCATTAACACCAAAGAACACGACTTGAAATAAGCGAAATCCAAGATTCTTCTTTCTCTGTAGCTGGAACCCAAAAGAACCTGTTTGGCTTTGTTTAGGCTTATTACACTGCGCTTTGCTAGGGTTAGGGTTAGTGTTAGGGTTCGGGTTAGGGTGAATGAACACCGTAAGAACAATCCAAGCTTATTCTTCCTCTTTCTATTGAGATGGAACCAAAATACCTATGCTTGATTTGGGCTGATAACAAACATGTCACTCTGCGATTTTTGGGTGAATGTGCATTCTAACCCCCAAAACACCAATTTGAAATAAGCCCAATCAGAGCTTTATCATCTTCTTTTTATGCAGATGGAACCCAAAAAACCTTTTTGCTTTGGTTGGGGGTGATTCTGGTGCTCTCCCAAAAAAAGCAATGTCAATGTGCACTAACACCAAAGAACACGACTTGAAATAAGCGAAATCCAAGATTCTTTTTTCTATGTAGCTGGAACCCAAAACAACCTGTTTGGCTGTGTTTAGGCTTATTACACTTCGCTTTGCTAGGGTTTGGGTTAGGGTTAGGGTTAGGGTTAGGGTTAGGGTTAGGGTTAGGGTTAGGGTTAGGGTTAAGGTTAGGGTTAGGGTTAGGGTTAGGGTTAGGGTGAATGAACACCGAAAGAACAATCCAAGCTCATGATTTTGAAAATGGCGGCTAGGGAGCAGCAGCCCTCTGATGTTGCTGACAGCTCCAGCTTAATATTGCTTGTTTCAAACGCCCTTGCCGTGCTTTTTAGAGCTTTTTAAAGATAGTAGTTTTAGACTTAGTAGTTTTATTGTCTGTTAAGCTTTAGCTTTCACCGACTTCGACTCCAGCCTGAGTGATTTATTACCTCCTTATCTTATTGGCATTTGGCTGCTGGAGGTTTGCCTACTACAACGGAACATCTTTCCAAGTGCAACTATATTAGAGGAGAGAGGAAGAGAGAGGAAGAGAGGAAGAGAGAGTACTGAGCTTTACTTACATTTTGGAATTCCACGCAGCTGGCAGGGTACAGCATTACCGGAGGGCTTTCAACGCCTTCGGGAAGTATCATTACATAGTTTCTTCGGCAAGTAAGATGGCGGTTCAAGCCAGATAGGATTTCATCGCCCTCCTCCCCTCAACGTTTCATCTGCCACGGTTGTTGTAAGTAATGCCGCTGTGAAAATCTATTCCATCTATCCCCCTCTATCTCTGACCGCTAGATCGTGAACTGTCGGAAAGTCTGGCACGCAGTGGACCACAGCCACTTCTAATTAATTAACTAGACATGGAGCTTCTGGGGAGAGTGTTATTTAACGAGAGGAGT
Source organism: Podarcis muralis (assembly GCF_964188315.1). NCBI lineage: Eukaryota > Metazoa > Chordata > Lepidosauria > Squamata > Lacertidae > Podarcis > Podarcis muralis. The sequence goes on from NC_135674.1 coordinate 28,248,102, forward strand.
GTTATTTCCAGCTTGTCTAATTGGGACGAAGCGGTGCTATCTTCACATCCACATACCCCACATAACTCCATATACTCTACGGAGATGGTGCTCACCAGACAGAAATGTAAAGTTCTGGGGGTCTCCCCAACACAGAGGGTTGAATCACCTCCAGCAACCTCGCAGACGAAAATTTTGCATTATTTTAAGCCTAATATAAAAACGCCCATATGCTCCGAGTCCCCACTTCTCCACGATTGGTCTATTGACCGAACATGGTATGGGAAGGAACCTGATATTGGTGAGGAGAGAGAGGGGATCAGTCTGGCAATGGAGATGGCTCAGATAGTCTCCCAATCTAGTGCTACCGACACCCTCGTAGATTATGATCAAGAACGAAATTTGAAACGCTTGGAAGTCACACTAGATGGATCAGTCAATGCAGCCAGCCCCAGCGAAAAGGCTAGGATGGAACCCTCAAGTGCGACGAGAACAGAGGAAAATCCAAGTCAGTTAAAAGGAGCCTGCTGGGACACAGATAGCAATATCTGTATCCTGATTGGGCTTTTCAATGAAATGATGAAAGAATGCCAAATGCATATAAGTAAAGAATTAAGACCAATCAGGAACTTCCTTACGGAATGCGTGGGTCTGTTAGTAAGCCTGACAGAGCTCATCAGGAAGGGAGCAATCTCACACTCCCCTACTCCAGCGGCTGAAATTCCAACAGAGCCCAGTAGCTCAGAGAAGGTCCCAAAGAGAACCACTCCTATGTCTATCAACAGTCGAGTCACACACCCCTCACCTAAAAAGAAGCATCGCCACCAAAGAATACACCTACTTCATAAGAAGAAGTCTAAAAACATAAAAGTGGGAAGGCAGACTAAGAGTCATACACGAACTAAGAAATTGAATTTTTCTAAGTTGTCAGGGTTGCTTCAAGATCCTAGCTCACAGAGGATCACGCTAGCCAACGGTCATTAAGTAAAAGTCTTTATTGAGTTACAGTTTCCATTCTCAAGCTGCTGCGTGCAACCCTACGTCTAGTAGCTAGATCGGCGAAGCTCCGTCTGAATCTCCGCCCCTCGTACACCAACTTAATATCCTAGCCCTGCTCCACCTTTTCCGCCTGACTGTTCTTCTCTGGGTCCCTCTGCCCCCCTGGGTCTCTTCCTTCCGGGATTCTTCGGACGCTGACCCCCCGGACTCTCCTGTCTCCTTGCGCCGGGCTTTAGGACCCGGCTCTCTTTCCGGGCTGCCTACTGCGCCTCCTTCCTGTGCATTTGAACTTGGCGCGCGCGCCCAACCTTCCACCTTCCGTCTAACCGTTTCTTCGCTCCCAGATGGAGGTGTGGCCACCCCTGACTCGTGCCCTCCCTCCTGCTGTGAGCTGCCAGCGCTTGCCCCCTGGCTCCTTTCCTCTTCCCTGTTCTCTGGCGGTGACGCTGGACCCGATCTCCAACTGCTCTCCTCTGATTCCCCTCTGGCTCTATCTCCCTGGGGTGCCCCCCTAAACTCCCCCCTTGCCTTGGCCACTGGTGCTCCTTTCTGTGAATCCTCCGACTCACTGGAGAGACTCGGAGATCTCGGGTCGTCGTCATCGCTCATCCTTTCTTCTGCCTCCTCCCCTTCGCTCTCTGTTTCCTCCCTTGCCCTTGCCTCTGCTCCTGAACCCCTGACATCCATCCCCCCCTCGAAGCCCCCCACTCCCCCTTCCCCTCCTTCCGGTGCTGGAGCTGGGTGCTGCTGCGTCAAGGAGACGAATGTCGGGTACCGTTCGGTTCCCGTAGCGGGCCTCCCTCCGAAGTCTTCCGGTTCTTCCTCCCTTCTCTCGTCGACGACGGTCACCTCTGCTTCCATCTCTGTGCCGCCGTGCTCGAAACCTGGATCGTCCCCGAAAATGTCCATGTCCGTCTCTCCCTCGCTTCCTCCAGGCGGCGTTGCTCGGCCTGGACCTTCTTGCCACTTCCTGCGCCACTGTTCCTCTGGTTTGTCGTCCCACCAATACGAGGGTTCTGAGGCAGATCCCGAGGGCGACCCCTCCGGGGAACGGACGTCTCGTATCGGGTCCTCGTCCGAGTCGAACCCCCGGAACGTGCTGCCCGAAAGCGTGGGTGTGAAAAGCCAGTCGTCGAAAAAGTCTGCTGGCATCGGTCTATGTGGGAAGAGGGCATGAAACTCGTCTTTGAGCAGAGGTTCGTCCAAGGCGTAGTCCGGCACCCAACTGTTCGCACTGGCCGGGGTGCCCTCCCTGGCGAGAAAGTATTCTACCCCTTCTTCCCCCCATCTGGAATCCAAAATCTCTGTGACTTCGTTGATGCGCTCCTTCTGTGCCACTCCTGCGTGCCCTGTTCTGTCTCTGGCCGGACTCTGCGCCGTTCCGGGTTCCTGAAACCTGTGCGGTGCCTTGTAGGGAGTGAGCACCGATCTGTGGAATACCGGATGCATTCTGGAACCCTCCGGAAGCGCCAGCCTGAAGGCCACCGGGTTGACCTGCTCTTCGACTTGATAGGGCCCCAGTTGCTTATGCCCTAGCTTCTTCTTGGCCAACGACCTGGCCGGCACTGCGTGGGCTGCTAACCAGACCCAGTCCCCCACGTGTAGCTCTTCGCCAACCCTTCTGCGTTTGTCCGCTTGTACCTTGTATGCGTGCTTGGCCAGCTCCAGGTGGCGCCTCAGCTGATCGTGGACTTCCTGCAGTTCCGACGCGAACGCATCTGCCGTCTGCGGCTCCCCTTCCCCCAGCCTTTCCAGTCCCGGGAAGGTTCTGGGGTGCCTCCCGTTGTTGGCGAAGAACGGTGTGACCCCCGTGGACACGTGCTTCGTGTTGTTGTAAGCGAACTCGGCGAGCGGCAGGTAATCCACCCACGTCGCAGGCTGTTGATTTGCATAACACCTCAAGTACTGCTGCATGATGGCATTGACCCGCTCTGCTTGCCCGTTGGTTTGCGGGTGTCTCGCCGACGCCAGGTTGATCTTGACGTTCAGGAAGCCCATCAGCCGCTGCCAGAAATTTGAGATGAACTGCCGCCCCCGGTCGGACAGAATAGACCGTGGCAGACCGTGAACCTTGAACACGTGGTCTATGAACAGTTTGGCGGTTTGTTCCGCCGTGGCCACCTTCGCACACGGAATGAAATGTGCCATCTTGGAGAACAAGTCCACCACCACCAGCACTGCCGTCTTGCCCCTCGAGCTGGGCAGATCCGTGACAAAGTCCAGGGCCACCCTCTCCCAAGGTTCGGCCGGAGTTTGCAGCGGTTCCAACAGTCCGGCCGGCGGTCTAAGCACTGGCTTCGCCCTCTGGCAGGTGTCACACCTCGCCACGTAGTCCGCGACCTCCCTTCTCATTCCAGGCCACCAGAAATCCCTGGCTACTAGTTCCACCGTCTTCTCCTTGCCGAAGTGCCCTGCAGTGGGCGCGTCGTGCAGCTGCTGCAGCACCTTGGCGCGAAGTTCGTCTCCCGGCACGTAGATGGCCCCTTTACGGATGAGCAATCCATCTCTTAGCTGGAAACCGTCGGCCGCTGCTTTGCCCCTTTGCACCTCTGAGATCTTTGCTTGCGCGAAGGAGTCCCCCTGCAACGCTCGTCGCACCGCCTCCAGATCCACGGTTGCCGCGGCGCACGCCCACACTGTTGGTGCGAAGATGTGCATGGCGGCCGCTGGCGTTGCTTCCTCCAGATACTGTGGCTTGCGGGAGAGAGCGTCCGCCATGATGTTGGTGTCCCCCGGGACATACTCTATTCGGAAGTCGAAGTTCGCAAAGAACTCAGCCCAACGTATCTGCCTTTGGTTCAGGAACTGTGCCGTGCGCCAGTGCTCTAGGTTCTTGTGGTCCGTGCAAACCTGCACCGTGTGCTTGGCGCCGATCAGAAAGTGCCTCCACGCCTTGAACGCTGCATGAATGGCCAGCAACTCCCTGTCCCATATGGTGTAGTTCTGCTCGGACTTGCTGAGCTTCCTGGAGTAAAACGCTCCCGGTCGCCACACCCCCTGCGGGTCTTTCTGCAGCAGGACCGCCCCCACGGCTCTGTCCGAGGCGTCAGTCTCCACCCTCATCGGCTTGCTGGGGTTGACATGAAGCAGCTGCTCTTCCGACGCGAAGAGACGCTTGAGTGCCTGAAAGGACTGTTCCGCCTGCTCTGTCCAAATGAACTTCTTTTTCTTGGAGCTAAGCGTGTCAGTGATGGCCGCCGTCTGCATAGCGAAGCCCTTGATAAACTTGCGATAGAAGTTCGCAAAGCCGACAAACCGTTGGACCTCCTTCCGGTTGCGCGGGCTCTTCCAGTCCAACACCGCTCGAACCTTGGCGCTGTCCATGGCGAGCCCCTTGTCAGACAGCTTGTAGCCCAGAAAATCCACCTCCGTCACGTCAAATTGGCACTTCTCCAGCTTGGCGTAGAGCCTATGGTGCTTCAGCCTGTTCAGTACTTCCTTGACGTGTTTGTCATGCTCCTGTTGCGACTCCGAAAAGATCAGGATGTCATCTAAGAAACAGACGCACGTCTTGTAGAGAAGTCCCGCCAACACGTGATGCATGAATGCTTGAAAAACGTGGGAGCCATTTTGCAATCCAAAAGGCATAACTCTATATTCGTAGGTCCCCAGTGGCGTGAACATGGCTGTTTTCCACTCGTCTCCCTCCCGCATGCGAATGAGGTTGTACGCACCTCGCAGATCCAATTTGGTGAACACTCTGCCCTTCCGCACCTTTGCGAGGAGGTCGTCAATTCGGGGCATGGGGAAGTCCGACGGCTTAGTCACACTGTTCAAGATCCTGTAATCCACTACGAGCCTCTTTTGGGGCGTATCCCGCTTCTTAACGAAGAACACCGGGCTGCCTCCCACCGCCTTGGACTCTCGGATGAAACCGCGCTCCAAATTATGGTCTATGAACTCCCTGAGTTCTTGCAGCTCGTCCTCTGACATGGAATACAGTTTCCCCTTAGGCAGCGCCGCCCCTGGCAGCAGGTCAATCTTGCAGTCATATGGCCTGTGAGGGGGTAGCCTGTCTGCCTCCTTCTCGCAGAAAACTTCCAAAAATTCTGCGTACTTGTGGGGAATCGCTTGCAGCGTGCCTAGCAGTAGCTGTGACTCCTCTTCCTCTCCTTCCTGCCTGGGCACGATGCAGTGTTCAGCACAAAAGGAAGAGCCGAAGGTCAGCTGCCTCTGGTACCAAGCCAGCGTTGGGCTGTGTTTGTCCAGCCAACTCATGCCCAACACAATGGGCGTGTCCGACAATTGAGTGACGTTGAAGCTGATGACTTCTTGGTGATTCCCAAGTCGCATCACCATCGGTGGCGTCTGCTGCACCACTTGCCCTCCTAGCAGCTCCCTGCCATCCACCGTGACCACCTGCAGGGGCAGTGTGGCCGGCAGCAACTGTATAGCATGCTGGTTGACAAAGTCCTGCCCCATAAAGTCCGCATTGCTGCCTGAGTCAATGGTGATTGGCACGTCCATGGTGATGCCATTGGGCAGCTGGAGCGACGCGGTGAGCCTCACCACTGGTTTGGGCGGGAGGGGGTTCACGGGCTGTAAAATCTCTGGGGACTGCATCATTAATACGTCTGGCTGGGCCCCAGTGCCTCTTCCTCCAGCCAGACAGCGTCGTTTCCCTGCTGTGGTTCTCCTTGCTGCGTTGCTGCAGTCGCCATTGCTGAGGCTGCAGTGAGCTTGTGGAGCCTCTGGGGACACTCTTTCGCCATATGCCCTGGCTCCTCACAGACGTAACACTTCCTGTTCCCTCTAGGAGGCTTCGCTTTCACTGCTGCTGGTGCTAGGGCTCTGGTTGCTGACTGAGCCCTGGCACCTCCAACCTCCATCGGTTCAGCTCCTCCCCCTGGCGGAGGCGTGGATTGCGTACGTGCTGCTTCTCTGGGAAAGAAGGAGGAGCCCCTGGCTGTTTCGCGCCCTCCACGCCCTTCGTCCCTGCTCCACGGACGTCCTTCCAGCCGTACCCCCACTGCCAGCGCCCTCTGCACGACCTCCTGGGTGGTCCGGGGTCTCTCCCCCCTCGCAATCTCATCTTTTACAGAGCTGTTTAGTCCCTCCCAGAAAAGGTCTCTTACAGGGGTCGCATCTCTGTCCCATTCTAGGGCACTGGCCAAGGCGAAAAAGCGGGCATGGTACTGCCGTACGCTGGCCCTTCCCTGCTTCAGTCCATGAATCTGTTGCCGAGCAAGATCCACGTCAATGCTTGATAAAAAACACGCATCCATCGCTTTAATAAAGGCATTCGCATTTTGGAGCGCCGGATCGTTATCCCTCCATAAATTGCGCAGCCATGCTCTGGCATCCCCATGCAAATAAGACATGATGAACCCCACTTTCTCTTGCTCATCTCTAAAATCTTTACTCAGCAGTTGCAGTGCACACAGTACGTCTGCTTTAAAATTGGGATACTGTTGCAGGTTCCCATCGAAGTGAGAGACCAGACCGCCTGTGCGTCTCCCCAACCCAATCCCCTCTGGTTTGGGTGTCTGTTGCCCTTGCTTCGTAAGCACTTCCAACCTGACCTGGAGATCCCTGTAGGCGGCAGCTGCGTCCTCCTCTCTCTTCCTGGATGCGAGAGCCTCGGCATTCAGCTGTGACACTGCTTCTCTGAGTTCCGCTATCTGCTGTTCAGCCGTCATGTCGGCTGCCGTTCGTGAGCTCACTAGTAGGCACCTGCTTCTCTCCTCTCCTCGAGGCTGTAGATGCCCACAATACAGTAGAGACGGAGCTTACTGTCAGGGTTGCTTCAAGATCCTAGCTCACAGAGGATCACGCTAGCCAACGGTCATTAAGTAAAAGTCTTTATTGAGTTACAGTTTCCATTCTCAAGCTGCTGCGTGCAACCCTACGTCTAGTAGCTAGATCGGCGAAGCTCCGTCTGAATCTCCGCCCCTCGTACACCAACTTAATATCCTAGCCCTGCTCCACCTTTTCCGCCTGACTGTTCTTCTCTGGGTCCCTCTGCCCCCCTGGGTCTCTTCCTTCCGGGATTCTTCGGACGCTGACCCCCCGGACTCTCCTGTCTCCTTGCGCCGGGCTTTAGGACCCGGCTCTCTTTCCGGGCTGCCTACTGCGCCTCCTTCCTGTGCATTTGAACTTGGCGCGCGCGCCCAACCTTCCACCTTCCGTCTAACCGTTTCTTCGCTCCCAGATGGAGGTGTGGCCACCCCTGACTCGTGCCCTCCCTCCTGCTGTGAGCTGCCAGCGCTTGCCCCCTGGCTCCTTTCCTCTTCCCTGTTCTCTGGCGGTGACGCTGGACCCGATCTCCAACTGCTCTCCTCTGATTCCCCTCTGGCTCTATCTCCCTGGGGTGCCCCCCTAAACTCCCCCCTTGCCTTGGCCACTGGTGCTCCTTTCTGTGAATCCTCCGACTCACTGGAGAGACTCGGAGATCTCGGGTCGTCGTCATCGCTCATCCTTTCTTCTGCCTCCTCCCCTTCGCTCTCTGTTTCCTCCCTTGCCCTTGCCTCTGCTCCTGAACCCCTGACATAAGTTATTCAAGCTCCTGGAGAATCCCACAATAAAGGAATCAAATATAAAGAATACTAAACCCGTGACCCCAAAACAGAGCATTATCCAGCAACCTAAAGTGACAAGCGCCTCACAACCCCCTAACCCCCATTCAACGAAAGATCGGAACGAACAATTAGATAAAGACCGGCAAACCTCCTCTGCTACTGTGGAGACTACCACCCCCATTCGCAATAAGATAACTCAGAACAATCAAACGCTGATCCCCAACAGAAGCAGATTGGTTATTTGCCCTACGTACTACCGTACAGAATTACATTCACTGGACCAACAAAGAACGTATATATTTTAAAAAATTGACTTAGTACTTAGAGGCCTCCTACTACAAGGTAACGTTATCAAGGCAGATTTTCTCCCAAATGACAATAAGTATAATCGAGTGATGCTGACATTTAAAGATGACTCGTCCGCAAAACAAATATTAATTAATAAGGAGAAGCTGCAAAGGGTGGGCCTGACAGTGACTCGCCTATTCGAAGTGCCCGGCCCCCCCTCACACCTTATCAAATTAAATAAGAAAGACATCTATTCAAAGGTGGTGGAAAACAATAAAGCTGATTATCAGAATAACCACCAGTCGCCTCACGAACTGGATACCCCTACACACAACTTCTCCTTTGAAGAAAATACCTTAATTAGTCAATTCTGGACATTCCCACCTTTAATACAAGCTGAAATCCTAGAAAGATTAGAAACGCTAAGAAATAAGCTGGCCGGGAAAGATTTATATAAGGAAACCAAGGTAGAAGTCCAAAGAAAGAGCAAGAGCCCTCCCAAAACGATCATCTCACAAGAACTCGATTCAGCGGCTCGTAACCTTCAGATAAAAGCAGAGATTAATCTACCTGCAATCAAGAAAGTACAACTCACAAAGGAGAATAATGCATCGCTCCCTATAAGGAAAAACATGCCTAAGGAAACCTCACCAGGCTTCTGGTCCAAAATGAGATATTTAGATGAAGCGGAATTAGGCTACAACCAGGTACAGTACCCCCAGGAGGAGGCCTTGCATAGCAAAGGCCCAGTGTCTACCAGTGTGAGCACTCTACATTTACCATCTGACACCATAGAACACCTGGGCAGCTCTCCATGTAAGGATGATAGTCGGCTGCCACGTAGAATGGTAAACTCCAACAGTACCTTGGAAGATAACTGACAAGGAGTGGATCTTGGTAAAGCCAACCTTAGCTTTTTATCATGGAATATCGCAGGATGGCAAAAAAAGGCAGCTGATCCATCCTTTGCTAAATTTATTCAAGGCTACAACATAGTATTTTTACAGGAGACATGGCTCACAGGGGACCTAGAAGTTAACGGCTTTTCCTCAATGTCCCTCACAGGATCCCCAAGCACTAAAGGGGGGAGAGTCAAGGGTGGCCTAGGCATTTTAATATCTACAAGGTTGAGGGCGTCCTTAGTAAAGTTAGAGACACTGAAACACCTGGCTATGGCCTTACTAGTGAAAAGTAGATTCTTCACCCTGCTACTGATTAATGTATATCTTCCCCCCCAAAGAGGCAAGCAGCTGATTAAAAACACCTGGCATGGGCTGGAAACGTACATTGATGGTTTGATGACTCAAACCCCTGCAGCTTCAGTGCTAGTGGCTGGTGATCTTAATGCCAGAATTGGCCAGTCTGACGAAGCACTATACGCACACTTCCACGACTTGCCACCCATCGTGGAAGAAAACCATCTTATACCCACCAGACTCTCAAAAGACAAGGGATGTAATTATGCAGGTCTGTCCCTATTGCGTCTTTCTAACAAGCTGGACCTGGTCATACTAAATGGGCGCAAGAATGGGGAGACTTGTGGGGAATTCACTTTTATATCAAATGCAGGAGCTTCCACTATCGACTATGTTATGGTATCATTTAATCTCCTAAATAGAGCCCTTGAGTGCAAAGTGGAGGAGAGGGTTGATAGTGATCACTTACCGCCCTGCCTTCTCCTGGATGCAAGAAAAGACTTATTTTGCAACGATAAACTTGAAGCCCCCAGGTCCTCCAACATGGAGTTGAGATACTCACGTATTAGATGGTCCGAAAATCTGAATGCAGAAACATCTGAAAGGCTATACTTGGACATACTCCTCATGAGAAGAGATAATCTCCTAAACTCACCATGTTCTGAATCTAGAATAATCTTGTTCCAGGATCTGATCTCACTTTTGCAACCCCACCTGGCCCAAAAAAAGACATCGCACCAATCTTTATTCCTCAACAAATCCAAACCTTGGTTTGATCAGGAATGTATTGCTACGAAGCGTTCTTTGTTGGATAAGTACAGGAATTATAAATCAGCCAACTTACCCTTGCTTCCTGCGGAATGGTTCGAAGCCAAACGTAAATATAAAGATCTGATCAAAAAGAAAAAGCTTCAGGCCCAAAGGGGGGAGTGGCAACGTTTATTAGAGGCCTCTCGAAGGAAAGATTCAGCCACTTTTTGGAAAATAGTTGCGAAAAGTTGGCAAGACTCCCCAATTGAAATTGATTATACTATACCAGTTGGGATTTGGGAGGCTTACTTCTCATCTTTATATACATCAAATCAACATCTGCAGGCCATGCCCCCAGCTTCGAGTGATATTGGCGCTGAATGGCCCCCAGTAGCAACTGAAGAGATCTATAGGCTCATCCAATCCCTTAAACCTGGAAAAGCACCCGGCGTAGACAATATTACACCGGAACTCCTTAAGGCTAATGTTGAATGGTGGGCCCCTATGCTAGCTGCCCTATTTACCAGCATAGATCAATCGGCCACTATCCCTGAGGACTGGGGATTAGCAATCATCATCCCTCCCGATCAGATCCGGCTAATTACAGGCCAATTAGCCTCCTAAGTATCATTAGCAAATTGTACGCTGCCCACCTATGCGATAAATTAGTGGACTGGTTGGAACAAAACCGCATTCTTTCAGAAGCACAGGCGGGTTTTAGGGCAAATCGGTCAACCTTAGACCAGGGCCTTGTTCTCCAGCATCTTGCGGAGAAATATACATCAAGAAAAGGAGGTTCCCTATACGTGGCCTTTATAGATTTCAAATCTGCTTTTGATTTAATACCGAGGGACAGGCTTTGGGGAAAGCTAAGCGCCGCAAATATAAACAAACGCCTACTGTATCTCATCCACAGTCTATATGAAAATACACGGATCCGGGTAAGGTGTGACCGACAGGGCCACCTATCCAAGGAAATCCAAATCCATCAGGGGGTTAGGCAAGGGTGTGTCCTTGCGCCTACTTTATTTAACTTCTATATCAACTCGCTAGTAGGAAATATGGAGAAAGAAAATGCCCATCCCCCCAAATTGGCTGGTACGCCCTTCCCGGTCCTTTTATATGCGGATGACACAGTTTTAATTTCTTTTTCTTGTGTTGGATTAAGAAAACTTTTGAGATCTTTTACCAAATACTGCAGCATTGAGCAACTAACAATTAACTACAACAAATCCAAAGTCATGGTGTTCTCTAAAAAAAGGAGGAGGCACAAATGGAGAATAGACAATCGCTCAATAGAACAGGTAGCAACCTTTAAATACCTGGGTGTAACCTTCCAGGAAAGGGGCTCCTGGCGCTTTCAGATTAATAATACTATTGCAAATGCAGAAAGATCTACCAAAGCGTTAATAAGATTCTTTTACGGGAAAGGGGGCCAACACATACCGGCAGCCTCCCAGGTCTTTGCTGCCAAAATACTATCACAATTGTTATATGGATCCCAGATCTGCAGCTTTAAAATCCTTACTCTCTTAGAGGCATTCCAAACTAAGTTTTTCCGCTGCCTGCTGGGGATCCCCTCATGCGTATCCAACATAGCGGTCCGTTTGGAGGTTGGGAAAATTCCTATCAGTACTCGGATATGGATATTGAAGATCCATTATTGGCTAAAGCTTATTTTCTTCCCAGTTGGGCTGGCACCTTTAACCTTATTAGATACCTACCAATCCAGATGGAAAGCTACACTGCTGGAAAAGCTTAAAGGCTTGGGGATCCCACAGCAGACCCTGATAGTGACAGGTTTCGAGAAAGCTAGGACTACAATCCGCCAGCGTATCTGGGACGTAGAATTACAATGCCATATGAGCGAAATGATCAAACATCCAGCAATAAGGGACCATGGGAGAGGTTTCTCTCCAGCTAACTATCTGTCAGGTCTTCAGGTACCCAAATACAGACGGTCTTTTACCCTCGCCAGATTTAACGTTCTCCCTTCTGCCTTACTTCAGGGCAGATTTGAGGGTAAACCATACACAGCACGGGTCTGTCCTTGTGGCTCGTTGGAAGTTGTAACTGCTTCACATGTTCTATTACATTGTCGTCTTTATGAGGATATACGTTTGACTTTTATTACACCTGTTTTGCAAAAGTCCAGGAAAGAATCGGAATACCATAGTTTAAAACTACTGCTAGAGGACAAGAATCCCAAGACTACATTAAATGTAGCTAAATTCTGTGCGTCTGCAATCAAGCGCAGGAAGCAAGTGGTATCCCATAAGGTCCAAACCCCTAAATATTAATTACAGGGGGCACGCTAATAATTAATTTTAATTTTTATATTTAAATCCTTTTTATATTCATATTGTCCCTTGTATTTCTGATATTTTTTATGATCTGTGATACTGTGTGTGTTGACGCTGGACTGTGACCGTATTAATAAATTTATTCATTCATTCAATCAATCAATCAATCCAAGCTTATTCGTCCTCTTTCTATTGAGATGGAACCAAAATACCTATGCTTGATTTGGGTTGATAACAAACATGTCATTCTCCGATTTTTGGGTGAATGTGCATTCTAATCCCAAAAACACCAATTTGAAATAAGCCCAATCAGAGCTTTATCATCTTCTTTTTATGTAGATGCCACCCAAAACACCTTTTTGCTTTGGTTGGGGGTGATTCTGGTGCACACCCAAAAAACACCATGCGAATTGAAATAAGCCCAATCAAAGCTTATTCGTCGTCTTTCTACGCATATGGAAGTGAAAAGACGGTGTTGTGTTATTTTGGTCTCATTACACACACTTTGCGATTTCTGGGTCAATGTGCATTAACACCAAAGAACACGACTTGAAATAAGCGAAATCCAAGATTCTTCTTTCTATGTAGCTGAAACCCAAAACAACCTGTTTGGCTTTGTTTAGGCTCATTACACTTCGCTTTCCTATGGTTAGGGTTAGGGTTAGGGTTAGGGTGAATGAACACCGAAAGAACAATCCAACCTTATTCGTCCTCTTTCTATTGAGAAGGAACCAAAACACCTATACTTGATTTGGGCTGATAACAAACATTTCACGCTGCGATTTTTTGGTGAATGTGCATTCTAACCACAAAAACACCAATTTAAAATAAGCCCAATCAGAGCTTTATCATCTTCTTTTTATGTAGATGGAACCCAAAACACCTTTTTGCTTTGGTTGGGGGTGATTCTGGTGCACACCCAAAAAACACCATGCAAATTGAAATAAGCACAATCAAAGCTTATTCGTCTTCTTTCTACGCATATGGAATTGAAAAGACGGTGTTATGGTTCGAGGACCCGTACCCCGTGCAGTGGAATGAAACACAAGGACACGTGATATAAGGTTAATGGGCAAGAAAAGGCCACAACTTTATTGATTACAGCAAGTGAAAAGGTATTGGCTTAGGCATTGGATTACGTCAGCTGACTCCACCCCCTCAGAGAGGGGTGAGTCAGAAACAAGGTGGGTTTATTCACCAGTAGGTGGAGCCTGTTGATGCTAATCCAAATATAGGGTCTCCCCTGATGTCACCGAGGGTCGTGCCATGGCCTCCCGCCAAGCAGGCATAGGACAGAATACACGACCGCCAGATTCCTTTAACGGAATACCCAAAAATTGAAGGCATAGGCGATGGCCACACCTAGCCCTTCGACACCACAACACATTATTCCAATGCCTAACCGCCACCCGAGCCAAAAGGGGCTCGCCGCCAATACCCTCACAGCTGTAACCAATCCCTGATGCTGCTGATGATGCTAGTTAACCAAATGTCATTCCCTTGGTCTGAAAGATGAACCCCATCATTCTGGTACAAGGCTTGGTCGCCAATCCGGATACAGTCATGAGAGATGACTCGGCCATACATAAAGCGCACCCAACGGGCTATTGCACGATTTAAGAGTTTCCTGGATTTTTCAATGCCCACACAGTTCTGCGCACCGCGCCACACAATTCTCTTCAGGAAGGAGGACCAGAACACCGTTGTTCTGGGACACAAGGCAGCAATCTCATCCAAATCTCCTTTTATGTGCCACGACAAGTCCACACTTCTTCTGCTAACAAGGCCATTTCCCCCTAATTGAAGGATAAGGATGTCAGAAGGGCCAAATGCGGCAACTCTCCCTCTCAGCAATGGCATAAGCTCTTCCCAACGCATGCCTCGTCTCGAAAACCAGGAAACTCGCACTCCAGGTGGCAATCCAAGGTTAGGGGTGAGGCCACAGGTAACCGACCATACGCGGGCCCAATGGACTATACCATGGCCACAAATCCAGACACTTCTGAGAACGGCTGAGAATAAAGGAAGGAAAAATACGGGTAAGTAGAGGTAATGGAGCAGAGCGCATTCTAACGAATGTAACCTTTATGAGCGTCGGATTTCCACCAGCCCATTTCCTTAATCATATCCACTGGCAGGCCCAAGCGTGCAGCTGTTGTGGCGGTGCCAATCCTGAATGAGTGTGCAGCATAATCCTGGGAAGATAAACCACAGGCATCAATAGCTTTGCGGAGTACCCTTGTGAATTGGTGTCTCAACAAAGGTGACCCATCCTCGTGAACCAGGAGCAGGCCAGGACCAGGCAGTCTGAGGTAAAGGTACCATCTAGTGTCCTTGACTGGGCATGGGCCCTGCTGCGCTGAAGCTGTAAGTCTTACAAGGGAACCCTTACCTGCCTGATCCGTTTTGGATTGACGTATCCGCACCGTCATGCTAGCTTCGGACAACTGCACATCCTCTGTGAGGAGGCCGCACGTAGACCCAGTTGCATTAACCTCGGCTACTACTTCACCGACCCTCAAGGCGCCAAAAGGCGATCGCATATGCAGCGGAAAAAAGGCGGGCCTCAAACTTGGTCCAGCAGATTGACCTAAACTTTGTGCATATCTGAGAGAGCAGCCCGTAAGAAATTGGCTTAGCATATGCTGCGGAAAAGAGGCGGGCCTCAAACTTGGTCCAACAGATCGACTTAAGCTTTATGCATATTTGAGAGAGCAGCCTGTAAGAAATTGGCTTATGGCCCTTGGCTCTAGGGGATTGCAGCTTACCCCAACCTTCAATAGCTCTGCGGATCAGGAAGTCACTGCACGGGTCAGAGGAAAACATGGCTTTACAAAGAAGCTGATGGCGGCTACGTGTATCTTTAAAGTTTGGGGGGCCCGGCCTAAAGGAGGCTATAACGTATGCCGCAGAGAACACCCGGGCCTCGAACTTGGACCAGCAAATTGACCTAAGTTTCATACGGATTTGGGACAGCAGCTCGTAAGAAATAGGCTTGCGACCTTTGTTACTTGGAGGCTGCAGTCAACTCCAACGTTCAATTGCCCAGCGGACCATGAAGTCACAGCACGAATCGATGGAAAAACATGGGTCTACTAAAGAATGTGATAGCGGCTATGTGTATCCTCAAAGTTTTCGAGGCTCAACCTAGGCCATGAAGGTGTGTTAAGTATTGCAGAACGTTTTCTGTGGAGGGTGTAACATTAGTGGAAAGGGAGGATACTTTGGACCTGAATCCCCATGAAATCACACCAGACCTTCTTATATGATCTAAGGGTAGAGGGTGCGACAGATGCTAATATTCCCTTAATCACTTCACGTCTCCAAGGTTCCACAGGTGCTCCGGAACGGGTTCTGGCAGTGGCTGAGCCCTGGGAGCTAATGCTCGTAAGCGAGACACCAGACAGGACGACGAAAAGTGAGGCCGGAAGGCTGGTGCCACAGCAATTTAGGCTGCTAAACACGCCCCCTCGCAGGCACGTGGTTGGGTGCCTGCCCGTGGGCGTGGGCGCCAGCCAGGTGAGTGGGAGGCAGGGGGCTAACGCCCCCTGCTTGAGGTGGAGTCCGGATCCCGACCACAACCACTCCCCTCTCTTGCAGGAGGAGAGTCTTTATTCGTCTTCTTTCTACGCATATGGAAGCAAAAAAACGGTGTTGTGTTATTTTGGTCTCATTATACACACTGCGATTTCTGGGTCAATGTGCATTAACACCAAAGACCACGACTTGAAATAAGCAGAATCCAAGATTCTTCTTTCTATGTAGCTGGAACCCAAAACAACCTTTTTGGCTGTGTTTAGGCTTAATACGCATCGTTTTGCTAGGGTTAGGGTTAGGGTTAGGGTTAGGGTTAGGGTTAGGGTTAGCGTGAATAAACACCGAAAGAACAATCCAAGCTTATTCGTCCTCTTTCTATTGACATGGAACCAAAACACCTATGCTTGTTGTTTTTTTTTAAAGATATTTATTGGGATTTTCCATCTTAATACATTAAAAAATCAAAAAAAGAAAAAGCAAAAAAGTTAAAAACACATAAAGTTTACAATCCTTATTTTCAATAACATATTTCCCTGACTTCCCCACACCTCCCCTTCTTGTATTCCAATTCAATTTGTTAATTCAACAAGTTCTTGTCCCCAATTTTTAACCTTTTTATATTTAATTCATTTTAAAGAAACCAATTTTAACTTATAAACATCAATGTTTGTACCTCAGTGCTCATTCTTAAAACCTTTTTCTAAAGTCGACCCAAATTCCCTTCCACGAATTCCCCAATTTTCATACTAATAACAAAACAGAATAAAAAGAAAACAGAATATAATTGTACACCCTTTGGATTCCCAAACCCCACCCCACCCTTTCCCGGTTTCGATCCCCAACAAATGTCCATCAGTCTTAGTCTGCTATCAGCCTGGAGACCTCACGTCCGAGGCTCTTAATTCTCTTTCAATTCCTCTCTGCTGGTTTTTTTGATAGTCCTTAGCATTAAACACCAAATCTCGGAGAAGCTCTGTCCCAATAGGGTCCATGTTTCTTCCAGCCAGACCTCCATACTTAAACGTGGAGCCCGAATCTTGTTTCTTACTCCTTTTAAGTCCAAATGTCCCAAAAGCTCCAACTTCCACCTTAATCAAATTTGTAATCCATAGGTCTTCAGATCTCCACATAAGGAGATCTCTCCATTCTTCAATCTCCAATTCAGACCAGATTTTCATTATCCAGTGCTTATTTTCCTTTGTAATCATCATGTCAGGCCTCTGGCACCCCTTTGTCATCTGCAACATTACATCTCCTCCTTCCTTTTCCTCAGAAACAACATATATCTCTTTCTCCACACTCTCAAATCTCTCAAGTTTCTCTTCTTGTCCAGCTGCATGTACTTCCTGAGTCAAGTCCTTATCAAATTCAATGAATTTGTTTACTGTTAAGTCCAGAGTTGCAACATTGGTAGCCAAAACATCAATTTGGCCTTGTAACTTTCCCAAGAGAAGAAACACTCTCTCCAATTTAGCTTGAGTTTTTCCTCCTACAGCCATTCTTGTAGTGTCCCAAAACCCCCTCTAGAGGGATTTTGGTTAATTAATCTTCCTTCCAGTTCAAATCCAAAAATCAAGTTAATTTGTATCAGTTCTTCCTTGTTTTCAACAAAATAACCAAATTGAAACAAATATATCCAGCAGAGACAGCAGAGACAAAGTTCTCTTTTTCCTTCTTGACAGCTAATTTGACAGCTGTCAAGCTCTTCTATTTCTCCTCAGCAGGCTCTCTCACGGATCACTCCCGGGTCCGGGGGGGGGTGGCACTTCAGCTCTCAAAATTAGCTCTTATCCTCCAGTAAAATTACTTATACTGCCAAGTCGTGAAATTAATATCTTTTACTCAATAAAGAAGAGGACGTTCTCTCGACCTTAGTTAGTTAGTCCTTGCTTTAAATTATTTACAAGACGGGGAGACGGACTTCCTTTTTGCGTCTTCCCCGATCGTGCCTAATTCAAAAAAATTTTTTCCCTTGCAAATCCAATTTCCGTACTACTCACGGGTTGTTGTTTTTAAAGTCCAATTGTTCAAAGGAATAAGTCAGCGCTCTCCGACCATGGCTCGCGGCTTCACTCCGCAGGGGGGGCGCAAATGGTGCACGCCGAGTCACCAGGTTCACAGACTGCAGCGCCTGTGATTTCTGAGGGTCCCCGCGTCACCGCAGCGGCAAGACCCAAATCCTGCGGAGCAGATTCCCTCCGGAGCTCGGAGGAAATCCGCCATTAGCTGATGGCGCTAACCCGGAAGTCCCAAAACACCTATGCTTGATTTGGGCTGATAACAAACATGTCACTCTGCGATTTCTGCGTAACTCTGCATTCTAACCCCAAAAACACCAATTTGAAATAAGCCCAATCAGAGCTTTATCATCTTTATCATCAGAGCTTTATCTGCTTGTAGGGCAGCAGCTGAAGAAGGAACAAAAAGGGTTTTCTTGTGGCTGATTAGCTGCTCTCCCTGTGCAAAGGTCAGAGGGGGCAGGGCTTCTGTTGAGGTAGGTGATTAGCTGTGGGAGGAGCTTATCAGAGCTTGTAGGGCAGCGGTGCGCGCCTAGTGGCGCGCGCAGTTTGATCCATCTTTCAGATTTAGGGGAGCTAGTCTCAAACGTTTGTTGGGGGAGACCTAGGTTTTTTTTTAGGGGGGTTATTTGTCCTGTCTTCACGCTTTTTAAGATGGAGGACCACTGTAGCCACCCCCAACGACATGTTTTCAAGATGGAGGGTGAGGGAACAGCTGCAGTCGCCTGCGGTTCCTGCGCAATGTTTGCCATCTTGCCAAAGGTTGCAGGCAGCTTTACCTGCAGCAATTGTATGTTGATTGCCCTCTAAAAGACAAAGTCCATCAACTGGAGGAACGTGTAACCACGCTCCAAAGAATTAGAGAGCTGGAGCTCTTCTTGGAAGCAACAGAGACCACCGTCTCCACCAAGGAGGAGACAGGGGACACCCCTGAGAAGGAGGCTAGTTCACCAACACAGGTGTCAGATATATGGAGAAACGTGACTCAAAGAAGTAGGAGGCCCAGGGTTGTTTAGAAATACACAAAAGCTCTGATTGTTTAGAAATACACAATCGCTTTGAAGTCCTCTCCCCTAGCATGGAAGACGAAGAACGGACTCCATTTGAGGATCTCTCCCTCATTACAGTCGATCAGGTATATGAAGACGAGCAGCAAAGTCAGTCCTCAGGGAATGTGCAGGCGACCTTGGAACGGACAGCTCACGGAAGAACCCCAACCAAACCTAAAAGGAGGCGTGTAGTGGTGATAGGGGATTCCCTACTGAGGGGAACAGAAGCAGTGATCTGTGGGCCTGACAAGATGTCTCGGGAGGTGTGCTGTCTCACCGGGGCTAAGATCCAAGATGTAACTGAACGACTGCAAGGAATCATAAAACCCACTGACAAATACTCCTTCCTCTTGTGGGAACCAATGACACTGCAAGCAATAGCCTCCAGAAGATCAAAAGAGACTACGAGGCTCTGGGCAGGAAATTGAAGCAATTAAATGCACAAATTGTCATCTCATCTGTCCTCCCAGTTGAACGACGTGGCCCAGGGAGAGAGGGAAAAATATTGGAAGTGAACAGCTGGCTTCGCAAATGGTGTAAACAGAAACGGTTTGGATTCTTAGATCATAGACTGCAGTTTCTTGAAGATGGACTTCTGGCAAGCGATGGGCTGCACCTCACAGCGGTTGGGAGGAATGTTTTTGCCAAAAATCTCAGAAACCTCATCAGGAGGGCTTTAAACTGACTAATGTGGGGGAGGGAGACAGTGCTCCTGAAGGTAGGAGTCTATCAATTGATGAAGATGATCATCCAAATGTCATAGACCAAATGGAGCAAACAGCATGCAGACCTAGTGGTGGGAGGAAAAAATCCTTAAATAAAAGACACGGGGGAATGATTAATGGACTTCAATGTCTGTACACTAATGCGCAAAGCATGGGAAATAAACAAGATGAGCTTGAGCTCTTGGTACAGCAAACTGAATACGACATAATAGGCATCACTGAAACCTGGTGGGATAAGTCCCACGATTGGAATGTAATAATGGAGGGATACAATCTATTTCAGAGAAACAGAGCAGACAAGAAAGGAGGAGGAGTGGCGTTATATGTCAGGGATGTGTATACCTGTGAAGAGATCCAAGATTTAGAACCTCAAAGCCAAAGTGAGAGCATTTGGGTCAAAATTAAGGGAGAGAAGAATAACAGAGACCTCATTGTGGGAGTTTACTATAGATCCCCAAGCCAAACGGAGGACATAGATGATGCCTTCCTGGAACAGATGGCCAAGCATGCAAAAGGAAGGGAGATAGTAGTAATGGGGGACTTCAATTACCCGGATATTTGTTGGATGTCAAACTCAGCCAAGAGCATAAGGTCAATCAGATTCCTCACTGGCCTTGCAGACAACTTCATTGTCCAGAAAGTGGGAGAAGCAACAAGAGGAACAGCCATTTTAGATCTGGTCCTAACCAATGTTGAGGACCTGGTTAGTGGGGTAGAAGTGGAAGGATCATTAGGCGCGAGTGATCATGCTCTTCTGAAGTTTACTATACAGCGGAAAGGAGCAGCCAAGCATACTAGGACTCAATTTCTTGACTTTAAGAAAGCCGACTTCATAAAACTTAGGGAAGTGCTGGGTGAGATCCCATGGACAGTAATACTAAAAGGAAAGGGAGTTCATGATGGCTGGGAGTTTGTTAAGAGGGAGATAGTAAAAGCACAACTTCAGGCAATACCAATGAGACGGAAACATGGAAGGTGCCTAAAGAAGCCAAGGTGGCTATCTAAAGAACTTTTAACTGAGTTAAGATTAAAAAAGGATGTGTACAAAAAATGGAAAAGGGGGGAAACCACCAAAGAGGAATTCAAACAAATAGCCAGCACGTGTAGACACAAAGTCAGAAAAGCTAAAGCACAGAATGAACTCAGGCTTGCTAGAGAGGTTAAAAGCAACAAAAAAGGCTTTTATGGGTATGTCCGTAGCAAAAGAAAGAACAAAGAAACAGTGGGGTCACTCAGAGGAGAAGATGGTGAAATGCAAACAGGGGGCACAGAAAGGGCTGAACTCTTCAATGCCTTCTTTGCCTCAGTCTTCTCCGATAAAGAAAACAATGCCCGACCTGAAGAATTTGGAGCAAATGATTCAGCAGAGGAAACACAGCCCAGAATAACTAAGGAGATAGTACAAGAAAACTTGGCTAGTCTAGATGTATTCAAGTCTCCAGGGCCAGATGAACTGCATCCAAGAGTATTAAAAGAACTGGCAGATGTGATTTCAGAACCACTGGCAGTCATCTTTGAGAATTCCTGGAGAACAGGCGAAGTCCCGGCAGACTGGAGGAGGGCAAATGTGTCCCTATTTTCAAAAAGGGGAAAAGAGAGGACCCAAATAATTATCGCCCAGTCAGTCTGACATCAATACCAGGGAAGATTCTGGAGCAGATCATTAAGCAAACAGTCTGTGAGCACCTAGAAAGGAATGCTGTGATCACCAATAGTCAGCATGGATTTCTGAAAAATAAGTCATGTCAGACTAACCTGATCTCGTTTTTTGACAGAATTACAAGCCTGGTAGATGAAGGGAACGCAATGGATGTAGCCTACCTTGATTTCAGCAAGGCATTTGACAAGGTGCCCCATGATATTCTTGTAAAGAAGCTGGTAAAATGCGGTCTTGACTATGCTACCACTCAGTGGATTTGTAACTGGCTGGCTGACCGAACCCAAAGGGTGCTCATCAATGGTTCCTCTTCATCCTGGAGAAGAGTGACTAGTGGGGTGCCACAGGGTTCTGTCTTGGGCCCGGTCTTATTCAACATCTTTATCAACGACTTGGATGATGGACTCAAGGGCATCCTGATCAAATTTGCAGATGACACCTGTCAGGGGCTCAGGAGCAGAGGCACAGGAAAGGGAGGAAATAGAGAGCGAGGGGGAGGAATCCGAAGGAAATGTTAGCGATGACAGCGGTCCGAGGTCTCTGAGTCTTTCCAGCGAATCGGAAGATTCACAGAAAGGGGCTCCCATGGTCAGAGCAAGGGGGGTGCCTAGGGGGACACCCCAGGAAGAAGGGGCCAGAGGGGACTCAGAGAGCAGCAGTTGGAAATCAGGACCAGCTTCCCCACCAGAGCGCAGTAGGGGGGAGGAGTCCCAGGTATCGGGATCAGGCGGCTCACCGCCAGCGGGAGGACATGAGTCAGGATTGGCCACGCCTCCATCGGGGAGCGAGGAAATGGTCAAGAGGAAGGTTGAAGGCTGGGCGCACGCGCCAAGTTCAAATGTACAGGAGGGCGGCGCAGTTGGCAGCCCGGATAGGGAGCCAGGTCCCAAAGCCCGCCGAAAAGAGGGGGAGGAGTCAGGGGGGTCAGCGTCAGCGTCAGAAGAGTCCAGAAAGGAGGAGACCCCGGGGGGCAGAAAGACCCAGAGGAGAAAGGAGAGACGGAAGAGGTGGAGTAAGGTTAGAGTCTTAAGTTGGTGTACAGGGGGTGGAGACTCAGATGGAGCTTCGCCGGTCTAGCCTCTAAGACGTAGAGCTGGGCGCTGCGGCTTGAAAATGGAAACTGTACTTCAATAAAGACTTTTGTACATTACTACCGGCTAGCGTTGGTCCTCTGTGAGCTGGGACCTGGAGCCAGCTCTGACAACACCAAACTGGGAGGGGTGGCTAACACCCCAGAGGACAGGATCACACTTCAAAACGACCTTGACAGATTACAGAACTGGGCCAAAACAAAGAAGATGAACTTTAAATGGGAGAAATGTAAAGTATTGCACTTGGGCAAAAAAAATGAGAGGCACAAATACAAGATGGGTGACACCTGGCTTGAGAGCAGTACATGTGAAAAGGATCTAGGAGTCTTGGTTGACCACAAACTTGACATGAGCCAACAGTGTGACGCGGCAGCTAAAAAAGCCAATGCAATTCTGGGCTGCATCAATAGGAGTATAGCATCTAGATCAAGGGAAGTAATAGTGCCACTGTATTCTGCTCTGGTCAGACCTCACCTGGAGTACTGTGTCCAGTTCTGGGCACCACAGTTCAAGAAGGACACTGACAAACTGGAACGTGTCCAGAGGAGGGCAACCAAAATGGTCAAAGGCCTGGAAACAATGCCTTATGAGGAACGGCTAAGGGAGCTGGGCATGTTTAGCCTGGAGAAGAGGAGGTTAAAGGGTGATATGATAGCCATGTTCAAATATATAAAAGGATGTCACATAGAGGAGGGAGAAAGGTTGTTTCCTGCTGCTCCAGAGAAGCGGACACGGAGCAATGGATCCAAACTACAAGAAAGAAGATTCCACCTAAACATTAGGAAGAACTTCCTGACAGTAAGAGCTGTTCGACAGTGGAATTTGCTGCCAAGGAGTGTGGTGGAGTCTCCTTCTTTGGAGGTCTTTAAGCAGAGGCTTGACAACCATATGTCAGGAGTGCTCTGATGGTGTTTCCTGCTTGGCAGGGGGTTGGACTCGATGGCCCTTGGGGTCTATTCCAACTCTATGATTCTATGATTCTATGATTCTATAAAGTTGTTTGAAATACCTCTGAAAACACTTCCTGATCTCCACTGGGTTCTGTATATTCTTTCCTTCCACTTCCAAATTTGTAATAGTATTGAGTTTTTGTCTTTTTTTCATTTGCCAAGCCAACAATTTCCCACACTTATTTGCCAATTCAAATGTCTTTTGCCTCATCTGTTTAATCTTCCATTCTATTTCCTGATTCATCAGCTACATATATTGTGCTTGGTATAACTTTATCTCTTTCATGATCTCCTGTGACTTTGGTTTTGCTCTCTGTTTTTTCTCTCCTTGCTTTATTTCCCCCCGGATTTTATCCTTTTTTTCGTTCTGAGTTCTCTTCTTAATTGCATTCTGTTGTATTAGGAATCCTCTCATAACCTCTTTACTTGCGTCCCAAATTACTCTTTTTTCCACTGTAGTATTCATGTTAATCTCGAAATAGTCTCTTAGAGTTTTTGGGGCCTTCTTGGTCACCTCTTCATTCCTAAACAAAGTATCGTTCATCCTCCATCTAAAGGAACCAATTGGCGTCAATTTCATTTCCATCTTCACAGCATTATGGTCAGAACAAGTTTTGGGGCAAATCTCCACTTTGCTGATCTTCGGAACCAATCCCCTGGTTACCCAGATTTGGTCAATTCTTGTCCATGTCATTTTAGCCTCAGAGAAGAAAGTTCCCTCTCTTACCCGGGGGTTCTTCATTCTCCAAATGTCAACTAAGTCATGTCAAAAAAGGTTTTTGGTAGTCTACCATCTTTGGTGAC
The DNA here is from genome assembly GCF_964188315.1 of Podarcis muralis. NCBI lineage: Eukaryota > Metazoa > Chordata > Lepidosauria > Squamata > Lacertidae > Podarcis > Podarcis muralis. The sequence continues at coordinate 28,271,966 of NC_135674.1, forward strand.
TACCTGTCTCTGTGCCTTATCCATATTTGTAGACACCACTCCATTCATATCTCCCATCAAGATCATATTATAGTCCATATAATCCATCAAAGTCTCGTGTAACTTCTTAAAGAACTCCGATTTTCCTTCATTTGGTGCATAAATACCTACAATCAGGAATTTCTCTCCTTGTGATTGAATTTCAATTGCAACAAATCTTCCTTGATCATCTTTGAATATGAATTTTGGTGATAGGCTCTCCTTTGCATAAAGGACCACTCCTCTTTTTTTAACTTTATCTGATGAGATAAATTCTTGGCCCAGTCTTTTATTACTCTTTTTTTTTTAATAAATTTTTTATTAGGGTTTTTACAATATTACAAAATAGAAAAAGAAAAAAGAAAAAATACAAATAAAAATAGTTAAAAACAGTCAATCTTTTCATCACTTATTTTTCATTTACTTGTTTCCCGGACCTCCTCATACCTCCCTTTTTTGTATTCCAGTTCTATTTATTAGCTCAGCAGTTTCTTTCCCTCTTTATTTTACCCTGATCTTTAATCTTAAATTATTATAACATTAAATTTTACTTATAAAAAACCATTTTGTCATATTCTTTGGTACCATTACAGCTAGAAACCACTTAATTTCAATCCAACATCATTCTAGCATTCATTAATTTTGCAATATTTTTGTAAATAGTCTTTAAATTTCTTCCAGTCTTTTTCCACCGACTCTTCTCCCTGGTCTCGGATTCTGCCAGTCATTTCCGCCAATTCCATGTAGTCCATCACCTTCATCTGCCATTCTTCCAGAGTGGGTATGTCTTGTGTCTTCCAATACTTTGCGATAAGTATTCTTGCTGCTGTTGTAGCGTACATAAAGAAAGTTCTATCCTTCTTTAACACCGATTGGCCGACTATGCCCAGGAGAAAGGCCTCTGGTTTCTTCAGGAAGGTATATTTAAATACCTTTTTCAATTCATTATATATCGTCTCCCAGAAAGCCTTAATCCTTGGGCACGTCCACCAAAGGTGAAAGAATGTACCTTCGGTTTCTTTACATTTCCAACATTTATTATCAGGCAAATGATAGATTTTTGCAAGCTTGACTGGGGTCATGTACCACCTGTATATCATTTTCATAATATTCTCTCTTAGGGCATTGCATGCCGTAAACTTCATACCTGTGGTCCATAACTGTTCCCAGTCAGCAAACATAATATTGTGTCCAACATCTTGTGCCCATTTAATCATAACTGTCAGGGGTTCAGGGACAGAGGCACAGGTGAGGGAGGAGGCAGAGAGCGAGGGGGAAGACTCCCAGGGCAGCGAGGAAGAGGATGACGATGACTTGAGGGATTCCATGAGTCTTTCAAGTGAGTCGGAGGATTCCCAGAAGGGGGCGCCTGTGGTCAGGCCAAGGGGAGTCACAGGGGGGACTCGTCAGGAGCAGGGGACCAGCGGGGGAACCCAGAGTGGGAGCTGGGAGTTGGGACCGGCTTCTCCGCCAGAGCGCAGTGAAGGGGGTGGAGATTCCAGAGTGACAGGGGAAGCAGGTCCGAAAGCAGAGAGGGAGGGGAGATCGGAGCAAGACACCCTCCCGGAAAGGGAGGGGAGTAGTGCAGGGAGTAGTGTAACTGTCAAGAGGAAGGTTAGAGGTTGTGAACGCGCGCCAAGTTCATATGTGGAGGCGCGCGGAAGAACCGGGAGCCCGGAGGAGGAGCCAGGTCCCAAAGCACGCAGGAGGGGGGAAGAGCTGTCTGGGGATTCCGCGTCAGGGGAATCCAGGAGGGGCGAAACCCCAGGGGGCAGGAGGACCCTGCGGAAAAGGAAAGAAAGGAAGAGGTGGAGCAGCACAAGCCTCTTAAAGTGGTGCAGAGGCGGGACTGACTCAGAGGGGACTTCAGCGGTCTAAGCGTAACAGACGTGGGGCTGCGCGCCTCGGCTGTGGAACGTACAATGCACTTCAATAAACATCTTTGTATATAAACTGGACTTGGCGTTGGTCTCTTGTGAGCTGGGACCTGAGGCAGCCCTGACAATAACAGATTTCACCGTTTCATCCTGAGTATTCCATTTCAACAGCAAGTTATACATCCTTGACAAAACCTTAGTTTTGGGTTCTAACAGTTCTGTTTCTAATTTTGATTTTTCCACCTGGAAGCCAATTTTCTTGTCCAAATTATATGCCTCCGTTATCTGATAGTAATGAAGCCAGTCTCGCACTTTGTTCTTTAGTTTCTCAAAACTCTGCAATTTTAATCTATCTCCATCTTTTTCCAAAATTTCCCAATATTTCGGCCATTTAGCCTCCATATTGAGCTTTTTCTGAGCTTTCGCTTCCATCGGTGACAGCCAACTTGGGGTTTTATTTTCCAATAGATCCTTATATCTTATCCAAACATTAAACAATGCTTTCCTAACAATATGGTTCTTAAATGCTTTATGCGCTTTGACCTTGTCATACCACAGATATGCATGCCATCCAAATACGTTGTTAAAACCTTCCAAGTCCAAAATGTCTGTGTTTTCTAGAAGTAGCCATTCTTTCAACCAGCAAAAAGCTGCTGATTCATAGTAAAGTTTAAAGTCTGGCAGGGCAAATCCACCTCTTTCCTTTGCATCTGTTAATATTTTAAATTTTATTCTGGGCTTCTTGCCCTGCCAGACAAATCTTGAAATATCTCTCTGCCACTTCTTGAAACAGTCCACTTTGTCCAGAATTTGCAATGCCTGAAACAAAAACAACATTCTAGGCAATACATTCATTTTTATAGCAGCAATACGGCCCAGCAGTGAAAGCTTCAAATTTGACCATATTTCTAAATCTTTTTTTCACTTCAACCCAGCATTTTACATAGTTGTCTTTAAATAAATTCCCATTTTTTGCTGTCATGTTGATCCCCAAGTATTTGACTCTCTTAACCACTGTTAAACCTGTCACATTCTGAAACCTCTCTCTCTCAATTGGTATTAAAATTTTCTCTAAAACCTTGGTTTTTGACTTATTCAGTTTAAACCCTGCAACCTGACCAAATTCTTGAATCAGTTCTAAAATCCTTTTAGTACTAGATTCTGGCTCCTGTAACGTCAATACTAAATCATCTGCAAATGCTCTCAATTTGTACTGTTTAGCTCCGACCTGTATACCTTTAACCAACTGGTCCCTTCTGATCATATTCAGCAAAACCTCCAGGACCGATATAAAAAGCCATGGGGAGATTGGGCAACCTTGTCGTGTCCCTTTTTCTATTTTAAATTCTTCCGTCACCACTTTATTTACAATTAATTTAGCCTTTTGTTCTGAATATATTGCACTTATACCGTTTTCAAAACCTTGGCCTACCCCCATACCCTGTAAGTTCTTTTTCATAAAAATCCAAGAAATGTTTTCAAAAGCTTTCTCCGCATCCACAAATATTAAAACTGCCTTAGTGTTTATGTTCACTTGTAGTTTCTCTAGAATATTAATTATGTTTCTCACATTGTCAGATAAATGTCTTCCTGGGAGAAAGCCTGCTTGGTCTTTATGTATCTCTTCCACTAACACTCTTTTTTGTCTTTTAGCCAAGATATCTGCAAAAATTTTGTAATCCACATTAAGCAGTGATATGGGACGATAGTTCTTAAGCTGCGTCTTTTCAGTCTCTATTTTCGGTACAAGTGTGATATATGCTTCTTTCCACGACACTGGTGCCCTTTTCCCCTCCATTATTTCACTACAGACCTCTTTCAAAGGTTGTACTAGCCATTCTTTTAAAGATCTGTAATATCTAGAAGTCAGTCCATCCGGTCCTGGAGATTTGCCCAATTGCATATTCTGAATGGCATCTTCTATCTCCTGTTCAGTTATTTTATAGTTCAACATTAATTTGTTTTCTTGAGAGTTTTTTTGTAATCCATTTTTTCCCAAAAATCGATCTACATCGGTTTCTTTCTGTGGCCCTTGTGTATATAGTTGTTTGAAGTACCTCTGGAAGCAATTTCTGATCTCAGCTGGGTTCTGTATGTTCCTTCCTTCCACTTCTAAATTTGTAACTGTATTTAATTTTTGTCTTTTTTTCATTTGCCAAGCCAACAGTTTCCCACATTTATTAGCCGACTAGAATGTCTTTTGTCTCATTTGTTTAATTTTCCATTCAATCTCTTGATTCATCATTTTCATAAATTGCACTTGATATAACTTTATTTCTCTCAAAATCTCTTGCGACTTGGGTTTTGCTCTCAATTTTTTTTCACTTTCCTTTATTTTCTCCAAAATTTTATCCTTCTTCTCATTCTGGATTCTCTTTTTTAATGCATTCTGTTGTATCAAGAACCCTCTCATAACAGCTTTACTAGCGTCCCAGATTACTCTTTTTTCCACATTGGTGCTCATATTTATCTCAAAGTAGTCTCTCAAGGTTTTTTGGGCCTTCTTAAACACTTCTTCATCTCTAAATAAGGTGTCATTCATCCTCCATCTGAAGGAACCAGTTGGTGTTAGTTTCATTTCCATCTTGACAGCATTATGGTCGGAGCAGGTTTTTGGGCAGATTTCCACTTTTCTTGTCTTTGGTGCCATTCCTCTAGTTACCCATATTTGGTCAATTCTAGTCCATGTCATTTTGGCTTCAGAAAAGAAGGTTCCCTCTTTGGCCAAGGGGTTCTTTGTTCTCCAAATATCAACTAAATCCAAGTTGTCTGTCATCTCAAAAAAAGTTTTCGGTAGTCTACCATCCTTAGTGACTACCTGTCTTTGTGCCTTGTCCATATGTGTAGATACCACTCTGTCAGGGAACTGCCATCGGAGCTGATAGTGGAGGTAAGGCTCTCCAACGATGCAGGAGAAGGGACCAGCAGGGGGAGAGAGAACACTTCCTTTGAGGAAGGGAATAGGAGTGACACCAGGAAGCAAGGGGAAACTGCGGAGAGAGGGCTCCAAGACTCTTCCACAGAGACCAGCGGGGAGAGCACAGGACCTCCGTTGGGCACGCCCACTCTGCGCAGGAGACTTCCACGAGGAGGAGACTTGCTGTCAAAGAGTTTCTATGTTGGAAGAAGTTCAGGAAACGCCCACTGACGGATTCTGCCAGCGACTGACACAGCCATGGAGAAAGGGCTGAACCAGCCAGGGAAAGGTTTTGCCAGGCTACGTTGCCTAGAACAGTAGCACCCTTTACGCACAAGCAACCCCAATATCCTTTACACACTCCATTCATGTCTCCCATCAAAATCACATTGTAATCCAAATAGTCCATCAGGATCTCATGCAACTTTTTTTATTATTATTACTCAATATCTTCCTGTGTAGCCTTATTACATGTGTTTCTTGTAAACAAATCAAGTCCAAATGTTCTTTTTTCAATAAATGAAAGACTCTCCGCCTTTTTTCTGGAGAATTTAATCCATTCACATTCCAGCTCGAAACCTGCAAAGCCATCATGTAATTACACTGATATTCCTCCAACTGCACCCAATGCTTGCTCTTCTTCTGTTGGTGGTGGTGGTGACACATTCACTGGGAGATCCAATCCAGAGGGTAATGCTGATATATCCAATATTCCCCTTTTTGGTGATTTTCTATCCGATGCTCTTTGCTCTAGTCCTCTATCTGGTGATCTTCTATCCAATGCTGTTGGCTCTTTTCCAAGTCCCTTCTGCAGATCTTCTTCGTATTTATACAAAAACTTTATCTTCTACTGATCTTATTTTTATTTTCCTTCCTTTGAAACTGAAAGATAGACCTTGGGGAAACTCCCACCTAAAGATGATTTTATTCCTTCTCAGCAGGGCAACAATATCTCCATAGTTAGGCCTAAGATCCAAAAGATATTTCGGGACGTCTTTAAAAAATTCCACTCTTGACTGTTGTACTACTAGGTTCTTCTGCTAGTGCCAACCCAAGATTCTATCTCTCTCTTCTTTAGTTCGAAGGGTGATCAAGCAGTCTCTTATTCTATTCTTCTCTTTTCCCCCTCCTCTTCCAAGTCTGAAGGCCCTCACAATTCTAAACTCTTCTTGACCCAAGTCCAAGTCCCAAAAGTCAGCAAATTCCTGTGTGAGAAAGTCTGTCAAGCTTTCCTTCTCCAATTCAGGTAGGGCTCTGATCCTCAAATTCGTCTGTTTTTCTTTAAGTTCAATCATAGCAAGCGTCAACTTATGTTCATCAAGTTGCCTCTGTAGGGCTGGGACTCTCTCTCTCTCCAGTTGTGTTACTTTACATTCAGCAGCAACGGCTTTCTCCCGGGCTTCCTCCGCGGTCTGCCGTATCAAGGTAGATTCCTGTATCAATTTCTGGATGGTTTTTGTATTGGTATTCACCTTTTGTCCCAGATTTATACTTTATGTATTTATACTTTATACTTGTATGTAATTTATACTTTCTGTATTTAAGTCGATTTTAATAGTTGTAGCATCCACTTTCGCATTTATCGCGTCTGTTTTCTTGTTAAGCTGTTCCAGTGAGTCATTTATCTTATCTAATGCAACCACTAAGGCCTCTTCTGTCGACATTCCTCTTGGTTTTGAGTGTACTGGTGCAGAAGCAGCAGCAGAAGAGGCAGGGAGGCCTGATGTTGAGCCTCTCCTGGGTTGCTGCCAAGTCCTCCCAGACCTTAATGTTTTTTCAGCAGTTGACTGGTCTGTTTTTTCCTTTCCATTTGCCATAACACTTAAAAGATTCAAGGTCAGTCCCAAAGTCTTACAGTTTTTTATCTTGCAGCTGGAAATTCCCCTAGCCCAGCTCTTGTAAAGCAACCAGTTTCAAAGGCTTCCACTAGGGGGAAACAGTTTCTATTTATATTAGTCGGTAATGTCTTCTCATAAACACAATTCAAACGATCCAAAGTTAGTTTCGATTTTCAGTTACTTTTACTCCTTTTTAAAAGCAGCCGGAGACAGTAGAAACAATGTATTTCTCTTATTTAGCTAGCTGTCAATGAACGTTCTAAACGCTGTCAATGAACATTCCAAAAGACATCAGTCCTGCTAGCAGCCCGTTTCCAGGGTCAGAGCGGCGGTATTTTAGCTCTCTTCGCTCTCTCCTACAGGCATACTCAGTCCACAACTCCCCCCCCCTTCTCCTGCCTCCAAGGGGGGGGGGGGTTAATGTTCTTTGCCGATGAAAATTTAGTCTTTTTAGGCTTTCCAAGACTTCAGCTTGAAACCTCATTGCTTCAGTCTATTTACAAAAGGGGAAGGCGGACTTCCTGTATTGAACCTCCCCGTTTCGATACCAAATTAAACATTTAAAAATCCAATTCTCCCGCTTCAGCTCTACTCACGGGTAATTACTTTGAAGTCAAATTGTCCACAGGAAAAAGTCAGTGCTCTCTGGCAACAGCTATGCAGCTTCGCTCCGTGGAAGAAGCAGACAATTCGAAGCACAGCGCCACTCACCCCACGTCGCTCCGGACCCCCGAAATCGGGTTTCCCCGCGAGCAAAGGGTGCCCGCCGAATCCCACGCTCACAGGCTTCTCCCGCCTGTGATTTTTTGCGGGTCTCCGCCTTCGCCGTGGCGGCCAGACCCAGATTCCCACAGGGCAAATTACTCCCGATCAGAGGAATTCCGCCATTACCGGAGGCACCAACCCGGAAGTCGTGAATGTGCATTCTAACCCCAAAAACACCAATTTGAAATTTGAAAACACCAATCAGAGCTTTATCAACTTCTTTTTATGTAGATGGAACCCAAAACACCTTTTTGCTTTGGTTGGGGGTGATTCTGGTGCACACCCAAAAAACACCATGCGATATGAAATAAGCCCAATCAAAGCTTATTCATCTTCTTTCTATGCATATGGAAGCGAAAGACGGTGTTGTGTTATTTAGGTCTCATTCCACACACATTTGCGATTTCTGGGTCAATGTGCATTAACACCAAAGAACACAACTTGAAATAAGCGAAATCCAAGATTCTTCTTTCTATGTAGCTGGAACCCAAAACAACCTGTTTGGCTGTGTTTAGGCTTATTACACTTCGCTTTGCTAGGGTTAGGGTTAGGGTTAGGGTTAGGGTTAGGGTTAGGGTTAGGGTTAGGGTTAGGGTGAATGGACACCGAAAGAACAATCCAAGCTTATTCGTCCTCTTTCTATTGAGATGGAATCAAAACACCAATGCTTGATTTGGGCTGATAACATACATATCACTCTGCGATTTTTGGGTGAATGTGCATTCTAACCCCTAAAACACCAATTTGAAACAAGCCCAATCAGATCTTTATCATCTTCTTTTTATGTAGATGGAACCCAAAACACCTTTTTACTTTGGTTGGGGGTGATTCTGGTGCACACCCAAAAAACACTATGCGAATTGAAATAAGCCCAATCAAAGCTTATTCGTCGTCTTTCTACGCATATGGAAGTGAAAAGACGGTGTTGTGTTATGTTGGTCTCATTACACACACTTTGCGATTTCTGGGTCAATGTGCATTAACACCAAAGAACACGACTTGAAATAAGTGAAATCCAAGATTCTTCTATCTATGTAAGTGGAACCCAAAACAACCTTTTTGGCTGTGTTTAGGCTTATTACACTTCGCTTTGCTAGTGTTAGGGTTAGGGTGAATGAACACCGAAAGAACAATCCAAGCTTATTCGTCCTCTTTCTTTCTTTCTTTTTAATAATATTTATTAGTTTTACAACAATTTAAACACTACAAAGAGAGAACAACAACAAAAAAAGAAAAAAACACAATACAATACAATGCAAAAAAGACTAGCAAAACATAACAAAAGCAATTTAAAAACACATCAGAAAGACAAAAAAGAAAAAAAAATTCTATATCTTATCTTCCTTTCCCCTATTTCCACGACCTCCTCACACCTCCCTTTTTGTATTCCACTTCTATTAATTATTTCAGCAATTCCTTTCCATCTTCCCGTTTTCTATCCTATAATTATCCTAACACATTTTAACCTTATTTTTCCTTTAATACTCTATTAATCTATTTATACTTAATTCCTTGTAACATTTCTACTAAAGCCATATCACTTCACTCCAACGTTCTTCTAGCATTCATTAATTTTACAATGTTTCTGTAAATAATCTTTAAACTTCTTCCAATCTTGTTCCACCAACTCTTCTCCCTGGTCTCGGATTCTGCCAGTCATTTCCCCTAGTTCCATATAGTCCATCAACTTCATCTGCCATTCTTCCCTGGTGGGTAGATCTTGTGTCTTCCAGTGCTTTGCAATGAGTATTCTTGCTGCTGTTGTTGCATACATAAAAAAGGTTCTATCCTTCTTTGGCACCAATTGGCCGACCATGCCCAGGAGAAAGGCCTCTGGTTTCTTCAGAAAGGTATATTTAAATACCTTTTTCATTTCATTATAAATCATCTCCCAGAATGTCTTTTTTTTTTAATAATAAATTTTTATTGATTTTCCAAACACACAATAAAAACAAACAATACACAAAACAAAAACATACAAACATATAAACATGTATAATTTCATAATCTTATTTTCATACACCTTACTTCCCGGACTTCCCCATACCTCCCCTTTTCTGCATCCTTGTTTTACATTTCTTCAACAACTCCTCCAATTAATTAATTATTTAAATCACTTTCATTAGATTCTTTTTTCTTTAACTTATTGATTACAGCTGCAATTCTCTATTTCTTAGTTCCTTAACATCTTAACACTCCTCAATTTTACAACAATTTTAAAGATATATTTTAAATTTCTTCCAGTCTTCTTCCACTGTCTCTTTCCCCTGGTCCCGGATTCTGCCGGTCATCTCTGCCAGTCCCATATAGTCAATCACCTTCGTCTGCCATTCTTCCAGAGTGGGTAGTTCTTGTGTCTTCCAATACTTTGCCAGAAGAATTCTTGCTGCTGTGGTGGCATACATAAAAAACGTCCTATCCTTCCTTGACACCAATTGGCCAACCATGCCCAAGAGAAAAGCCTCAGGTTTCTTAGGGAAAGTCCACTTAAGGACTTTCTTGATTTCATTATAGATCATTTCCCAAAAGGCTTTAATCTTCGGGCAGGTCCACCAAAGGTGATAAAAGGTACCTTCAGTCTCATTACATTTCCAGCATTTATTATTGGGCGAATGGTAAATTTTTGCAAGCTTGACTGGGGTCATGTACCACCTGTAAATCATTTTCATTATGTTTTCTCTTAAGGCATTACATGCCGTAAACTTAACACCGGTGGTCCATAACTGTTCCCAGTCAGCAAACATAATGTCATGACCAATATCTTGTGCCCATTTAATCATAGCTGATTTCACCGTTTCATCCTGTGTATTCCATTTCAACAGCAGATTATACATTCTAGACAAGTTCTTAGTATTGGGTTCTAACAGTTCTGTTTCTAATTTTGACCTCTCCATCTGGAAGCCTATTTTCCTGTCCTGTTTAAATATCTCATTTATCTGAAGGTAATGCAACCAGTCTCGTACCTTGGACTTTAATTTCTCATAACTCTGTAATTTAACTTTTTCACCATCTTGTTCTAAAATTTCACAATATTTTGGCCATTTAGACTCCATATTAAGTTTTTTCACCTCTTTAGCTTCCATTGGTGACAACCACCTGGGAGTTTTACTTTCCAATAAATCTTTATACCGCATCCAAACATTGTATAATGCTTTCCTAACAATATGGTTTTTGAAACCTTTGTGCAATTTTACCTTGTCATACCATATATATGCATGCCAACCGAATCTATTATCAAACCCTTCCAGATCCAAAATGTCTGTATTCTCAAGAAGCAGCCAATGTTTCAACCAGCAAAAAGCTGCCGATTCATAGTAGAGTCTTAAGTCCGGCAGGGCAAACCCCCCTCTATCTTTTGCATCAGTTAAAATCTTAAATTTTATTCTGGGCTTTTTGCCCTGCCAGACAAATTTAGATATGTCTTTCTGCCACTTCTTGAAACAGTCCATCTTATCCAAGATCTGCAACGTCTGGAATAAAACCAACATTCTAGGCAATACATTCATCTTGATGACAGCAATTCGGCCTAACAAGGAGAGTCTCAACCTTGACCATATTTCTAGATCTTTCTTTACTTCTGTCCAACATTTGTCATAGTTGTCCTTAAATAAGTTCACATTCTTAGATGTTAAGTTTACCCCCAGGTACTTCACTTTTTTCGTTATCACTAAACCTGTTTCACTCTGAAACTTCTCTTTTTCAGCCAATGTTAGATTTTTCTCCAACACTTTCGTTTTCTGTTTGTTCAGTTTAAATCCTGCTACATGACCAAATATCTCAATTAGTTCTAATACTCTTTTAGTACTAGTATCTGGCTGTTGCAAGGTCAATACTAGGTCATCTGCAAATGCCCTAAACTTGTAATGTCTGGCTCCGACCTGAACTCCTTTAACCAACTGGTCCCCTCTGATCATGTTTAACAAAACCTCCAGGACTGATATAAAAAGTAAAGGGGATATTGGGCATCCCTGTCGTGTACCTTTTTCTATAGGTATTTCTTCCGTAACCACATTATTTACAATTAACTTTGCTTTTTGTTTAGAATATATTGCACCTATACCGTTTTCAAAACCTTGGCCTACCCCCATCCCTTGGAGATTCTTCTTCATAAAGCTCCAGCAGATATTATCAAAGGCTTTCTCCGCGTCCACAAAAATTAAAACAGCCTTCCTATTAAAGTCCACTTCTAACAGTTCCAAAATGTCTATAATGTTCCTCACATTATCTGACATATGTCTCCCTGGAAGAAAGCCTGTTTGGTCCTTCTGAATCTCCCCTACCAACACTCTCTTCAGTCTTTTTGCCAAAATGTCTGCAAAAATTTTGTAATCCACATTAAGTAGTGATATAGGGCGGTAGTTTTTAACCTGGTTCTTTTCAGTCTCAGTTTTCGGTATAAGTGAAATAAAAGCTTCTTTCCACGATTCAGGTGCCTTTTTCCCCTCCAAAATTTCATTACAAACTTCCTTCAGTGGTTGTACTAACCATTCCTTCAACGCTTTGTAGTATCTAGCGGTCAAACCATCTGGTCCTGGAGATTTTCCCAATTGCATATTCTGGATGGCACCCTCTATTTCTTGTCCTGTTATTTTCTCATTCAAAATCATTTTGCTTTGCTCTGAAATTTTTGGTAATCCATATTTCTTAATAAATTCTTCTATTTCCTGTTCGTTAACTGGCCCTTGTGCATATAATTTCCTGAAGAAACTTTGAAAACAATTACTTATCTCGTTTGGTTTGTGGATAATCTTTCCATCCATTTCTAAACTTGTCACAGTGTTCAATTTTTGCCTCTTTTTCAGTTGCCATGACAGAAGTTTCCCACATTTGTCTGCTGATTCAAATGTCTTTTGTCTCATTTGCTTTATTTTCCATTCTATCTCTTGATTCATCAATTCCATATATTGCATCTGGTAGTGCTTTATTTCTCTCAAAATCTCATGAGACTTTGGTTTAGACCTCAATTTCTTTTCACCTTCTTTCATTTTTCCCAAAATCTTTTCTTTCCTCTCATTCTGCTTTTTCCTCTTCATGGAGTTCTGTTGTATTAGGAAACCTCGCATCACGGCCTTACTTGCGTCCCAAATTATTCTCTTTTCCACTTCTGTTCTCAGATTTATCTCAAAGTAATCTTTCAATTTTTTTGGGCCTTCTTGTAAATCTCTTCATCTCTGAATAGGGTGTCATTCATTCTCCATCTAAAGGATCCAGTTGATGTTAGTTTCATCTCCATCTTTACAGCGTTATGGTCGGAGCAAGTCTTTGGGCAGATTTCTACTTTTTTTATCCTTGGCGCCATACTACTAGTTACCCAAATTTGGTCAATTCTTGTCCATGTCATTTTTGCTTCAGAGAAAAAAGTTCCCTCTCTCTCGAGAGGGTTCCTTGTTCTCCAAATATCAATCAAGTCCATAGTTTCAGTCATTTCAAAAAAAGTCTTTGGTAATCTCCCTTCCTTAGAAATTACTTGTCTCTGTGCCTTGTCCATGTTTGTGGAGACCACACCATTCATGTCTCCCATCATTACTACTTTATAATCTAGATAGTCCATTAAAGTCTCATGCAACTTCTTAAAGAATTCCGCCTTCCCATCATTTGGTGCATAAATTCCAACTATCAAAATTTTTTCTCCTTGAACTTGTATTTCAATTGCCAGGTATCTTCCTTGTTCATCTTTAAATACCATCTTTGGGGCCAATTTTTCTTTTGCATAAATCACCACACCTCTTTTCTTAACTTTATCTGATGAAATAAATTCCTGTCCAAGTCTCTTATTTACAAGTAATTTTCTGTGTATCCTGGTCACATGGGTTTCTTGTAGACATATTAGATCTAATTGTTCTCTCTTCAAGATATGAAAAACTTGACGTCTTTTTCGGGGAAGGTTCAAACCATTGCAGTTCCAACTAAAAAGTTGCAGAGACATTTTGTTTTTAAGTACCTATTCCTCCAACTGCTCCAAGCTTTTGTTCTTCTTCAGATGGTGGTATAAGTCCAAATGATAAGTTTGCAATATCTGTCGATCCTGATGTTGTTTCTACTGTTCCTTTCTGCAAGTCCTCCTGGTATCTCTCCAAAAACTGTTCTTTATCTTGGACTGTTCTTATTTTGACCTTCCTTCCTTTGAAGTTAAAGGACAGTCCTTGTGGAAACTCCCACCTAAAAGGTATGATGTTTTTCTTCAGCAGGTAGGCCAAATCTTTATAGAAGGCTCTCACCTCCAGAATATATTTAGGGATATCTTTAAAGATTTGTACTTGACTATTTTCAATCTCCAATGCCTGTTGATAATGCAGGTTCAATATTTTATCTCTTTCTTCTTTGGATCTCAATGTAATCAGACAATCCCTTGGCTTCTTACCTTGCCTCCTGCCCAGCCGAAAAGCTGTTGTTATTTCGAATTCTTCTTCCTGCAAATCTTCTTGCCAGAATTCCGAAAAGCTCTGTGTAAGGAAGTCCACAAGGCTGTTTCCCTCACTCTCAGGAACCAATCTCAATTTCAAATTTTTCTCCTTTCTCTGTAATTCCAGCAAAGATAGGGCTGCATCATGTTCATTCACTTTTTTTGTAATCGGCACAAGCTTCTCCCTTGTCTCCTCTGCAGTATTTTTTGCACTTTCGGCAATCTTTCGTGTTTCAGAACTTTCTTGAATCAATTTATTAATAGATTCTGTATTAGACGCTACACTTGCAGTATTCAAGTCCAATCTTGCTGTCAGTTCTGTCAATTTTTTTGAATTTTCCGTAGACAGCTTTGTCAGTGCTTCTAAAGATTGGTTTATTTTGAGCAGTGCCTGTGTCATTGATTCCATAGATGCTGTTGTCACTTTTTCCTGTACAGCTGGTGTTATGCCTGATATTGAGCCCCTTTTCTTTTGTGTTTGTTTTGCTTTAGATCTAGTTGTTATCTCTTCTGCTGGACCACTCATATCCTCAAGGTCGTTCTCACAGGAAAGACTTGCAAGTGGAAAGTCCCACTGTTTCTCTTTCCCTGTAACAGTTTCTCTTTAAACCCTCAATTGTATCCAAGTGAAAAAAGCAAGGAAACATAGAGCAATGAACAACAAAAAAACAAAGAGTCCAAAAGTCCACAGTAAAAGTTTCTCTCACACTTTTTCAATATAACCAAAAGTTCAACAAAGTAATTCCATTAAAGTCCCGTAACTTTGTCTCAGACAAAATCCCAACTTTGTATCCCGTCTAAACTGACAGTTCACTTTCCCGGTGCCTTACACAGGCAGTCCGTCCTGGGGATTTGACAGTGGAAGATCTTATTTCTCCAGTTAATTTCAGGCAGGGTTAACAGTGTCCAATTTTCTTCCCCCCTTCTCCTGCTTACTGGAGGGAAGTTTAGATCAGATGTCAGGTTTGACAGCTTAAAAGTTATTTTTCTTTCAAATGCGGCTTTATTCTTTCGTTGCTTTAATTGCCATGCAGTTCGGGGAGGCAGACTTCCTTAATTTATGCCTTTCCCGTTTTCAGCCAAATTTCAAGATTTAAATTTAAAGTCCCGTTCAGTCTTTCAGTGCTACTCACGGGTGTTACAGTCGAATTTCCGTTTCAGGAAGGAATCGGCGCTCTCCGTTCATGGCGACGCGGCTTCACTCCACGGGCTGGGTTGCGACTCTCAGCACCGCGCTCACACCCGATGCCGCTCCGGAGCCTTTAAAAAGGCTCTTTCACAGTACCGGGGGGCGCAAAAGGTGCCCACCGAGTCTCCTTGTTCACAGGCTTCAGCGCCTGTGATTTTAGGGGTCCCCCGCTCGCCGTAGCGGGTCAGACCTGAACTCGCGGAGCAGTCCTCCTTCGCCGACCAGAAGTCCATCTCCCAGAATGTCTTAATCCTTGGGCATGTCCACCAAAGGTGAAAGAATGTACCTTCAGTCTCCTTACATTTCCAACATTTATTATCAGGCAAATGGTAAATTTTTTCAAGCTTAACTGGTGTCACGTACCACCTATAAATCATTTTCATTAAATTGTCTCTTAAGGCAGTACATGCTGTGAATTTCATACCTGTGGTCCATAACTGTTCCCAGTCAGCCATCATTATGTTATGTCCAACATCTTGTGCCCATTTAATCATAGCTGATTTCACCGTTTCATCCTGAGTGTTCCATTTCAACAGCAAGTTATACATTCTTGACAAATTCCGTTTTTGGATCTAACAATTCTGTTTCCAATTTTGATTTTTCCACCTGGAAACCAACTTTTTTGTCCAATTTATATGCCTCCATTATTTGATAATAATGGAGCCAATCTCGCACTTTGTTTTTCAATTATTCAAAGCTCTGCAATTTTATTCTGTCTCCATCTTCTTCCAAAATTTCCCAATATTTCGGCCATTTGGCCTCCATATTGAGTTTTTTCTGTGCCTTCGCTTCCATTGGTGACAACCATCTTGGGGTTTTCTTTTCTAGCAAATCCTTATATCTTATCCAAACATTAAACAATGCTTTCCTAACAATATGATTTTTAAACGCTTTATGTGCTTTTACCTTATTGTACCACAGATATGCGTGCCAGCCAAATACGTTATTGAAACCTTCTAAATCCAACACTTCAGTGTTTTCAAGAAGCAGACATTCTCTCAGCCAGCAAAAAGCAGCTGATTCATAATAAAGTTTAAAGGTCTGGCAGGGCAAATCCACCTCTTTCTTTAGCATCAGTTAGTATCTTAAATTTTATTCGAGGCTTCTTGCCCTGCCAAACAAATCTGGAAATATCCTTCTGCCACTTCTTGAAACAATCCATCTTATCCAAAATTTGCATTGTTTGAAACAAAAATAACATCCTTGGCAACACATTCATTTTTATCACAGCGATTCGGCCTAACAATGATAACGTCAACTTTGTCCATACTTCTAAGTCCTTTTTCACTTCAGTCCAATATTTTTCATAGTTATCCTTAAATAAATTCACATTTTTAGCAGTCATGTTAACCCCTAAGTATTTTACTTTCTTAACCAATGTTAGTCCTGTCTCCTCCTGAAACTTCTCTCTCTCATTCACAGTTAAATTTTTCTCTAAAACCTTGGTTTTAGTCTTATTCATAGAATCATAGAATCATAGAATCATAGAATCATAGAATCATAGAATCATAGAATCATAGAATCATAGAATCATAGAATCATAGAATCATAGAATCATAGTGTCAGGGTTGCTTCAAGATCCTAGCTCACAGAGGATCACGCTAGCCAACGGTCATTAAGTAAAAGTCTTTATTGAGTTACAGTTTCCATTCTCACGCTGCTGCGTGCAACCCTACGTCTAGTAGCTAGATCGGCGAAGCTCCGTCTGAATCTCCGCCCCTCGTACACCAACTTAATATCCTAGCCCTGCTCCACCTTTTCCGCCTGACTGTTCTTCTCTGGGTCCCTCTGCCCCCCTGGGTCTCTTCTTTCCGGGATTCTTCGGACGCTGACCCCCCGGACTCTCCTGTCTCCTTCCGCCGGGCTTTAGGACCCGGCTCTCTTTCCGGGCTGCCTACTGCGCCTCCTTCCTGTGCATTTGAACTTGGCGCGCGCGCCCAACCTTCCACCTTCCGTCTAACCGTTTCTTCGCTCCCAGATGGAGGTGTGGCCACCCCTGACTCGTGCCCTCCCTCCTGCTGTGAGCTGCCAGCGCTTGCCCCCTGGCTCCTTTCCTCTTCCCTGTTCTCTGGCGGTGACGCTGGACCCGATCTCCAACTGCTCTCCTCTGATTCCCCTCTGGCTCTATCTCCCTGGGGTGCCCCCCTAAACTCCCCCCTTGCCTTGGCCACTGGTGCTCCTTTCTGTGAATCCTCCGACTCACTGGAGAGACTCGGAGATCTCGGGTCGTCGTCATCGCTCATCCTTTCTTCTGCCTCCTCCCCTTCGCTCTCTGTTTCCTTCCTTGCCCTTGCCTCTGCTCCTGAACCCCTGACATCCATCCCCCCCTCGAAGCCCCCCACTCCCCCTTCCCCTCCTTCCGGTGCTGGAGCTGGGTGCTGCTGCGTCAAGGAGACGAATGTCGGGTACCGTTCGGTTCCCGTAGCGGGCCTCCCTCCGAAGTCTTCCGGTTCTTCCTCCCTTCTCTCGTCGACGACGGTCACCTCTGCTTCCATCTCTGTGCCGCCGTGCTCGAAACCTGGATCGTCCCCGAAAATGTCCATGTCCGTCTCTCCCTCGCTTCCTCCAGGCGGCGTTGCTCGGCCTGGACCTTCTTGCCACTTCCTGCGCCACTGTTCCTCTGGTTTGTCGTCCCACCAATACGAGGGTTCTGAGGCAGATCCCGAGGGCGACCCCTCCGGGGAACGGACGTCTCGTATCGGGTCCTCGTCCGAGTCGAACCCCCGGAACGTGCTGCCCGAAAGCGTGGGTGTGAAAAGCCAGTCGTCGAAAAAGTCTGCTGGCATCGGTCTATGTGGGAAGAGGGCATGAAACTCGTCTTTGAGCAGAGGTTCGTCCAAGGCGTAGTCCGGCACCCAACTGTTCGCACTGGCCGGGGTGCCCTCCCTGGCGAGAAAGTATTCTACCCCTTCTTCCCCCCATCTGGAATCCAAAATCTCTGTGACTTCGTTGATGCGCTCCTTCTGTGCCACTCCTGCGTGCCCTGGTCTGTCTCTGGCCGGACTCTGCGCCGTTCCGGGTTCCTGAAACCTGTGCGGTGCCTTGTAGGGAGTGAGCACCGATCTGTGGAATACCGGATGCATTCTGGAACCCTCCGGAAGCGCCAGCCTGAAGGCCACCGGGTTGACCTGCTCTTCGACTTGATAGGGCCCCAGTTGCTTATGCCCTAGTTTCTTCTTGGCCAACGACCTGGCCGGCACTGCGTGGGCTGCTAACCAGACCCAGTCCCCCACGTGTAGCTCTTCGCCAACCCTTCTGCGTTTGTCCGCTTGTACCTTGTATGCGTGCTTGGCCAGTTCCAGGTGGCGCCTCAGCTGATCGTGGACTTCCTGCAGTTCCGACGCGAACGCATCTGCCGTCTGCGGCTCCCCTTCCCCCAGCCTTTCCAGTCCCGGGAAGGTTCTGGGGTGCCTCCCGTTGTTGGCGAAGAACGGTGTGACCCCCGTGGACACGTGCTTCGTGTTGTTGTAAGCGAACTCGGCGAGCGGCAGGTAATCCACCCATGTCGCAGGCTGTTGATTTGCATAACACCTCAAGTACTGCTGCATGATGGCATTGACCCGCTCTGCTTGCCCGTTGGTTTGCGGGTGTCTCGCCGACGCCAGGTTGATCTTGACGTTCAGGAAGCCCATCAGCCGCTGCCAGAAATTTGAGATGAAC
The DNA here is from genome assembly GCF_964188315.1 of Podarcis muralis. NCBI lineage: Eukaryota > Metazoa > Chordata > Lepidosauria > Squamata > Lacertidae > Podarcis > Podarcis muralis. The sequence continues at coordinate 28,290,633 of NC_135674.1, forward strand.
TGCCGCCCCCGGTCGGACAGAATAGACCGTGGCAGACCGTGAACCTTGAACACGTGGTCTATGAACAGTTTGGCGGTTTGTTCCGCCGTGGCCACCTTCGCACACGGAATGAAATGTGCCATCTTGGAGAACAAGTCCACCACCACCAGCACTGCCGTCTTGCCCCTCGAGCTGGGCAGATCCGTGACAAAGTCCAGGGCCACCCTCTCCCAAGGTTCGGCCGGAGTTTGCAGCGGTTCCAACAGTCCGGCCGGCGGTCTAAGCACTGGCTTCGCCCTCTGGCAGGTGTCACACCTCGCCACGTAGTCCGCGACCTCCCTTCTCATTCCAGGCCACCAGAAATCCCTGGCTACTAGTTCCACCGTCTTCTCCTTGCCGAAGTGCCCTGCAGTGGGCGCGTCGTGCATCTGCTGCAGCACCTTGGCGCGAAGTTCGTCTCCCGGCACGTAGATGGCCCCTTTACGGATGAGCAATCCATCTCTTAGCTGGAAACCGTCGGCCGCTGCTTTGCCCCTTTGCACCTCTGAGATCTTTGCTTGCGCGAAGGAGTCCCCCTGCAACGCTCGTCGCACCGCCTCCAGATCCACGGTTGCCGCGGCGCACGCCCACACTGTTGGTGCGAAGATGTGCATGGCGGCCGCTGGCGTTGCTTCCTCCAGATACTGTGGCTTGCGGGAGAGAGCGTCCGCCATGATGTTGGTGTCCCCCGGGACATACTCTATTCGGAAGTCGAAGTTCGCAAAGAACTCAGCCCAACGTATCTGCCTTTGGTTCAGGAACTGTGCCGTGCGCCAGTGCTCTAGGTTCTTGTGGTCCGTGCAAACCTGCACCGTGTGCTTGGCGCCGATCAGAAAGTGCCTCCACGCCTTGAACGCTGCATGAATGGCCAGCAACTCCCTGTCCCATATGGTGTAGTTCTGCTCGGACTTGCTGAGCTTCCTGGAGTAAAACGCTCCCGGTCGCCACACCCCCTGCGGGTCTTTCTGCAGCAGGACCGCCCCCACGGCTCTGTCCGAGGCGTCAGTCTCCACCCTCATCGGCTTGCTGGGGTTGACATGAAGCAGCTGCTCTTCCGACGCGAAGAGACGCTTGAGTGCCTGAAAGGACTGTTCCGCCTGCTCTGTCCAAATGAACTTCTTTTTCTTGGAGCTAAGCGTGTCAGTGATGGCCGCCGTCTGCATAGCGAAGCCCTTGATAAACTTGCGATAGAAGTTCGCAAAGCCGACAAACCGTTGGACCTCCTTCCGGTTGCGCGGGCTCTTCCAATCCAACACCGCTCGAACCTTGGCGCTGTCCATGGCGAGCCCCTTGTCAGACAGCTTGTAGCCCAGAAAATCCACCTCCGTCACGTCAAATTGGCACTTCTCCAGCTTGGCGTAGAGCCTATGGTGCTTCAGCCTGTTCAGTACTTCCTTGACGTGTTTGTCATGCTCCTGTTGCGACTCCGAAAAGATCAGGATGTCATCTAAGAAACAGACGCACGTCTTGTAGAGAAGTCCCGCCAACACGTGATGCATGAATGCTTGAAAAACGTGGGAGCCATTTTGCAATCCAAAAGGCATAACTCTATATTCGTAGGTCCCCAGTGGCGTGAACATGGCTGTTTTCCACTCGTCTCCCTCCCGCATGCGAATGAGGTTGTACGCACCTCGCAGATCCAATTTGGTGAACACTCTGCCCTTCCGCACCTTTGCGAGGAGGTCGTCAATTCGGGGCATGGGGAAGTCCGACGGCTTAGTCACACTGTTCAAGGTCCTGTAATCCACTACGAGCCTCTTTTGGGGCGTATCCCGCTTCTTAACGAAGAACACCGGGCTGCCTCCCACCGCCTTGGACTCTCGGATGAAACCGCGCTCCAAATTATGATCTATGAACTCCTTGAGTTCTTGCAGCTCGTCCTCTGACATGGAATACAGTTTCCCCTTAGGCAGCGCCGCCCCTGGCAGCAGGTCAATCTTGCAGTCATATGGCCTGTGAGGGGGTAGCCTGTCTGCCTCCTTCTCGCAGAAAACTTCCAAAAATTCTGCGTACTTGTGGGGAATCGCTTGCAGCGTGCCTAGCAGTAGCTGTGACTCCTCTTCCTCTCCTTCCTGCCTGGGCACGATGCAGTGTTCAGCACAAAAGGAAGAGCCGAAGGTCAGCTGCCTCTGGTACCAAGCCAGCGTTGGGCTGTGTTTGTCCAGCCAACTCATGCCCAACACAATGGGCGTGTCCGACAATTGAGTGACGTTGAAGCTGATAACTTCTTGGTGATTCCCAAGTCGCATCACCATCGGTGGCGTCTGCTGCACCACTTGCCCTCCTAGCAGCTCCCTGCCATCCACCGTGACCACCTGCAGGGGCAGTGTGGCCGGCAGCAACTGTATAGCATGCTGGTTGACAAAGTCCTGCCCCATAAAGTCCGCATTGCTGCCTGAGTCAATGGTGATTGGCACGTCCATGGTGATGCCATTGGGCAGCTGGAGCGACGCGGTGAGCCTCACCACTGGTTTGGGCGGGAGGGGGTTCACGGGCTGTAAAATCTCTGGGGACTGCATCATTAATACGTCTGGCTGGGCCCCAGTGCCTCTTCCTCCAGCCAGACAGCGTCGTTTCCCTGCTGTGGTTCTCCTTGCTGCGTTGCTGCAGTCGCCATTGCTGAGGCTGCAGTGAGCTTGTGGAGCCTCTGGGGACACTCTTTCGCCATATGCCCTGGCTCCTCACAGACGTAACACTTCCTGTTCCCTCTAGGAGGCTTCGCTTTCACTGCTGCTGGTGCTAGGGCTCTGGTTGCTGACTGAGCCCTGGCACCTCCAACCTCCATCGGTTCAGCTCCTCCCCCTGGCGGAGGCGTGGATTGCGTACGTGCTGCTTCTCTGGGAAAGAAGGAGGAGCCCCTGGCTGTTTCGCGCCCTCCACGCCCTTCGTCCCTGCTCCACGGACGTCCTTCCAGCCGTACCCCCACTGCCAGCGCCCTCTGCACGACCTCCTGGGTGGTCCGGGGTCTCTCCCCCCTCGCAATCTCATCTTTTACAGAGCTGTTTAGTCCCTCCCAGAAAAGGTCTCTTACAGGGGTCGCATCTCTGTCCCATTCTAGGGCACTGGCCAAGGCGAAAAAGCGGGCATGGTACTGCCGTACGCTGGCCCTTCCCTGCTTCAGTCCATGAATCTGTTGCCGAGCAAGATCCACGTCAATGCTTGATAAAAAACACGCATCCATCGCTTTAATAAAGGCATTCGCATTTTGGAGCGCCGGATCGTTATCCCTCCATAAATTGCGCAGCCATGCTCTGGCATCCCCATGCAAATAAGACATGATGAACCCCACTTTCTCTTGCTCATCTCTAAAATCTTTACTCAGCAGTTGCAGTGCACACAGTACGTCTGCTTTAAAATTGGGATACTGTTGCAGGTTCCCATCGAAGTGAGAGACCAGACCGCCTGTGCGTCTCCCCAACCCAATCCCCTCTGGTTTGGGTGTCTGTTGCCCTTGCTTCGTAAGCACTTCCAACCTGACCTGGAGATCCCTGTAGGCGGCAGCTGCGTCCTCCTCTCTCTTCCTGGATGCGAGAGCCTCGGCATTCAGCTGTGACACTGCTTCTCTGAGTTCCGCTATCTGCTGTTCAGCCGTCATGTCGGCTGCCGTTCGTGAGCTCACTCGTAGGCACCTGCTTCTCTCCTCTCCTCGAGGCTGTAGATGCCCACAATACGTGAGACGGAGCTTACTGTCAAGGTTGCTTCAAGATCCTAGCTCACAGAGGATCACGCTAGCCAACGGTCATTAAGTAAAAGTCTTTATTGAGTTACAGTTTCCATTCTCAAGCTGCTGCGTGCAACCCTACGTCTAGTAGCTAGATCGGCGAAGCTCCGTCTGAATCTCCGCCCCTCGTACACCAACTTAATATCCTAGCCCTGCTCCACCTTTTCCGCCTGACTGTTCTTCTCTGGGTCCCTCTGCCCCCCTGGGTCTCTTCTTTCCGGGATTCTTCGGACGCTGACCCCCCGGACTCTCCTGTCTCCTTCCGCCGGGCTTTAGGACCCGGCTCTCTTTCCGGGCTGCCTACTGCGCCTCCTTCCTGTGCATTTGAACTTGGCGCGCGCGCCCAACCTTCCACCTTCCGTCTAACCGTTTCTTCGCTCCCAGATGGAGGTGTGGCCACCCCTGACTCGTGCCCTCCCTCCTGCTGTGAGCTGCCAGCGCTTGCCCCCTGGCTCCTTTCCTCTTCCCTGTTCTCTGGCGGTGACGCTGGACCCGATCTCCAACTGCTCTCCTCTGATTCCCCTCTGGCTCTATCTCCCTGGGGTGCCCCCCTAAACTCCCCCCTTGCCTTGGCCACTGGTGCTCCTTTCTGTGAATCCTCCGACTCACTGGAGAGACTCGGAGATCTCGGGTCGTCGTCATCGCTCATCCTTTCTTCTGCCTCCTCCCCTTCGCTCTCTGTTTCCTTCCTTGCCCTTGCCTCTGCTCCTGAACCCCTGACACATAGAATCATAGAATCATAGAATCATAGAATTGGAAGAGACCACAAGGGCCATCGAGTCCAACCCCCTGCCAAGCAGGAAACACCATCAGAGCACTCCTGACATATGGTTGTCAAGCCTCTGCTTAAAGACCTCCAAAGACGGAGACTCCACCACACTCCTTGGCAGCAAATTCCACTGTCGAACAGCTCTTACTGTCAGGAAGTTCTTCCTAATGTTTAGGTGGAATCTTCTTTCTTGTAGTTTGGATCCATTGCTCCGTGTCCGCTTCTCTGGAGCAGCAGGAAACAACCTTTCTCCCTCCTCTATGTGACATCCTTTTATATATTTGAACATGGCTATCATATCACCCCTTAACCTCCTCTTCTCCAGGCTAAACATGCCCAGCTCCCTTAGCCGTTCCTCATAAGGCATTGTTTCCAGGCCTTTGACCATTTTGGTTGCCCTCCTCTGGACACGTTCCAGTTTGTCAGTGTCCTTCTTGAACTGTGGTGCCCAGAACTGGACACAGTACTCCAGGTGAGGTCTGACCAGAGCAGAATACAGTGGCACTATTACCGTATTTTTCCCTCTATAACACGCAGATTTTTTCTCCTAAAAAGGAAGGGGAAATGTCTGTGCGTGTTATGGAGCGAATGTGTGGTCCCTGGAGCCAAAAAATCAAGCAAAAGTCAAATCGCTCTTCACGGAGAAGGGAAACCTGAAAAGAGGAAGTGGCAGCTTTCCTGTATTCTGCCTCAGGGTCTTACTGCCAACCCTCCTCTGTTTCGTTGCTGTGATTGCTGAAACGGAACAAAGAGCAGGGAAAGCCCCTCCCCTCCAGGCAAGCAGAGGGGAAAGTGTCGTCTCTGTGCTCCGGTACTGCTGGGGGAGAGGGAGAGAGAGTGGGGGAGGGAGAGGGAGAGGGGGGGAGGGAGAGGGGGAGAGAGAGAGAGAGAGAGAGAGAGAGAGAGAGAGAGAGAGAGATGGCTGGCTTGGGGGGAATTTTTGCCTCCCACCCGTTAAATCCCTCTCCAGCATTCTTAGCCAGCTGCTTCTCTGCACACCCCTCTCATGTCCCTTCTTTGTTTTTCCTTCGCTCCCCACTTAAAATGTGGTTACAAAGCATAGATCCACATGGATCCTCAGGATCTTTGCATTGGGTCACCCCAAATTCACCATCAGATCACATAGCATGTCCATGGCTACAGCCTGCACCAAAAAAATCACGCACCCACTGTTGCCTGGGGCTGCAATGGTGCAAAAACGTGGTTAAAAAGCATGGATCCACATGGATCCTCAGGATCTTTGCATTGGGTCACCCCAAATTCACCATCAGATCACATAGCATGTCCATGGCTACAGCCTGCACCAAAAAAATCACGCACCCACTGTTGCCTGGGGCTGCAATGGTGCAAACACGTGGTTAAAAAGCATGGATCCACATGGATCCTCAGGATCTTTGCATTGGGTCACCCCAAATTCACCATCAGATCACATAGCATGTCCATGGCTACAGCCTGCACCAAAAAAAGCACGCACCCACTGTTGCCTGGGGCTGCAATGGTGCAAAAACGTGGTTACAAAGCATGGATCCACAGGGATTCTCAGGATCTTTGCATTGGGTCACCCCAAATTCACCATCAGATCACATAGCATGTCCATAGCTACAGCCTGCACCCAAAAAATCACGCACCCACTGTTGCCTGGGGCTGCAATGGTGCAAAAACGTGGTTACAAAGCATGGATCCACAGGAATTATCAGGATTTTTGCATTGGGTCACCCCAAATTCACCATCAGATCACATGTCTGTGGCCACAGCATGAAGCACAAAAATGATACATCCACTGTTTCATTCAGAATGTTTTTTCCCTTGTTTTCCTCCTCTAAAAACGATGTGCGTGTTATGGTCAGGTGCGTGTTATAGAGCGAAAAATACGGTACTTCCCTTGATCTAGATGCTATACTCCTATTGATGCAGCCCAGAATTGCATTGGCTTTTTTAGCTGCCGCGTCACACTGTTGGCTCATGTCAAGTTTATGGTCAACCAAGACTCCTAGATCCTTTTCACATGTACTGCTCTCAAGCCAGGTGTCCCCCATCTTGTATTTGTGCCTCTCATTGTTTTTGCCCAAGTGCAATACTTTACATTTCTCCCTGTTAAAGTTCATCTTGTTTGTTTTGGCCCAGTTCTCTAATCTGTCAAGGTCGTTTTGAAGTGTGATCCTGTCCTCTGGGGTGTTAGCCACCCCTCCCAGTTTGGTGTCATCTGCAAATTTGATCAGGATGCCCTTGAGTCCATCATCCAAGTTGTTGATAAACTTAAAGCCTGCAACATGTCTGGCTCCTGTAAAGTCAATACTAAATCATCAGCAAATGCTTTCAATTTGTACTGTTTAGCTCCCACTTGTATGCCTTTAACCTCTTGGTCCTTTCTAATCATGTTTAACAAAACCTCGAGGACCGATATAAAGAGCAATGGAGAGATTGGGCACCCTTGTCGTGTCCCTTTTTCAATTTTAAACTCTTCTGTCATTACATTGTTCACAATTAATTTTGCCTTTTGTTCTGAATAAATTGCACCTATACCATTTTCAAAACCTTGTCCTACCCCCATCCCCTGTAGGTTCTTCTTCATAAAACTCCAAGAAATGTTGTCAAAGGCTTTCTCTGCATCCACAAATATTAACACTGCTTTCGTATTGATATTCACTTGTAGTTTTTCTAGAATATTAATTATATTCCTCGTATTGTCAGACAAATGTCTGCCCGGGAGAAAGCCCGCTTGGTCTGTATGGATTTCTTCTACTAACACCTTTTTTAATCTTTTAGCCAAAATATCTGCAAAAATTTTGTAATCCACATTAAGCAGCGATATAGGGCGGTAGTTCTTAAACTGTGTCTTTTCAGTCTCTGTTTTCGGTATAAGTGTAATGTAGGCTTCCTTCCTGTGGGACGCGGGTGGCGCTGTGGGTAAAACCTCAGCGCCTAGGACTTGCCGATCGCATGGTCGGCGGTTCGAATCCCCGCGGCGGGGTGCGCTCCCGTCGTTCGGTCCCAGCGCCTGCCAACCTAGCAGTTCGAAAGCACCTCCGGGTGCAAGTAGATAAATAGGGACCGCTTACTAGCGGGAAGGTAAACGGTGTTCTGTGTGCTGCGCTGGCTCGCCAGATGCAGCTTGTCACGCTGGCCACGTGACCCGGAAGTGTCTGCAGACAGCGCTGGCTCCCGGCCTATAGAGTGAGATGAGCGCACAACCCTAGAGTCTGGCAAGACTGGCCTGTACGGGCAGGGGTACCTTTAGGCTTCCTTCCACGACTCTGGTGCCTTTCTCCCTTCCAATATTTCATTACAGACTTCCTCCAATGGTTGTATTAACCATTCTTTCAAAGATCTGTAGTATCTTGAATTCAAACCATCTGGTCCTGGAGATTTGCCTAATTGCATGTTCTGGATGGCCTCTTCCACCTCCTGATCCGTTATCTTAAAATTCAACATTAGCTGTTTTTCCTGAGAGATTTTACGTAGTCCATTTATCTTCAGAAATCGATCAATATCCATTTCTTTTTGCTTTTCCTGTGTGTAAAGTTGTTTGAAGTATCTATGAAAACACTTCTTGATCTCCACTGGGTTCTGTATATTCTTTCCTTCCACTTCCAAATTCGTAATAGTATTGAGTTTTTGTCTTTTTTTCATTTGCCAGGCCAACAATTTTCCACACTTATTTGCCGATTCAAAGGTCTTTTGCCTCATCTGTTTGATCTTCCATTCTATTTCCTGATTCATCAGCTTCATATATTGTACTTGATATAACTTTTTTTTTAAAAAAAAAAATGATATTTATTAAGAATTTAAAATTTACAGAAAAACAGAAAAAGAAGAGAGAGAAAAAAGAAATTAAACAATACAAGTCAACAAAAAATAAAAAAATACAAAAAACACAATATATCAAAACCAAAAACAAAAGCAAAAAAAAGAATTAAAAACAAATCCACTATTCCCATATCTTTATCTTTCATTAACTTGTTTCATCGACCTCCTCACACCTTCCTTTTTTGTATTCTAATTATTAATTATCTCAGCAAATCCTTTCCATCTTTCACTATATTCTGTCATTTAATTGTCTTAATTTATTTTAACTTTTTCTTACCATAAAAAGCCCTAAGACTTAAAACTTATTTGTACTTAACTCCTTATAGCGTTTCTACTAAAGCCAAATAGTTTCATTCCAGATGTCAGGGAACTGACATCAGAGACACGGGAGAAGGAGAGGGTCTCAGATTCTGCAGGGGAAGGTCCTAGCACAAGGGGGAGACTCAGCTTGGTGGAAGGGGAAGGAAATACGTGTGACACCAAGAGTCCAGGAGAGCAATGGGAAGAGGAGGTGGAAGGGCTCCGGGATTCTTCCCTGGAAGTCAGTGAAGAGAGCCCAGGCACTCCGCTACCCACGCCCACCCTGCGCAGGAGACTCCCACGCAATGAGAGGCGGAGACGATTAGGTGTCAAACAGCTTTTATGCTGGCAGAGGTTTAAGAAACGCCCACAGACAGATTCTGCCAGCGACTGAGACAGCCACGCAGAGATGGGCTGTGCAGTCCGAAGGGTTTAACCAGGCAACCAAGCACCCAAACGGGGTCGGCTTACGCACGAGTAACTCCAAACCACTACACCAACATTTTTCTAACAGTCATTAATTTTACATTATTTCTCTAAATGAGTTTTTAAGCTTTCTTCCAATCTTCATCCACCGTCTCATCTTCCTGGTCTCGGGTTCTGTCAGTCCTTTCTATCAATTCCATCTAGTCCATCAACCTGGTGATCTTCTGTCCGAGGCTCTTAGCTCTTTCCATGTCCCTTCTGCAGATCTTCTTCATGTTTATACCTGTGAAGGGAAGCTTTGCTTCTACACATGACTGTGGCATGATGGGAAGCTTTGCTTCTAAGCTTTGCTTCTGCACATGATGCTACACAAACCGTTCTAATACTAAGACATCCCCTCATCATCCCAGAATGTTCAGTTCACATTGAGTTCATGAAAGCATTATACTCTGACCTGTTCTTAATGCATAGTTGACCACATCTATTGGAATGTAATTGTTTAAGTCTTGCTATATCAATCACTAGTTATAATTTAATTAGGAGGTTTTCATGCCTGTCTAGTTCTGTGCTCCCTTTCCCAGCCTTTAATCTATTGGTGATTAATGCCTATATGTAACCTTTCCTTTGTACCTGTGTTAACCAATCAGCAACAAGCGCACATGTGGCAATGCTGTAATATGCAATAAAAGAGACTCCCCGAGACTTGCTCGGGAGATGCCTCCCAGATGACACTTGCTACTCGTCTGTCGTTTATTCCAACCCAACATACCTGCACTTTACTTTGTCTTTTGCTGATCTTGTTCTTAATTTCCTTCCTTTGCCACAGAGGAGTAGATCTCGGGGGGACTCCAACCTAACAATGTCTTTATCCCTTCTCGACAGGTCAGCCCATTCTCCATGGTCAGTGTCAGGGAACTGCCATCGGAGCCAGGAGTGGAGGCAAGGCTCCCAAGCGATGCCGGAGAAGGGCCCAGCAGGGAGAGAGGAGACTCATCGGCCGGGGAAGGAAATCAGCGTGACACCAGGGAGAAAGGGGGGCAGAGGAGGGCTTCGGAGAGATGGCTCCAGGACTCTTCACCAGAGACCAGTGGGGAGAGCACGGGTCCTCCGCTCCCCACACCCACCCTGCGCAGAAGACTTCCGCGCAGGGAGGCTAGGTGGAGACTTGGCGTCAAAGAACTTTTATGCTGGAAGAAGTTCAGGACTTCAGGAGACAGAAGAGTGGTGGACTTCAGGAGACAGAAGAGCAATGTCCAGCCACTTTTGATTGATGGCGTCTGTGTGGAGAGGGTAACAACGTTCAGATTTTTGGGCATTGAATTACAAGAGGATCTGTCCTGGAGTGTCAACACAAGGGGGCTTGTGAAGAAGGCGCAGCAGAGACTGTACTTTTTGAGAATTCTAAGGAAAAATCATCTTCCGCAGAAACTGCTGCTTGCCTTCTATCACTGTGCCATTGAGAGCGTGCTCACTTATGGCTTATGTGTGTGGTACGGAAGCTGTACTACCCAGGACAGGATGGGGTTGTGCAGAGTTGTTAAGGCAGCAGAGAGCATTGTTGGCTGCCCACTCTCCACCTTAGAGCAGATTTATGCCACAAGGTGCCATAGGAAGGCACTGGACATAGTAAAAGATCCATCGCATCCTGGTCACTGTCTCTTCGAGCTCCTGCCGTCGGGACGGAGATACAGGACGATGAAGACAAGAACGAGCCGTCTTAAGAACAGCTTCTTCTCCAGAGCGATCTCGGCCCTGAATGGGAAGCCTGGACTTTGAAAGTCATCTAATCTTCCTTGCTGTATTATACTGTATTGTTTTAATTAGTGTTTTTATAGTTGTTTTGATTTTGTGTGGAGTGCCCTACCTGGGTGGATGGAGCAGCCAAGTAATTTCGTTGTCCCCGAGAGGGGGCAATGACAATAAAGATTTATTATTATTATTATTATTATTATTATTATTATTATTATTAGGAAACGCCCACTGACGGATTCTGCCAGTGACTGAGACAGCCGCGGAGTCAGGGCTGTCCAGCCAGGGAAAGGTTTAACCAGGCAACCTTGCCAAGAGTGGCGGCAACTTACGCACGAGCAACCCCAATTTCCATTACAGCAATCCGTCAGTCCTTGACGTTGCTTGTGCACAACGACAGGACAGGCAGCACCATGAGTCAAACCGGTGGAGCAGGCGCCCAGGAGGAAGCAGCGGCAGTGCCAAATCTGGAGGAGAGAAACCGAGATTTGGAACGGCAGGTTGCTCTGTTGATGGCACGGCTAGACGAAAGGCGGACTCAGGATGCCCAGGGAAGGCCCACCCTCATCACAAGGAAGGTACCAGGACTGGTGCACAAGTTTGGGGGGAACCCCCGAGACTATAATGCGTTCAGAACGGAGGTACAGTACGCTTTGGAACTGCAGTATGATGACTTTGCTGACGATGGGGAGAGGGTGGCTTATGTTGTAGGGCATCTTCAAGATGGGGCCAGGGAATGGATCAGGCCCTTAATGGCAACGCAGAATGCTGCCTTAAAAGACCTTAGGAAATTTTTTGGCGCCATGGATACCATGTTTTCCAGTCAAGTGGAGCAAAGTGTGACTCGCCGGGAACTGATGGCTTGCAGGCAGGGGAGCCAATCAGTTAGAGAGTACTGGTCACGTTTTGCGATGCTTATCCACAGACTTGGGTGGGATCTGGACTCGGAACCCATACAAATGTTGTTTGAGGAAGGATTAGCCCCATCGGTGAAGGACGAGCTTTCCCGCGCACCCCACCCGCAATCGATGGATCAGCTGACCAAGGCTGTGCTTGCGATTGGTGTACGGCAAGAGGCGCGGGCTCAAGAGAAGCGGGAAGGGAGAGGAGAGCGTTGGCATGACAACCGCATTCCTGAAATACCGAGGCAGCCTTCCCAGCCAGTGGAGCCAATGGAAATCGATGGCGCGCGCGCGAGCGGGGTTTCAAACTCCAGCGAAGTTCGCAAGAAGGAGGGAAGGGATGGGAAAACAGCCAAGAAGTGTTTCCTCTGCCAACAGCCAGGACATTTTGCCAGGGTCTGCCCTCAAAGAAAGGCATGGCAAGGGATGGTGGGAGCCGCTGGCTGTGAGGAGGAGAGGGAAAAGGAGCAGGGGCAGGGAAACGCCAACGCTTGGCTGCCAATCAGCGGGCACAGCAGCCAGGCCAGCAACCACTAAAAGTGCCCCAGCCAGACCCCCCCAAAGCAGCTATAGCCATAGAGGTGGTACTAGAACTCCCGAACGGGCACCCAGTCAAGGTGAAGGGGCTGCTGGATTCAGGCAGTTCTTGCAATTTTTTCAGCAAAGACTTCGCGCTAGAGCACCAGCTCCACCTACTGCCCCTAGATTTTCCCTTGCAGGTGACCACCATTGATGGCAGAGAACTTCTGGGGGGGGGGGGGAGTGACGCACCAGACTCCACCCATGAGAATGAGGGTTTCCAGACACACAGAGACCATTGCCTTTCACGTAGCCACACTGGCAGGACCCCCAATCATATTAGGAATGAGCTGGCTGGCGCTACATGATCCAGTAGTGGCATGGCAACAGCGGACAGTCACCTTTGGGTCAGCTCACTGCTTGGAACACTGTCTAGGGGGGGAAACCCCGAGGATGGCCGTGGCCAGGGTGGCTGGGATGGCTGTGGAGCAAACAGGGGAGGTACCACCACAATACGCTGACCTGCAGGAGGTCTTCAGTGAGAAGGAAGCGGATAGACTACCCCCCCCCCATAGGCCCTTTGACTTGTAGAATTGATTGATCAGCGTGACCTGCTAATTGATTTACGATCCACAATTAGCTCTTTACTGCCGTCCGGCGCGCTTCCCTCAGCTGCGCGATCTCAGCTCCGTCTTCGTCCAGTCACGCCTCAGCAGAGTGAACACAGCGGGTAAAACTGTCACGTAGCTTCACTTAGCTTCCAACAAACACACAAAGCCCGGTTTGTCTATTTACAGTCCTTTATTCCGACATTCCCCAGAAAACTCCTGGACTCACTGCAGCCATGACAGACTGCGTCCTTCCCTCTCAAAAGCCAGAGAGGAAGAGAGAAAACTCCTCCCAGCTTCTAAAGCTAACGTCAGAATGCTGAGGCATCATGGGAACAACTTAACCTGTTAAGTTCCAAACCCCATACCCCCTCTTGCCGCACATTCTGACAAGACCTAGAATCATAGAATCATAGAATCATAGAATCATAGAGTTGGAATAGACCACAAGGGCCATCGAGTCCAACCCCCTGCCAAGCAGGAAACACCATCAGAGCACTCCTGACATATGGTTGTCAAGCCTCTGCTTAAAGACCTCCAAAGAAGGAGACTCCACCACACTCCTTGGCAGCAAATTCCACTGTCGAACAGCTCTTACTGTCAGGAAGTTCTTCCTAATGTTTAGGTGGAATCTTCTTTCTTGTAGTTTGGATCCATTGCTCCGTGTCCGCTTCTCTGGAGCAGCAGAAAACAGCCTTTCTCCCTCCTCTATGTGACATCCTTTTATATATTTGAACATGGCTATCATATCACCCCTTAACCTCCTCTTCTCCAGGCTAAACATGCCCAGCTCCCTTAGCCGTTCCTCATAAGGCATCATTTCCAGGCCTTTGACCATTTTGGTTGCCCTCCTCTGGACACGTTCCAGTTTGTCAGTGTCCTTCTTGAACTGTGGTGCCCAGAACTGGACACAGTACTCCAGGTGAGGTCTGACCAGAGCAGAATACAGTGGCACTATTACTTCCCTTGATCTAGATGCTATACTCCTATTGATGAGGCCCAGAATTGCATTGGCTTTTTTAGCTGCCGCGTCACACTGTTGGCTCATGTCAAGTTTGTGGTCAACCAAGACTCCTAGATCCTTTTCACATGTACTGCTCTCAAGCCAGGTGTCACCCATCTTGTATTTGTGCCTCTCATTTTTTTTGCCTAAGTGCAATACTTTACATTTCTCCCTGTTAAAATTCATCTTGTTTGTTTTGGCCCAGTTCTCTAATCTGTCAAGGTCGTTTTGAAGTGTGATCCTGTCCTCTGGGGTGTTAGCCACCCCTCCCAGTTTGGTGTCATCTGCAAATTTGATCAGGATGCCCTTGAGTCCATCATCCAACTCGTTGATAAAGATGTTGAATAAGACCGGGCCCAAGACAGAACCCTGTGGCACCCCACTAGTCACTCTTCTCCAGGATGAAGAGGAACCATTGATGAGCACCCTTTGGGTTCGGTCAGTCAGCCAGTTACAAATCCACTGAGTGGTAGCATAGTCAAGACCGCATTTTACCAGCTTCTTTACAAGAATATCATGGGGCACCTTGTCAAATGCCTTGCTGAAATCAAGGTAGGCTACATCCACTGCGTTCCCTTCATCTACCAGGCTTGTAATTCTGTCAAAAAACGAGATCAGGTTAGTCTGACATGACTTATTTTTCAGAAATCCATGCTGACTATTGGTGATCACAGCATTCCTTTCTAGGTGCTCACAGACTGTTTGCTTAATGATCTGCTCCAGAATCTTCCCTGGTATTGATGTCAGACTGACTGGGCGGTAATTATTTGGGTCCTCTCTTTTCCCCTTTTTGAAAATAGGGACAACATTTGCCCTCCTCCAGTCTGCCGGGACTTCGCCTGTTCTCCAGGAATTCTCAAAGATGACTGCCAGTGGTTCTGAAATCACATCTTTTTGAGTTCAACACCTTTCCCTTTGCCTTGTGCCCCTTCCTGGCATCTTTCCCAGGCACCTGTTGAACCCCTTCAACATTCCCAGAATCACACTGTGCGAAACTTTCCCACGCACCCGTGACCTGATCCCTCTCAGGTGGAACACCCTTTGTGGCCCGAGAAGACCGCCTGGGCACAAACTGAGGTGTTTCATCTGAACTTCCCTCTGACCCACTGGGGCCAGCAAGTGTGTCTTCTCCGTCAGATTCTTCCCCCTCTGACTTGACCACCCGTCTGTGAGCTTTCTCCATTACGCTAACCGGAGTTGAAGCCTCACACCTGGACACTCCTTTCACAACCCTTGGAGATGCCCAAACCTGCCCTGAACCCTGATCCTGGACCTGGTCCCCATCACCGGGTTCTGAACCCTGATCCTGGACTTGGTCCCCATCACCGGGATCAGCCTCTGCCTCCCTTTCCTCCCTTTCCTCCTCAGAATCAGACAGACATTCTGAGAGAAAATCAGGACCATCCCCAGGCCGTGACCAACCCCCCTGCTCACAGAACTCAGCCTTCTTGCTGACCAGCAGCTTGGTCTGATCACCCTCTGGGTATGCAAACTTCCACCCATTGGTTGCAGGATCATACCCACAGAAGATCATTTCCTGAACCTTTGGACCACCTGCCTTCCGCTGAGCTGTTGGTACCGGCACAAAAGCCTTGGACCCAAACACGCGGAAGAAATGCACCTGTGGCTTTTTCCGGTGCAACAGGAAAAACGGTGTTTCCCCTATAACGTGGTTATAGGACCTGTTAAAAACAAAGTTGGCAGTATTCCAAGCTTCACTCCAAAAGCTCTGAGGCAGCCCAGAGTCACATAGCAAAACCCTGACAGCTTCAGCCAGTGTTTCACTCCTGTGCTCTGCCACGCCTCTCTCTTGAGGAGACTTTGCACCCGTCACCTGGTGACGTATTCCCTTTTCCTTGAAAAACTCCTTCAGAGCAGACCCAGTAAACTGTGACCCTCGGTCGCTCTTGAACCCTTGCACCCTGGTGGAGAACCTTAGTTCCACCTCCGCAACCCAATCCTGGATCAGTTGTGCCGCCTCCCCCTGTGATCTGAGAGAGAAACACCAGCCAACCTGGCTGTGGTCATCTGTCAGCGACAGCACATACCTGGCTCCACCCAGACTCTCACACCTCATGGGTCCTGACAGATCTGTGTGAACAAGCTCAAAGGGCTCTTTGGCTACCCTCCCAAACCCGGGAAAACCATGTACCTTTGCACCTTTGCATGCCCTGCACCCTAGGGATCTCCTCCCACATTTCCGGAGTTTACACCCTTTTGTGCACCTGGGCAACTTCTGCACATCTTCCACACTGGCATGAGACATTCTCTTGTGCCATACATGAACACATGAATCATGACTGGGAACCTTAGCACACTGCGCCTGTGCTTGTCCAGCATTCCCACCACCCTCCAGAGGTGACTCCAGAACAAAGAAATTGTTCTCCCTTTGCACGTTGACAAGTTGTCTCCCCCCTCTGAAAATGGAACAGGTGTCATTTTCAAAGCAAATTTTGTACCCCTGCTTCAAAAGAGCTTGTACAGATAATAGACAACAATTCAGTCCCGGCACAACGTAGACCTCTAGCTCCTCCTGTAAAGGAGAAAAAAAACATGTTAGCCACATCAGAAACTGATTTTCATGTTCCGTCTTCGAACATAACAGTCATTCCAGTTGAAACAGCCCTGCAGTTCCGCATTTCGCCAGCAGGCTTGCTTATCAGGTGACGACTGACAGTAGTATCCAAAACCCAGCGCGTCACCGTGTCCTGGCTGGAGTTGTTCTTCACAGTTGCCATAGAAGCAGTGATAAGAAAACAACCCTCCCCAGTGTCTGAGCCACGTCCTTCCCTTGCGTTCCCACGCTGGCCTCCTCTCCGAGACTGATTCCCATGGGAACTCAGCTGGTTGACCTTGGCAAACTTTGCAACATCCTGCCTTGCCTCTCTGCTCCGGTGGGGGCAATCTCGACGCAAGTGTCCCGTTGAATTACAAACGTAGCAACGGCGAGTGGAAAAACACTGCCCGGGGCTCCTTCCAGCTGGCCTGGCCCTCCTTCTCCCGGAAAAGCACTCCTTGCCAGCTCCGCCCCCTCTGAACCGCCATTCCATTCCAGCACGTACAGTGTAAAACCTTTTAAACGTGCCTTTGGAATTCTTCGCCCCCCCCCACCTGCTCACCAGCGCTCCTTGAGGCTAAAACATCAGGAACAGGGGCTCCAGCCATTTTTAGGCTGCTCATTCCTTCTTCAGGGCTCTGGCCTCCTGCTGAAGTTTCACAGCAAACGTCTCAGCACATTCCCAGGCAGCCCTTGCCGACTTTACGCCCTTGCCCAACTTCTTAGAGTGAGCCTTCCAAACGGAATGTCCTCCAAGACCTGGCTGCCTGCCATTGTCTTCCCGGGGCCCAAGCTTACTCACCAGCTTATCCAGCACCCGTTCTCAGCTGCTCTGAGCTCCGCAGCTACTCCTTGCCTGTTAGCAACAGGCAAAAAACTCCGAACGCTTCTCTGCTTCAGACCGCAGACTTCAAAGCTTCCCGGCAACCTCCAGTGACAGTTTTACGATCGGTAATCAGGCTACCCATAACGTGTAGAATTGATTGATTAGCGTGACCTGCTAATTGATTTACGATCCACAATTAGCTCTTTACTGCCGTCCGGCGCGCTTCCCTCAGCTGCGCGATCTCAGCTCCGTCTTCGTCCAGTCACGCCTCAGCAGAGTGAACACAGCGGGTAAAACTGTCACGTAGCTTCACTTAGCTTCCGACAAACACACAAAGCCCGGTTTGTCTATTTACAGTCCTTTATTCCGACATTCCCCAGAAAACTCCTGGACTCACCGCAGCCATGACAGACTGCGTCCTTCCCTCTCAAAAGCCAGAGAGGAAGAGAGAAAACTCCTCCCAGCTTCTAAAGCTGACGTCAGAATGCTGAGGCATCATGGGAACAACTTAACCTGTTAAGTTCCAAACCCCATATGACTGCCAAATCAACTTGATCCCAGGGGCTCAGCTGCCAATGGGTAAGCTGTACGTCATGTCGGACCGGGAAATGCAGGAGTTAAGGAATTTTATTGACAAAAACCTGAAAAGAGGTTTCATAAGAGAATCAAAGGCGGTGGGGGGCAGCCCTGTCTTCTTTGTGGACAAGAAATATACTAATCAGCCCAGGCTCGTTGTGGACTATAGGGCCGTCAATTTGGTGTCAGAACCCGTGACCTTCCCAATGCCTAGGATTGACGACATTTTAACACGAGTAAGGCAGGGAAAAATTTTTACTAAGCTGGACCTTCGGGGAGCGTACAATTTGATTAGGATGAGGGAGGGGGATGAATGGAAGACCACCATGTTCACCCCTTTGGGGGCCTTTGAGTACTTAGTTATGCCTTTTGGATTACAGTCAGGCTCCGCCTGTTTTCAAGCTTTCATGCACCACGTGTTGGGGCCCCTGCTGTACAGAAATTGCGTAGCCTTTTTGGACGACGTGTTAATCTATTCGGACGACGAGGAGCAACATGTCAGAGACGTCCGGGAAGTGCTAAAGAGACTACAGAAGCACCAGTTGTGGGTCAAACTGGAGAAGTGCCAATTCCACGCCCGAGAGGTCGAGATCCTGGGGTACAGGTTGTCGGAGAAGGGCCTAGCTATGGAACCCGGCAAGGTGCAGGCGGTGCTGGAATGGAAGACCACCAAAACCCGGAAGGACGTGCAGAGGTTCCTAGGGTTCAGCAACTTCTACCGGAAGTTCATCAAGAACTTCGCCCACTTAACCGCGCCCATCACAGATTGTCTCAGTAGCAAAAGAAAGTTCGTCTGGACAGAAGATGCACAGCAATCCTTTGAAAGGCTAAAGAAGGCGTTCGCTTCGGAAGAGCAGCTCCTGCACGTGGATCTGCAGAAGCCAATGAGGCTGGAGACAGACGCGTCAGACCGGGCCGTCGGAGCGGTACTGCTACAGCCGGGAGACCAGTCGAGCTGGAGACCGTGTGCCTTTTTCTCAAGGAAGCTGAGCAAGTCGGAGCAAAACTACATGGTGTATGACCGTGAACTACTTGCAATTTATGCAGCATTTTGACGCTGGAGGCATTTGCTAATAGGGGCGCAGCACAAGATCCAGGTGTGTACGGACCATAAGAACCTGGAATACTGGAGGACTGCGCGGGTGCTCAACCAGAGACAGGTGCGATGGGCACAGGAGTTCTCCAAGTTTTTCTTCGAGATTTGGTACGTGCCGGAAGAGGAAAACATAAGAGCAGATGCTCTCTCCCGGAAGCCGGAGTACATGGAAGGAGAGGGACCGCCAGAAGTCAGACACGTGATCCCCGAAAACCGATGGGTGTGTGGGGGAGTGTTGGTCGGGAGACGAGAACTAGCCGGGCTTACGAGAGACGACGAGTTCGCTCAAACCAAAATCAGGGAACTCAGGGACGCAGGGGAAAACCATGGGGGTTTTGAGGAGAAGGAAGGGGTACTGTATTACAAGGGAGCACTGTACGTACCGGGGGAGAACTTGAGGGGAAGGGTACTCAAACAATTCCACGACAACCCGACGGCGGGGCATTTTGGTCAACACAAAACCATGTTGCTTGTCACCAGGCAGTTCTGGTGGCCAAGAGTGAGGGAAGATGTATGGGAATATGTACGGGGGTGCGACCGCTGCCAGCGAGCAAAGGGGGAGAGGGCTGCACCCGCAGGGTTACTGGAACCATTACCCACGCCGGAAAGACCATGGGAGGTGGTATCCATAGATTTTATGACCGATTTGCCCAAGTCAAGGGGGAAAACGGCAGTCATGATGGTAGTCGATCTGCTAACAAAAATGTGCCATTTCATCGCTTGCTCGCATGCGGTGACGGCAGAGGAAACAGCCAGGTTGTTTGTGGATCACATCTTCAGGCTTCATGGCGCCCCCTTGAGGGTTTTATCCGACCGCGGGAAACAATTTACTTCCCGGTTCTGGAGGAAGCTCATGAGCTTGCTGCAAGTCGAGGTGAGCTTCTCGATGGCGAGACACCCGGAGACCAACGGGCAAGCGGAAAGAGCGAACAGTATAATCCAACAATACCTACGCTGCTACGTCAGCGAGAGGCAGAATGATTGGGTGGAGAAACTAGCGCTGGCCGAATTTGCATACAATAACGCTGAACATGTGTCCACGGGAATGAGCCCGTTCATGGCTAATTATGGGTGTCACCCCAGGGCCTTCCCAGGGAAAGGGGAGGAAGGGTGGAGCGTACCGGCGGCAGAGCAGTTTGTGGAAGAAATGGAGGCCTTACACCAGCAGCTTAAGATGAACTTGGAACGGGCCAAGGAAATTTACAAGAGGCAGGCAGACAAGCACCGTAGGGAAGGGGAAACCATACAGGTTGGGGACCGGGTGTGGTTGTCAACCCAAGGCTTACCTTTTAAGGGAGGGTGCAAGAAGTTGCGGCCAAGGCGACTAGGACCTTTTGAGGTAACACAGCAGGTGAACCCCGTGGCATTTAAGCTCAAGTTGCCGGCCAGCATGAAATTACACCCGGTGTTCCATAGGTCTCTACTCTCACCATACAGGGACGGGCGGGAATTTCCGGGGCGAGAGGGAGAAGTCCCCACACACCCGCAGGTGGAGGAGAGGGAACTTCGCAGTCAAGCCACGGAAATACTTGATTCAAGATGGCGAGGGCGCCAGGTGGAGTACCTGGTGGCTTGGGAGGGCGAACCCGAGTCAGAAAACACGTGGGTTCCCACGGAGGCCATCAGGGATGAGTATCTTAGGGAGGAGTTTCACAGCAGGTTCCCAAGGAAACCCAAACCACTAGCGAGATTCTGGGAGGAGCAATTTGGAATCACAGAAGATGAAGAGGATTTTGTGGGTTTTTCGGACTCCGAAGAGGAGGGAGGAGAGGTGTCAGAGGGAGAGGAATCGGACTGGGAAGATTACCCCGCGGAAAGAGATAGGAGCAGGTGGGAAGCAGAGTTTGAATCATCAGAGGATGGGGGCAGCTCCTTCCGGGGATTCCCCACATCGTCGGCCGAGGAAAGGGACGAAATTGGGTCAAAGGAGTGGGCCGGAGGTGGAGGGGGTCCTGGGGGGGAGGTGGATGTCAGGGAACTGCCATCGGAGCCAGGAGTGGAGGCAAGGCTCCCAAGTGATGCCGGAGAAGGGCCCAGCAGCGAGAGAGGAGACTCATCGGCCGGGGAAGGAAATCAGCGTGACACCAGGGAGAAAGGGGGGCAGAGGAGGGCAGAGGAGAGATGGCTCCAGGACTCTTCGCCAGAGACCAGGGGGGAAAGCATGGGTCCTCCGCTGCCCACACCCACCCTGCGCAGAAGACTTCCGCGCAGGGAGGCTAGGCGGAGACTTGGCGTCAAGGAACTTTTATGCTGGAAGAAGTTCAGGAAACGCCCACTGACGGATTCTGCCAGTGACTGAGACAGCCGCGGAGTCAGGGCTGTCCAGCCAGGGAAAGGTTTAACCAGGCAACCTCGCCGAGAGTGGCGGCAACTTACGCACGAGCAACCCCAATTTCCATTACAGTCAGCACTAAAATTCAAAAGATATTTCAAGGCATGCTTCAATGTCCCTCCAAAGTTAAAGGCCCCCACAACTCCAGTCTCCCCCTGGCCCAGAACCAAATCCCAGAAGTCAGAACATCCCTGCATAGGGGAATCTATCCAACTTCCCATCTCCAGTCCAAACGGGACTCCATCCCTCCAAATCTGGCCCACTCCAAATTCAGACATCAGAAACAACAGCTTATGTTCCTGCAAGGCTCTCTCCACTTGCATTACTTGAGGTTCGACAACGACCTCCTCCTTTATCTTCTCCGCAGCTTGCCCTATCAAAGCAGATTCCTGGGTCGGTTCCTGAGAGGTTTCTATATAGGTATTCAATGTTTGTCCAAAATTTTCAGTTGCAGTAGTCATCAAATCCATCTTCTTATGAAGCTGCTCCAACAAAGCACTTGTCCTGCAAAAAGCAGAGACTAAGGCTTCCTCTGCCCACATTCTTGTCCAAGGTCAATGTCTAGTTCTTACGATCTTTAATCTCTACAGCTGGCGAGTTCCCCAGGTCCACTCCAACAGCAGTTTCAAAAGCTCCCTCTAGAGGAAACAATTTCTATTTGTATCCGTCCTTTTGAAAGCAGATCCGGCAACAAAATTACTTTCGTTTTTCAAATATTTTGTTCCTTTTAAGTGCAAAAGGAAACATTGGAATCAATATGTTTCTCCTTTTTTTAACTATCTGTCAACATACGTTTTATTCACTGTCAATGAACTTTCCCAAAACGCCTGTCTTCTTGACAGCCCGTTCCCAGGTTCAAGACGGTAGAAATATATCTTTCTTTACTCTCTCTCCTGCAGGCTTGAACAATCTAAGATTTCCCCCCTCTTCTCCTGCTTCCAAGGGGGGTTTAGTAATTTTGGCCGGTGGAAAATTAGTCCTTTACAAAAAACTTTTCAGACTTTAGCTTGCGATGTCTTTGCTTCAAACTATTTACAAAAGCGGAAGGCGGACTTCCTGTTTAGACCTTCCCGCTTCGGTGCCAAATTACGAAGTTTAATAATCCAATTTTCCGTTCTACTCACGGGTACTTGTTTAAAGTCCAATTGTCCACAGGAAAAAGTCAGCGCTCTCCGGCAACAGCAATGCGTCTTCACTCCGTGAAAAGAGCAGTCAATTCGAAGCACTGCGCCGCTCACCCCACATCACTCCGGATCCCTGAAAGTGGGTTTCCCCGCGAGTAGGGGAGGCACAAAAGGTGCCAGCCGAATCCCATGTCCACAGGCTTCTCCTGCCTGTGGTTTTTAATGGGTCTCCGCCTCGCCGTGGCGGTCAAGACCCTAATTTCCACGAAGCGGATTCCTCCCGATCAGAGGAAATCTGCCATTGCCGGTGGTGCTAACCCGGAAGTCTCTGTACTTGATATAACTTTATCTCTTTCAGGATCTCCTGTGACTTTGGTTTTGCTCTCAGTTTCTTCTCTCCTTCCTTTATTTTCTCCAGGATTTTATCCTTTTTTTCATTCTGAGTTCTCTTCTTAATTGCGTTCTGTTGTATTAGGAATCCTCTCATAACCGCTTTGCTTGCGTCCCAAATTACTCTTTTTTCCACTGTAGTATTCATGTTTATCTCGAAATAATCTCTTAGAGTTTTTTGGGCCTTCTTACTCACTTCTTCATTCCTGAACAAAGTATCATTCATTCTCCATCTGAAGGAACCAATTGGCATCAGTTTCATTTCCATCTTCACAGCGTTATGGTCCAAGCAAGTTTTAGGGCAGATCTCCGTTTTGCAGATCTTCGGAACCAGTCCCCTGGTTACCCAGATTGGATCAATTCTTGTCCAAGTCATTTTAGCCTCTGAGAAGAAAGTTCCCTCTCTTCCCAGAGGGTTCTTCATTCTCCAAATGTCAACTAAGTCCATACTTTCAGTCATGTCAAAAAAAGTTTTTGGTAGTCTACCATCTTTGGTGACTACCTGTCTCTGTGCCTTATCCATATTTGTGGACACCACTCCATTCATGTCTCCCATCAAAATCATATTATAATCCATATAGTCCATCAGAGTCTCATGTAGCTTCTTAAAGAACTCCGATTTTTCTTCATTTGGTGCATAAATACCTACAATCAGGAATTTCTCTCCATGTAATTGAATTTCAATTGCAACAAATCTTCCTTGATCATCTTGATAAATTCTTGGCCTAATCTTTTATTAGTCAATATCTTCCTATGTAGCCTTATCACATGTGTTTCTTGTAAACAAATCAAGTCCAAATGTTCTTTTTTCAATAAATGAAATACTCTCCGCCTCTTTTCGGGGGAGTTAAGACCATTTACATTCCAGCTCAAAACCTGCAACGCCATCATGTAGTTACTCTGGTATCCCCCCAACTGCACCCAATGCTTGCTCTTCTTCTGTTGGTGGTGGTGATGACACGTTCACTGGGAGGTCCAATCCAAAAGATAATGCCGATATATCCAGTATTCCCCTGCTTGGTGATCTTCTGTTCGCTGCTCTTTGCTCTGGTCCTCTATCTGGTGATCTTCTATCCAATGCTGTTGGCTCTTTTCCAAGTCCCTTCTGCAAATCTTCTTCGTATTTAAACAAAAACTTTACTTTATCTTCTACTGATCTTATTTTTATTTTCCTTCCTTTGAAGCTAAAAGATAGGCCTTGGGGGAACTCCCACCTAAAGATGATTTTATTCCTTCTCAACAGAGCAGCAATATCTCCGTAGTTGGGCCTAAGCTCCAAAAGATGTTTCGGAACGTCTTTAAAAATTTCCACTCTTGACTCTTTTATTTCTAGGTTCTTCTGGTACTGCCAACCCAAGATTTTGTCTCTCTCTTCTTTGGTCCAAAGGGAAATCAAACAGTCTCTTATTCTATTCTTCTCCCCCCCCCCTCCTCTTCCAAGTCTAAATGCCCTCACAATTCTAAACTCTTCTTTATCCAAGTCCAAGTCCCAGAAGTCAGCAAATTCCTGTGTGAGAAAATCTATCAGGCTTTCCTTCTCCAATTCAGGTAAGGCTCTAATCCTCAAATTTGTCTGTTTTTCTTTAAGTTCAATCATAGCAAGCGTCAACTTATGTACGTCAAGTTGCCTCTGCAGGGTCGGAACTATCTCTTTCTCCAATTGCGTTACTTTGCATTCAGCTGCTGCTGCTTTCTCACTGGCTTCCTCCGCAGTCTGTCGTGTCAGGATCAATTTCTGGATGGTTTCTGTATTGGTGTTCACCTTTTGTCCCAAGTTATTTATGCTTTCTGTATTTAAAACAATTTTATTAGTTGCATTCTCCACTCTCTTGTTAAGCTGTTCCAGTGAATTATTTATCTTACTTAATGCAACCGCTAAAGCCTCTTCTGTCGACATTCCTCTTAGAATCATAGAGTTGGAATAGACCACAAGGGCCATCGAGTCCAACCCCCTGCCAAGCAGGAAACACCATCAGAGCACTTCTGACATATGGTTGTCAAGCCTCTGCTTAAAGACCTCCAAAGACGGAGACTCCACCACACTCCTTGGCAGCAAATTCCACTGTCGAACAGCTCTTACTGTCAGGAAGTTCTTCCTAATGTTTAGGTGGAATCTTCTTTCTTGTAGTTTGGATCCATTGCTCCGTGTCCGCTTCTCTGGAGCAGCAGAAAACAGCCTTTCTCCCTCCTCTATGTGACATCCTTTTATATATTTGAACATGGCTATCATATCACCCCTTAACCTCCTCTTCTCCAGGCTAAACATGCCCAGCTCCCTTAGCCGTTCCTCATAAGGCATCGTTTCCAGGCCTTTGACCATTTTGGTTGCCCTCCTCTGGACACGTTCCAGTTTGTCAGTGTCCTTCTTGAACTGTGGTGCCCAGAACTGGACACAGTACTCCAGGTGAGGTCTGACCAGAGCAGAATACAGTGGCACTATTACTTCCCTTGATCTAGATGCTATACTCCTATTGATGAGGCCCAGAATTGCATTGGCTTTTTTAGCTGCCACGTCACACTGTTGGCTCATGTCAAGTTTGTGGTCAACCAAGACTCCTAGATCCTTTTCACATGTACTGCTCTCAAGCCAGGTGTCACCCATCTTGTATTTGTGCCTCTCATTTTTTTTGCCCAAGTGCAATACTTTACATTTCTCCCTGTTAAAATTCATCTTGTTTGTTTTGGCCCAGTTCTCTAATCTGTCAAGGTCGTTTTGAAGTGTGATCCTGTCCTCTGGGGTGTTAGCCACCCCTCCCAGTTTGGTGTCATCTGCAAATTTGATCAGGATGCCCTTGAGTCCATCATCCAAGTCGTTGATAAAGATGTTGAATAAGACCGGGCCCAAGACAGGACCCTGTGGCACCCCACTAGTCACTCTTCTCCAGGATGAAGGGGAACCATTGATGAGCACCCTTTGGGTTCGGTCAGTCAGCCAGTTACAAATCCACTGAGTGGTAGCATAGTCAAGACCGCATTTTACCAGCTTCTTTACAAGAATATCATGGGGCACCTTGTCGAATGCCTTGCTGAAATCAAGGTAGGCTACATCCATTGCGTTCCCTTCATCTACCAGGCTTGTAATTCTGTCAAAAAACGAGATCAGGTTAGTCTGACATGACTTATTTTTCAGAAATCCATGCTGACTATTGATGATCACAGCATTCCTTTCTAGGTGCTCACAGACTGTTTGCTTAATGATCTGCTCCAGAATCTTCCCTGGTATTGATGTCAGACTGACTGGGCGATAATTCTTTGGGTCCTCTCTTTTCCCCTTTTTGAAAATAGGGACAACATTTGCCCTCCTCCAGTCTGCCGGGACTTCGCCTGTTCTCCAGGAATTCTCAAAGATGACTGCCAGTGGTTCTGAGATCACATCTGCCAGTTCTTTTCATAGAATCATAGAATCATAGAGTTGGAAGAGACCACAAGGGCCATCGAGTCCAACCCCCTGCCAAGCAGGAAACACCATCAGAGCACTCCTGACATATGGTTGTCAAGCCTCTGCTTAAAGACCTCCAAAGAAGGAGACTCCACCACACTCCTTGGCAGCAAATTCCACTGTCAAACAGCTCTTACTGTCAGGAAGTTCTTCCTAATGTTTAGGTGGAATCTTCTTTCTTGTAGTTTGGATCCATTGCTCCGTGTCCGCTTCTCTGGAGCAGCAGAAAACAACCTTTCTCCCTCCTCTATGTGACATCCCTTTATATATTTGAACATGGCTCTCATATCACCCCTTAACCTCCTCTTCTCCAGGCTAAACATGCCCAGCTCCCTTAGCCGTTCCTCATAAGGCATCGTTTCCAGGCCTTTGACCATTTTGGTTGCCCTCCTCTGGACACGTTCCAGTTTGTCAGTGTCCTTCTTGAACTGTGGTGCCCAGAACTGGACACAGTACTCCAGGTGAGGTCTGACCAGAGCAGAATACAGTGGCACTATTACTTCCCTTGATCTAGATGCTATACTCCTATTGATGCAGCCCAGAATTGCATTGGCTTTTTTAGCTGCCGCGTCACACTGTTGGCTCATGTCAAGTTTGTGGTCAACCAAGATTCCTAGATCATTTTCACATGTACTGCTCTCAAGCCAGGTGTCACCCATCTTGTATTTGTGCCTCTCATTTTTTTTTTGCCCAAGTGCAATACTTTACATTTCTCCCTGTTAAAATTCATCTTCTTTGTTTTGGCCCAGTTCTCTAATCTGTCAAGGTCGTTTTGAAGTGTGATCCTGTCCTCTGGGGTGTTAGCCACCCCTCCCAGTTTGGTGTCATCTGCAAATTTGATCAGGATGCCCTTGAGTCCATCATCCAAGTCGTTGATAAAGATGTTGAATAAGACCGGGCCCAAGACAGAACCCTGTGGCACCCCACTAGTCACTCTTCTCCAGGATGAAGAGGAACCATTGATGAGCACCCTTTGGGTTCGGTCAGTCAGCCAGTTACAAATCCACTGAGTGGTAGCATAGTCAAGACCGCATTTTACCAGCTTCTTTACAAGAATATCATGGGGCACCTTGTCAAATGCCTTGCTGAAATCAAGGTAGGCTACATCCACTGCGTTCCCTTCATCTACCAGGCTTGTAATTCTGTCAAAAAACGAGATCAGGTTAGTCTGACATGACTTATTTTTCAGAAATCCATGCTGACTATTGGTGATCACAGCATTCCTTTCTAGGTGCTCACAGACTGTTTGCTTAATGATCTGCTCCAGAATCTTCCCTGGTATTGATGTCAGACTGACTGGGCGGTAATTATTTGGGTCCTCTCTTTTCCCCTTTTTGAAAATAGGGACAACATTTGCCCTCCTCCAGTCTGCCGGGACTTCGCCTGTTCTCCAGGAATTCTCAAAGATGACTGCCAGTGGTTCTGAGATCACATCTGCCAGTTCTTTTAATACTCTTGGATGCAGTTCATCTGGCCCTGGAGACTTGAATACATCTAAACTAGCCAAGTATTCTTGTACTATCTCCATAGTTATTCTGGGCTGTGTTTCCTCTGCTGAATCATTTGCTCCAAATTCTTCAGGTCGGGCATTGTTTTCTTTATCGGAGAAGACTGAGGCAAAGAAGGCATTGAGGAGATCAGCCCTTTCTGTGCCCCCTGTTTGCATTTCACCATCTTCTCCTCTGAGTGACCCCACTGTTTCTTTGTTCTTCCTTTTGCTACGGACATACCCATAAAAGCCTTTTTTGTTGCTTTTAACCTCTCTAGCAAGCCTGAGTTCATTTTGTGCTTTAGCTTTTCTGACTTTGTGTCTACACGTGCTGGCTATTTGTTTGAATTCCTCTTTGGTGGTTTCCCCCCTTTCCCATTTTTTGTACACATCCTTTTTTAATCTTAACTCAGTTAAAAGTTCTTTAGATAGCCACCTTGGCTTCTTTAGGCACCTTCCATGTTTCCGTCTCATTGGTATTGCCTGAAGTTGTGCTTTTACTATCTCCCTCTTAACAAACTCCCAGCCATCATGAACTCCCTTTCCTTTTAGTATTACTGTCCATGGGATCTCACCCAGCACTTCCCTAAGTTTTATGAAGTCGGCTTTCTTAAAGTCAAGAAATTGAGTCCTAGTATGCTTGGCTGCTCCTTTCCGCTGTGTAGTAAACTTCAGAAGAGCATGATCACTCGCGCCTAATGATCCTTCCACTTCTACCCCACTAACCAGGTCCTCAACATTGGTTAGGACCAGATCTAAAATGGCTGTTCCTCTTGTTGCTTCTCCCACTTTCTGGACAATGAAGTTGTCTGCAAGGCCAGTGAGGAATCTGTTTGACCTTATGCTCTTGGCTGAGTTTGACATCCAACAAATATCTGGGTAAATGAAGTCCCCCATTACTACTATCTCCCTTCCTTTTGCATGCTTGGCCATCTGTTCCAGGAAGGCATCATCTATGTCCTCTGTTTGGCTTGGGGATCTATAGTAAACTCCCACAATGAGGTCTCTGTTATTCTTCTCTCCCTTAATTTTGACCCAAATGCTCTCACTTTGGCTTTGAGGTTCTAAATCTTGGATCTCTTCACAGGTATTCAGTTTGCTGTACCAAGAGCTCAAGCTCATCTTGTTTATTTCCCATGCTTTGCGCATTAGTGTACAGACATTGAAGTCCATTAATCATTCCCCCGTGTCTCTTATTTAAGGATTTTTTCCTCCCACCACTAGGTCTGCGTGCTGTTTGCTCCATTTGGTCTATGACATTTGGATGATCATCTTCATCAATTGATAGACTCCTACCTTCAGGAGCACTGTCTCCCTCCCCCACATTAGTCAGTTTAAAGCCCTCCTGATGAGGTTTCTGAGATTTTTGGCAAAAACATTCCTCCCAACCGCTGTGAGGTGCAGCCCATCGCTTTCCAGAAGTCCATCTTCAAGAAACTGCAGTCCGTGATCTAAGAATCCAAACTGTTCCTGTTTACACCATTTGTGAAGCCAGCTGTTCACTTCCACTATTTTTCCCTCTCTCCTTGGGCCACGTCGTTCAACTGGGAGGACAGATGAGATGACAATTTGTGCATTTAATTGCTTCAATTTCCTGCCCAGAGCCTCGTAGTCTCTTTTGATCTTCTGGAGGCTATTGCTTGCAGTGTCATTGGTTCCCACATGAACCAAGAGGAAGGGGTATTTGTCAGTGGGTTTTATGATTCCTTGCAGTCGTTCAGTTACATCTTGGATCTTAGCCCCGGTGAGACAGCACACCTCCCGAGACATCTTGTCAGGCCTACAGATCACTGCTTCTGTTCCCCTCAGTAGGGAATCCCCTATCACCACTACACGCCTCCTCTTAGGTTTGGTCGGGGTTCTTCTGTGAGCTGTCCATTCCAAGGTCGCCTGCACATTCCCTGAGGACTGACTTTGCTGCTCGTCTTCATATAACTGATCAACTGTAATGAGGGAGAGATCCTCAAATGGAGTCTGTTCTTCGTCTTCCATGCTAGGGGAGAGGACTTCAAAGCGATTGTGTATTTCTAAACAATCAGAGCGAACCCTGGGCCTCCTACTTCTTTGAGTCACGTTTCTCCATATATCTGGCACCTGTGTTGGTGAACTAGCCTCCTTCTCAGGGGTGTCCCCTGTCTCCTCCTTGGTGGAGACGGTGTTCTTGGTTTTGAATGTACTGATGCACAAACAGCAGCCGCAGAAGAGGCGGGGGGGACTGATGTTGAAGCTCTCCTGGGTTGCTGCCAAGTCTTGCCAGACCTCAATGTTCCCCCGGCTGTTGGCTGGTCTGTTTTTCCCTTTTCATTTTCCATAACACTTAACAGATTCTGTTGGATAAAAGCAGCAATGCAAAAGCCAGCTGCAGGTGGCTGGAAAGCAAAACAGGATGTTGCTGTCTGGAACTGTACTGTTGGAGAAAAAGGGCAGTCTTTTCTCTGTACTGAGCACCGGATGTTAGCTCAGAGTGTCATCTGACCTGTGCTGGAAGTGCAGGGGCGGAGTTGTGACTCTTCTAATGGAGTCTGAAGGGTGCAGTCACGATTCTATGTACTGCTGAATGACAGGAATAAAAGTCATGTAAAATAGGACTCCTGTCTGTCTCATTTCCCCTCCCTGGGGGGGAAAGCTGGAAGAGAGAAGCAGAGGGTGTGTTCTTTCTCACGTCTAATGAGAAGAATCGCCGATATACGACCTAGTCTGCCGGGGGTCGCAGACGGAAGGTAAACAATTGTCTCACTCAGCTGCCTCAGGGGAGGCCAGGTACCTCTGACTGTGAGCTGAGATACTAACAGATTCAAGGTCAGTCCCAGATTCTCACAGTTTTCTATCTTATGACTGGAAATTCCCCTAGCCAAGCTCTTGTAAAGCAACCAATTTCAAAGACTTCCACTAGGGGGAAACAGTTTCTATTTGTAATAGTCAATTAGTATCCTCTTTTAAACACAAATCCAAAGTTAGTTTCAATTTTTCAGTTACTTTTACTCCTTTTTGAAACAGCCGGAGACGGAAGAAACAATGTATTTCTCTTATTTTACTAGCTGTCAAAGAACGTTCTAAGCGCTGTCAATGAACATTCCAAAACGTCAGTCCTGCTAGCAGCCCATTTGCAGAGTCAGAGCGGCAATATTTTAACTCTCTTCACTCTCTCCTGCACGCAAACTCAGTCCACAGCTTCCCCCCTCCTCTCCTGCCACCAAGGGGGGGGGGGGTTATACTCTTGAACGATGGAAATGTAATCTTTTACAAAAGGCTTTCCAAGACTTCAGCTTGCAGCCTTATTGCTCCAGTTTATTTACAAATAGGGAAGGCGGACTTCCTGTGTTGAACCTCCCCATTTCGATGCCAAATTAAACGTTTAAAATCCAATTCTCCCACTTCAGTTCTACTCACGGATAATTACTTTGAAGTCAAATTGTCCACAGGAAAAAGTCAGTGCTCCCCGGTAACAGCTATGCGGCTTCACTCCGTGGAAGAAGCAGATGATTCGAAGCACCGCGCCGCTCACCCCACTTCACTCTGGATCCCCGAAACCGGGTTTCCCCACGAGTAGGGGAGGCGCAAAAGGTGCCCGCCGAATCCCACGCTCACAGGGTTCTCCTGCCTGTGATTTTTTGCGGGTCTCCGGCTTCGCCGTGGCGGCCAGACCCAATTCCCACGGGGCAAATTCCTCCCGATCAGAGGAATTCCGCCATTACCGGAGGCACCTCCCCCGGAAGCCTTATTCGTCCTCTTTCTATTGAGATGGAACCAAAACACCTATGCTTGATTTGCGCTGATAACAAACATGTCACTCTCCGATTTTTGGGTGAATGTGCATTCTAACCCCAAAAACACCAATATGAAATAATCCCAATCAGAGCTTTATCATCTTCTTTTTATGTAGATGGAACCCAAAACACCTTTTTGCTTTGGTTGGGGGTGATTCTGGTGCACACCCAAAAAACACCATGCAAATTGAAATAAGCCCAATCAAAACGTATTTGTCAGGGGCTCAGGGGCAGAGCCACGGGGGAAAGAGGCGTTGGAGAGCGAAGGGGAGGAATCTGAGGGGAGCTTAGGAGGATATGACAGTGACTCGAGAGATTCCACGAGTCTCTCCAACGAATCAGAAGATTCTCAGAAAGAGGCGCCCAGGGTCAGGGCAAGGGGGGCCAGCGGTGAGTCCCCAAGCGGCAGCTGGAGATCAGGGCCAGCTTCCCTGCCAGAGCGTAGCGGGGGGGAAGAAGCCCACAGATCAGAACCGGCGTCCACTCCAGCAGGGAGAGAGAGAGAGTCAGAACTGACCACGCCTCCGTCGGAGAG
This sequence comes from Podarcis muralis, assembly GCF_964188315.1. Classification (NCBI taxonomy): domain Eukaryota; kingdom Metazoa; phylum Chordata; class Lepidosauria; order Squamata; family Lacertidae; genus Podarcis; species Podarcis muralis. The sequence continues at coordinate 28,322,586 of NC_135674.1, forward strand.
TGGAGGGGCGGAGCGGAGGTCAGTTCCAGCCAGCCCCTCCGAGGGAGGAAGCAGTGACAGGAGCAGTGTAGCCGTTAGGAGGAAAGTGGCCGGCTGGACGCACGCGCCAAGTTCAAATGTGCAGGCGCGCGGGTCAGCAGAGAATCCGGATTGGGAGCCAGGTCCCAAAGCCCGCCGGAGACAGGGGGAGGAGTCAGAGGAATCCGCCTCCGAAGAGTCCAGGAGGGGGGGAACCCCAGGGGGCAGGAAGACCCAGAGGAGAAGAGAGCAGAGGAAGAGGTGGAGCAAAGCTCGGGTGTTAAACTGGTGTAGGGGAGGGGAAGAGTCAGACGGAGCTTCAACGGTCTAAGGTTTCAGACGTAGGGATGCGCGCCACGGATGTAAAACCAACAATGAACTTTAATAAAGACTTTTGTATATAAAGAGACACTGGCGTTGGTCCTTTGTGAGCTGGGACCTGAGGCACCCCTGACAGTAAGCTCCGTCTCCTAAAAAAAGTTTTTTTTTTGTGAGCTCACGAAGATAGGAGGAGATGAATACGGAGGCGCAGGTGGCAGCACTGCAGGAGGCAGTCAACAAGCTCTACGCAGAAGTAGCAACCTCCAGGAAAAGAGAGGAGGAAGCAGAAGCGCGCTGCAAAGCTCTGCAAGCCAGGTGGGAACATTTGTACAAACCAGGGAACATTTGTACAGGTGGGAACATTTGTACAACCCAGATCGGAGGGAGTTGGCCTTGGCAAGAGGGGGGCCAGCATAGTCTCACACTTTAATGGGGACCTGAAACAGTATCCCAACTTCAGAGCAAACATTGTTTATGCGTTGAGATTGCTTCAAAAAGACTTTAGAGATGAGGAGGAGAAAGTGGGGTTCATCATAACTCACTTGCATGGGGAAGCTAAATCCTGGCTGCGCAACTTATGGCGCGAGGATGATCCCGCCCTCCGGGATTCGGACCCTTGTATAGAGGCTATGGACGCTTGTTTTCAATCAACCATAGATGTTGACGTGGCCAGAAGGGAAATGCACGGCTTGCGGCAGGGCAAGGCAACGGTGAGACAATACCATTCCCGCTTTTTTGCGTTAGTAAATGCATTGCGCTGGGAGAAGGACTCTACAGCAGTGAGGGATCTGTTCTGGGAGGGGCTAAATGCTTCCGTGAAAGATGAGCTGGCCAGGGGCGACAGACATAGCACCACAGCAGAAGTCGTGCAGAGAGCGCTCACGATAGGAGTTCGGCTGGAAGAACGCCCTTGGAGCAGGGATGAGGGTCGTTTGGCACGCACACCGGCCAGAGCACCTCCCTTCATGCCCAGGGAGACTGAACGCGCGCACTCCACGCCTCCTTTGGGGGAGGAGGCAGTACCAATGGAGTTGGGTGGTGTCAAGGCTCAGACAACGACCAGAGCCCTAACACCAGGAGCAGCCAAGACGAAAACTCCTAGAGGGAGCAGGAAGTGCTTCATATGCGACAGTGCACAACACATGGCCAAAGAGTGTCCCCAGAGGATCCAGAAGCACACTGCAGCCTCAGCAACAGTAAAAGGAGATTTTCAGCAGGGGGATGAGCAGCAGGGAAACGACCAAGCCTGGTTGGAATCAGAGGCACTGGGGCCCAGCCAGGCAAGTTTCTGAAGCAGTCCCCAGAGATTCTGCAGCCCACAGACCCCCTCCCGCCCAAACCAGTGGTGCAACTCACTGCATCACTCCAGTTGCCCGATGGATTCACCCTGGAAGTCCCCATTACCATTGACTCTGGTAGCAATGCAGACTTTGTGGGGGTGGACTTCATCAAGCAGCACCGCATAGCGCTTCTACCGGCCACGATGCCCCTGAACAGTCGATGGCAGGAAGCAGCTAGGGGGGCAAGTGGTACAGCAAACACCACCTATGGTGATGCAAATTGGGAATCACCGCGAAGTCATCAGTTTTAACGTCACTCACCTATCCGACACGCCCATAGTGTTGGGCATGAGTTGGCTGGATAGGCACAGCCCGGGATTGGCTTGGTACCAGCGCCAATTGACCTTCGGCTCCTCCTACTGCGCGGAACATTGCATCCAGCCCAGCCAGGAAGGGGAGGGGCAGGAGGATGAACCACAGCTACACCTCAGCATGGTGCAGGCGGTACCAGACAAGTACAAGGAGTTTTTGGAAGTTTTCTGCGAGAAGGAAGCTGACAAGCTGCCTCCCCATCGGCCCTACGACTGCGCGATTGACCTCCTGCCGGGGGCGACGCTGCCGACGGGGAAGCTGTATTCCATGTCTGAGGACGAAAGGAAAGAACTCAGGGAGTTCATAGAGCTCAACTTGAAGCGGGGATTCATCCAAGAGTCCAAAGCAGTGGGGGGCAGTCCCGTGTTTTTCGTGAAGAAAAAAAACACGCCCCAAAAGAGGCTGATAGTTGATTTCAGAATCATAAATTCCAAGACTAAGCCCACAGCTTTCCCCATGCCCAAGATCGACGACCTGCTCGCGACGGTGCGGAATGGGAGAATCTTCACCAAGCTGGATCTACGAGGCGCGTACAATCTGATACGCATAAGGGAGGGCGATGAGTGGAAGACGGCCATGTTTACGCCTTTAGGCACCTATGAATACAAAGTTATGCCGTTCGGCCTCCAAAATGGCTCCCACACTTTCCAAGCATTTATGCACCACGTGTTGGCGGGACTCCTCTACAAGAAGTGCGTTTGTTTCCTCGACGACATCCTGATCTTCTCGGAATCGCAAGCAGCGCACGAGGGAGACGTCAAGGAGGTCCTGCAGAGGTTACGGGAGCACAGGCTTTACGCCAAGCTGGAAAAGTGCCAGTTCGACGTGACGGAGGTGGATTTCCTGGGTTACAAGCTGTCCGACAAGGGACTCGCCATGGACAGCGCCAAGGTCCGCTCGGTGTTGGACTGGAAGAGCCCGCGCAATAGGAAGGAGGTCCAGAAGTTCGTCGGTTTCGCCAACTTCTACCGCAAGTTCATCAAGGGGTTTGCGAAAGAGACGGCGGCTATCACGGACACCCTCAGCTCCAAGAAAAAGAAGTTCACCTGGACGGACCAGGCGGAACAGTCTTTTCAGAGACTCAAGCGTCTCTTCGCGTCCGAGGAACAGCTGCTGCACGTCAATCCCGGCAAACCGCTGCGGATTGAGACTGACGCATCAGACAGAGCGGTGGGGGCGGTCCTGTTGCAGAGAGATCCGCAAGGGAACTGGAGGCCCTGCGCATTTTACTCCAGGAAGCTCAGCAAGTCGGAGCAGAACTACACAATCTGGGACAGGGAGTTGCTGGCCATTCACGCAGCCTTCAAAGCGTGGCGGCACTTCCTCATTGGAGCCAGACACACCGTGCAAGTTCGCACAGACCATAAGAACCTGGAGTACTGGCGCACGGCGAGGTTCCTGAACCAAAGGCACATCCGCTGGGCGGAGTTCTTTGCGGATTTCGACTTCAGGATAGAATACATACCGGGAGACAACAACGTCATGGCAGATGCACTATCCAGGAAGCCGCAGTATCTCGAGGAAGCGGCAACGGCGGCAGCCAAGCACATTTTCGCACCGAAAGCGTGGGCGTGCGCTTCCGCTACAGTGGACCTGGACGCGGTGCGTCGCGCGCTGCAGACAGACTCGTTCGCACGATCCAAGATAGAGGAGGTGCGACAGGGCGCAGCGAAGGACGCCGAGTTCCAGATCCGTGACGGACTGCTCATCCGCAAAGGGGCGCTCTATGTGCCGGGGGACGACCTCCGCGCGAAAGTCCTGCAGCAGTTACACGACGCACCCAGCGCTGGGCATTTCAGCAAGGACAAGACAGCGGAATTAGTAGCCAGAGACTTTTGGTGGCCCAAGATGAGGGGTGAAGTTGAGGATTACGTCGCTCGGTGTGACACATGCCAAAGGGCCAAACCAGTACACAGGGCACCGGCGGGACTGCTAGAACCGCTTCAGACGCCGTTTGAACCGTGGGAGAGAGTAGCCCTGGACTTTGTCACAGATCTGCCCAGCTCGAGAGGCAAAACAGCGGTGCTCGTAGTAGTAGACCTGTTCACCAAGATGGCGCATTTCATTCCTTGCGCGAAGGTGGCCACGGCAGAACAAACCGCCAAGCTGTTCATAGACCACGTGTTCAGAGTTCACGGATTGCCGAGGTCCATCCTATCCGACAGGGGGCGCCAGTTCATCTCGAATTTCTGGCAGAAGCTGCTGGGCATCCTGAACGTCAAGATCAACTTAGCGTCGGCACGACACCCGCAGACCAACGGACAAGCAGAGAGGGTCAACGCCATCATGCAGCAGTACTTGCGCTGCTACGAGAATCAACAACCCTCGACATGGGTGGACTACCTACCGCTGGCCGAGTTTGCCTACAACAACATGAAGCACGCGTCGACAGGGGTGACGCCGTTCTTTGCCAACAATGGGCGGCATCCCAGAACCTTCCCGGGTTTGGAGACGACAGGGGAGGGGGAGCCACAGGGGGCAGAGCACTTGGCAGCAGAATTGCAGGAGGTCCACGAGCAACTCCGAAGGAACTTAGAACTCGCAAAACACGCCTACAAAGTGCAGGCAGACAGGCACAGGAGAGTCGGGGAAGACATCCAGGTGGGGGACTGGGTATGGTTAGCAGCCCAGGCAGTGCCAGCCAGAACGTTAGCTAAGAAGAAGCTTGGGCACAAGCAGCTAGGGCCTTACCAAGTCGAGGCACAAATCAACCCAGTAGCTTTCCGGTTGACCCTTCCGGAGGGTTCCAGAATGCACCCGGTCTTTCATAGGTCGGTGCTTACACCCTACAAGGCACCACACAGGTTTCAGGCGCCAGGGACCGCACCAGACCCACGCAGACAATCACCCACAGGGGGGGAACCACGAAGGGCGACACCAATCAACGAGGTCACGGAGATTTTGGACTCGAGATGGGGGAGGAGGGAGTTGAATATCTCCTTGCCGAGGAAGGTACCCTCGGCAGATTTTTTGGCAAGCGCCAACAGGTGGGTACCGGACTATGCCCTGGAGGAGCGCTATCTCAAAGACGAGTTTCATGCGCTCTTCCCCCAAAAACCCATGCCGGCAGATTTTTTCGACGACTGGCTTTTCACACCCACACTTTCGGCCAGCACGTTCCAGGGGTTCTCATCAGAAGAGGAGACGGAGCCGGGCTGGAGCACACCAAGGGGATCTTGTTCGGGGGTAGACACTGACCGTTCCTATTGGTGGGACGATCAGCCGGAGGAGGAATGGAGACGAAAATGGTTGAAGGGACCTTGGCACGCAGCTCCCGACGTACCGGAGGGTGGGGAGGACATGGACGTGTGGGGTGAGGATCAGGGGTTTGAGCACGAATACAAAGAGATGGAAGCGGAGGAGATAGACGTCGATGAGTACAGTAGGGACTGGTTGGATCCAGAGGGAGGGCTGCACGACGGGGGCATCGAACAGTATCCAGCTCTCACCCCCCAAGCACTGGAGCGCCCGGAACCCACGCCCGGAGAGGGGGAGGGGGGAAGGGGGGGCTTCGAGGGGGGGATGGATGTCAGGGGCTCAGGGACTGAGCCACAGGAGAAGGAGGAGATGGAGAGCAAAGGGGAACAATCGGAGGGGAGCGCAGGAGGGTGTGACAGTGACCAGGGAGATTCCCTGAGTCTCTCCAGCGAATCAGAAGATTCCCAGAAGGAGGCCCCCAGGGTCAGGGCAAGGGGGGCCAGTGGGGAGTCGCCAAGCGGCAGCTGGAAATCAGGGGTAGCTTCCCCACCAGAGCGCAGCGGGGGGGGGGGGGAGAATCCCACAGATTAGAACAAAAGCCTCCTCCTGCAGGAGGAGGGAGTGAGGCAGGACTGACCACGCCTCCGTCAGAGAGTGGAGGGGCGGAGGAGAGAGCAGGGCCGGCCAGCCTCCCGGAAGGAGAAAGCAGTGAAGGGAGCAGTGTAGCCGTTAGGAGGAAAGTGGGCGGCTGCGCGCGCGCGCCAAGTTCAAATGTAGAGGAGCCAGGTCCCAAAGCCCGCCGGAGACAGGGGGAGGAGTCAGAAGAATCCGCCTCCGAAGAGTCCAGGAGGGTTGGGATCCCAGAGGGCAGGAGGACCCGGAGGCGTAAGGAGCAGAGGGAGGAAAGGAAGAGGTGGAGCAAAGCTCGGGTATTGAACTGGTGTAAAGGAGGGGCGGATTCAGACGGGACTTCGCCGGTCTAAGGACTCAGACGTAGCGCTGCGCGCCACGGATGTCAAACCAACAATGAACCACAATAAAGACTTTTGTTTATAAAGAGCAACTGGCGTTGGTCCTTTGTGAGCTGGGACCTGAGGCAGCCGCTGACACCTATGCTTGATTTGGGCTAATAACAAACATGTCACTTTGCGATTTTTGGGTGAATGTGCATTCTAACCCCAAAAACACCAATTTGAAATAAGACCAATCAGAGCTTTATCATCTTCCTTTTATGTAGGTGGAACCCAAAACACCTTTTTGCTTTCGTTGGGGGTGTTTCTGGTGCTCACCCAAAAAACACCATGCCTGTCAGGGCTGCCTCAGGTCCCAGCTCACAAGAGACCAACGCCAAGTCCAGTTTATATACAAAGATGTTTATCGCAGTACATTGTTCGCTCCACAGCCGAGGCGCGCAGCCCCACGTCTGTTACGCTTAGACCGCTGAAGTCCCCTCTGAGTCAGTCCCTCCTCTGCACCAGTTTAAGAGGGCTGTGCTGCTCCACCTCTTCCTTTCTTTCCTTTTCCGCAGGGTCTTCCTGCCCCCTGGGGTTTTGCCCCTCCTGAATTCCCCTGACGCGGAATCCCCAGACAGCTCTTCCCCCCTCCTGCGTGCTTTGGGACCTGGCTCCTCCTCCGGGCTCCCTGTACTTCCACGCGCCTCCACATTTGAACTTGGCGCGCGTTCGCAGCCTCTAACTTTCCTCTTGACAGTTACACTACTCCCTGCACTACTCCCCTCCCCTTCCGGGAGGATGTCTTGCTCCAATCTCCCCTCCCTCTCTGCTTTCTGACCTGCTTCCCCTGTCACTCTGGAATCTCCACCCCCTTCACTGCGCTCTGGCGTGGAAGCCGGTCCCGACTCCCAGCTCCCACTCTGGGTTCCCCTGCTGGTCCCCTGCTCCTGACGGGTCTCCCCTGTGACTCCCCTCGACCTGACCACAGACGCCCCCCTCTGGGAATCCTCCGAATCACTTGAGGGGCTCATGGAATCCCTCAAGTCATTGTCATCCTCTTCCTTGCTGTCTCGGGATTCCTCCCCCTCGCTCTCCGTCTCCTCCCTCACCTGTGCCTCTGTCCCTGAACCCCTGACAATGCCAATTGAAATAAGCCCAATCAAAGCTTATTCGTCGTCTTTCTACGCATACGGAAGTGAAAAGACGGTGTTGTGTTATTTTGGTCTCATTACACACACTGCGATTTCTGGGTCAATGTGCATTAAGACCAAAGAACACGACTTGAAATACGCGAAATCCAAGATTCTTCTTTCTATGTAGCTGGAACCCAAAACAACCTGTTTGACTTTCTTTAGGCTTATTACACTTCGCTTTGCTAGGGTTAGGGTTAGGCTTATTACACTTCGCTTTCGTATTTGTGGGTGAATGAACACCGAAAGAACAATCCAAGCTTATTCGTCCTATTACTATTCAGATGGAACCAAAACACCTATGCTTGATTTGGGCTGATAACAAACATGTCACTCTGCGATTTTTGGGTTAATGTGCATTCTAACCCCCAAAACACCAATTTGAAATAAGCCCAATCAGAGCTTTATCATCTTCTTTTTATGTAGATGGAACCCCAAACACCTTTTTACTTTGGTTGGGGGTGATTCTGGTGCACACCCAAAAAACACCATGCGATATGAAATAAGCCCAATCAAAGCTTATTCGTCGTCTTTCTATGCATATGGAAGTGAAAAGACGGTGTTGTGTTATTTTGGTCTCATTACACACACTTTGCGATTTCTGGGTAAATTTGCATTAACACCAAAGACCACGACTTGAAATAAGCGAACTCCAAGATTCTTCTTTCTATGTAGCTGGATCCCAAACCAAACTGTTTGGCTTAGTTTAGGCTTATAACACTTCGCTTTGCAAGGGTTATGGTTAGGGTTAGGATGAAAGAACACCGAAAGACCAATCCAAGCTTATCCGTCCTCTTTCTATTGAGATGGAATCAAAACACCTATGCTTGATTTGGGCTGATAACAAACATGTCACTCTGTGATTTTTGGGTGAATGTGCATTCTATATTTTTTTTTAATTTCTTTTTTATTAAAAGTTTTCCTTAAGATCTCCGTACATTCAATTTTCACATCACATAGTTTCACTTATTGGACCTCCCTCAATTCCTCTGGTAATCTTCCGTAGTTATTTCTCTACCTACACATTTCTTAATTATAGTATCACCTTTAAATAAATTTTCCTATCTTCATTTTCTTTTTTGCAATATTCCTTATTTTTTTCACAAAGCTTCCTTAAAACAAACTAGCGTTGTGTGTTCCTCACATATCATTTTCAAATACTCCCTAAATTTTCCCCAGTCCTCCAGGAACTTGTGGTCTCTTTGAAATCTGATTTTTCCCGTTAATTTGTCCAATTCTGCGTAATCTGTTAACTTTGTTCTCCATTCTTCCAAAGTCGGTGCCTCTTCTTGTTTCCATCTCTGGGCCATTAGAGTTCTCGCTGCTGTTATTGCGTACTGAAAAAGTTTACTATCCCTCTTATTTATTTCATTTCTAGTTACTCCCACTAATAAGGTCTCTGGTCTCTTTACAAAATTATACTTCAACATTTTCTTTAACTCAATATATATTGTTTCCCAAAACCCCTTTACCTTTTTGCATTCCCACCACATGTGCATAAATGTGCCCTCCTTCTCTTTGCACTTCCTTTTTTTTGTTACAGGTTTTATACATTTTTGCAAGCCTAGCCGGTGTCATATACCATCTATAAACCATCTTCATAGTGTTTTCTTTTAACGTAATACATGCAGTGAACTTCAAGTTTTCAATCCATATTTTTTGCCACTCCTCCAACTCTATACTGTACCCTAAGTCCCTGGCCCAGTGAATCATTACCTCTTTCACTTCCTCGTCCATCGTTTGCCATTCCAGTAAAATTTTATACATTTTAGATATTATCTTACAATCATTATTAATAATTTCTGTTTGAAATTTCGAATCTTTTTCATTATACCTTCTTTCTTTTACCTCCTTTTTAAACATATCGCTTATCTGAAGATAGTGCAGCCAATCGTATACATGTTCTTTTACTTGTTCATATGGTTTCATTCTCCATTTATCTCCTTCTTTCATGACCAAATCGCCATACGTAATCCAATTACTCCTCATATTAATTTTCTTAACTCCCATAGCCTCTAATGGAGATAACCAGTGTGGAACTCCCCTTTCCAATATATTTTTATATCTGTCCCATACTTCAATTAGCGATTTCCGGAAGATATGATTTTCAAACGATTTGTGACCCTTTTTCTTCTCTTTCCATAGATAAACGTGCCACCCGAATCTATTATCGAATCCCTCCAAATCCAGTAGTTTTGTATTTTTTAATTTTATCCATTCTTTTACCCAGCAAAGACATGATGCCTCATAGTATAACTTCAGGTCTGGCAGGGCAAAACCTCCTCTTTCCTTTACATCCGTTAGCAATTTATATTTAATTCTTGGTTTTTTGCCCTGCCAGATATATCTTGATATCATTCTTTGCCATTCCTTAAAGATCTTCACTCCCCTTAATACTGGGATCATCTGAAATAAAAATATCATCTTTGGCAACACGTTCATCTTGATCATTGCTATTCTGCCCCAAAAAGATAATTTTAATCTTCCCCATCCCTCCAGATCTTTCTTGATTCCCTGCCATACCGGTACATAATTATTTTGAAATAAGTCAATATTTTTGGTTGTTAACCATATGCCCAAGTATTTAACCTTTTTAACAATTTCAATACCTGTTTGTTGTCGTAGCACCTCTAACATTTTTTGGTCCATATTTTTTGTTAAAATTTTTGTCTTCCCTCTATTTAACAAAAAGCCGGCCACCTCACCGAATTTCTCAATTTCCTCTAACACTTCTGTTGCATTATTCGTCGGATCTTCCACCGTTATAACCAAATCGTCCGCAAAGGCTCTAACTCTGTATTCATTTTGACCTACTGTCACCCCCTTTATCTTTTTATTTTCTCTGATTGAGTTCAGAAGAATCTCCAAGACCATTATAAACAGCAACGGTGAGAGCGGGCAGCCCTGTCTAGTACCTTTTGATATTTTAATTTCTTCTGTTATCACATTGTTTACTATCAGCTTTGCCCTTTGTTCCATATATATTGCCTTTATTCCGTTAAAGAACTCTTTTCCCATCTCCATATATTCCATATTTTTTAACATAAAGTCCCATGATATATTGTCGAATGCCTTTTCGGCATCAACAAACATTAGCATTGCTCGTCTCTCATTACTGACAGTTAGATACTCCAAGATGTTTATTATATTCCTCATATTGTCTCTGATCTGTCTGCCGGGAAGGAAACCCGTCTGGTCCTCATGGATGATTCCTTGCAGGACCTTTTTTAGTCTCTTTGCTATTATTCCTGCAAAAATTTTATAATCAGTATTTAGCAAAGAGATTGGTCTATAATTCTTTACTTGTGTTAGGTCCATACCTTCTTTCGGAATAAAAGTTATATATGCCTCCTTCCAGGTCTCTGGGATCTCTCTCTCTTTTAAGATATTATTTATTGTTTCTTTCAACGGCGTTGTCAAAGTTGATCTCAGTTCTTTGTAGTACCTTGCTGTAAAGCCATCTGGCCCTGGAGCCTTCCCGTTTTTTAACTCTGATATAACCACCTTAATTTCCTGGTCATCTATTGGGGCGTTCAGCCTATCTCTTGCTTCTGTCGGGATCTTTTGCACCTTTTTCTCTTTTAAATATCTCTCTATCTTCCTTATATTATTCTTTTCTTTTTTCCTGTATAATTGGCTATAAAAGTCCAGAAATCCTTTTCTGATACCTTTAGGGCTGGTTATCTCTTCTTCCTTCACTCTAATTTTGTTTATTGTACTTTGTTCTTTTCTTTTCCTGATCTGCCAGGCTAACCATTTTCCTGATTTATTAGCGAATTCGAAACTCTTTTGTCTTAATCTTTTAATATTCCATTCCACCTCCTTGTTAATTATCATAGCAAATTGGGTTTGCAGGGCCTTAATACTTTGTCTAACTTTTATATTGTTTGGTTTTTTAATTAACTTTTGTTCACATTCCATAATTTGTTTTAAAATTTCTTTCTTTTCTTTCTCTCTGTTCTTCCTTTTAATTGAGTTTTGTTGTATATAAAGACCTCGCATCACTGCCTTGCTTGCATCCCACACTATATTCATCTTCGTTCCCTTATTACAATTATCCATAAAATATTCATTCATTTTCTTCTGTGCCTGTTGTACAAATTTTTGATCATCAAAGAGGTAATCATTCATCCTCCATCTAAACGTTCTTTCTTCAAAACCTTTAATCTCCAACTTCATCGGATTATGATCTGAAATTACTCTTGGTTCTATTTCTACATGGAGGATTCTTGGGGTTAGCTCATTCGAAATCCAAATTTGGTCAATTCTCGACATCGATTGGTTTGGTTCTGAATAGTATGTGAATTGTTTTTCCAATGGATATCTTAGCCTCCAGATGTCTATTAAATTACAATTTTTGGTCATTTCAAAAAATGATTTGGGTAGTTTACCTTCTTTTGATCCACTCTCCCTCAATCTATCCATTTCAATTGAAACTAGCCCATTCATATCTCCCATCATGATTATTTTTTGATCCACATATTCCATCAATTTTTCCTCCAGATTTTTGTAAAAATCGGTTTTATTTCCATTAGGTGCATAGATTCCGACAATTATTATTTTTTCGCCTTGCCAATTAATTTGAACAGCAATAATTCTTCCTTCTTCATCCTTAAAAATTTGGTGAGCTTCTATTTTATTTTTTATATATAAGATTACTCCTCTTTTCTTTCCTTTGTCTGAAGATATAAATTCATTTCCGAGTCTTTTATTTATCAAAATTTTCCTATGCCTTTTTGCCACGTGCGTTTCCTGCAAACAGATGATATCTAAGTTTTTTTTCTTTAAGAATTGTTCCACCTTATTCCTTTTTTTTTCGTTCAGTCCGTTTATATTCCAGTTCCATAATTTTAATGCCATGTTGTTTTCAGCTAATAACAATACTTTTTCCTCTAATTAAATTCCTTATAATCCTTCCTCTTCTTCCCCCCTTCCTCCTCCCTCCCCTCCCTCTCCTCCTCCTCCAGCTCCCCCCCGGCCTTCCTCCTCTCCCCCACGTCTTTCACTCCCTTTACCTCCACCCCTCCTACTGCTCCCCTGACCTCTTAGAATCATAGAATCATAGAATCATAGAGTTGGAAGAGACCACAAGGGCCATCGAGTCCAACCCCCTGCCAAGCAGGAAACACCATCAGAGCACTCCTGACATATGGTTGTCAAGCCTCTGCTTAAAGACCTCCAAAGAAGGAGACTCCACCACACTCCTTGGCAGCAAATTCCACTGTCAAACAGCTCTTACTATCAGGAAGTTCTTCCTAATGTTTAGGTGGAATCTTCTTTCTTGTAGTTTGGATCCATTGCTCCGTGTCCGCTTCTCTGGAGCAGCAGAAAACAGCCTTTCTCCCTCCTCTATGTGACATCCTTTTATATATTTGAACATGGCTATCATATCACCCCTTAACCTCCTCTTCTCCAGGCTAAACATGCCCAGCTCCCTTAGCCGTTCCTCATAAGGCATCGTTTCCAGGCCTTTGACCATTTTGGTTGCCCTCCTCTGGACACGTTCCAGTTTGTCAGTGTCCTTCTTGAACTGTGGTGCCCAGAACTGGACACAGTACTCCAGGTGAGGTCTGACCAGAGCAGAATACAGTGGCACTATTACTTCCCTTGATCTAGATGCTATACTCCTATTGATGAGGCCCAGAATTGCATTGGCTTTTTTAGCTGCCACGTCACACTGTTGGCTCATGTCAAGTTTGTGGTCAACCAAGACTCCTAGATCCTTTTCACATGTACTGCTCTCAAGCCAGGTGTCACCCATCTTGTATTTGTGCCTCTCATTTTTTTTGCCCAAGTGCAATACTTTACATTTCTCCCTGTTAAAATTCATCTTGTTTGTTTTGGCCCAGTTCTCTAATCTGTCAAGGTCGTTTTGAAGTGTGATCCTGTCCTCTGGGGTGTTAGCCACCCCTCCCAGTTTGGTGTCATCTGCAAATTTGATCAGGATGCCCTTGAGTCCATCATCCAAGTCGTTGATAAAGATGTTGAATAAGACCGGGCCCAAGACAGAACCCTGTGGCACCCCACTAGTCACTCTTCTCCAGGATGAAGGGGAACCATTGATGAGCACCCTTTGGGTTCGGTCAGTCAGCCAGTTACAAATCCACTGAGTGGTAGCATAGTCAAGACCGCATTTTACCAGCTTCTTTACAAGAATATCATGGGGCACCTTGTCAAATGCCTTGCTGAAATCAAGGTAGACTACATCCACTGCGTTCCCTTCATCTACCAGGCTTGTAATTCTGTCAAAAAACGAGATCAGGTTAGTCTGACATGACTTATTTTTCAGAAATCCATGCTGACTATTGGTGATCACAGCATTCCTTTCTAGGTGCTCACAGACTGTTTGCTTAATGATCTGCTCCAGAATCTTCCCTGGTATTGATGTCAGACTGACTGGGCGGTAATTATTTGGGTCCTCTCTTTTCCCCTTTTTGAAAATAGGGACAACATTTGCCCTCCTCCAGTCTGCCGGGACTTCGCCTGTTCTCCAGGAATTCTCAAAGATGACTGCCAGTGGTTCTGAAATCACATCTGCCAGTTCTTTTAATACTCTTGGATGCAGTTCATCTGGCCCTGGAGACTTGAATACATCTAGACTAGCCAAGTATTCTTGTACTATCTCCTTAGTTATTCTGGGCTGTGTTTCCTCTGCTGAATCATTTGCTCCAAATTCTTCAGGTCGGGCATTGTTTTCTTTATCGGAGAAGACTGAGGCAAAGAAGGCATTGAGGAGTTCAGCCCTTTCTGTGTCCCCTGTTTGCATTTCACCATCTTCTCCTCTGAGTGACCTTACGGTTTCTTTGTTCTTCCTTTTGCTACGAACATACCCATAAAAGCCTTTTTTGTTGCTTTTAACCTCTCTAGCAAGCCTGAGTTCATTTTGTGCTTTAGCTTTTCTGACTTTGTGTCTACACGTGCTGGCTATTTGTTTGAATTCCTCTTTGGTGGTTTCCCCCCTTTCCCATTTTTTTGTACACATCCTTTTTTAATCTTAACTCAGTTAAAAGTTCTTTAGATAGCCACCCTGGCTTCTTTAGGCACCTTCCATGTTTCCGTCTCATTGGTATTGCCTGAAGTTGTGCTTTTACTATCTCCCTCTTAACAAACTCCCAGCCATCTTGAACTCCCTTTCCTTTTAGTATTACTGTCCATGGGATCTCACCCAGCACTTCCCTAAGCTTTATGAAGTCGGCTTTCTTAAAGTCGAGAAATTGAGTCCTAGTATGCTTGGCTGCTCCTTTCCGCTGTATAGTAAACTTCAGAAGAGCATGATCACTCGCGCCTAATGATCCTTCCACTTCTACCCCACTAACCAGGTCATCAACATTGGTTAGGACCAGATCTAAAATGGCTGTTCCTCTTGTTGCTTCTCCCACTTTCTGGACAATGAAGTTGTCTGCAAGGGCAGTGAGGAATCTGTTTGACCTTATGCTCTTGGCTGAGTTTGACATCCAACAAATATCCGGGTAATTGAAGTCCCCCATTACTACTATCTCCCTTCCTTTTGCATGCTTGGCCATCTGTTCCAGGAAGGCATCATCTATGTCCTCCGTTTGGCTTGGGGATCTATAGTAAACTCCCACAATGAGGTCACTGTTATTCTTCTCTCCCTTAATTTTGACCCAAATGCTCTCACTTTGGCTTTGAGGTTCTAAATCTTGGATCTCTTCACAGGTATACACATCCCTGACATATAACGCCACTCCTCCTCCTTTCTTGTCTGGTCTGTTTCTTTGAAATAGATTGTATCCCTCCATTATTACATTCCAATCGTGGGATTTATCCCACCAGGTTTCAGTGATTCCTATTATGTCATATTTAGTTTGCTGTACCAGGAGCTCAAGCTCATCTTGTTTATTTCCCATGCTTTGCGCATTAGTGTACAGACATTGAAGTCCATTAATCATTCCCCCGTGTCTCTTATTTAAGGATTTTCTCCTCCCACCACTAGGTCTGCATGCTCTTTGCTCCATTCGGTCTATGACATTTGGATGATCATCTTCATCAATTGATAGACTCCTACCTTCAGGAGCACTGTCTCCCTCCCCCACATTAGTCAGTTTAAAGCCCTCCTGATGAGGTTTCTGAGATTTTTTGCAAAAACATTCCTCCCAACCGTTGTGAGGTGCAGCCCATCGCTTGCCAGAAGTCCATCTTCAAGAAACTGCAGCCCGTGATCTAAGAATCCAAACCGTTCTTGTTTGCACCATTTGCGAAGCCAGTTGTTCACTTCCACTATTTTTCCCTCTCTCCCTGGGCCACGTCGTTCAACTGGGAGGACAGATGAGATGACAATTTGTGCATTTAATTGCTTCAATTTCCTGCCCAGAGCCTCGTAATCTCTTTTGATCTTCTGGAGGCTATTGCTTGCAGTGTCATTGGTTCCCACATGAACCAAGAGGAAGGGGTATTTGTCAGTGGGTTTTATGATTCCTTGCAGTCGTTCAGTTACATCTTGGATCTTAGCCCCGGGGAGACAGCACACTTCCCGAGACATCTTGTCAGGCCCACAGATCACTGCTTCTGTTCCCCTCAGTAGGGAATCCCCTATCACCACTACACGCCTCCTCTTAGGTCTGGTCGGGGTTCTTCTGTGAGCTGTCGGTTCCAAGGTCGCCTGGACATTCCCAGAGGACTGCCTTTGCTCCTCGTCTTCATATACCTGATCGACTGTAATGAGGGAGAGATCCTCAAATGGAGTCTGCTCTTCGTCTTCCATGCTAGGGGAAAGGACCTCAAAGCGATTGCGTATTTCTAAACAATCAGAGCGAACCCTGGGCCTCCTACTTCTTTGAGTCACGTTTCTCCATATATCTGACTCCTGTGTTGGTGAACTAGCCACCTTCTCAGGGGAGTCCCCTGTCTCTTCCTTGGTGGAGACGGTGTGCTCTGTTGCTTCTTCTTCTTCTATTAACAACTCTTTGTATTTCCTTTGGAATTTACCTATTTCTTCTGGGCTAGTTAATCTATGCCTCTTATTTTTGTAAGTGAATGAGATTCCTTCCGGGAACTCCCATTTAAATTCTATATTGTTCTTTTTGAGGATTTGCACCTGTGGCTTATAGGGGTCTCTCCGTTTCAACAGTCTAATTGGTATATCTTTGAAGATAATTATGTAACTACCTTCGATGTATAGTCTTTTTTCTCTGTTTTTTTGAAGTACCAAATTCCTCATGTCTCTATCCTTGAAGGTTATAAGACAGTCCCCTGGAAATTTCTTTGCTTTAATCGTCTTCACTTTTAATCTAAAAGCATTCTGTATTGAGCTCGCCACCTCCTCTGCTTGGAACTCCAGCCATTGTGCCAATTCTGTTATTAATTTTTGCTTAATATTTTCACCTTGGTTCTCTGGTACCCCTCTCAGCCTTAAATTAACTTCCCATTGCCGAAGTTCATTCATGGAGATCGCATCCCACATTTCTTCTTGTATTTTATTAGTTTCCAAGAGTCCTACCCTAATTTTGTCCTCCTCACGCTTTAAATCCTTCATTTCCAATTTTGTCCTTTTCATTCCTTCTTCTAATGCATGAGTTCTTTTGGATACCTCTTTAATTTGTCCTTTCAGTTCATTCACTGTTTCATCTATTTTCTTATCCATTTTCCCAATCTTAGAGTCCACCTGTTCTATTTTTGTTTCCAGATTTTTTTCACTTTGCCTGATTTCTGCAAACATTTTTAATATTTCAGATCTAAAATCTGTTTCTTGCTTAGACCCCTTTCTTTCCACTGGTGTCCCCCCATTCCCACCTTTCTTTGGTACATGAGACATTTTCTACAAATATATCTTCTCACACCAATTAGATGAGATAAAAAACCTATTACAATCTCTAAATTACCCTTCCCCAATCCGAAAATAGCAATCAGTTTTACAAAATTTTACAAAACTCAAAACAATGTCCAATCTGTTGTTTGTTAAGTTCGTTACAGTTCCATATACTTAGTTCTAGTAGGTTTGTAGTAAGTTATACTGAATAGTTTTAAATAGGGTTGGGTAAAGATCTAGTATTCTCCTCTTGTTGCCACCAATTAGGCTAATCCACCGGATACTGTATTCCAATAGTCAGAAAAGAAAACCAAGGGAAAACAGGGGAGAGAAAAAAAAAATATATAATTTATAATCCTCCCAGAGACTCCCAGTATTTCTCACTCTGATAGGTAAGCGGATCTCAGCTCTTCCTGCCCTCAAATGGGCTATTCCTTATAGGGTTATTTAATCCATAAGTTGTTTTTGAAACCGCTTTTTAATCTTCTTGCCCTCAATTGGGCTAGGTCCCGGAAGTTTCAAACCGTCAGAAAATATGGATGTTCCAAATGTTCCAAAAGAAAAAAAACAAGTTGTAGTTTCTCCCCGGTCCACCAGGAGACTGTCATCCAGCAAATGGAGGGGAGCCGGAAAAAAAAGAAAAAAAGGAGAGAACAAAGGAAGGAGACAAATATAAGGGGAAAAGAGAAGTTTGTCTTACTTTTCTTTTAATTTTACCCACATAGGACAATGGCTTTGATAGTCAAGTATAGAGTTATTAAGCTTTGTCTATATTTTCTCCGGGGGTGTAAATTAACTTTAGCAAAAAATACCTTCCTCCTCCTCCTTCTTCCGAAGGCACTTGAAAGAACATGTAATGGAGTCCAGTCCTTAACAAAATGGAATATTCCGTTGCGCAGAACTTCAGAAAGTAAAGTTAAGTTTTTTCCTCCTTTCCCCCGTCGCCAGGAGGACTAAAGAGTAGCAAAAAGTAATGAAATATTGTCTCTATTCAGATGGAACCAAAACACCTATGCTTGATTTGGACTTATAACAAACATGTCACTCTGCGATTTTTGGGTTAATGTGCATTCTAACCCCAAAAACACCAATTTGAAATAAGCCCAATCAGAGCTTTATCATCTTCTTTTTATGTAGATGGAACCCAAAACAACGTTTTGCTTTGGTTTGGGGGTAATTCTGGTGCACACCCAAAAACCACCATGCAAATTGAAATAAGCCCAATCAAAGCTTATTCGTCGTCTTTCTATGCATATGGAAGCGAAAAGACGGTGTTGTGATTTTTTGGTCTCATTACAGACACTTTGCAATTTCTGGGTCAATTTGCATTAACACCAAAGAACACGACTTGAAATAAGCGAAATCCAAGATTCTTCTTTCTATGTAGCTGGTACCCAAAACAACCTGTTTGGCTTTGTTTAGGCTTATTACACTTCGCTTTGCTATTTGTGGGTGAATGAACACCGAAAGAACAATCCAAGCTTATTCGTCCTCTTTCTATTGAGAAGGAACCAAAACACCTATGCATCATTTGGGCTGGTAACAAACATGTCACTCTGCAATTTTTGTGTGAATGTGCCTTCTAACCCCAAAAACACCAATTTGAAAAAAGCCCAATGAGAGCTTTATCATCTTCTTTATATGTAAATGGAACCCAAAACACCGTTTTGCTTTGGTTTGGAGGTGATTCTGGTGCACACCCAAAAAACACCATGCGAATTGAAATAGGCCCAATTCTTTCTACGCATATGGAAGCGAAAAGACGGTGTTGTGTTATTTAGGTCTCATTACACACACTGCGATTTCTGGGTGAATGTGCATTAAAACCAAAGAACACGACTTGAAATAAGCGAAATCCAAGATTCTTCTTTCTATATACCTGGAACCCAAAAGAACCTGTTTGACTTTGTTTAGGCTTATTACACTTCGTTTGGCTAAGGTTAGGGTTAGGGTTCGGGTTCGGGTTCGGGTTCGGGTGAAAGAACACCGAAAGAACAATCCAAGCTTATTCGTCCTCTTTCTATTGAGATGGAACCAAAACACCTATTGTCAGGGGCTCAGGAGCAGAGGCACAGGAAAGGGAGGAAATAGAGAGCGAGGGGGAGGAATCCGAAGGAAATGTTAGCGATGACAGCGGCCCGAGGTCTCTGAGTCTTTCCAGCGAATCGGAAGATTCACAGAAAGGGGCTCCCATGGTCAGAGCAAGGGGGTGCCTAGGGGGACACCCCAGGAAGAAGGGGCCAGAGGGGACTCAGAGAGCAGCAGTTGGAAATCAGGACCAGCTTCCCCACCAGAGCGCAGTAGGGGGGAGGAGTCCCAGGTATCGGGATCAGGCGGCTCACCGCCAGCGGGAGGACATGAGTCAGGATTGGCCACGCCTCCATCGGGGAGCGAGGAAACGGTCAAGAGGAAGGTTGAAGGCTGGGCACGCGCGCCAAGTTCAAATGTACAGGAGGGCGGCGCAGTTGGTAGCCCGGATAGGGAGCCAGGTCCTAAAGCCCGTAGAAAGGAGGGACAGGAGTCAGGGGGGTCAGCGTCAGAAGAGTCCAGGAAGGAGGAGACCCCGGGGGGCAGAAGGACCCAGAGGAGAAAGGAGAGACGGAAGAGGTGGAGTAAGGTTAGAGTCTTAAACTGGTGTACAGGGGGTGGAGACTCAGATGGAGCTTCGCTGGTCTAGCCTCTAAGACGTAGAGCTGGGCGCTGCGGCTTGAAAATGGAAACTGTACTTCAATAAAGACTTTTGTACATTACTACCGGCTAGCGTTGGTCCTCTGTGAGCTGGGACCTGGAGCCAGCTCTGACACCTATGCTTGATTTGGGCTGATAACAAACATGTCACTCTGCGATTTTTGGGTGAATGTTCATTCTAACCCCAAAAACACCAATTTGAAATAAGCCCAATCAGAGCTTTATCATCTTCTTTTTATGTAGCTGGAACCCAAAACAAGCTGTTTGGCTCTGTTTAGGCTTATTACACTTTGCTTTGCTAGGGTTAGGGTTAGGGTTAGGGTTAGGGTTAGGGTTAGGGTTAGGGTTAGGGTTAGGGTTAGGGTTAGGGTTAGGGTTAGGGTTAGGGTTAGGGTTAGGGTTAGGGTTAGGGTTAGGGTTAGGGTTAGGGTTAGGGTTAGGGTTAGGGTTAGGGTGAATGTGCATTCTAACCCCAAACACACCAATTGTGTTAATTGTGTTGTGTTACCTGGCTTGAGAGCAGTACATGTGAAAAGGATCTAGGAGTCTTGGTTGACCACAAACTTGACATGAGCCAACAGTGTGACGCGGCAGCTAAAAAAGCCAATGCAATTCTGGGCTGCATCAATAGGAGTATAGCATCTAGATCAAGGGAAGTAATAGTGCCACTGTATTCTGCTCTGGTCAGACCTCACCTGGAGTACTGTGTCCAGTTCTGGGCACCACAGTTCAAGAAGGACACTGACAAACTGGAACGTGTCCAGAGGAGGGCAACCAAAATGGTCAAAGGCCTGGAAACGATGCCTTATGAGGAACGGCTAAGGGAGCTGGGCATGTTTAGCCTGGTGAAGAGGAGGTTAAGGGGTGATACGATAGCCATGTTCAAATATATAAAAGGATTTCATATAGAGGAGGGAGAAAGGTTGTTTTCTGCTGCTCCAGAGAAGCGGACACGGAGCAATGGAGCAATGGATCCAAACTACAAGAAAGAAGATTCCACCTAAACATTAGGAAGAACTTCCTGACAGTAACAGCTTTTCGGCAGTGGAATTTGCTGTCAAGGAGTGTGGTGGAGTCTCCTCCAAAGGTCTTTAAGCAGAGGCTTGACAACCATATGTCAGGAGTGCTCTGATGGTGTTTCCAGCCTGGCAGGGGGTTGGACTCAATGGCCCTTGTGGTCTATTCCAACTCTTTGATTCTATGATTATATTTTGGTCTCATTACACACACTTTGCGATTTCTAGGTCAATGTGCATTAACACCAAAGAACAGTTTAAGCCACAGCTTAAGAGGCCTGAGGGTGGCTTACGGGACACTGCTGCTGCTACTGCTGCTCTAGTGAGTGCTGGTGCAGGGTGGGTCGCTCCCTTTCCTGCCATCTCCATCTGGCCTAGGGGGCGGAGCCTGCACTCACCGCCACAGCTTAAGAGGCCTGAAGTAGGCTTCCGGGACACTGCTGCTGCTCTAGTGAGTGCTAGGTGGGCTGCTCCCTTTCCTGCCAACTCCATCTGGTCTAGGGGGCGGAGTCTGCACTCTCCGCCACAGCTTAAGAGGCCTGAGGGAGGCTTCCGGGACACTGCTGCTGCTGCTGCTGCTCTAGTGAGTGCTGGGTGGGCCGCTCCCTTTCCTGCCAACTCCATCTGGCCTAAGGCGTGGAGCCTGCACTCACCGCCACAGGTTGAGGGCCTCCATCAAGGCCTCCGGGACACTGCTGCTGCTGCTCTAGTGAGTGCTGGGTGGGCCGCTCCCTTTCCTGCCAACTCCATCTGGCCTAGGGGGCGGAGCCTGCACTCAACGCCACAGCTTATGAAGCCTGAGGGAGGCTTCCGGAACACTGCTGCTGCTGCTGCTCTAGTGAGTGCTGGGTGGACCGCTCCCTTTCCTGCCAACTCCATCTGGCCCAGGGGGCGGAGCCTGCACTCACCGCCACAGCTTAAGAGGCCTGAGGGAGGCCTCCGGGACACTGCTGCTCCTACGGTTCTAGTGAGTGCTAGGTGGGCCGCTCCCTTTCCTGCCAACTCCATCTGTACTTGGGACGGAGCCTGCACTCACCAACACAGCTTAAGAGGCCTGAGGGAGGCTTCTGGGACAGTGCTGCTGCTACTCTAGTGAGTGCTGGATGGGCCGCTCCCTTTCCTGCTAATTCCATCTGGCCTAGGGGGCGGAGCCTGCACTCACCGACACAGTTTAAGAGGCCTGAGGGAGGCTTCCGGGACACTGCTGCTGCAGCTCTAGTGAGTACTGGGTGGGCCGCTCCGTTTCCTGCCAACTCCATCTGGCCTAGGGGGCGGAGCCTGCACTCACCGCCACAAGCTTAAGAGGCCTGAGGGAGGCTTCCGGGACACTGCTGCTGCTGCTGCTGCTCTAGTGAGTGCTGGGTGGGCCGCTCCCTTTCTTGCCAACTCCATCTGGCCTAGGGGGCAGAGCCTGCACTGACCGCCACAGCTTAAGATGCCTGTGGGAGGCTTCCGGGACACTGCTGCTGCTGCTCTAGTGAGTGCTGAGTGGGCCGCGCCCTTTCCTGCCAACTCCATCTGGCCTAGGGGGCGGAGCCTGCACTCACCGCCACAGCTTAAGAGGCCTGAGGGAGGCTTCGGGAACACTGCTGCTGCTGCTGATGCTCTACTGAGTGGTGGGTGGGCTGCTCCCTTTCCTGCCAATTCCATCTGGCCTAGGGGGCGGAACCTGCACTCACCGCCACAGATTATGGGCGGGGCCTGCACTAACCGCCACAGCTTAAGAGGCCTGAGGGAGGCTTCCGGGACACTGCTGCTGCTGCTCTAGTGAGTGCTGGTGCTGGGTGGGTCGCTCCCTTTCCTGCCATCTCCATCTGGCCTAGGGGGCGGAGCCTGCACTCACCGCCACAGCTTAAGAGGCCTGAAGTAGGCTTCCGGGACACTGCTGCTGCTGCTCTAGTGAGTGCTGGGTAGGCTGTTCCCTTTCCTGCCAACTCCATCTGGCCTAGGGGGCGGAGCCTACACTCACCTCCACAGCTTGAGGGCCTTCATCAAGGCCTCCGGGACACTGCTGCTGCTCTAGTGAGTGCTAGGTGGGCTGCTCCCTTTCCTGCCAACTCCATCTGGTCTAGGGGGCGGAGCCTGCACTCATCCCCACAGCTTAAGAGGCCTGAGGGAGGCTTCCGGGACACTGCTGCTGCTGCTCTAGTGAGTGCTGGGTGCGTCGCTCCCTTTCCTGCCAACTCCATCTGGCCTAGGGGGCGGAGCCTGCACTCACCGCCACAGGTTGAGGGCCTCCAACAAGGCCTCCGGGACACTGCTGCTGCTGCTCTAGTGAGTCCTGGGTGGGCTGCTCCCTTTCCTGCCAACTCCATCTGGCCTAGGGGGCGGAGCCTGCACTCACCGCCACAGCGTAAGAGGCCTGAGGGAGGCCTCCGGGACACTGCTGCTCCTACGGTTCTAGTGAGTGCTAGGTGGGCCGCTCCCTTTCCTGCCAACTCCATCTGTACTTGGGACAGAGCCTGCACTCACCAACACAGCTTAAGAGGCCTGAGGGAGGTTTCCGGGACACTGCTGCTGCTGCTGCTCTAGTGAGTACTGGGTGGGTCGCTCCCTTTCCTGCCAACTCCATCTGGCCTAGGAGGCGGAGCCTGCACTCACCGCCACAGCTTAAGAGGCCTGAGGGAGGCTTCCGGGACACTGCTGCTGCAGCTCTAGTGAGTACTGGGTGGGTCGCTCCCTTTCCTGCCAACTCCATCTGTCTTAGGAGGCGGAGCCTACACTCACGACCACAGCTTAAGAGGCCTGAGGGAGGCTTCCAGAACACTGCTGCTGCTGCTCTAGTGAGTGCTGGGTGGGCCACTCCCTTTACTGCCAACTCCGTCTGTCCTAGGGGGCGGAGCCTGTACTCACCAAAACAGTTTAAGAGGCCTGAGGGAGGCTTCCGGGACACTGCTGCTGCTGCTCTAGTATGTGCTGGGTGGGCTGCTCCCTTTCCTGCCAACTCCATCTGGCCTAGGGGCGGAGCCTGCACTCACCGACACAGTTTAAGAGGCCTGAGGGAGGCTTCCGGGACACTGCTGCTGCTGCTCTAGTATGTGCTGGGTGGGCCGCTCCCTTTCCTGTCAACTCCATCTGGCGTAGGGGGCGGAGCCTCCACTCACCGCCACAGCTAAAGAGGCCTGAGGGAGGCTTCCGGGACACTGCTGCTGCTCTAGTGAATGCTGTGTGCGCCGCTCCCTTTCCTGCCAACTCCATCTGGCCTAGTGGGCGGAGCCTGCACTCACCGCCACAGCTTGAGGGCCTCCATCAAGGCCTCCGAGACACTGCTGCTGCTGCTGTAGTGAGTGCTGGGTGGGCTGCTCCCTTTCCTGCCAACTCCATCTGGCCTAGGGGGCGGAGCCTGCACTCACCGCCACAGCTAAAGAGGCCTGAGGGAGGCTTCCGGGACACTGCTGCTGCTGCTCTAGTGAGTGCTGGGTGGGCTGCTCACTTTCCTGCCAACTCCATCTGGCGTAGGGGGCGGAGCCTCCACTCACCGCCACAGCTAAAGAGGCCTGAGGGAGGCTTCCGGGACACTGCTCCTGCTGCTGCTGCACAAGTGAGTGCTGGGTGGGCCGCTACCTTTCCTGCCAACTCCATCTGGCCTAGGGGGCGGAGCCTGCACTCACCGCCACAGCTTAAGAGGCCTGAGGGAGGCTTCCGGCACACTGCTGCTGCTGCTGCTGCTCTAGTGAGTGCTGGGTGGGCCTCTCCTTTTCCTGCCAACTCCATCTGTCCAAGGGATGGAGCCTGTACTCACCGCCACAGCTTAAGAGGCCTGAGGGAGGCTTCCGGAACACTGCTGCTGCTGCTGCTGCTCTAGTGAGTGCTGGATGGACCGCTCCCTTTCCTGCCAATTCCATCTGGCCTATGGGGCAGAGCCTGCACTCACTGCCACAGCTTAAGAGGCCTGAGGGAGGCTTCCGGGGCACTGCTGCTCCTACGGTTCTAGTGAGTGCTAGGTGGGCCGCTCCCTTTCCTGCCAACTCCATCTGTCCAAGGGACGGAGCCTGCACTCACCATCACAGCTTAAGAGCCCTGAGGGAGGCTTCCGGGACACTGCTGCTGCTCTAGTATTTGCTGGGTGGGCTGCTCCCTTTCCTGCCAACTCCATCTGGCCTAGTGGGCGGAGCCTGCACTCACTGCCACAAGCTTAAGAGGCCTGAGGGAGGCTTCTGGGACACTGCTGCTGCTCTAGTGAGTGCTGCATGAGCCGCCCCCTTTCCTGCCAACTCCATCTGGCCTAGTGGGTGGAGCCTGCACTGACCGCCACAGCTTGAGGGCCTCCATCAAGGCCTCCGGGACACTGCTGCTGCTGCTCTAGTGAGTGCTGGGTGGGCTGCTCCCTTTCCGGCCAACTCCATCTGGCCTAGGGGGCGGAGCCTGTACTCACCGCCACAGCTTAAGAGGCCTGAGGGAGGCTTCCGGGACACTGCTGCTGCTCTAGTGAGTGCTGGGTGGGCTGCTCCCTTTCCTGCCAACTCCATCTGGCCTAGGGGGCGGAGCCTGCACTCACTGCCACAAGCTTAAGAGGCCTGAGGGAGGCTTCTGGGACACTGCTGCTGCTCTAGTGAGTGCTGCATGAGCCGCCCCCTTTCCTGCCAACTCCATCTGGCCTAGTGGGTGGAGCCTGCACTGACCGCCACAGCTTGAGGGCCTCCATCAAGGCCTCCGGGACACTGCTGCTGCTGCTCTAGTGAGTGCTGGGTGGGCTGCTCCCTTTCCGGCCAACTCCATCTGGCCTAGGGGGCGGAGCCTGTACTCACCGCCACAGCTTAAGAGGCCTGAGGGAGGCTTCCGGGACACTGCTGCTGCTCTAGTGAGTGCTGGGTGGGCTGCTCCCTTTCCTGCCAACTCCATCTGGCCTAGGGGGCGGAGCCTGCACTCACCGCCACAGCTTAAGAGGCCTGAGGGGGGCTTCCGGGACACTGCTGCTGCTGCTGTTCCTCTAGTGAGTGCTGTGTGGGTCGCTCCCTTTCCTGCCAACTCCATCTGTCGTAGGGGGCGGAGCCTGCACTCACCGCCACAGCTTAAGAGGCCTGCGGGAGGCTTCTGGGACACTGCTGCTTCTGCTCTAGTGAGTGCTGGGTGGGCCGTGTTAGGATATTTCCGTTCCACCTTAAAAGGGAGCAGGCTGTGAGTCACAGAGTCTGGCCTAGGGGGCGGATCCTGCACTCACCGCCAAAGCTTAAGAGGCCTTAGGGAGGCTTCCGGAACACTGCTGCTGCTGCTGCTCTAGTGAGTACTGGGTGGGCCGCTCCCTTTCCTGCCAACTCCATCTGGCCTAGGGGGCGGAGCCTGCACTCACCACCACAGCTTAAGAGGCCTGAGGGACGCTTCCGGAACACTGCTGCTTCTGCTGTAGTGAGTGCTTGGTGGGCCCCTCCCTTTCCTGCCAACTCCATCTGGCCTTGGCGGCGGAGCCTGCACTCACCGCCACAGCTTAAGAGGCCTGAGGGAGGCTTCCGAGACACTGCTGCTGCTGCTGCTCTAGTGAGTGCTGGGTGGGCCGCTCCCTTTCCTCCCAACTCCATGTGGCCTTGGGGGCGGAGCCTGCACTCACCGCCACAGCTAAGGAGGCTTGAGGGAGGCTTCCGGGACACTGCTGCTGCTGCTCTAGTGAGTGCTGGATGGGCCGCTCCCTTTCCTGCCGACTCCATCTGGCCTAGGGGGCGGAGCCTGCACTCACCGCCACAGCTTAAGAGGCCTGAGGGAGGCTTCCGGGACACTGCTGCTCCTACGGTTCTAGTGAGTGCTAGGTGGGCCGCTCCCTTTCCTGCCAACTCCATCTGTCCAAGGGACGGAGCCTGCACTCACCGCCACAGCTAAAGAGGCCTGAGGGAGGCTTCCAGAACACTGCTGCTGCTGCTCTAGTGAGTGCTGGGTGGGCCGCTCCCTTTCCTGCCAACTCCATCTGTCCTAGGGGCAGAGCCTGCACTCACCGCCACAGCTTGAGGGCCTCCATCAAGGCCTCCGGGAAACTGCTGCTGCTCTAGTGAGTGCTGGGTGGGCTGCTCCCTTTCCTGCCAACTCCATCTGGCCTAGGGGGCGGAGCCTGCACTCACCGCCACAGCTTAAGAGGCCTGAGCGAGGTTTCCGGGACACTGCTGCTGCTGCTGCTCTAGTGAGTGCTGGGTGGGCCGCTCCCTTTCCTGCCAACTCCATCTGTCCTAGGGGGCAGAGCCTGCACTCAACGCCACAGCTTAAGAGGCCTGAGGGAGGCTTCCGAGACACTGCTGCTGCTTCTGCTCTAGTGGGTGCTGGGTGGGCCGCTCCCTTTCCTGCCAACTCCATCTGGCCTAGGGGGCGGAGCCTACACTCACCGCCACTGCTTAAGAGGCCTGAGGGAGGCTTCTGGGACACTGCTGCTGCTGCTCTAGTCAGAGCTGGGTGGGCCGATCCCTTTCCTGCCCACTCCATCTGTCCTAGGGGTCGGAAACTGCACTCATCGCCACAGCTAAAGAGGCCTTAGGGAGGCTTCCGGGACACTGCTGCTGCTGCTGCTGCTCTAGTGAGAGCTGGGTGGGCCGCTCCCTTTCCTGCCAACTCCATCTGGCCTAGGGGGCGGAGCCTGCACACAACGCCACAGCTTAAGAGGCCTGAGGGAGGCTTCCGAGACACTGCTGCTGCTTCTGCTCTAGTGGGTGCTGGGTGGGCCGCTCCCTTTCCTGCCAACTCCATCTGGCCTAGGGGGCGGAGCCTACACTCACCGCCACTGCTTAAGAGGCCTGAGGGAGGCTTCTGGGACACTGCTGCTGCTGCTCTAGTCAGAGCTGGGTGGGCCGATCCCTTTCCTGCCCACTCCATCTGGCCTAGGGGGCGGAGCCTGCACACAACGCCACAGCTTAAGAGGCCTGAGACAGGCTTCTGGGACACTGCTGCTGCTACGGCTCTAGTGAGTGCTAGGTGGGCCGTGTTAGGATATTTCCGTTCCACCTTAAAAGGGAGCAGGCTGTGAGTCACAGAGTCTGCGTATTTCCTGTTACAGGATGTTTATGTTTGCTATTGCTTTCGTTTTCTCTGTCTGTGCTTGAACGCTGAAGCAGACGGTCATGTCTTTTCTTTGTTCTGACCAACGTTGAATAAACTGTAAATATGCTCTCCTGCTGTGCAACTTCTGCTGTGTGAATTCTGCTGAAAGAGTGTGCACCAGCCTAGGAATGTGGCAATCTATTTCCAAAGGCTTTGTGCCGCTAATTGCTGATACTGCGTGACTGCGTGACTACGGGAGGCCGATGGATCGTCCGGCAGCCGGCTTGGGGGCTCAGATGGACGTTATCTCCCTGGCAGTATCCCAACAACAAGGTTTCGGGCCCAGATTCACGGCACTTACAGGAGAGTAAGACAACTGCGTCAGACTGCTGAGGTATGTGGAAAAGCGAAAGCAGAGGCTTTTCTGTGGGCCGACGCAAAGAGCCTTTGATCTCCGGCTGGCTTAATTGGCCTGGGAGCCGAGCCAAGAAGGCTTCGTGATTAATGGGAGCCAAGATAATAAGTCTTTGAAGGCATAGAGACTTGGGCTCACGTAAAGACCTGAGATGGATCTTTTACAATCCTCAGAAGCAGCTCCGTGTCCACCAAAGCTAAATGGCCAAAATTATCAGACCTGGGCAAAATGGGTAGTTTATACCGTTAATCGCAGACTGTCATCACCTATTGGTTGTACTCCGTATGAGAAGATGTTTGGTAAGAAACCGAACATCAAGCACTTGAGAATCTTTGGTTCTGACATGTGGGTACACTCCCCACAGAGCAACAAGCTTGGGAAGCGTGGGGCACATGGTTTGTTCATGGGGTACGAAAAAGGTGCATACAGGGTATGGATGACTGACTCTAAATCCATTAAGTTCACAAGGAGTGTTGAGTACAATCCAAAGTGGGGGGAAAATGTGGGAATTTTCCAGAGTTACCCAGAGGAGGATGAAGGTGATGTGAAAAAGGCAGATGATGTTGAGGAAGTTGATGATGATGATGATGATGATGTTGATAATGATCAGAGTTCGGATTCCAGTTCAGTGGGCGGCGCTGCTGCTGGTGTCAGTGACAGTGATGACACAGCAGACGACAAGAGCGCAAAGGCCTCAGTCAGACCATCTGATGCGTCTGACAATGAACTGGAAGAACCACTGTTCACCATTGGTCATTTTTCTCCTAAGAAAGAGGAGATGAGTCCGGAAGACTTGCGTCTGGTTCGCAGGTCTGAAAGGGCGACCAAAGGCAGACCTCCTAAGAGATTTGCTGATGAGTTTGCTAAGACTGCAACTGCTGTTCTTAGTAGCTCAGAGAAGGTGTGGGAACCTTCAAGCTTCAAAGAGGTTCAGGAGTTAACCTCGAAAGATGCTGAGCCTTGGCTTAATGCCATGAAGGCTGAAGTTGATTCCTTGAACACGAACCAAACTTGGGAACTGGTACCGGTAGTCCCAGGAATGAGACTGGTTGGCAGCAAATGGGTCTTCAAGGCCAAGACAGACCAGAATGGCAAGGTTGTCAGACACAAAGCCAGATTGGTTGCCAGAGGTTTTTCACAGGTACCAGGACAGGATTACCACGAGACTTACTCGCCCA
Source organism: Podarcis muralis (assembly GCF_964188315.1). NCBI lineage: Eukaryota > Metazoa > Chordata > Lepidosauria > Squamata > Lacertidae > Podarcis > Podarcis muralis. The sequence goes on from NC_135674.1 coordinate 28,351,935, forward strand.
CCGTCAAATATGAGAGCATTCGGCTGATGCTCAAGATCGCTGCGGAGGAGAAACTGCATGTTTCCCATCATGACATTAATACAGCTTTTTTGTACGGGATTTTGAACGAGGAGCTGTTTATGCTTCCACCTGACGGGATGCAGATACAGAAGGGAATGGTCTGTAAACTGCGGAAATCCTTGTATGGTCTCAAGCAGAGTGCCAGGTGTTGGAACACAAAACTCACTGAGACGTTGCTTCCTCTAGGTTTTCACCAGGGCAAAGCTGATCCATGTGTGTTTGTCAAGGAGGAGGGGCAAAACAAACTGTATTGTTTATGTTTTGTTGATGATCTTCTGATGTTTTGGAAGAATCAGGCTTTCTATCAAAGCACCCTAGCTCAGCTGAAGGAGCACTTTGACATGAAGGATCTTGGTGAGGTATCCAACTATCTTTCTCTGCAGGTGGAGAGGGACCAAGCAGGTAATTTTCTGGTACACCAAACACAGAAAATTGCTGATGTATTAACCAGGTTGAATTTGGTTGATGCAAACCCAGCAGACACACCGATGGTGACAGGTTACCAGGTAGATAGTACTGCTGAAGCGTTTTCTGACACTACGCTGTACAGATGCATTCTAGGCAAATTGAATTTCATTGCTAGATGCTCAAGACCTGACATTGCTGTAAGCACTAACCTGCTTAGCAGACATGCTAACAATCCTACTGTTCAGGATTGGAAAGCATTGAAGCGCATAGCCCGCTATTTGAAAGGGACTATGCACTACAGGCTGAGGTTCACCAGTCAGAAGACTGGAGGTCTTGAAATCTTTGCAGATGCAAGTTTTGGAAGTGACACCACGGATGGTACAAGCACTTCTGGAGTATGCTACATGTACAACCACTGTCTGTTTGACTGGCTGTGCAAGAAGCAGACGACAGTGAGCCTAAGTTCCTGTGAAGCAGAACTCAATGCTCTGTCATTTTCACTCATGGATTGTGAATGGTTGATGCAACTGTTTAAGGACATCGGGGTTTCTGTGAAATGTCCTATACAAGTGTATCAAGACAATAGATCTTGTTTGGCTTTGCTGAACTCAGAGAGTTGCAAGCAGAGAACCAAGTACTTGAAGATTAAGCTACATCGTGCAAGAGAGTGTATTCAAAAGGGACTGATTCGGGTGTCCTACATGGCAGGAAATGAAATTCCTGCTGATCTGTTGTCTAAGGTTGTTAACAGAGAACAACTTAAGGTTTACGTACAGAGGTTGCAATTGGGTTGAACCACAGGTACTACAGGTTACACGGAAAGGGGGAGGATGTTAGGATATTTCCGTTCCACCTTAAAAGGGAGCAGGCTGTGAGTCACAGAGTCTGCGTATTTCCTGTTACAGGATGTTTATGTTTGCTATTGCTTTCGTTTTCTCTGTCTGTGCTTGAACGCTGAAGCAGACGGTCATGTCTTCTCTTTGTTCTGACCAACGTTGAATAAACTGTAAATATGCTCTCCTGCTGTGCAACTTCTGCTGTGTGAATTCTGCTGAAAGAGTGTGCACCAGCCTAGGAATGTGGCAACCTATTTCCAAAGGCTTTATGCCGCTAATTGCTGATACTGCGTGACTACGGGAGGCCGATGGATCGTCTGGCAGCCGGCTTGGGGGCTCAGATGGACGTTATCTCCCTGGCAGTATCCCAACAGGCCGCTCCCTTTCCTGCCAACTCCATCTGTCCAAGGGATGGAGCCTGCACTCACCGCCACAGCTTAAGAGGCCTGAGGGAGGCTTCCGGAACACTGCTGCTGCTGCTGCTGATCTAGTGAGTGCTGGGTGGGCCGCTCCCTTTCCTGCCAACTCCATCTGGCCTAGGGCGCGGAGCCTGCACTCACCGCCACAGCTTAAGAGGCCTGAGGGAGGCTTCCGGGACACTGCTGCTTCTGCTGCTCTAGTGAGTGCTGGGTAGGCCGCTCCCTTTCCTGCCAACTCCATCTGGCCTAGGGGGCGGAGCCTGCACTCACCGCCATAGCTAAAGAGGCCTGAGGGAGGCTTCCGGCACACTGCTGCTGCTGCTGCTGCTGCTGCTACGGCTCTAGTGAGTGCTAGATGGGCCGCTCCCTTTCCTGCCAACTCCATCTGTCCAAGGGATGGAGACTGCACTCACCGCCACAGCTTAACAGGCCTGAGGGAGGCTTCCGGGACACTGCTGCTGCTGCTCTAGTGAGTGCTGCGAGGGCCGCCCCCTTTCCTGCCAACTCCATCTGTCCAAGGGAGGGAGCCTGCACTCACCGCCACAGCTTAAGAGGCCTGAGGGAGGCTTCCGGGACACTGCTGCTGCTGCTCTAGTGAGTGCTGCGAGGGCCGCCCCCTTTCCTGCCAACTCCATCTGTCCAAGGGACGGAGCCTGCACTCACCGCCACAGCTTAAGAGGCCTGAGGGAGGCTTCCGGGAAACTGCTGCTGCTGCTCTAGTGAGAGCTAGGTGGGCCGCTCCCTTTCCTGCCAACTCCATCTGGCCTAGGGGTCGGAGCCTGCACTCACCACCACAGCTTAAGAGGCCTGAGGGAGGCTTCCGGGACACTGCTGCTGCTACGGCTCTAGTGAATGCTAGGTGGGCCGTTCCCTTTCCTGCCAACTCCATCTGTCCAAGGGACGGAGCCTGCACTCACCACCACAGCTGAAGAGGCCTGAGGGAGGCTTCTGGAACACTGCTGCTGCTGCTGCTGCTCTAGTGAGTGCTGGGTGGGCCGCTCCCTATCCTGCCAACTCCACCTGGCCTAGGGGGCGGAGCCTACACTCACCGCAACAGCTTTAGTTCCTCCATCAAGGCTTCCAGGAAACTGCTGCTGCTGCTCTAGTGAGTGCTGGGTGGGCTGCTCCCTTTCCTGCCAACTCCATCTGGCCTAGGGGGCAGAGCCTGCACTCACCGCCACAGCTTAAGAGGCCTGAGGGAGGCTTCCGGGACACTGCTGCTGCTGATCCTCTAGTGAGTGCTGGGTGGGCCGCTCCCTTTCCTGCCCACTCCATCTGGCCTAGGGGGCGGAGCCTGCACTAAACGCCACAGCTTACGAGGCCTGAGGGAGGCTTCTAGGACACTGCTGCTGCTAAGGCTCTAGTGAGTGCTAGGTGGGCCGCTCCCTTTCCTGCCAACTCCATCTGTCCAAGTGACGGAAACTGCACTGACCGCCACAGCTAAAGAGGCCTGAGGGAGGCTTCCGGGACACTGCTGCTGCTGCTCTAGTGAGTGCTGGGTGGGCCGCTCGCTTTCCTGCCAACTAAATCTGGCCTAGGGGGCGGAGCCTGCACTCACCGCCACAAGTTAAGAGGCCTGAGGGAGGCGTCCGGGACACTGCTGCTGCTACTGCTCTAGTGAGTGCTAGGTGGGCCACTCCCTTTCCTGCGAACTCCATCTGTCCAAGGGGCGGAGCCTGCACTCACCGCCACAGCTTAAGAAGCCTGAGGGAGGCTTCTGGGAAACTGCTGCTGCTGCTCTAGTAAGAGCTGGGTGGGAAGCTCCCTTTCCTGCCAACTCCATCTGGCCTAGGGGGCGGAGCCTGCACTCACCGCCACAACTAAAGAGGCCTGAGGGAGGCTTTCGGGACACTGCTGCTGCTGCTCTAGTGAGTGCTACGTGGGCCGCTCCCTTTCCTGCCAACTCCATCTGGCCTAGGGGGCGGAACCTGCACTCACCGCCATAGCTAAAGAGGCCTGAGGGAGGTTTCCGGAACACTGCTGCTGCTGCTGCTCTAGTGAGTGCTGGGTGGGCCGCTCCCTTTCCTGCCAACTCCATCTGGCCTAGGGGGCGGAGCCTGCACTAAACGCCACAGCTTAAGAGGCCTGAGGGAGGCTTCCGAGACACTGCTGCTGCTTCTGCTCTAGTGGGTGCTGGGTGGGCCGCTCCCTTTCCTGCCAACTCCATCTGGCCTAGGGGGCAGAGCCTGCACTCACCGCCACAGCTTAAGAGGCCTGAGGGAGGCTTCCGGGACACTGCTGCTGCTGCTGCTGCTCTATGGAGTGCTGGGTGGGACGCTCCCTTTCCTGCCAACTCCATCTGGCCTAGGGGGCGGAGCCTGCATTCACCCCCACAGCTTAAGAGGCCTGAGGGAGGCTTCCAGAACACTGCTGCTGCTGCTGCTGCTCTAGTGAGTGCTGGGTGGGCCGCTCCCTTTCCTGCCAACTCCATCTGGCCTAGGGGGCAGAGCCTGCACTCACCGCCACAGCTTAAGAGGCCTGAGGGAGGCTTCCGGGACACTGCTGCTGCTGATCCTCTAGTGAGTGCTGGGTGGGCCGCTCCCTTTCCTGCCAACTCCATCTGGCCTAGGGGGCAGAGCCTGCACTCACCGCCACAGCTTAAGAGGCCTGAGGGAGGCTTCCGGGACACTGCTGCTGCTGCTGCTGCTCTATGGAGTGCTGGGTGGGACGCTCCCTTTCCTGCCAACTCCATCTGGCCTAGGGGGCGGAGCCTGCACTCACCGCCACAGCTTAAGAGGCCTGAGGGAGGCTTCCGGGACACTGCTGCTGCTGCTGCTCTAGTGAGTGCTGGGTGGGCCGCTCCCTTTCCTACCCACTCCATCTGGCCTAGGGGGCAGAGCCTGCACTCACCGCCACAGCTTAAGAGGCCTGAGGGAGGCTTCCGGGACACTGCTGCTGCTGATCCTCTAGTGAGTGCTGGGTGGGCCGCTCCCTTTCCTGCCCACTCCATCTGGCCTAGGGGGCGGAGCCTGCACTAAACGCCACAGCTTACGAGACCTGAGGGAGGCTTCTGGGACACTGCTGCTGCTAAGGCTCTAGTGAGTGCTGGGTGGGCCGCTCCCTTTCCTGCCAACTCCATCTGTCCAAGGGACGGAAACTGCACTGACCGCCACAGCTAAAGAGGCCTGAGGGAGGCTTCCGGGACACTGCTGCTGCTGCTGCTCTAGTGAGTGCTGGGTGGGCCGCTCGCTTTCCTGCCAACTAAATCTGGCCTAGGGGGCGGATCCTGCACTCACCGCCACAAGTTAAGAGACCTGAGGGAGGCGTCCGGGACACTGCTGCTGCTACTGCTCTAGTGAGTGCTAGGTGGGCCACTCCCTTTCCTGCGAACTCCATCTGTCCAAGGGGCGGAGCCTGCACTCACCGCCACAGCTTAAGAGGCCTGAGGGAGGCTTCTGGGAAACTGCTGCTGCTGCTCTAGTAAGAGCTGGGTGGGAAGCTCCCTTTCCTGCCAACTCCATCTGGCCTAGGGGGCGGAGCCTGCACTCACCGCCACAGCTAAAGAGGCCTGAGGGAGGCTTTCGGGACACTGCTGCTGCTGCTCTAGTGAGTGCTACGTGGGCCGCTCCCTTTCCTGCCAACTCCATCTGGCCTAGGGGGCGGAGCCTGCACTCACCGCCACAGCTTAAGATGCCTGAGGGAGGCTTCCGGGACACTGCTGCTGCTGCTCTAGTGAGTGCTGCGAGGGCCGCCCCCTTTCCTGCCAACTCCATCTGTCCAAGGGACGGAGCCTGCACTCACCGCCACAGCTTAAGAGGCCTGAGGGAGGCTTCCGGGACTCTGCTGCTGCTACGGCTCTAGTGAATGCTAGGTGGGCCGTTCCCTTTCCTGCCAACTCCATCTGTCCTAGGGGGCGGAGCCTGCACTCACCGCCACAGCTTAAGAGGCCTGAGGGAGGCTTCCGGGACACTGCTGCTGCTGCTCTAGTAAGAGCTGGGTGGGAAGCTCCCTTTCCTGCCAACTCCACCTGGCCTAGGGGGCGGAACCTGCACTCACCGCCATAGCTAAAGAGGCCTGAGGGAGGTTTCCGGGACACTGCTGCTGCTGCTGCTCTAGTGAGTGCTGGGTGGGCCGCTCCCTTTCCTGCCAACTCCATCTGGCCTAGGGGGCGGAGCCTGCACTAAACGCCACAGCTTAAGAGGCCTGAGGGAGGCTTCCGAGACACTGCTGCTGCTTCTGCTCTAGTGAGTGCTGGGTGGGCCGCTCGCTTTCCTGCGAACTCCATCTGTCCAAGGGGCGGAGCCTGCACTCACCGCCACAGCTTAAGAGGCCTGAGGGAGGGTTCCGGGACACTGCTGCTGCTGCTGCAGCTGCTGCTCTACTGAGTGCTGGGTGGGCCGCTCCCTTTCCTGCCAACTCCTCCTGGCCTAGGGGGCGGAGCCTTCAGTGACCGCCATAGCTAAAGAGGCCTGAGGGAGGCTTCCGGGACACTACTGCTGCTCTAGTGAGTGCTGGGTGGGCCGCTCGCTTTCCTGCCAACTAAATCTGGCCTAGGGGGCGGAGCCTGCACTCACCGCCACAGCTTAAGAGCCCTGAGGGAGGCTCCCGGGACACTGCTACTGCTACTGCTCTAGTGAGTGCTAGGTGGGCCACTCCCTTTCCTGCGAACTCCATCTGTCCAAGGGGCGGAGCCTGCACTCATCGCCACAGCTTAAGAGGCCTGAGGGAGGCTTCCGGGACACTGCTGCTGCTGCTCTAGTGAGTGCTGGGTGGTCCGCTCCCTTTCCTGCCAACTCCACCTGGCCTAGGGGGCGGAGCCTGCCCTCACCGCCACAGCTTAAGAGGCCTGAGGGAGGCTTCCGGGACACTGCTGCTGCTGCTGCTCTAGTGAGAGCTGGGTGGGCCGCTCCATTTCCTGCCAACTCCATCTGGCCTAGGGGGCGGAGCCTGCACTCAACGCCACAGCTTAAGAGGCCTGAGGGAGGCTTCTGGGACACTGCTGCTGCTGCTGCTCTAGTGAGTGCTGAGTGGGCCGCTCCCTTTCCTGCCAACTCCATTTGGCCTAGGGGGCAGAGCCTGCACTCACTGCCACAGCTTAAGAGGCCTGAGGGTGGCTTCCGGGACACTGCTGCTGCTGCTCTAGTGAGTGCTGGGTGGGCCGCTCCCTTTCCTGCCAACTCCATCTGGCCTAGTGGGCGGAGCCTGCACTCACCACCACAGCTTAAGAGGCCTGAGGGAGGCTTCCGGGAAACTACTGCTGCTGCTCCAGTGAGAGCTGGGTGGGCCGCTCCCTTTCCTGCCCACCCCATCTGGCCTAGGGGGCGGAGCCTGCACTCACCGCCACAGCTTAAGAGGCCTGAGGGAGGCTTCCGGGACACTGCTGCTGCTGCTCTAGTGAGTGCTGGGTGGGCCGCTCGCTTTCCTGCGAACTCCATCTGTCCAAGGGGCGGAGCCTGCACTCACCGCCACAGCTTAAGAGGCCTGAGGGAGGGTTCCGGGACACTGCTGCTGCTGCGGCTGCTGCTCTACTGAGTGCTGGGTGGGCCGCTCCCTTTCCTGCCAACTCCTCCTGGCCTAGGGGGCGGAGCCTGCAGTGACCGCCATAGCTAAAGAGGCCTGAGGGAGGCTTCCGGGACACTACTGCTGCTCTAGTGAGTGCTGGGTGGGCCGCTCGCTTTCCTGCCAACTAAATCTGGCCTAGGGGGCGGAGCCTGCACTCATCGCCACAGCTTAAGAGGCCTGAGGGAGGCTTCCGGGACACTGCTGCTGCTGCTCTAGTTAGTGCTGGGTGGTCCGCTCCCTTTCCTGCCAACTCCACCTGGCCTAGGGGGCGGAGCCTGCCCTCACCGCCACAGCTTAAGAGGCCTGAGGGAGGCTTCCGGGACACTGCTGCTGCTGCTGCTCTAGTGAGAGCTGGGTGGGCCGCTCCATTTCCTGCCAACTCCATCTGGTTTAGGGGGCGGAGCCTGCACTCAACGCCACAGCTTAAGAGGCCTGAGGGAGGCTTCCGGGACACTGCTGCTGCTACTGCTCTAGTGAGAGCTGGGTGGGCCGCTCCCTTTCCTGCCAACTCCATCTGGCCTAGGGGGCGGAGCCTGCACTCACCGCCACAGCTTAAGAGGCCTGAGGGAGGCTTCTGGGACACTGCTGCTGCTGCTGCTCTAGTGAGTGCTGAGTGGGCCGCTCCCTTTCCTGCCAACTCCATTTGGCCTAGGGGGCAGAGCCTGCATTCACTGCCACAGCTTAAGAGGCCTGAGGGTGGCTTCCGGGACACTGCTGCGGCTGCTCTAGTGAGTGCTGGGTGGGCCGCTCCCTTTCCTGCCAACTCCATCTGGCCTAGGGGGCGGAGCCTGCACTCACCACCACAGCTTAAGAGGCCTGAGGGAGGCTTCCGGGAAACTACTGCTGCTGCTCCAGTGAGACCTGGGTGGGCCGCTCCCTTTCCTGCCCACTCCATCTGGCCTAGGGGGCGGAGCCTGCACTCACCGCCACAGCTTAAGAGGCCTGAGGGAGGGTTCCGGGACACTGCTGCTGCTGCGGCTGCTGCTCCAGTGAGTGCTGAGTGGGCCGCTCCCTTTCCTGCCAACTCCATTTGGCCTAGGGGGCAGATCCTGCACTCACTGCCACAGCTTAAGAGGCCTGTGGGTGGCTTCCGGGACACTGCTGCGGCTGCTCTAGTGAGTGCTGGGTGGGCCGCTCCCTTTCCTGTCAACTCCATCTGGCCTAGGGGGCGGAGCCTGCACTCACCACCACAGCTTAAGAGGCCTGAGGGAGGCTTCCGGGAAACTACGGCTGCTGCTCCAGTGAGAGCTGGGTGGGCCGCTCCCTTTCCTGCCCACTCCATCTGGCCTAGGGGGCGGAGCCTGCACTCACCGCCACAGCTAAAGAGGCCTGAGGGAGGGTTCCGGGACACTGCTTCTGCTGCGGCTGCAGCTCTACTGAGTGCTGGGTGGGCCGCTCCCTTTCCTGCCAACTCCTCCTGGCCTAGGGGGCGGAGCCTGCAGTGACCGCCATAGCTAAAGAGGCCTGAGGGAGGCTTCCGGGACACTACTGCTGCTCTAGTGAGTGCTGGGTGGGCCGCTCGCTTTCCTGCCAACTAAATCTGGCCTAGGGGGCGGAGCCTGCACTCACCGCCACAGCTTAAGAGCCCTGAGGGAGGCTTCCGGGACACTGCTACTGCTACTGCTCTAGTGAGTGCTAGGTGGGCCACTCCCTTTCCTGCGAACTCCATCTGTCCAAGGTGCGGAGCCTGCACTCATCGCCACAGCTTAAGAGGCCTGAGGGAGGCTTCCGGGACATTGCTGCTGCTGCTCTAGTGAGTGCTGGGTGGACCGCTCCCTTTCCTGCCAACTCCACCTGGCCTAGGGGGCGGAGCCAGCCCTCACCGCCACAGCTTAAGAGGCCTGAGGGAGGCTTCCGGGACACTGCTGCTGCTGCGGCTGCTGCTCTACTGAATGCTGGGTGGGCCGCTCCCTTTCCTGCCAACTCCATCTGGCCTAGGGGGCGGAGCCTGCACTCATCGCCACAGCTTAAGAGGCCTGAGGGAGGCTTCCGGGACATTGCTGCTGCTGCTCTAGTGAGTGCTGGGTGGTCCGCTCCCTTTCCTGCCAACTCCACCTGGCCTAGGGGGCGGAGCCTGCCCTCACCGCCACAGCTTAAGAGGCCTGAGGGAGGCTTCCGGGACACTGCTGCTGCTGCGGCTGCTGCTCTACTGAGTGCTGGGTGGGCCGCTCCCTTTCCTGCCAACTCCTCCTGGCCTAGGGGGCGGAGCCTGCAGTGACCGCCATAGCTAAAGAGGCCTGAGGGAGGCTTCCGGGACACTACTGCTGCTCTAGTGAGTGCTGGGTGGGCCGCTCGCTTTCCTGCCAACTAAATCTGGCCTAGGGGGCGGAGCCTGCACTCATCGCCACAGCTTAAGAGGCCTGAGGGAGGCTTCCGGGACACTGCTGCTGCTGCTCTAGTTAGTGCTGGGTGGTCCGCTCCCTTTCCTGCCAACTCCACCTGGCCTAGGGGGCGGAGCCTGCCCTCACCGCCACAGCTTAAGAGGCCTGAGGGAGGCTTCCGGGACACTGCTGCTGCTGCTGCTCTAGTGAGAGCTGGGTGGGCCGCTCCATTTCCTGCCAACTCCATCTGGTTTAGGGGGCGGAGCCTGCACTCAACGCCACAGCTTAAGAGGCCTGAGGGAGGCTTCTGGGACACTGCTGCTGCTGCTGCTCTAGTGAGTGCTGAGTGGGCCGCTCCCTTTCCTGCCAACTCCATTTGGCCTAGGGGGCAGAGCCTGCATTCACTGCCACAGCTTAAGAGGCCTGAGGGTGGCTTCCGGGACACTGCTGCGGCTGCTCTAGTGAGTGCTGGGTGGGCCGCTCCCTTTCCTGCCAACTCCATCTGGCCTAGGGGGCGGAGCCTGCACTCACCACCACAGCTTAAGAGGCCTGAGGGAGGCTTCCGGGAAACTACTGCTGCTGCTCCAGTGAGACCTGGGTGGGCCGCTCCCTTTCCTGCCCACTCCATCTGGCCTAGGGGGCGGAGCCTGCACTCACCGCCACAGCTTAAGAGGCCTGAGGGAGGGTTCCGGGACACTGCTGCTGCTGCGGCTGCTGCTCCAGTGAGTGCTGAGTGGGCCGCTCCCTTTCCTGCCAACTCCATTTGGCCTAGGGGGCAGATCCTGCACTCACTGCCACAGCTTAAGAGGCCTGTGGGTGGCTTCCGGGACACTGCTGCGGCTGCTCTAGTGAGTGCTGGGTGGGCCGCTCCCTTTCCTGCCAACTCCATCTGGCCTAGGGGGCGGAGCCTGCACTCACCACCACAGCTTAAGAGGCCTGAGGGAGGCTTCCGGGAAACTACTGCTGCTGCTCCAGTGAGAGCTGGGTGGGCCGCTCCCTTTCCTGCCCACTCCATCTGGCCTAGGGGGCGGAGCCTGCACTCACCGCCACAGCTAAAGAGGCCTGAGGGAGGGTTCCGGGACACTGCTTCTGCTGCGGCTGCAGCTCTACTGAGTGCTGGGTGGGCCGCTCCCTTTCCTGCCAACTCCTCCTGGCCTAGGGGGCGGAGCCTGCAGTGACCGCCATAGCTAAAGAGGCCTGAGGGAGGCTTCCGGGACACTACTGCTGCTCTAGTGAGTGCTGGGTGGGCCGCTCGCTTTCCTGCCAACTAAATCTGGCCTAGGGGGCGGAGCCTGCACTCACCGCCACAGCTTAAGAGCCCTGAGGGAGGCTTCCGGGACACTGCTACTGCTACTGCTCTAGTGAGTGCTAGGTGGGCCACTCCCTTTCCTGCGAACTCCATCTGTCCAAGGTGCGGAGCCTGCACTCATCGCCACAGCTTAAGAGGCCTGAGGGAGGCTTCCGGGACATTGCTGCTGCTGCTCTAGTGAGTGCTGGGTGGTCCGCTCCCTTTCCTGCCAACTCCACCTGGCCTAGGGGGCGGAGCCTGCCCTCACCGCCACAGCTTAAGAGGCCTGAGGGAGGCTTCCGGGACACTGCTGCTGCTATTGCTCTAGTGAGAGCTGGGTGGGCCGCTCCCTTTCCTGCCAACTCCATCTGGCCTAGGGGGCGGAGCCTGTACTCACCGCCACAGCTTAAGAGGCCTGAGGGAGGCTTCCGGGACACTGCTGCTGCTACTGCTCTAGTGAGAGCTGGGTGGGCCGCTCCCTTTCCTGCCAACTCCATCTGGCCTAGGGGGCGGAGCCTGTACTCACCGCCACAGCTTAAGAGGCCTGAGGGAGGCTTCTGGGACACTGCTGCTGCTGCTGCTCTAGTGAGTGCTGAGTGGGCCGCTCCCTTTCCTGCCAACTCCATTTGGCCTAGGGAGCAGAGCCTGCACTCACTGCCACAGCTTAAGAGGCCTGAGGGTGGCTTCCGGGACACTGCTGCTGCTGCTCTAGTGAGTGCTGGGTGGGCCGCTCCCTTTCCTGCCAACTCCATCTGGCCTAGGGGGCGGAGCCTGCACTCACCGCCACAGCTTAAGAGGCCTGAGGGAGGCTTCTGGGACACTGCTGCTGCTGCTGCTCTAGTGAGTGCTGAGTGGGCCGCTCCCTTTCCTGCCAACTCCATTTGGCCTAGGGGGCAGAGCCTGCATTCACTGCCACAGCTTAAGAGGCCTGAGGGTGGCTTCCGGGACACTGCTGCTGCTGCTCTAGTGAGTGCTGGGTGGGCCGCTCCCTTTCCTGCCAACTCCATCTGGCCTAGTGGGCGGAGCCTGCACTCACCACCACAGCTTAAGAGGCCTGAGGGAGGCTTCCGGGAAACTACTGCTGCTGCTCCAGTGAGAGCTGGGTGGGCCGCTCCCTTTCCTGCCCACCCCATCTGGCCTAGGGGGCGGAGCCTGCACGCACCGCCACAGCTTAAGAGGCCTGAGGGAGGCTTCCGGGACACTGCTGCTGCTGCTCTAGTGAGTGCTGGGTGGGCCGCTCGCTTTCCTGCGAACTCCATCTGTCCAAGGGGCGGAGCCTGCACTCACCGCCACAGCTTAAGAGGCCTGAGGGAGGGTTCCGGGACACTGCTGCTGCTGCGGCTGCTGCTCTACTGAGTGCTGGGTGGGCCGCTCCCTTTCCTGCCAACTCCTCCTGGCCTAGGGGGCGGAGCCTGCAGTGACCGCCATAGCTAAAGAGGCCTGAGGGAGGCTTCCGGGACACTACTGCTGCTCTAGTGAGTGCTGGGTGGGCCGCTCGCTTTCCTGCCAACTAAATCTGGCCTAGGGGGCGGAGCCTGCACTCATCGCCACAGCTTAAGAGGCCTGAGGGAGGCTTCCGGGACACTGCTGCTGCTGCTCTAGTTAGTGCTGGGTGGTCCGCTCCCTTTCCTGCCAACTCCACCTGGCCTAGGGGGCGGAGCCTGCCCTCACCGCCACAGCTTAAGAGGCCTGAGGGAGGCTTCCGGGACACTGCTGCTGCTGCTGCTCTAGTGAGAGCTGGGTGGGCCGCTCCATTTCCTGCCAACTCCATCTGGTTTAGGGGGCGGAGCCTGCACTCAACGCCACAGCTTAAGAGGCCTGAGGGAGGCTTCCGGGACACTGCTGCTGCTACTGCTCTAGTGAGAGCTGGGTGGGCCGCTCCCTTTCCTGCCAACTCCATCTGGCCTAGGGGGCGGAGCCTGCACTCACCGCCACAGCTTAAGAGGCCTGAGGGAGGCTTCTGGGACACTGCTGCTGCTGCTGCTCTAGTGAGTGCTGAGTGGGCCGCTCCCTTTCCTGCCAACTCCATTTGGCCTAGGGGGCAGAGCCTGCATTCACTGCCACAGCTTAAGAGGCCTGAGGGTGGCTTCCGGGACACTGCTGCGGCTGCTCTAGTGAGTGCTGGGTGGGCCGCTCCCTTTCCTGCCAACTCCATCTGGCCTAGGGGGCGGAGCCTGCACTCACCACCACAGCTTAAGAGGCCTGAGGGAGGCTTCCGGGAAACTACTGCTGCTGCTCCAGTGAGACCTGGGTGGGCCGCTCCCTTTCCTGCCCACTCCATCTGGCCTAGGGGGCGGAGCCTGCACTCACCGCCACAGCTTAAGAGGCCTGAGGGAGGGTTCCGGGACACTGCTGCTGCTGCGGCTGCTGCTCCAGTGAGTGCTGAGTGGGCCGCTCCCTTTCCTGCCAACTCCATTTGGCCTAGGGGGCAGATCCTGCACTCACTGCCACAGCTTAAGAGGCCTGTGGGTGGCTTCCGGGACACTGCTGCGGCTGCTCTAGTGAGTGCTGGGTGGGCCGCTCCCTTTCCTGTCAACTCCATCTGGCCTAGGGGGCGGAGCCTGCACTCACCACCACAGCTTAAGAGGCCTGAGGGAGGCTTCCGGGAAACTACTGCTGCTGCTCCAGTGAGAGCTGGGTGGGCCGCTCCCTTTCCTGCCCACTCCATCTGGCCTAGGGGGCGGAGCCTGCACTCACCGCCACAGCTAAAGAGGCCTGAGGGAGGGTTCCGGGACACTGCTTCTGCTGCGGCTGCAGCTCTACTGAGTGCTGGGTGGGCCGCTCCCTTTCCTGCCAACTCCTCCTGGCCTAGGGGGCGGAGCCTGCAGTGACCGCCATAGCTAAAGAGGCCTGAGGGAGGCTTCCGGGACACTACTGCTGCTCTAGTGAGTGCTGGGTGGGCCGCTCGCTTTCCTGCCAACTAAATCTGGCCTAGGGGGCGGAGCCTGCACTCACCGCCACAGCTTAAGAGCCCTGAGGGAGGCTTCCGGGACACTGCTACTGCTACTGCTCTAGTGAGTGCTAGGTGGGCCACTCCCTTTCCTGCGAACTCCATCTGTCCAAGGTGCGGAGCCTGCACTCATCGCCACAGCTTAAGAGGCCTGAGGGAGGCTTCCGGGACATTGCTGCTGCTGCTCTAGTGAGTGCTGGGTGGTCCGCTCCCTTTCCTGCCAACTCCACCTGGCCTAGGGGGCGGAGCCTGCCCTCACCGCCACAGCTTAAGAGGCCTGAGGGAGGCTTCCGGGACACTGCTGCTGCTGCGGCTGCTGCTCTACTGAGTGCTGGGTGGGCCGCTCCCTTTCCTGCCAACTCCATCTGGCCTAGGGGGCGGAGCCTGCACTCATCGCCACAGCTTAAGAGGCCTGAGGGAGGCTTCCGGGACATTGCTGCTGCTGCTCTAGTGAGTGCTGGGTGGTCCGCTCCCTTTCCTGCCAACTCCACCTGGCCTAGGGGGCGGAGCCTGCCCTCACCGCCACAGCTTAAGAGGCCTGAGGGAGGCTTCCGGGACACTGCTGCTGCTGCGGCTGCTGCTCTACTGAGTGCTGGGTGGGCCGCTCCCTTTCCTGCCAACTCCTCCTGGCCTAGGGGGCGGAGCCTGCAGTGACCGCCATAGCTAAAGAGGCCTGAGGGAGGCTTCCGGGACACTACTGCTGCTCTAGTGAGTGCTGGGTGGGCCGCTCGCTTTCCTGCCAACTAAATCTGGCCTAGGGGGCGGAGCCTGCACTCATCGCCACAGCTTAAGAGGCCTGAGGGAGGCTTCCGGGACACTGCTGCTGCTGCTCTAGTTAGTGCTGGGTGGTCCGCTCCCTTTCCTGCCAACTCCACCTGGCCTAGGGGGCGGAGCCTGCCCTCACCGCCACAGCTTAAGAGGCCTGAGGGAGGCTTCCGGGACACTGCTGCTGCTGCTGCTCTAGTGAGAGCTGGGTGGGCCGCTCCATTTCCTGCCAACTCCATCTGGTTTAGGGGGCGGAGCCTGCACTCAACGCCACAGCTTAAGAGGCCTGAGGGAGGCTTCTGGGACACTGCTGCTGCTGCTGCTCTAGTGAGTGCTGAGTGGGCCGCTCCCTTTCCTGCCAACTCCATTTGGCCTAGGGGGCAGAGCCTGCATTCACTGCCACAGCTTAAGAGGCCTGAGGGTGGCTTCCGGGACACTGCTGCGGCTGCTCCAGTGAGTGCTGAGTGGGCCGCTCCCTTTCCTGCCAACTAAATCTGGCCTAGGGGGCGGAGCCTGCACTCACCGCCACAGCTTAAGAGCCCTGAGGGAGGCTTCCGGGACACTGCTACTGCTACTGCTCTAGTGAGTGCTAGGTGGGCCACTCCCTTTCCTGCGAACTCCATCTGTCCAAGGTGCGGAGCCTGCACTCATCGCCACAGCTTAAGAGGCCTGAGGGAGGCTTCCGGGACATTGCTGCTGCTGCTCTAGTGAGTGCTGGGTGGTCCGCTCCCTTTCCTGCCAACTCCACCTGGCCTAGGGGGCGGAGCCTGCCCTCACCGCCACAGCTTAAGAGGCCTGAGGGAGGCTTCCGGGACACTGCTGCTGCTGCGGCTGCTGCTCTACTGAGTGCTGGGTGGGCCGCTCCCTTTCCTGCCAACTCCATCTGGCCTAGGGGGCGGAGCCTGCACTCATCGCCACAGCTTAAGAGGCCTGAGGGAGGCTTCCGGGACATTGCTGCTGCTGCTCTAGTGAGTGCTGGGTGGTCCGCTCCCTTTCCTGCCAACTCCACCTGGCCTAGGGGGCGGAGCCTGCCCTCACCGCCACAGCTTAAGAGGCCTGAGGGAGGCTTCCGGGACACTGCTGCTGCTGCGGCTGCTGCTCTACTGAGTGCTGGGTGGGCCGCTCCCTTTCCTGCCAACTCCTCCTGGCCTAGGGGGCGGAGCCTGCAGTGACCGCCATAGCTAAAGAGGCCTGAGGGAGGCTTCCGGGACACTACTGCTGCTCTAGTGAGTGCTGGGTGGGCCGCTCGCTTTCCTGCCAACTAAATCTGGCCTAGGGGGCGGAGCCTGCACTCATCGCCACAGCTTAAGAGGCCTGAGGGAGGCTTCCGGGACATTGCTGCTGCTGCTCTAGTGAGTGCTGGGTGGTCCGCTCCCTTTCCTGCCAACTCCACCTGGCCTAGGGGGCGGAGCCTGCCCTCACCGCCACAGCTTAAGAGGCCTGAGGGAGGCTTCCGGGACACTGCTGCTGCTGCGGCTGCTGCTCTACTGAGTGCTGGGTGGGCCGCTCCCTTTCCTGCCAACTCCATCTGGCCTAGGGGGCGGAGCCTGCACTCATCGCCACAGCTTAAGAGGCCTGAGGGAGGCTTCCGGGACATTGCTGCTGCTGCTCTAGTGAGTGCTGGGTGGTCCGCTCCCTTTCCTGCCAACTCCACCTGGCCTAGGGGGCGGAGCCTGCACTCATCGCCACAGCTTAAGAGGCCTGAGGGAGGCTTCCGGGACATTGCTGCTGCTGCTCTAGTGAGTGCTGGGTGGTCCGCTCCCTTTCCTGCCAACTCCACCTGGCCTAGGGGGCGGAGCCTGCCCTCACCGCCACAGCTTAAGAGGCCTGAGGGAGGCTTCCGGGACACTGCTGCTGCTGCGGCTGCTGCTCTACTGAGTGCTGGGTGGGCCGCTCCCTTTCCTGCCAACTCCTCCTGGCCTAGGGGGCGGAGCCTGCAGTGACCGCCATAGCTAAAGAGGCCTGAGGGAGGCTTCCGGGACACTACTGCTGCTCTAGTGAGTGCTGGGTGGGCCGCTCGCTTTCCTGCCAACTAAATCTGGCCTAGGGGGCGGAGCCTGCACTCATCGCCACAGCTTAAGAGGCCTGAGGGAGGCTTCCGGGACATTGCTGCTGCTGCTCTAGTGAGTGCTGGGTGGTCCGCTCCCTTTCCTGCCAACTCCACCTGGCCTAGGGGGCGGAGCCTGCCCTCACCGCCACAGCTTAAGAGGCCTGAGGGAGGCTTCCGGGACACTGCTGCTGCTGCGGCTGCTGCTCTACTGAGTGCTGGGTGGGCCGCTCCCTTTCCTGCCAACTCCATCTGGCCTAGGGGGCGGAGCCTGCACTCATCGCCACAGCTTAAGAGGCCTGAGGGAGGCTTCCGGGACATTGCTGCTGCTGCTCTAGTGAGTGCTGGGTGGTCCGCTCCCTTTCCTGCCAACTCCACCTGGCCTAGGGGGCGGAGCCTGCACTCATCGCCACAGCTTAAGAGGCCTGAGGGAGGCTTCCGGGACACTGCTGCTGCTGCTCTAGTTAGTGCTGGGTGGGCCGCTCCCTTTCCTGCCAACTCCACCTGGCCTAGGGGGCGGAGCCTGCCCTCACCGCCACAGCTTAAGAGGCCTGAGGGAGGCTTCCGGGACACTGCTGCTGCTGCTGCTCTAGTGAGAGCTGGGTGGGCCGCTCCATTTCCTGCCAACTCCATCTGGTTTAGGGGGCGGAGCCTGCACTCAACGCCACAGCTTAAGAGGCCTGAGGGAGGCTTCTGGGACACTGCTGCTGCTGCTGCTCTAGTGAGTGCTGAGTGGGCCGCTCCCTTTCCTGCCAACTCCATTTGGCCTAGGGGGCAGAGCCTGCATTCACTGCCACAGCTTAAGAGGCCTGAGGGTGGCTTCCGGGACACTGCTGCGGCTGCTCTAGTGAGTGCTGGGTGGGCCGCTCCCTTTCCTGCCAACTCCATCTGGCCTAGGGGGCGGAGCCTGCACTCACCACCACAGCTTAAGAGGCCTGAGGGAGGCTTCCGGGAAACTACTGCTGCTGCTCCAGTGAGACCTGGGTGGGCCGCTCCCTTTCCTGCCCACTCCATCTGGCCTAGGGGGCGGAGCCTGCACTCACCGCCACAGCTTAAGAGGCCTGAGGGAGGGTTCCGGGACACTGCTGCTGCTGCGGCTGCTGCTCCAGTGAGTGCTGAGTGGGCCGCTCCCTTTCCTGCCAACTCCATTTGGCCTAGGGGGCAGATCCTGCACTCACTGCCACAGCTTAAGAGGCCTGTGGGTGGCTTCCGGGACACTGCTGCGGCTGCTCTAGTGAGTGCTGGGTGGGCCGCTCCCTTTCCTGCCAACTCCATCTGGCCTAGGGGGCGGAGCCTGCACTCACCACCACAGCTTAAGAGGCCTGAGGGAGGCTTCCGGGAAACTACTGCTGCTGCTCCAGTGAGAGCTGGGTGGGCCGCTCCCTTTCCTGCCCACTCCATCTGGCCTAGGGGGCGGAGCCTGCACTCACCGCCACAGCTAAAGAGGCCTGAGGGAGGGTTCCGGGACACTGCTTCTGCTGCGGCTGCAGCTCTACTGAGTGCTGGGTGGGCCGCTCCCTTTCCTGCCAACTCCTCCTGGCCTAGGGGGCGGAGCCTGCAGTGACCGCCATAGCTAAAGAGGCCTGAGGGAGGCTTCCGGGACACTACTGCTGCTCTAGTGAGTGCTGGGTGGGCCGCTCGCTTTCCTGCCAACTAAATCTGGCCTAGGGGGCGGAGCCTGCACTCACCGCCACAGCTTAAGAGCCCTGAGGGAGGCTTCCGGGACACTGCTACTGCTACTGCTCTAGTGAGTGCTAGGTGGGCCACTCCCTTTCCTGCGAACTCCATCTGTCCAAGGTGCGGAGCCTGCACTCATCGCCACAGCTTAAGAGGCCTGAGGGAGGCTTCCGGGACATTGCTGCTGCTGCTCTAGTGAGTGCTGGGTGGTCCGCTCCCTTTCCTGCCAACTCCACCTGGCCTAGGGGGCGGAGCCTGCCCTCACCGCCACAGCTTAAGAGGCCTGAGGGAGGCTTCCGGGACACTGCTGCTGCTACTGCTCTAGTGAGAGCTGGGTGGGCCGCTCCCTTTCCTGCCAACTCCATCTGGCCTAGGGGGCGGAGCCTGTACTCACCGCCACAGCTTAAGAGGCCTGAGGGAGGCTTCCGGGACACTGCTGCTGCTACTGCTCTAGTGAGAGCTGGGTGGGCCGCTCCCTTTCCTGCCAACTCCATCTGGCCTAGGGGGCGGAGCCTGTACTCACCGCCACAGCTTAAGAGGCCTGAGGGAGGCTTCTGGGACACTGCTGCTGCTGCTGCTCTAGTGAGTGCTGAGTGGGCCGCTCCCTTTCCTGCCAACTCCATTTGGCCTAGGGAGCAGAGCCTGCACTCACTGCCACAGCTTAAGAGGCCTGAGGGTGGCTTCCGGGACACTGCTGCTGCTGCTCTAGTGAGTGCTGGGTGGGCCGCTCCCTTTCCTGCCAACTCCATCTGGCCTAGGGGGCGGAGCCTGCACTCACCGCCACAGCTTAAGAGGCCTGAGGGAGGCTTCTGGGACACTGCTGCTGCTGCTGCTCTAGTGAGTGCTGAGTGGGCCGCTCCCTTTCCTGCCAACTCCATTTGGCCTAGGGGGCAGAGCCTGCACTCACTGCCACAGCTTAAGAGGCCTGAGGGTGGCTTCTGGGACACTGCTGCTGCTGCTCTAGTGAGTGCTGGGTGGGCCGCTCCCTTTCCTTCCAACTCCACCTGGCCTAGGGGACGGAGCCTGCACTCACCGCCACAGCTAAAGAGGACTGAGGGAGGCTTCCGGGACACTGCTGCTGCTGCTGCTCTAGTGAGTGCTGGGTGGGCCGCTCCCTTTCCTGCCAACTCCATCTGACATAGGGGGCTGAGCCTGCACTCACCGCCACAGCTTAAGAGGCCTGAGGGAGGCTTCTGGGACACTGCTGCTGCTGCTGCTCTAGTGAGTGCTGAGTGGGCCGCTCCCTTTCCTGCCAACTCCATTTGGCCTAGGGGGCAGAGCCTGCACTCACTGCCACAGCTTAAGAGGCCTGAGGGTGGCTTCCGGGACACTGCTGCTGCTGCTCTAGTGAGTGCTGGGTGGGCCGCTCCCTTTCCTGCCAACTCCATCTGGCCTAGGGGGCGGAGCCTGCACTCACCGCCACAGCTTAAGAGGCCTGAGGGAGGCTTCTGGGACACTGCTGCTGCTGCTGCTCTAGTGAGTGCTGGGTGGGCCGCTCCCTTTCCTTCCAACTCCACCTGGCCTAGGGGACGGAGCCTGCACTCACCACCACAGCTAAAGAGGACTGAGGGAGGCTTCCGGGACACTGCTGCTGCTGCTGCTCTAGTGAGTGCTGGGTGGGCCGCTCCCTTTCCTGCCAACTCCATCTGACATAGGGGGCTGAGCCTGCACTCACCGCCACAGCTAAAGAGGCCTGAGGGAGGCTTCCGGGACACTCCTGCTGCTGCTTTAGTTAGAGCTGGGTGGGCCGCTCCCTTTCCTGCCTACTCCATCTGGCGTAGGGCGCCGAGCCTGCACTCACCGCCACAGCTTAAGAGACCCGAGGGAGGCTTCCGGGACACTGCTGCTGCTGCTGCTGCTGCTGCTCTAGTGAGTGCTAGGTGGGCCGTTCCTTTTCCTGCCAACTCCACCTGGCCTAGGGGGCGGAGCCTGCACTCACCGCCACAGCTTGAGGGCCTCCATCAAGGCCTCCAGGAAACTGCTGCTGCTCTAGTGAGTGCTGGGTGGGCTACTCCCTTTCCTGCCAACTCCATCTGGCCTAATGGGCGGAGCCTGCACTCACCGCCACAGCTTAAGAGGCCTGAGGGAGGTTTCCGGGACACTGCTGCTGCTCTAGTGAGTGCTGGGTGGGCCGCTCCCTTTCCTGCCAACTCCATCTGTCCTAGGTGGCGGAGCCTGCACTCAACGCCACAGCTTAAGAGGCCTGAGGGAGGCTTCCGAGACACTGCTGCTGCTTCTGCTCTAGTGAGTGCTGGGTGGGCCGCTCCCTTTCCTGCCAACTCCATCTGGCCTAGGGGGCGGAGCCTGCACTGAACGCCACAGCTTAAGAGGCCTGAGGGAGGCTTCCGAGACACTGCTGCCGCTCTGCCGGTGAGTTTTGGGGAGGACCGCTCCCCCCTGAAGCCCATTCTCCATCTTCGGCCTGGGGGCGGGCCCCATACTGTTGGTATTAAAGGGTTAAGAAGCTCTAATCAAGACGCTCTAATCACTGAGCAGCTGGAAGTCGTTAAGCTTCCAGGAATGTGAGTTTGTATAAATAGTCAGCTCACTCGTGTGTTTGTTCCCTTTCTTTTGGGCGTGTTTGCTGATATGTGTGGTTTGTCACCAGGGTTTTTTGTTTTTGTGTAAATAAACCTTTTATTTGAGTTCCAAACCGCTTGCTCCAAGATTCCTTTATTGAAGGGATACTGACACTCTGGCCCTTCTTAAACTGCTGCGCGAAATGCTCTGCTGTAATGGGACATTGTGGCGGTGGAAGTGCACTGGACATTGGCATAGCATTAAACTAATTAAAGTTTAATGGGACAGGTTATGGTTGTTTGTACGTCAAGAAGGAGATAAGGAGTGCAGTTCAGGGTGATTATGAAAGGACTGGAGCGAAGACAGAAGCGGTTGCCGACAACGAAAGCCTTCAAAGCAGCTTGAGTCCTGCAACGTGCCTAGAAAAAAGTTTTAAACAGGCACTGCGCAGTTTGTACTCGCTGGAAGACATCTTATTCCTCGAGGAGCCACCTCAGCAGCTGGGAGACGGTCTACAGGTGTGTGAGTATCGTTCCTCAGCCCCTTGGAGGATGGCAGAGTCCCAGGAAAGTTTTACTGTCCCATTTACGCGACTCAATGGGAAAAATTGGCAAGATTGGAAGGCTAGAGTAAGGGTTTGGTTGCAAGCAAAAGAGTTGTGGAGTTGTACTGAAGCACCGCCTTTACAGGCAGCTGCAGACGCGTCTGCAGAAGACAAAGCAGCAGCGGCAGCTTCACAGAAACGCGACAGGAAAGCCCAAGGTCTACTAGTTTTGGCAGTGGGACCAGAGCAAATGCCTTATGTTTCTGAGTTAAAGAACACGCATGAGGTCTGGACGGTTCTGCAGCGGCTAAATTCCAGAAACACTGCGGGGGCCAAGATCCATGCTACAAGATGTTTGTTTGATTTACGTCTCCAACCGGGAGCGTGTGTGAAAGAACATATTGCCAAAATGGTGTCTGCCTTTAATCAACTAAGACAGCTGGGCATTCCTTTCTCTATGGAGCAGCAGTCATACATATTGTTGTCTTCTCTTGATAAAAGCTATGAGACTCTAGCTTTAACTTTGGAAGCTATGCCTTCAACTGAATTAACCCTTGAATACATTTCTTCTTGACTTGCAGATGAACAGGATAAAAGGCAAAGAGAAAGAGGTTTGTCTTCAAAGGGGAGTTATGCTGTGCCTAAGAGTGGGGATGCTGAGTTTGAGAACACAGTAAATGCTTTTGCAGCTAGACACTGTTTTCGCTGTGGTTCCTCTTCCCATTTAATCAGGAATTGTACACGTGAACCTGGTCAAGACAGCACCAAGGCCGTTACCCCTAGTTACCAGACAAGGAGTTCCAGGGGACGTCGAAGAAGAGGAGGAGGTCGTGGCTACTCCCACAGCACACAGCACATGGCTTCAGCAATGGCGTTGATGCAAGGGCGTGGCCAAGGCAGCAATCTACGCTGGTTGATCGACAGTGGTGCATCTCACCACCTGGTGGCGCCATCTAGTGTCCGTTTGCAGAATTGCAGACATTTGCAAACCCCTAAAGTTGTGACAATGGCAGATTCAACTAAACGTTCCTTAGAGACCGTAGGCACAGTGTTTCTGAATTGTTTGCAAACAGAAATTGATGCCTACGTGCTAAAGGGAATGAAGGGGTGTATTTTGTCTGTGTCAGAACTTGATAGAAATGGGTTTAAAACTGTGTTTGAAAATGGGGTTTGCACTATTTCAAAGAATAACGTATCTCTTTTGCAGGTGGAAAGCAGAAATGGGTTATATTATTTTGAGACAAGTCCAGATGAAGTTGAACAGGTTCATGCTGGTTGTGTGAACTCGCCTACCCATAATTCTTGTGTTCATTTATGGCACCGCCGTTTGGGACATATTAATTTTCAGTATGTTAAAAAACAACCTGAATTATCAGAAGGGTGCAAATTGAACAAATGTACTAAGTATTTGGATTGTACTGCATGCAAAAGTGCGAAGGTTCATAGATGCAGCTATCCCAGTTCAAATAGGAAATCTGACAAAGTATTCCAACTTGTGCATATGGACCTATGTGGCCCAATGCCTGTTGCTAGCATGGGAGGTTCAAGGTATGCACTGTGTCTCTCGGATGACAAAACCAAAGTCACATGGTTTTTTCCTCTCAAAACAAAAGCAGATACTGCAGAAACAGTTAAAAATTGGGTTCATGCAGTAGAACTTGAATTCGGTACTAGAGTACTTGCTTTTCAGACAGACAGAGGGTCAGAATTTACCGGGTCTGTGTTGCAGAATTTCTTTAAGAAAAAGGGAATTAAGCATCGTCTGTCTACACCTTATTCCCCCCAAGAAGGAGGTGTGGCCGAACGTAAAAACAGGGTTCTGCAAGAGTTGGCAAACTCTATGTTGTTTGATGCTAAACTCCCTCAAAGTTACTGGGCGGAAGCCTGGCAGGCGGCTACTCATATTCTGAACCGAGTATATAATTCGGTAATTGATACTACCCCATATTTTGCTTTATATGGGAAAAAGCCCAAAGTTAATTACTTTCGGGTGTTTGGATCTCAAGCCTATGTACTTATCCCAAAAGCGTTAAGGAAAAAGGGAAGTCCAAGGGCTAGGAAACTCATCTTTTGCGGGTACAAACCACATGCCAAATCTTGGAGGTTCGTGGACCCAGATGGGGATACTACAAGAGTGGTCCTCAGTAGGAGCGCTGAATTTTGTGAGCAATCCGGATGGACTCACTTACATGCTAACCCTGACATTTTGAGAGATGATTTAGGCATTTATGCTGAGAATGAAAGTCCAGAGGGTGGTGAGCCAAAAGGAGACGGTGCACATGGTTCAGATGCAGATTCTGACCAGGCACAAGGTTCTTCTCCTAAGGTAGAAAAGCCAGAATCTGGGAGTGTTCCAACATCGCCAGTCAGTAGGCCTAGCAGACAGCAAAAGCGAAGCAGGTCGCCTGCAACACCAAGCCCAAGGGAGGTATCTAAACGGAGGTCTTTATCCCTAGAGGCACGTCCAGACATAAAGTCTGAGACAGATTCTGACAGCCAACGGTCAGAGGGGGCACAAGAGGAGCAATTGCGCAGGTCAAAACGCGCCACGAAGGGCAAGCCGCCAGAGCGGTTTAAGGTGACAAGTGTGTACGTAAATATGGCACAGTGTGAGCCAGAAAGCTATATGGAAGTACAACAGCTTCCAAGCTCAGAAGCCGTAAAGTGGCAGGAAGCAATGGCAAAGGAGATGGCTTCAATGAAGTCTCTCGGTGTGTTTACAAGTACAGAGCTTCCAAAAGGGCAACAAGCTGTAGGTTGTCGATGGGTATATCGTTTAAAGCCCACAACTACTGAAGAGTTGCAATATAAAGCCCGACTAGTTGCAAAAGGGTTTTCGCAGCGCAAAGGAGTTCACTATTCTCAAATCTATGCCCCTACCTCAAGATCGGAGTCATTAAGAATGCTTTTAGCCTCTTCAGCTAAGAAGGGAAATAAGCTGTTTCATTTTGATGTCAATGTGGCTTATTTAAATGCAGACTTACAGGAGGAAGTCTATATGACACCACCACCAGGTTTTGAAGGAGACAAGCCAAACCAGGTCTGGCGCCTACACAAATCCATTTATGGGTTGAAACAGTCCGCCCGTAATTGGAATTCCTGCTTAAACGATGCTCTAGAGAGCATGGGGTTCAGAAAGAGCGCAGCAGATGCGTGTCTTTATCTAAAAGGCTCGGGATGTGAACAAGAAGCAGTCTTGATATTTGTTGACGATTTATTATACAGTGGAAAGGATGATAAACTTGCACAACAATTTGCCACAAAGCTTGGAGAAAGGTTTCAGATAAAATCACTAGGCAATGTATCTGTTTTTCTAGGAGTTAAAATTCAGCAAGATGAAAATGGTAACTATTGGCTCAGCCAAGAAGCTAAAATCCAGCAGTTGCTGGAAAGGTTTAAAATGGACAACTGTGCCGGTGTTAAAACCCCAATGGAGTTAAGTTACATAAAGGATGCTCAAACTGAGCAACAGGCAGAGTTCTGTAATCCCGGGGTTTACCAGTCAGCGGTAGGCAGTCTACTCCACATTGCACAGTGGACTCGGCCCGATATAACATATGCTGTCAACATGCTGTGTAGACAAGCTGAAAAACCATCAATTCATGCTTGGCAAGGAGTAAAAAGAGTTTTAAGGTATCTCCAAACTACCAAAAGGTTTCACTTAAAACTATCAGCAGAGGGCAGCACACAACTTGAATGTTGGGCCGACAGCAGTTGGGCAGATGCTGGGCCAGATAGAAAATCAGTGTCAGGAATGGCGATAAAATTTGGAAATGCACTAATTGGTTGGAGATCAAGAAAACAATCACTTATAGCTTTAAGTTCAACTGAATCTGAGTTCAATGCATTATCAGATGTATGTAGAGAACTGGAATTTTATAAGCAACTGGTACAAGAATTGTTTGGAGAATGTTCCCTACCTATCAGAGTGTGGGAAGACAATCAACCTTGTATTAAACTAGCTAAATCAGGTCAATTCAAGGCACACACAAAACACTTGAATATCCGTTATCAAAATGTATGCCAAAGTGTAAAACAAGGTTTAATTGAACTAAAGTATTGTCCAAGCCAAGAAAATCTCGCAGACGGTTTTACAAAAGCTTTGAGTCCGCAATCTCATAAATGTTTCTGTTCAGGTTTAAATTTGAATTAAGGTTGGTACAGCTCAGTGTTACGAGCGAGAGGGGGTGTTGGTATTAAACTCCATCTGACATAGGGGGCTGAGCCTGCACTCACCGCCACAGCTAAAGAGGCCTGAGGGAGGCTTCCGGGACACTCCTGCTGCTGCTTTAGTTAGAGCTGGGTGGGCCGCTCCCTTTCCTGCCTACTCCATCTGGCGTAGGGCGCGGAGCCTGCACTCACCGCCACAGCTTAAGAGACCCGAGGGAGGCTTCCGGGACACTGCTGCTGCTGCTGCTGCTGCTGCTCTAGTGAGTGCTAGGTGGGCCGTTCCTTTTCCTGCCAACTCCACCTGGCCTAGGGGGCGGAGCCTGCACTCACCGCCACAGCTTGAGGGCCTCCATCAAGGCCTCCAGGAAACTGCTGCTGCTCTAGTGAGTGCTGGGTGGGCTACTCCCTTTCCTGCCAACTCCATCTGGCCTAATGGGCGGAGCCTGCACTCACCGCCACAGCTTAAGAGGCCTGAGGGAGGTTTCCGGGACACTGCTGCTGCTCTAGTGAGTGCTGGGTGGGCCGCTCCCTTTCCTGCCAACTCCATCTGTCCTAGGTGGCGGAGCCTGCACTCAACGCCACAGCTTAAGAGGCCTGAGGGAGGCTTCCGAGACACTGCTGCTGCTTCTGCTCTAGTGAGTGCTGGGTGGGCCGCTCCCTTTCCTGCCAACTCCATCTGGCCTAGGGGGCGGAGCCTGCACTGAACGCCACAGCTTAAGAGGCCTGAGGGAGGCTTCCGAGACACTGCTGCCGCTCTGCCGGTGAGTTTTGGGGAGGACCGCTCCCCCCTGAAGCCCATTCTCCATCTTCGGCCTGGGGGCGGGCCCCATACTGTTGGTATTAAAGGGTTAAGAAGCTCTAATCAAGACGCTCTAATCACTGAGCAGCTGGAAGTCGTTAAGCTTCCAGGAATGTGAGTTTGTATAAATAGTCAGCTCACTCGTGTGTTTGTTCCCTTTCTTTTGGGCGTGTTTGCTGATATGTGTGGTTTGTCACCAGGGTTTTTTGTTTTTGTGTAAATAAACCTTTTATTTGAGTTCCAAACCGCTTGCTCCAAGATTCCTTTATTGAAGGGATACTGACACTCTGGCCCTTCTTAAACTGCTGCGCGAAATGCTCTGCTGTAATGGGACATTGTGGCGGTGGAAGTGCACTGGACATTGGCATAGCATTAAACTAATTAAAGTTTAATGGGACACATACTCCACCTCAGCATATAAGGCTCCAAGGAGGCCTCGGGACATTGCTGCTGCCGCTTTGCCGGTGAGTTTTGGGGAGGACCGCTCCCCCCTGAAGCCCATTCTCCATCTTGGGACTGGGGGCAGGCCCCATACTCCACCTCAGCATATAATGCTCCAAGGAGGCCCCGGGACATCGCTGCTGCCGCTCTGCCGTGAGTTTGTGGGGAGGGCTCCTCCCCCTGCAAGCCCATTCTCCATCTTGGGCCTGGGGGCGGGCCCCATACTCCACCTCAGCAAATAAGGCTACAAGGAGGCCTCGGGACATTGCTGCTGCTGCTCTGCCGTGAGTTTGTGGGGAGGGCTCTTCCCCCTGCAAACCCATTCTCCACCGTGGGCCCTGGGGGCGGGGCCCACACTCACCACCGCCACAACTTTAAGGACATTGGTGCTGCTGCAGCATATTTTTAAAATGTTTTTATATATTTTAAAGTGTTTTAAAGGTGTTTTTACTTTTTATTTTGTTGTACCACCATAAACGGTGGCTTTATCCATGTATTTTTATTTTGTTTTGTTTTATTTTGGGTTGGGGTGGGCTGGTAGTTGAGTGGGGTGGGGATTGGTTTTGTTTTGGTGTAATTGTTTTTGTTTGTTTGCTTTTATATTTTGTAAATGGAGGCGAGTATGTGGCTTAGGATTCCTACTGTGGAGGGGCGAGGGAGGTATGGCGGTGGGGGCAGATGTCATAGGCGAAGGGGATCGAGATACGGATATGCTCGTACCCCTTCCAATCTGCGCCCCATCCCGAGAGACGAGGGTAGGGTGAGCAAGGATTACTCACCTCCGTCACTGGTGTTGTGCAATGCCAGGTCTCCAGCTGGCTCCAGCGTCTATCCAGCGTCTTCTCAGCTGCCTGCAACACACACCGGCACGTCTTTGGCAACAGCTTTAAAGCGTTTTCTGACCTCCATAACCTATTCGGGTATTTACGTAGCTGAATATCTGGAGCCCACGCGCTTCCCTCAGCTCTCCGGCCAGCCACTGTAGCAGAGTGCACGCAGCGCGAAACTGTTGCTGTGTGTGTGTGTATGATAAAACAGGCTTCACGCAAGCGTTCCTTCTTATCTGTTTCTGGTCTTTATTCGTGTAGAAAAACAGCTCTTAAATCTTTCCTGGAGACAAAGCACACATCTTGCTTCTCTCTCCGTTGCGGACGGAAACAGCAGTGACACACAGGAACACTCCCTCTGTGTACTAAACCACGCCTCAGAATGTAAGACGTCACTCAGAACTTCTTAACCCTGTAAGTTCTGATTCTCTCCACGGAGACGGAGCCTGCACACACCACCAAAGCTTTAGAGGCGTTAGGGAGGCTTCTGGGACACTGCTGCTGCTGCTGCTGCTGCTGCTCTAGTGAGTGCTGGGTGGGCTGCTCCCTTTCCTGCCAACTCCATTTGGCCTAGGGGGTGGAGTCTGCACTCACCGCCACAGCTTAGGAGGCCTGAGGGAGGCTTCCGGGACACTGCTGCTGCTGCTGCTCTAGTGAGTGCTGGGTGGGCCGCTCCCTTTCCTGCCAACTCCATCTGGCCTAGGGCGCGGACCCTGCACTCACCGCAACAGCTAAAGAGGACTTAGGGAGGCTTCCTGGACACTGCTGCTGCTGCTGCTGCTGCTCTAGTGAGTGCTGGGTGGGCCGCTCCCATTCCTGCCAACTCCATCTGGCCTAGGGGGCGGAGCCTGCACTCACCGCCACAGCTAAAGAGGCCTGAGCTGGCCTAGGGGGCGGTGGCTGCACTCACCGCCACAGCTTAAGAGGCCTGAGGGAGGCTTCCGGGACACTGCTGCTGCTGCTCTAGTGAGTGCTGGGTGGGCCGCTCCCTTTTTTGCCAACTCCATCTGGCCTAGGGGGCGGAGCCTGCACTCACCGCCACAGCTTAAGAGGCCTGAGGGAGGCTTCCGGGACACTGTTGCTGCTGCTCTATGGAGTGCTGGGTGGGACGCTCCCTTTCCTGCCAACTCCATCTGGCCTAGGGGACGGAGCCTGCACTCACCACCACAGCTTAAGAGGCCTGAGGGAGGCTTCCGGGACACTGCTGCTCTAGTGAGTGCTGGGTGGGCCGCTCCCTTTCTTGCCAACTCCATCTGGCCTAGGGGGCGGATCCTGCACTCACCGCCACAGCTGAAGAGGCCTTAGGGAGGCTTTCGGGACACTGCTGCTGCTGCTCTAGTGAGTGCTGGGTGGGCCGCTCCCTTTCCTGCCAACTCCATCTGGCCTAGGGGGCGGAGCCTGCACTCACCGCCACAGCTTAAGAGGCCTGAGGGAGGCTTCCGGAACACTGCTGCTGCTGCTGCTCTAGTGAGTGCTGGGTGGGCCGCTCCCTTTCCTGCCAACTCCATCTGGCCTAGGGAGCGGAGCCTGCACTCACCGCCACAGCTTAAGAGGCCTGAGGGAGGCTTCTGGGACACTGTTGCTGCTGCTCTATGGAGTGCTGGGTGGGACGCTCCCTTTCCTGCCAACTCCATCTGGCCTAGGGGGCGGAGCCTGCACTCACTGCCACAGCTTAAGAGGCCTGAGGGAGTCCTCCGCGACAGTGCTGCTGCTGCTGCTCCTCAAGTGAGTGCTGGGTGGGCACTCCCTTTCCTGCCAACTCCATCTGGCGTAGGGGTCGGAGCCTGCACTCACCACCACAGCTTAAGAGGCCTGAGGGAGGCTTCCCGGACACTGCTGCTGCTGCTCTAGTGAGTGCTGGGTGGGCCGCTCCCTTTCCTGCCAACTACATTTGGCCTAGGGGGCAGAGCCTGCACTCATCGCCACAGCTTAAGAGGACTGAGGGAGGCTTCCGGGACACTGCTGCTGCTGCTCTAGTGAGTGCTGGGTGGGACGCTCCCTTTCCTGCCAACTCCATCTGGCCTAGGGAGCGGAGCCTGTACTCACCGCCACAGCTTAAGAGGCCTGAGGGAGTCCTCCGCAACAGTGCTGCTGCTGCAGCTCCTCAAGTGAGTGCTGGGTGGGCACTCCCTTTCCTGCCAACTCTATCTGGCCTAGGGGGCGGAGCCTGCACTCACCTCCACAGCTTAAGAGGCCTGAGGGAGGCTTCCCGGACACTGCTGCTGCTGCTCTAGTGAGTGCTGGGTGGGCCGCTCCCTTTCCTGCCAACTCTATCTGGCCTAGGGGGCGGAGCCTGCACTCATCGCCACAGCTTAAGCGGCCTGAGGGAGGCTTCCGTGACACTGCTGCTGCTGCTGCTGCTCTAGTGAGTGCTGGGTGGGCCACTCCCTTTCCTGCCAACTCCATCTGGCCTTAGGGGGCGGAGCCTGCACTCACCGCCACAGCTTAACAGGCCTGAAGGAGGCTTCCGGGACACTGCTGCTGCTGCTCTAGTGAGTGCTGGGTGGGCCGCTCCCTCTCCTGCCAACTCTATCTGGCCTAGGGGGCGGAGCCTGCACTCACCGCCACAGCTTAAGAGGCCTGAGGGAGGCTTCCAGGACACTGTTGCTGCTGCTCTATGGAGTGCTGGGTGGGACGCTCCCTTTCCTGCCAACTCCATCTGGCCTAGGGGGCGGAGCCTGCACTCACCACCACAGCTTAAGAGGCCTGAGGGAGTCCTCCGCAACAGTGCTGCTGCTGCTGCTCCTCAAGTGAGTGCTGGGTGGGCACTCCCTTTCCTGCCAACTCTATCTGGCCTAGGGGGCGGAGCCTGCACTCACCTCCACAGCTTAAGAGGCCTGAGGGAGGCTTCCCGGACACTGCTGCTGCTGCTCTAGTGAGTGCTGGGTGGGCCGCTCCCTTTCCTGCCAACTCTATCTGGCCTAGGGGGCGGAGCCTGCACTCATCGCCACAGCTTAAGCGGCCTGAGGGAGGCTTCCGTGACACTGTTGCTGCTGCTGCTGCTCTAGTGAGTGCTGGGTGGGCCACTCCCTTTCCTGCCAACTCCATCTGGCCTTAGGGGGCGGAGCCTGCACTCACCGCCACAGCTTAACAGGCCTGAAGGAGGCTTCCGGGACACTGCTGCTGCTGCTCTAGTGAGTGCTGGGTGGGCCGCTCCCTCTCCTGCCAACTCTATCTGGCCTAGGGGGCGGAGCCTGCACTCACCGCCACAGCTTAAGAGGCCTGAGGGAGGCTTCCAGGACACTGTTGCTGCTGCTCTATGGAGTGCTGGGTGGGACGCTCCCTTTCCTGCCAACTCCATCTGGCCTAGGGGGCGGAGCCTGCACTCACCACCACAGCTTAAGAGGCCTGAGGGAGGCTTCCGTGACACTGCTGCTGCTGCTGCTGCTCTAGTGAGTGCTGGGTGGGCCGCTCCCTTTCCTGCCAACTCCATCTGGCCTAGAGGGCAGAGCCTGCACTCACCGCCACAGCTTAAGAGGCCTGAGGGAGGCTTCCGGGACACTGCTGCTGCTGCTCTAGTGAGTGCTGGGTGGGCCGCTCCCTTTCCTGCCAACTCCATCTGGCCTAGGGGACGGAGCCTGCACTCACCACCACAGCTTAAGAGGCCTGAGGGAGGCTTCCGGGACACTGCTGCTCTATTGAGTGCTGGGTGGGCCGCTCCCTTTCCTGCCAACTCCATCTGGCCTAGGGGGCGGAGCCTGCACTCACCGCCATAGCTTAAGAGGCCTGAGAGAGGCTTCCGGAACACTGCTGCTGCTGCTGCTCTAGTGAGTGCTGGGTGGGCCGCTCCCTTTCCTGCCAACTCTATCTGGTTTAGGGGGCGGAGCCTGCACTCACCGCCACAGCTTAAGAGGCCTGAGGGAGGCCTCCGCGACAGTGCTGCTGCTGCTGCTCCTCAAGTGAGTGCTGGGTGGGCACTCCCTTTCCTGCCAACTCTATCTGGCCTAGGGGGCGGAGCCTGCACTCACCGCCACAGCTTAAGAGGCCTGAGGGAGGCTTCCCGGACACTGCTGCTGCTGCTCTAGTGAGTGCTGGGTGGGCCGCTCCCTTTCCTGCCAACTCTATCTGGCTTAGGGGGCGGAGCCTGCACTCACCGCCACAGCTTAAGAGGCCTGAGGGAGGCTTCCGGGACAC
Source organism: Podarcis muralis (assembly GCF_964188315.1). NCBI lineage: Eukaryota > Metazoa > Chordata > Lepidosauria > Squamata > Lacertidae > Podarcis > Podarcis muralis. The sequence goes on from NC_135674.1 coordinate 28,383,643, forward strand.
TGCTGCTCTAGTGAGTGCTGGGTGGGCCGCTCACTTTCCTGCCAACTCCATCTGGCCTAGGGGGCGGAGCCTGCACTCACCGCCACAGCTTAAGAGGCCTGAGGGAGGCTTCCGGTACACTGCTGCTGCTGCTCTAGTGAGTGCTGGGTGGGCCGCTCCCTTTCCTGCCAACTCTATCTGAGTTAGGGGGCGGAGCCTGCACTCACCGCCACAGCTTAAGAGGCCTGAGGGAGGCCGTCGCGACAGTGCTGCTGCTGCTGCTCCTCAAGTGAGTGCTGGGTGGGCACTCCCTTTCCTGACAACTCTATCTGGCCTAGGGAGCGGAGCCTGCACTCATCGCCACAGCTTAAGAGGCCTGAGGGAGGCTTCCGGGACACTGCTGCTGCTGCTTTAGTTAGTGCTGGGTGGGCCGCTCCATTTCCTGCCAACTCCATCTGGCCTAGGGTGCGGAGCCTGCACTCACCGCCACAGCTGAAGAGGCCTTAGGGAGGCTTTCGGGACACTGCTGCTGCTGCTCTTGTGAGTGCTGGGTGGGCCGCTCCCTTTTTTGCCAACTCCATCTGCCCTAGGGGGCGGAGCCTGCACTCACCGCCACAGCTTAAGAGGCCTGAGGGAGTCCTCCGCGACAGTGCTGCTGCTGCTGCTCCTCAATTGAGTGCTGGGTGGGCACTCCCTTTCCTGCCAACTCTATCTGGCCTAGGGGGCGGAGCCTGCACTCACCGCCACAGCTTAAGAGGCCTGAGGGAGGCTTCCCGGACACTGCTGCTGCTGCTGCTCTAGTGAGTGCTGGGTGGGCCGCTCCCTTTCCTGCCAACTCTATCTGGCCTAGGGGGCGGAGCCTGCACTCATCGCCACAGCTTAAGAGGCCTGAGGGAGGCTTCCGTGACACTGCTGCTGCTGCTGCTGCTCTAGTGAGTGCTGGGTGGGCCACTCCCTTTCCTGCCAACTCCATCTGGCCTTAGGGGGCGGAGCCTGCACTCACCGCCACAGCTTAACAGGCCTGAAGGAGGCTTCCGGGACACTGCTGCTGCTGCTCTAGTGAGTGCTGGGTGGGCCGCTCCCTCTCCTGCCAACTCTATCTGGCCTAGGGGGCGGAGCCTGCACTCACCGCCACAGCTTAAGAGGCCTGAGGGAGGCTTCCAGGACACTGTTGCTGCTGCTCTATGGAGTGCTGGGTGGGACGCTCCCTTTCCTGCCAACTCCATCTGGCCTAGGGAGCGGAGCCTGCACTCACCACCACAGCTTAAGAGGCCTGAGGGAGGCTTCCGTGACACTGCTGCTGCTCTAGTGAGTGCTGGGTGGTCCGCTCCCTTTCCTGCCAACTCCACCTGGCCTAGGGGGCGGAGCCAGCCCTCACCGCCACAGCTTAAGAGGCCTGAGGGAGGCTTCCGGGACACTGCTGCTGCTGCTGCTGCTGCTCTAGTGAGTGCTGGGTGGGCCGCTCCCTTTCCTGCCAACTCCATCTGGCCTAGAGGGCAGAGCCTGCACTCACCGCCACAGCTTAAGAGGCCTGAGGGAGGCTTCCGGGACACTGCTGCTGCTGCTCTAGTGAGTGCTGGGTGGGCCGCTCCCTTTCCTGCCAACTCCATCTGGCCTAGGGGACGGAGCCTGCACTCACCACCACAGCTTAAGAGGCCTGAGGGAGGCTTCCGGGACACTGCTGCTCTAGTGAGTGCTGGGTGGGCCGCTCCCTTTCCTGCCAACTCCATCTGGCCTAGGGGGCGGATCCTGCACTCACCGCCATAGCTTAAGAGGCCTGAGAGAGGCTTCCGGAACACTGCTGCTGCTGCTGCTCTAGTGAGTGCTGGGTGGGCCGCTCCCTTTCCTGCCAACTCTATCTGGCTTAGGGGGCGGAGCCTGCACTCACCGCCACAGCTTAAGAGGCCTGAGGGAGGCCTCCGCGACAGTGCTGCTGCTGCTGCTCCTCAAGTGAGTGCTGGGTGGTCCACTCCCTTTCCTGCCAACTACATTTGGCCTAGGGGGCGGAGCCTGCACTCATCGCCACAGCTTAAGAGGCCTGAGGGAGGCTTCCAGGACACTGTTGCTGCTGCTCTATGGAGTGCTGGGTGGGACGCTCCCTTTCCTGCAAACTCCATCTGGCCTAGGGGGCGGAGCCTGCACTCACCTCCACAGCTTAAGAGGCCTGAGGGAGGCTTCCGGTACACTGCTGCTGCTGCTCTAGTGAGTGCTGGGTGGGCCGCTCCCTTTCCTGCCAACTCCACCTGGCCTAGGGGACGGAGCCTGCACTCACCACCACAGCTTAAGAGGCCTGAGGGAGGCTTCCGGGACACTGCTGCTCTAGTGAGTGCTGGGTGGGCCGCTCACTTTCCTGCCAACTCCATCTGGCCTAGGGGGCGGAGCCTGCACTCACCGCCACAGCTTAAGAGGCCTGAGGGAGGATTCCGGTACACTGCTGCTGCTGCTCTAGTGAGTGCTGGGTGGGCCGCTCCCTTTCCTGCCAACTCTATCTGACTTAGGGGGCGGAGCCTGCACTCACCGCCACAGCTTAAGAGGCCTGAGGGAGGCCTTCGCGACAGTGCTGCTGCTGCTGCTCCTCAAGTGAGTGCTGGGTGGGCACTCCCTTTCCTGACAACTCTATCTGGCCTAGGGAGCGGAGCCTGCACTCACCGCCACAGCTTAAGAGGCCTGAGGGAGGCTTCCCGGACACTGCTGCTGCTGCTGCTCTAGTGAGTGCTGGGTGGTCCACTCCCTTTCCTGCCAACTACATTTGGCCTAGGGGGCGGAGCCTGCACTCATCGCCACAGCTTAAGAGGCCTGAGGGAGGCTTCCGGGACACTGCTGCTGCTGCTGCTGCTGCTGCTCTAGTGAGTGCTGGGTGGGCCGCTCCCTTTCCTGCCAACTCTATCTGGCTTAGGGGGCGGAGCCTGCACTCACCGCCACAGCTTAAGAGGCCTGAGGGAGGCTTCCGGTACACTGCTGCTGCTGCTCTAGTGAGTGCTGGGTGGGCCGCTCCCTTTCCTGCCAACTCTATCTGGCTTAGGGGGCGGAGCCTGCACTCACCGCCACAGCTTAAGAGGCCTGAGGGAGGCTTCCGGGACACGGCTGCTGCTGCTGCTCTAATGAGGGTTGGGTGGGCCGCTCCATTTCCTGCCAACTCCATCTGGCCTAGCGTGCGGAGCCTGCACTCACCACCACAGCTGAAGAGGCCTTAGGGAGGCTTTCGGGACACTGCTGCTGCTGCTCTTGTGAGTGCTGGGTGGGCCGCTCCCTTTCCTGCCAACTCCATCTGGCTTAGGGATCGGAGCCTGCACTCACCGCCACAGCTTAAGAGGCCTGAGGGAGGCTTCCCGGACACTGCTGCTGCTGCTCTAGTGAGTGCTGGGTGGTCCACTCCCTTTCCTGCCAACTACATTTGGCCTAGGGGGCGGAGCCTGCACTCACTGCCACAGCTTAAGAGGCCTGAGGGAGGCTTCTGGGACACTGCTGCTGCTGCTCTAGTGAATGCTGGGTGGGCCGCTCCCTTTCCTGCCAACTCCATCTGGCCTAGGGGGCGGAGCCTGCACTCACCGCCACAGCTTAAGAGGCCTGAGGGAGGCTTCCGGTACACTGCTGCTGCTGCTCTAGTGAATGCTGGGTGGGACGCTCCCTTTCCTGCCAACTCCATCTGGCCTAGGGGGCGGAGCCTGCACTCACCGCCACAGCTTAAGAGGCCTGAGGGAGGCTTCCGGGACACTGTTGCCTCTGCTCTATGGAGTGCTGGGTGGGACGCTCCCTTTCCTGCCAACTCCATCTGGCCTAGGGGGCGGAGCCTGCACTCACCGCCACAGCTTAAGAGGCCTGAGGGAGGCCTCCGCGACAGTGCTGCTGCTGCTGCTCCTCAAGTGAGTGCTGGGTGGGCACTCCCTTTCCTGCCAACTCTATCTGGCCTAGGGGGCGGAGCCTGCACTCATCGCCACAGCTTAAGAGGCCTGAGGGAGGCTTCCGGAACACTGCTGCTGCTACTGCTGCTCTAGTTAGTGCTGGGTGGGCCGCTCCCGTTCCTGCCAACTCCCTCTGGCCTAGGGGGCGGAGCCTGCACTCACCGCCACAGCTTAAGAGGCCTTAGGGAGGCTTCCGGGACACTGCTGCTGCTGTTCTAGTGAGTGCTGGGTGGGCCGCTCCCTTTCCTGTCAACTCCATCTGGCCTAGGGGGCGGAGCCTGCACTCACCGCCACAGCTTAAGAGGCCTGAGGGAGGCTTCCAGGACACTGCTGCTGCTGCTCCTCTAGTGAATGCTGGGTGGGCCGCTCCTTTTCCTGCCAAATCCATCTGGCCTAGGGGGCGGAGCCTGCAATCACGGCCACAGCTTAAGAGGCCTGAGGGAGGCTTCCGGGACACTGCTGCTGCTCTAGTGAGTGCTGGGTGGGCCAATCCCTTTCCTGCAAACTGCATCTGGCCTAGGGGGCGGAGCCTGCACTCACCACCACAGCTTAAGAGGCCTGAGTGAGGCTTCCGGGACACTGTTGCTGCTGCTCCTCTAGTGAATGCTGGGTGGGCCGCTCCCTTTCCTGCCAACTCCATCTGGCCTTGCGGGTGGAGCCTGCACTTACCACCACAGCTTAAGAGGCCTGTGGGTGGCATCCGGGACACTGCTGCTGCTGCTCTATGGAGTTCTGGGTGGGACGCTCCCTTTCCTGCCAACTCTATCTGGCCTAGGGGGCGGAGCCTGCACTCACCACCACAGCTTAAGAGGCCTGAGTGAGGCTTCCGGGACACTGTTGCTGCTGCTCTATGGAGTTCTGGGTGGGACGCTCCCTTTCCTGCCAACTCCATCTGGCCTAGGGGGCGGAGCCTGCACTCACCGCCACAGCTTAAGAGGCCTGAGGGAGTCCTCCGCAACAGTGCTGCTGCTGCTGCTCCTCAAGTGAGTGCTGGGTGGGCCGCTCCCTTTCCTGCCAACTCCATCTGGCCTAGGGGGCGGAACCTGCACTCACCGGCACAGCTTAAGATTCCTGAGGGAGGCTTCCGGGACACTGCTGCTGCTGCTGCTGCTCTAGTGAGTGCTGGGTGGGCCGCTCCCTTTCCTGCCAACTCCATCTGGCCTAGGGGGCGGAACCTGCACTCACCGCCACAGCTTAAGAGGCCTTAGGGAGGCTTCCGGGACACTGCTGTTGCTGCTGCTCTAGTGAGTCCTGGGTGGGCCGCTCCCTTTCCTGCCAACTCCATCTGGCCTAGGGGGCGGAGCCTGCACTCACCGCCACAGCTTAAGAGGCCTGAGGGAGGCTTCCGGGACACTGCTGCTGCTGTTCTAGTGACACTGGGTGGGCCGCTCCCTTTCCTGCCAACTCTATCTGGCCTAGGGGGCGGAGGCTGCACTCACCGCCACAGCTTAAGAGGCCTGAGGGAGGCTTCCGGGACACTGTTGCTGCTGCTCTATGGAGTGCTGGGTGGGACGCTCCCTTTCCTGCCAACTCCATCTGGCCTAGGGGGTGGAGCCTGCACTCACCGCCACAGCTTAAGAGGCCTGAGGGAGGCTTCCGGGACACTGCTGCTGCTGCTGCTCTAGTGAGTGCTGGGTGGTCCACTCCCTTTCCTGCCAACTCCATTTGGCCTAGGGGGCGAAGCCTGCACTCATCGCCACAGCTTAAGAGGCCTGAGGGAGGCTTCCGGGACACTGCTGCTGCTGCTGCTCTAGTTAGTGCTGGGTGGGCCCCTCCCTTTCCTGCCAACTCCATCTGGCCTAGGGGGCGGAGCCTGCACTCACCACCACAGCTTAAGAGGCCTGAGGGAGGCTTCCGGGACACTGCTGCTGCTGCTCTAGTGAGTGCTGGGTGGACCGCTCCCTTTCCTGCCAACTCCATCTTGCCTAGGTGGCGGAGCCTGCACTCACCGCCACAGCTTAAGAGGCCTGAGGGAGGCTTCCGGGACACTGCTGCTGCTGCTGCTGCTCTAGTTAGTGCTGGGTGGGCCGCTCCCTTTCCTGCCAACTTCATCTGACCAAGGGGGCGGAGCCTGCACTCACCACCACAGCTTAAGAGGCCTGAGGGAGGCTTCCGGGACACTGCTGCTGCTGCTCTAGTGAGTGCTGGGTGGACCGCTCCCTTTCCTGCCAACTCCATCTGGCGTAGGGGGCGGAGCCTGCACTCACGGCCACAGCTTAAGAGGCCTGGGGGAGGCTTCCGGAACACTGCTGCTGCTGCTGCTCTAGTGAGTTCTGGGTGGGCCGCTCCCTTTCCTGCCAACTCCATCTGGCCTAGGGGGCGGAGCCTGCACTCACCGCCACAGCTTAAGAGGCCTGAGGGAGGCTTGCGGGACACTGCTGCTGCCACTGCTCTAGTGAGTGCTGGGTGGGCCGCACCCTTTCCTGCCAACTCCATCTGGCCTAGGGGGCGGAGCCTGCACTCACTGCCACAGCTTAAGAGGCCTGAGGGAGGCTTCCAGGACACTGCTGCTGCTCTAGTGAGTTCTGGGTGGACCGCTCCCTTTACTGCCCACTCCATCTGGCCTAGGGGGCGGAACCTGCACTCACCGCCACAGCTTAAGAGGCCTTAGGGAGGCTTCCGGGACACTGCTGCTGCTGCTGCTCTAGTGAGTCCTGGGTGGTCCGCTCCCTTTCCTGCCAACTCCATCTGGCCTAGGGGGCGGAGCCTGCACTCACCGCCACATCTTAAGAGGCCTGAGGGAGGCTTCCGGGACACTGCTGCTGCTGTTCTAGTGAGGGCTGGGTGGGCCGCTCCCTTTCCTGCCAACTCTATCTGGCCTAGGGGGCGGAGGCTGCACTCACCGCCACAGCTTAAGAGGCCTGAGGGAGGCTTCCGGGAGACTGTTGCTGCTGCTCTATGGAGTGCTGGGTGGGACGCTCTCTTTCCTGCCAACTCCATCTGGCCTAGGGGGTGGAGCCTGCACTCACCGCCACAGCTTAAGAGGCCTGAGGGAGGCTTCCGGGACACTGCTGCTGCTGCTGCTCTAGTGAGTGCTGGGTGGTCCACTCCCTTTCCTGCCAACTCCATTTGGCCTAGGGGGCGGAGCCTGCACTCATCGCCACAGCTTAAGAGGCCTGAGGGAGGCTTCCGGGACACTGCTGCTGCTGCTGCTGCTCTAGTTAGTGCTGGGTGGGCCGCTCCCTTTCCTGCCAACTCCATCTGGCCTAGCGGGCGGAGCCTGCACTCACCGCCACAGCATAAGAGGCCTGAGGGAGGCTTCCGGGACACTGCTGCTGCTGCTGCTGCTCTAGTTAGTGCTGGGTGGGCCGCTCCCTTTCCTGCCAACTCCAGCTGGCTTAGGGGGCGGAGCCTGCACTCACCACCACAGTTTAGAGGCCTATGCAGCTCCCTGCAGCAAGTGACAAAATGGTTTTAAATGTTTTAAGTGCTTTTAGTTTGCTGCACTTTAAATGGTGGTTGTTGTTTTTTATAATATTCTCTAATTTTATTGTTTTATTTCTGCTTGGGGTTGGATAAGTATTTAGTCAGGCCGGGGAGTAGTTTAATTTTAGCACTATTGTTTCTTGCTTTGCTTCTTTTTTATTATTCTGTTAAGTTATTATATAGTTTGTATTTTGCTTTTTAAGGGGAAGGGTCAGGGCTGCCTGGGAGTGGGCCTCAGCGAATAGAATGGCTGGGGCAGGTTCCACAGGAGAGAATGTATTGGGACACCCGATCTCAGTGATCATGGGTAGGAGGAGGAGTTACGCTAAGACCAGACCATGTCATTACCGAGGAGGCAGGGTTAGTCGTTGTTTGAGGACTACCCCTGCCTCCAGGTCTGGTCCTGACCAGGAGGATACTGGAATCAGCAAGGGAAACCCACATAACCTGAAAGTGTTGCTGTGCAATGCCAGGTCAATGATGAATAAAACCACTGCCATCCACGACCTGATTGTGGATGGAGGATTTGACCTGGCATGTGTGACAGAGACCTGGTTGGATGAAGCAGATGGCCTGTCCTTGCCGCTGCTTGCCCACCAGGTTTCTCTTACGCACAGCAACCCAGGTCGTGTGGGCGGGGAGGGGGTGTTGCAGTGATTTTTAGGAAGTCATTAGTCTGCACCAGGCGTCCTGTTGGGAAGACCCAGTTCTCTGAGTGCATGTTCTGGAAGTTGGGCAATAGGGGCAGTACAGGATTCCTTTTGGTGTACCGACCTCCCCGCTGCACCAAGGATTCCCTGCCCGAGCTGCTTCAGGTCGTGGCGGATATGCTCCTGGAGACACCTAGCTTGGTTGTCCTGGGGGATTTTAACATCCATGCCGACACGACCTTACAAGACGCCGCTCGGGACTTCGTGGAAAGCATGGCCTCCATGGGGCTGTCCCTGAATAAGTTTGGCCCAACTCATAGCCACGGACATGCCTTAGACTTGGTGTTTACCTCTACGGATGTTGGTGATCTGACACTAACTAAAAGCGAAACAAAAGAAGTGCCATGGTCAGATCACTTCTTGGTGCAACTGGACTTCTCCGCGACCCATCCCCTCTGCAGGGAGGTGGGACCGATTCGGATGGTCCGCCCCCGCTACTTAATGGATCCAACTGGTTTCCAGAGAGTGGTAGGGGATGTTTTATCCCAAGTTGATGGCCTCTCAGCTGATTCCCTGGTGGCACGCTGGAATGCGGAGTTAACCAGGGCTATTGACTGTCTGGCTCCGAAGCGCCCTCTCCGATTGCATGGAGCCCGGACAGCCCCGTGGTTTTCCCCGGAGCTGAGGGTGATGAAACAATCGTTGAGACGTCTAGAGCGCCGGTGACGGTAAACTCATTCTGAATCAGACCGGACACGGGCTAGAGCTCAACGTCGAGCCTACCAAGTGGCACTGGCGACGGCGAAGAGGGCCTTCTTCACCGCCTCCATTGCATCTGCAGAAAACAGCAGCAGGAGACTTTTTCAGGTGGTTCGCAATCTATCGGAACCACCTGTACCACTGGGGCCTGGTAGGGACCCGAAGATCTCCTGCAATGCTTTTGCAAAGTTTTTTGCAGATAAAGTCGCTCAGATTCAGAAGGAGGTAGACTCCACCGTGGGAGCAGGGCCAGGGTGGGAGAGTGCTAGAGTTCTGTCTAGTCCTGTTACATGGGATCAATTCCAATCTGTTACCTCCGAGGATGTGGACAGGCTGCTTGGACAAGTGAAACCGACCACCTGTCTCCTTGATCCTTGCCCATCCTGGCTGATAAAAGCGAGCCGGGAAGGGCTGGGCGATGGGCTCTGTGGGGTGGTGAATGCTTCCCTCTGTGAGGGAGCCTTCCCAGACCCGCTGAAAGAGGCAGTCATTAAACTGCTTCTTAAAAAAAACATCTTTAGACCCAATCAATTTGGCTAACTATCGCCCAGTCTCAAATTTACCATTCTTAGGCAAGGTGATTGAGCGGGTGGTTGCCGAACAACTCCAAGCACGCCTGGAGGATGCGGACCATTTGGATCCCTTCCAATCAGGATTCAGGCCTCACCATGGGACTGAAACTGCCTTGGTCGCGCTGGTTGATGATCTCCGGCGGGCTAGGGACAAAGGTGAGAGCTGTTTCCTAGTTCTGCTGGATCTCTCAGCGGCCTTTCACACCATCAACCATAACATCCTTCTGGACCGTTTAGAGGGGCTGGGAGCTGGGGGCACTGTTATACGGTGGTTCCGCTCCTTTCTCCTGGGCCGTGTCCAGAAAGTGGTGGGGGGGATGAGTGTTCAGACCCCTGGGCTCTCACTTGTGGGGTGCCTCAGGGTTCCGTCCTCTCCCCCATGCTTTTTAATATCTATATGAAGCCGCTGGGAGAGATCATCAGGGGGTTTGGACTGGGTGTTCATCAGTATGCAGATGACACCCAGCTCTACCTTTCCTTTAAATCAGAACCAGTGAAGGTGGTGAAGGTCCTGTGTGAGTGCCTGGAGGCGGTTGGAGGATGGATGGCGGCTAACAGATTGAGGTTGAATCCTGACAAGACAGAAGTCCTGTTTTTGGGGGACAGGGAGCGGGTTGGTGTGGGGGATTCCCTGGTCCTGAATGGGGTAACTGTGCCCCTGAAGGATCAGGTGCACAGCCTGGGAGTCATTCTGGACTCACAGCTGTCCATGGAGGCGCAGGTCAATTCTGTGTCCAGGGCAGCTGTCTACCAGCTCCACCTGGTACACAGGCTAAGACCCTACCTGCCCGCGGACTGTCTCACCAGAGTGGTGCATGCTCTGGTTATCTCTCACTTGGACTACTGCAATGCGCTCTACATGGGGCTACCTTTGAAGGTGACCCGGAAACTGCAATTAATCCAGAATGCGGCAGCTAGACTGGTGACTGGGAGTGGCCGCCGGGACCATATAACACCGGTTCTGAGAGATCTGTATTGGCTCCCAGTACGTTTCCAAGCACAATTCAAAGTTTTGGTGCTTACCTTTAAAGCCCTAAACGGCCTCGGTCCTGTATACCTGAAGGAGCACCTCCACCCCCATCATTCAGCCCGGACACTGAGATCCAGCGCCGAGGGCTTTCTGGCGATTCCCTCATTGCGAGAAGTAAGGTTACAGGGAACCAGGTAGAGGGCCTTCTCGGTAGTGGCACCTGCCCTGTGGAACGCCCTCCCAGCAGATGTCAAGGCAATAAACAACTATTTTACTTTTAAAAGACAACTGAAGGCAGCCCTCTTTAGGGAAGTTTTTAATGTCTAATGCTGTATTGTTTTTAATATTCAGTTGGAAGCCGCCCAGAGTGGCCGGGGAAACCCAGCCAGATGGGCGGGGTACAAATAAATAATAATAATAATAATAATAATAATAATAATAATAATAATTATTATTATTATTATTATTATTATTATTATTATTATTATTATTATCATTATTATCCTTATTATCATTATTATCATTATTATCATTATTATCATTATTATCATTATTATTATCATTATTATCATTATTTTCATTATTATTATTAGGCCACACCTAACTCACCGTCAAATCACACATCATAGCCAGGGGCACAGCCTGCACAAAATAAAAACTCAGATCCGTTCTAGGCCGTTCTAGGCCGAAAAGCATGCTTTCGAAGCACGGATCCTCACGCTTTTTGCATTAAGCCAACCCTAATTCGCCATCAAAACAAACATCATACCCAGGGTCACAGCCTGCACCACAAAACTCTAGTATCCCCTGCTTCCTGTTCATACCGTGGCCCAAAAACATGGTTTTGAAGCACGGATCCTCATGGATCCTCACGCTTTTTGCATTGGGAGAACCAAAACTCATCGTCAATTACACATCATAGCCAAAAACAGGGTTTCGAAGCACGGCTCCTCATGGTTCATTTTGCTTTTTGCATTGGCCACCCCAAACTCACAGGGCACAAAAACATGGTTTCAAAGAATGGATCCTCATGGATCCTCACGCTTTTTGCATTGGGCCAAACCTAACTCACCAGCAAATCACACATCATAGCCGGGGGCACAGCCAGCACCACAAAAAACATGGATCCACGGCTTCCTGGCCAAAACATGCCCCCAAAACATGGCTTTGAAGCACTGATCCTCATGGATCCTCACGCTTTTTGCATTGGGCCAAACCTAACTCACCGGCAAATCACACATCATAGCCAGGGGCACAGCCTGCACCACAAAAAACTCAGATCCATGGTTTCCTTGCCATTTTAGGGCAAAAATGTGATTTCGAAGCACGGATCCATCTGGATCCTCACGCTTTTTTCATTGGGCCAACCCTAACTCAAAACAAACATCATAGCCAGGGTCACAGCATGCACCACAAAAAAAGCGGATCCACTGCTTCCTGGCCACTCCATGGCCCAAAAACGTGGTTTCGAAGCACGTATCCTCATGGATGATCTTGCTTTTTGCATTGGCCACCCCAAACTCACCGTGAAATCACACATCGAAAAACTCAGATCCACGGCTTCCTGGCCACTCCATGGCCCAAAAACATGGTTTCGAAGCATGGATCCTCATGGAGCCTTACGCTTTTTGCATTGGGCCACCCATAACTCACCGTCAAATCACACGTCACAGCCAGGGGCATAGCCTGCACCACAAAAAGCACAGATCCACCGCTTCCTGGCTGCTCCATGGCCCAAAAACGTGGTTTCGAAGCATTGATACTCATGGATCCTCACGCAGTTTGCATTGGGCCACCCCTAATTCACCGTCAAATCACACATTAAAGCCAGTGGCATAGCCTGCATCAAAAAAATCTGGGATCCACAGCTTCCTGGCAACTCCATGGCCCAAAATCGTGGTTTCGAAGCACGGATCCTCATGGATCCTCACACTTTTTGCATTGGGCCACCCCTAATTCACCGTCAAATCACACGTCATAGCCAGGGGCACAGCCTGCACCACAAAAATCTAGGATCTACAGCTTCCTGGCCGCTCCATGGCCCAAAAACGTGGTTTCGAAGCACTGATCCTCATGGATCCTCACACTTTTTGCATTGGGCCACCCCTAATTCACTGTCAAATCACACGTCATAGCCAGGGGCACAGCCTGCACCACAAAAATCTAGGATCTACAGCTTCCTGGCCGCTCCATGGCCCAAAAACGTGGTTTCGAAGCACTGATCCTCATGGATCCTCACGCTTTTTGCATTGGCCCCCCCAACTCCCCATCAAATCACACGTCATAGCCAGGGGCACAGTCTGCATCCTAAAAAACTTGGATCCACAGCTGCCTGGAAACACCGTAGCCCAAAAACATGGTTTCGAAGCACGGATCCTTATGGATCCTCACTCTTTTTGCATTGGGCCATTCAAAACTCTCCGTCAAATCACATGTCATAGCCAGGGGCACAGTCTGCATCCCAAAAAACTTGGATCCACAGCTTCCTGGATACACCGTGGCCCAAAAACGTGGTTTCGAAGCACGGATCCTCATGGATCCTCACATTTTTTGCATTGCCCCCCCCAACTCACTGTCAAATCACACATCATAACACAGCCTGCACCACGAAAAACACGGATGAATGGCTTCCTGGATACACCGTGGCCCAAAAACAGGGTTTCGAAGCAATGATTCTCATGGATCCTCACACTTTTTGAATTGGACCAACCATAACTCACCATCAAATCACACATCATAACACAGCCTGCACCACAAAAAAACACGGATCCGTGGCTTCCTGGTCGCTCGATGGCCCAAAAACGTGGTTTCGAAGCACGGATCCTCATGGATCCTCACGCATTTTGCATCGCCCTCCCAACACACCGTCAAATCACACGTCATAGTCAGGGGCAAAGCCTGCACCACAAAATACTTGGATCCACTGCTTCCTGGACACATCGTGGCACAAAAACGTGGTTTCGAAGCACAGAACCTCTTGGATCCTGACACTTCTTGCATTGGGCCAACCCTAACTCACTGTCAAATCACACATCATAGCTAGGGTTACAGCCTGCACCACAAAAAACTAGGATCCACGGCTTCTTGGCCGCTGCATGGCCCAATAACGTGGTTTCAAAGCACGGATCCTTATGGATCCTCACACTTTTTGCATTGGGCCAACCCTATGTTGTTTAGTCGTTTAGTCGTGTCCGACTCTTCGTGACCCCATGGACCAGAGCACGCCAGGCACTTCTGTCTTCCATTGCCTCCCGCAGTTTGGTCAAGCTCATGCTGGTAGCTTCAAGAACACTACCCAACCATCTCGTCCTCTGTTGTCCCCTTCTCCTTGTGTCCTCCATCTTTCCCAACATCAGGGTCTTTTCCAGGGAGTCTTCTCTTCTCATGAGGTGGCCAAAGTCTTGGAGCCTCAGCTTCACGATTTGTCCTTCCAGTGAGCACTCAGGGCTGATTTCCTTAAGAATGGATAGGTGTGATCTTCTTGCAGTCCATGGGACTCTCAAGAGTCTCCTCCAGCAGCATAATTCAAAAGCATCAATTCTTCGGCGATCAGCCTTCTTTATGGTCCAGCTCTCACTTCCATACATCACTACTTGGAAAACCATAGCTTTTACTATATGGACCTTTGTTGAATGGTTGAATAGTTTCTTTAAATGTAAAGGTTCATCATTGTTCCACCCAATGTGTATGTCTTTAAGGGGCCAGAGCAAGGGCCAGAGCAAAATAACGAGGCCCAGCTTTACAGCTGTGAAACATAGCAGGTGCTGCTGAGTTGAATTGATTAAGCTGTGTCAGCAATTGGGTGTAGTATATAAGGAGCAGCACCTAGCTCTCCCTTTACCCTGGGAGATGGGTTGGTGGTTGGGTCTGGTTTGTTGTTGATGTATTTAGTGTGTAAGGAGTTTTTGTTTTTGTAATTAATACCTTGTTTAAGTACTTTTTGAGTCCCTTTTTAATGCATGGCCTCCCCAGCAAGCTCTCTGCAGCGCTACCATACTGCAAATAGCCAACATCTTTGGTTATGGGCCCAGCTGCTGAGTGGATGACTGCATATTTTTGGACTCTGAGAAAGGTTTGAAAACTCCTTCTCCTGTTGGCGTAGTTCTGTGGGTCTGGAAGAGTTCCAGAGTGGTTGACCGCGTTCCTGAAGCTGAGAAGGCTCTGGTCTTCCCACAGCTGACAGATGAGAACTATAGTTTATGGTCTTTTCGGGTGGAGGCGCTTTTGACCTCTAGAGAAGTGTGGACCTATGTAACTGATGACCCTCCTGACCCTGTAACTAATGCTTGGTCGAAAGGAGATGCAAAAGCCAGGGTGATAATTAATTTGGCAGTCAGCGACCAGCAAGTAGTCTATATAAGAAATAAGAAAACTGCCAAAGAAATGTGGAACAGTCTTGCAGCAGTGCATGTTAGAAAAGAGTCAGCGTCTGCATTGACGTTTTTCAAGCAGTTGTGTCAGACGAAGTTGCAGCCTGGTGGTGATTTGGCAGCACACTTGAGAAGTCTGGAGGCAATATGCGGTGAATTAATTCGAAGGGACATAGACATACCTGATATTCAGTATGTTTTTATCATTCTTTGTTCCCTTAATGAGGACTTTGATGGTATAGCTAGCCAGATATCTGCCGTTCCACCAGCACAATTAACTGTGGAAGGGGTAACGGCAAGATTAATGGGCAAGTTGGATAGAAGGGAGGCTTGTGCCATAAGCACTCCTATTTCCAGAAATAATGAGGAACGCCATATGCAAACTTGTGGTGATACAACTGCATTTAAAGCTGCCAAGCGTTGTTGGTTCTGCAATAAGCAAGGACATTTTGCAAAGGACTGCAGATCCAAAAGAAAGCAAAGTACTCCCAAGTCTGTTTCTGTTCGTCAGTCACGGTCGTCAGCCCAGCAGCCGACATCGTACCGTAAAGACAGAAACGAGCTGCGAGCTTTTCATGCTCAGACAACAGATCGTAAAAGAATTAAAGATGCCAAGTGGAAGTCTTTTATTGTGGACTCTGGAGCATCCCAGCACATTTGCAACAAAAGAAGCTTGTTTATTTCTTTCGAAGAGGAAATTGGTAATGTACATTTAGCCAATTCACAAGTCTTGCAGTCGCTTGGCAGGGGCACAGTGAAACCTGACTCTTTAAACATTACAATAGCGAACTGCATTTACTGCCCGTCAGTGGACAATTTATTGTCAGTAAGGTGCTTTGCTCGTCAAGGCATAACTGTGCGTTTCTTAAAGTCAATGTGTGAGTTTTTCAATGGGAACAAACGTTTATTGTATGCCCGGGACTCTGATGGTTTATATAGACTGTATTTTCGCACCTACTCCCAATCGTCTATAAATTGCAGAGCAGCACAGTCAAGCCAGGGGTTGAGGAATGTAAGGCCACATTCTGGGTGTGTCCATGAGGCACACAGATTTCTAGGGCATCTGAATTTTGCTGATGTAATTAAGACAAAAAATATTGTTAATGGCCTCAACTTAAAACCATGTAAATTCTTTATGCAATGTCTATCCTGTTGCAAGAATAAGATTAGGGTTGCACGCAAGGGTAGGTGCTCAGATAGGAAAGTAACTGAGCCATTTGAGCATGTACATTGTGATTTAGTTGGGCCACTCCCACCATCATTAGGAGGTTCTAAGTCCTGGCTTACCCTGATAGACCAGTATAGTAGATATTGTTGGACTTATGCAATAGCTGAGAAGTCCCAAGCATTTGAGAAGTACAAAGTTTTTTTTGACTTCCGGGGGCGGCGCGAACGGCAATGGCGGTCCTCTTTACTTTGTGAAGGGGAAGCTCCGCAGAAACGGGTCGTCCGCTACGGCGAAGCGGAGACCCAGGTCGGAAAACCACAGGCAGCGATAGCCTGTGGCCGTGGGACTCGGCGGGCACCTGGAGCGCCCCCTGAAACGTCAAAGGAACCCCATAAGGGGCTCCGGAGCGTGAAAGGGCTGGCGCGGTGCTGTGAGTCGATCGCTCTTTCTGAGGAGTGAAGCCGCTAAGCTGCTGTCGGTGAGCGCTGACCCTTTTCCTGGGACCATTCGGCTTTAAAGATAACTTCCCGTGAGTAAGTGAAGTTTGATTATCGGGTCCAAATTTATTTGAAATTCGGCACTGAAACGGGAGACGCAACCAGGAAGTCCGTCTCCCGGCACTGTTTAAAGATCAAAGCAAAGACGGAAACTTCTAATGCCTTTGAAATTGAGATTTTAAAAAGGAAATAATCTGGGCAACAATTGAACTGTTCTATACTTTCTATACTTGTGGACTTTACTTTATATTGGTGGATATATATTTTTTCCTATTTTTTCCCTCTTCCTCTGTGGATCTATAAAACTTTTTTTTTTAAGAAGCCTGGGCAGTCGGGCTGCCAGACTATTGGAACTTTCAGACTGACTGTCTTTGTTACATTGGACTGCTACATTGTACTGCAACTGATCTGCTATATTGAAACTGGCACTTTTCAGAGACATTGTAACTTAGGATTAACTCTGCTAAGGTTAAAGAATCTGGAGGACTTTTGGGACTTTGAAGCTGTTTGATATTGTTACCAACTTTTAAGGGTATTTGGAACAACTTGGAAATTTTGTATATTTAAACTCCCTCTAGAGGAACTTTGGAAATTTACAACTACTGGGGGTTGTTTTTCCTTATTTGTGGACTTGTGGATTCCCACGGGAATTGCAAACTGACTGACCTTGACGCCTAGACAGAAGTGGAATGAGTGGGACTGGGAGAACAAGATCAGCTAAAACCAAAACACAACAAACTACCCTAATCTCACAGTTGCGCAGATCATCTGTTCCCATTGTTTCTGCGGCACAGGAGGAAGAAACAGAGCAAGCTGGGCTGGAGGGAATGGCCGCAGGTGGGGATACAACTTCAATACTTGAAAAAATCTATGAAAAATTGGAAGACCTGAGTAACCAAGTGGCTGAACAATCTTCTAAAATTGATCAAAACACAGTCAGTGTTAATAACCTGACTCAACAAGTTGCTTTAAATGCACAATCAATTGGGAAACTTTTGGAAGCCACTACAGAAAATCGTAAACTAGCCGAGGAGGCAAAACAGAAAGCAGAGGCTGTGCAAGAGGAAGTAAAACTTATGCGCAAACAGATTGGTGAGCATCAAGCATATCTGTCTATGATAGAATTAAAAAGTAAGGAGAACAACTTGAGACCGAGATCAGTTCCAGAGCTTGAAAAAGGAGATTTAATTGAATATTTGACAAAAGAATTCACTGAATTTTGGTCTTTGGAAGAAGATAAAGACTTTAAAATTGTAAGTGCATTCAGACTTGGAAAAGGAGGGAGGAAAGGCAAGTTTAGAGACTGCCTGATCTCTCTCAGAACAAAGGTAGAAAGAGACAAGATACTGAGTGCACATTTTCAAAAGACCCTTGAAATTCAGGATTTGAAAGTGGAAATCTACAAGGATATCCCGAAACACTTACTGGATCTTAGATCTAGCTACGGAGATTTGGTGAAATTATTGAGAAGCAACAGAATTGCATTCAGGTGGGAGTTTCCCCAGGGATTATCCTTTACCTTTAGGGGGAAGAAAGTTAAAATCAAGACAGTGGAAGACAAGGAAAAAAATTTGAGTGACTACGGAGAAGACCTTCAGAAAGGGATTGGAGGGGAATCGGGAGCCTCAGGATCCGGATCATCAAGTTTGATACCCACACCTTTGGGTACTGACGAATTGGAAGTGATACCACCGCAACCGAAAGAATAAACAGTCCAACATGTCTCTGCAACTTCTAAGCTGGAACATCCATGGTTTTAATTCTCCAGAGAAAAGAAGGAAGATTTTTCATTTATTAAAAAAGGAACAATTGGACATTATCTGCTTACAGGAAACACATGTGATTAGGCTTCACAGAAAAGTGCTAATTAATAAGAGACTAGGCCAAGAATTTATTTCATCTGACAGAGTGAAGAAGAGAGGAGTTGTGATCTATGCAAAAGAAGGCCTATCACCTAAACTTCTTTTTAAAGATGAGCAAGGAAGAATTTTGGCAATTGAAATTCAAACACAAGGGGAAATTTTTTTGATTTTGGGGATTTACGCACCAAATGAGGGGAAATCGGAATTCTACAAGAAGCTGCATGAAACAATGTTGGACTATATGGACTATAACAACATCATTATGATGGGCGACATGAATGGGGTGGTATCCACGAACATGGATAAAGCACAAAGCCAAAGTATGACAAAGGAGGGCAGACTACCAAAGACCTTCTTTGAATTAACTGACAATATGGATTTGATTGACATCTGGAGAACAAAGAACCCCTTAGGAAGAGAGGGGACATTCTTCTCTGAAGCCAAAATGACATGGACAAGAATTGACCAAATATGGACAACTAGAGGTCTGGCACCTAAGATTAGAAAGGTGGAAATCTGCCCAAAAACTTGCTCCGACCATAATGCAGTAAAGATGGAAATGAGACTAAGTTCAACTGGTTCCTTCAGATGGAAGATGAATGACACCTTACTAAGAGATCAGGAGATAGTTAAGAAGGCCCAAAAGAATCTGAGTGACTATTTTGAAATAAATCTGAAAACTACAGTTGAAAAAAGAGTAATCTGGGATGCAAGCAAGGCGGTCATGAGGGGGTTTCTGATACAACAGAATGCGGTAAAGAAAAGAGCTTTGAATGAGAAAAAAGATAAGATTTTGGAGAAAATAAAAGAAGGAGAGAAAAAATTAAGATCGAAACCAAAGTCACAGGAGATCCTGAGAGAAATTAAACTTTTTCAAGCACAATATACAAAATTGATAAACCAGGAAGTTGAATGGAAAATTAAACAAATGAGACAAAGGACTTTTGAATCGGCAAACAAATGTGGAAAACTGCTAGCATGGCAGTTGAAAAAAAGACAGAAGTTGAATACGGTCACCAACTTAGAGATTGAAGGGAGAAACATACAGAACCCTGTGGAGATCCGAAAATGCTTCCAGAGATATTTTGAACAACTTTATACCCAAGGGCCGCAAAAAGAGACTGAGATAGACCAATTTTTAAGAAACAACGGATTACCAAAATTATCTCAAGAAAATATGACAATACTGAATTATAAAATAACAGAACAAGAGATTGAAGGTGCCATTCAGAACATGCAACTGGGCAAATCTCCAGGACCAGATGGGCTAACCTCCAAGTACTATAAGACTTTGAAAGACTATTTGATTCAACCACTGAAGGAGGTCTGTAACAAGATTATGGAGGGGAAGAAGGCACCGGAGTCGTGGAAAGAAGCTTTCATCACACTTATACCTAAATCTGAAACTGAAAAGACACAACTTAAGAACTACCGTCCCATTTCCCTTTTAAATGTGGATTACAAAATTTTTGCAGATATTTTAGCTAATAGATTTAAAAAAGTGCTAAATGAAGTGATTCATAAAGACCAGACAGGCTTTCTCCCAGGCAAACATTTGTCTGATAACACAAGGAACATTATTGACATTTTGGAACTATTGCAAATGAACCCAAATACAAAAGCAGTGTTGATCTTTATTGACGCGGAGAAGGCCTTTGACAATATTTCTTGGAATTTTATGAAGAAAAATCTTAAAGGGATGGGAGTGGGACGGGGGTTTGAAAATGGCATAGATGCAATCTATTCAGAACAAAAGGCAAAATTGATAGTTAATAATGTGGTGACAGAAGAGTTTAAAATTGAGAAAGGAACACGACAGGGTTGCCCTATCTCTCCATTGTTATTTATCTCGGTCCTGGAGGTGCTCTTGAACATGATCAGAAGGGACCGGGTGATTGAAGGAATTCAGGTCGGAGCTAAACAATATAAACTTAAGGCCTTTGCAGATGACCTGGTTTTGACATTACAGGAGCCAGAATCTAGTACGAAAAGAGTCTTAGAACTGATTCAAGAATTTGGTCGGGTGGCGGGATTTAAACTAAACAAACAAAAAACTAAGGTTTTGGGGGGGAAACTTGACAATTATGGAAAAAGAAAGGTTTCAGAAGGAGACAGAATTAAACGTGGTTAAAAAGGTGAAATATCTAGGGGTGAACATGACAGCTAAAAATTTGAATTTATTTAAAGATAACTATGAAAAATGTTGGTCAGAAATCAAAAAAGATCTAGAAATTTGGTCAAAATTGAAGCTTTTCTTGTTGGGTCGAATTGCCGCTATAAAAATGAATGTATTGCCAAAAATGTTGTTTTTGTTTCAGACTTTGCAGATTGTTGACAAGATGGATTGTTTTAAGAGGTGGCAGAGAGATATCTCTAAGTTTGTCTGGCAGGGCAAAAAGCCCAGAATAAAATTTAAAATACTTGCTGATGCTAAAGAAAGAGGGGGGTTTGCCCTGCCAGACTTGAAACTGTATTATGAATCAGCAGCTTTCTGCTGGTTGAAAGATTGGCTACTTCTAGAGAACACTGACACTTTGGATTTGGAAGGGTTCAACAACGTGTTTGGGTGGCATGCATATTTGTGGTACGACAAGGTTAAAGCTCATAAAGCATTTAAGAACCATATTGTCAGGAAAGCAGTGTATAATGTCTGGACAAGATACAAAGATTTATTGGAAAATAAGACCCCAAGGTGGTTGTCACCAATGGAAGCTAAGGCTCAGAAAAGACTTAATATGGAGGCCAAATGGCCAAAATATTGGGAGATATTAGAAAATGATGGAGACACATGGAGATTGCAGAGTTTTGAGAAACTAAAAGATAAAGTGCGAGATTGGTTACACTATCATCAAATTAGGGAGGTTTTTAATGTGGACAAAAAAACAGGTTTCCAGGTGGAAAAATCGAAACTAGAAACAGAACTGTTAGAATCTAAAACTAAGATATTGTCAAAAATGTATAACTTGCTGTTAAAATGGAACACTCAGGATGAAACGGTCAAATCAGCTATGATAAAGTGGGCTCAAGACATTGGGTACAATATCATGTTTGCTGACTGGGAACGGTTATGGACCACTGGAGTGAAATTCACGGCATGTAATGCCCTGAAAGAAAATATTATGAAAATGATATATAGGTGGTACATGACCCCAGTCAAGCTTGCAAAAATATACCACTTGCCAGATAATAAGTGTTGGAAATGTAAAGAAACTGAGGGAACATTCTTCCACCTTTGGTGGACATGCCCAAGGGTTAAAGCTTTCTGGGAAATGATCTATAATGAATTGAAAAAGGTATTTAAATATACCTTCCCTAAGAAACCAGAGGCCTTCCTTTTGGGCATTGTTGGCCAAATGGTGCCAAAGAAGGATAGAACTTTCTTTATGTATGCAGCAACAGCAGCAAGAATACTTATCGCAAAGCACTGGAAGACACAAGATTTGCCCACCCTGGAAGAATGGCAGATGCAACTGATAGACTACATGGAATTGGCAGAAATGACTGGCAGAATCCGAGACCTGGGAGAAGAGCTGGTGGAAGAGGACTGGAAGAAATTTAAAGACTACTTGCAAAAGCATTGCAAATTGTATGAATGTTAGAATGATGCAGGATATAAAGATAATATGGTATTAGTGATATAGTTGAAAGGAGTATGTAAAAATGGTTTACAGAACAAAGGTGAAGTCAGAATAATATTATGTCAAACTTAAACAAAATGAAAAAATGGGGGAAAACTGGAGGCATAATAGTTGAAATGTATAATATGAAATAAGATTTGAAAGAAGGTGAGGCATTGCTGAATAAGATTGTGTAAAAGGGAACACAGAAAAGGGAGATGCGAGGGAGTCTGGAAAGAGGATTATGAGAATAATATCCAAGAAACGGGTTTTTTCTTATGTCTTTTTATGTCTTTTTTATTTTGTTTTCTATGATGGGCTTTTTACTGTGTTTTTCTGTTTTTTGAATGGTGTTTTTTCTTTTTTCTTATTCTGTTTTGTGAATTTTGTTTTATTGTTTGAAACTTTAATTTTTATTTTTTTTAAGAGAAGTACAAAGTTTTTTGCAACTGGGTAAAAACGCATTTTAACAAACCTATTAAAATCCTGGAAAAAATAAAGGAAGGAGAGAAGAAACTGAGGGTGAAACCAAAGTCGCAGGAGATTTTGAAAGAGATAAAGTTATATCAAGTACAATATATGAAAATGATGAATCAGGAAATAGAATGGAAGATTAAACAGATGAGACAAAAGACATTTGAATCGGCAAATAAGTGTGGAAAACTGTTGGCTTGGCAAATGAAAAAAAGACAAAAACTTAATACTATTACGAATTTAGAAGTGGAAGGAAAGAATATACAGAATCCAGTGGAAATTAGAAAGTGCTTCCAGAGGTATTTCAAAAAACTATATACACAGGAGACGCAGAAAGAAATGGACATTGATAAATTTTTGAAAATTAATGGACTACAAAAAATTTCCCAGGAAAATAAGTTAATGCTGAATTATAAAATAATGGAACAGGAAGTAGAAGGGGCCATTCAGAACATGCAATTGGGTAAATCCCCAGGACCGGATGGATTGACTTCAAGATACTATAGATCTCTGAAAGAATGGTTAATACAACCTTTAAAGGAAGTCTGTAATGAAATATTGGAAGGGAAAAAGGCACCAGACTCGTGGAAAGAAGCATATAATACACTTATACCGAAAACAGAGACTGAAAAGACACAGCTTAAGAACTACCGCCCCATATCACTGCTTAATGTGGATTATAAATTTTTTGCAGACATTTTGGTTAGAAGATTAAAAAAGGTGTTAGCAGAAGAAATTCATAAAGATCGAGCGGGTTTTCTCCCGGGCAGACACTTGTCTGACAATACGAGGAATATAATTAACATCTTAGAAAAACTACAAGTGAAGATCAATACTAAAGCAGTTTTGATATTTGTGGACGCGGAGAAAGCCTTTGACAACATTTCTTGGAGTTTTATGAAGAAGAATTTACAGGGGATGGGGGTTGGTCAAGGTTTTGGAAATGGTATAGGTGCAATTTATTCAGAACAGAAGGCTAAATTAATTGTGAATAACGTAGTGACGGAAGAATTTAAGATTGAGAAAGGAACACGACAAGGTTGCCCAATTTCTCCATTGCATTTTATATCGGTCCTGGAGGTTTTGCTAAATATGATTAGAAAGGACCAATTGGTAAAAGGTATATAAGTGGGAGCCAAACAGTACAAACTGAAAGCATTTGCTGATGATTTGGTATTGACTTTACAGGAGCCAGAACCCAGTACTAAAAGAGTACTGGAACTGATTCAAGAATTTGGTCAGGTAGCAGGTTTTAAGTTGAACAAGACGAAAACTAAGGTTTTAGAGAAAAATCTATTATTTTTTTCAGTACATTTTAATTCAAATTACACAAAGAAAATATACAAATAAACATACCGATAAGCATATCAGTATACATATAAGTACATATTTACATAATTTATTATTTCCCTTCCCCAAATTATACAAAAAATCATAAAAAGAAAAAGAAAATCATAATATTTCGGGCTCTGCCGAGCCCTGGACTCCCCTCCACCCTTTTGGTAAGTATCAAATAAATTCCACAATCACGTATTTTGTTTTTATTCTTAAAAGTTAATCACTCACTGTTAGATTTATTCCAACCCCGCCAGTTTCCTCTACAAATTGGTTCCGATATAATTCCAATATTTATTCCAATTTTCATGAAATTTCTGTTCATCTTGGTCTCGTATTTTACCTGTTAGTCTAGCAAGCTCGGCATAGTTTACCATTTTGACCTGCCAATCCTTTATACTGGGTATGGTTTCCGTTTTCCAGTTTTGTGCCAACATAATTCTTGCGGCTGTGGTGGCATAAAGAAATATGTTCTTATCATCTTTTCTAATTTCTTTACCCATCATTCCTAGCAGAAAGGCTTCAGGTCTTTTGGGAAAGGTGTATTTAAGTATTTTTTAAGCTCGTTATAAATTAATTCCCCAAAAGCCTTTCACTTTATTACATGACCACCACATGTGATAAAAGTCGCCTTCTGCTTCACCACATTTCCAACATCTTTTATTCTTTAACCTATACATTTTAGCCAATTTCACCGGCGTGTGATACCACCTATATATCATTTTCCAGATATTTTCCCTCAGTGCCATACACGCCGTAAACTTTGTACTACTGTTCCACAGTTCCTCCCACCATTCAAAGTCAAGATTATGGCCGATGTCTATTGCCCATTTAATCATTGCCTCCTTCACCTCCTCGTCTTTTGTGTACCACTCCAGTAGCATATCATATATCCTGGACAGTATTTTATTTTTACCTTCAACTACCTCCACGTGGAACTTAGATTTTTTGTCTTCAAAACCCAGTTTCTTTTTATCTTCTTTTAACAAATCATTCAACTGGTGGTATTGCAACCAACCAGTGAATAAGTTTTTTATCTCTTCGTAGGGTCTAAGTTTGTTCCCTTGTTCTGTTTTACTTATAAGTTCTTCATAGGTGGCATTCTTCTCTTCCATATTTGTTTTCCTAATCGTTAACACCTCTAATGGTGAGATCCACCAGGGAGTCTTCCTTTCCAGGAGATTTTTATTTCTCTCCCATACCTGGTATATTGGTCCCCTAAAAATATGATTTAGGAAGCCCCTATGAACCTTCACCTTTTCGTACCACAGGTACGAATGCCATCCGTACCTGTTATTGAAGCCCTCCAAATCTAGTATATCTCTATTTTCCAATCTTATCCAGTCTTTTAGCCACAATAAAGACGCGGCTTCATAATATAGACTCAAGTCCGGTAAGGAAAAGCCTCCTCTTTCCTTTTTGTCTACCAATATTTTCATTTTTATCCGCGGTCTTTTTCCCTGCCAGATATATCTTGCCAGGGCTCTCTGCCATTCCTTACACTGCTTTAAACCTTTAAGTACAGGGATAGTTTGAAATAAGAACAACATTCTGGGCAGAACATTCATTTTAACAACCGCTATCCTCCCCAAAAAGGATAGTTTCATCCTCCCCCAAATTTCCAGGTCTTTCTTTATATTCCTCCATGTGGCCTCGTAATAATCGTTATATAAATTTATGTTTTTTTGTCGTAATCCACACTCCGAGATATTTCACTTTTTTAGTTGTCATAATACCCGCCCTTTGTTCTAGATCTGTCGTTTCTTCCTTAGTTAAGTTTTTAACCAGCATTTTAGTTTTATTTTTATTTACCTTGGGTCCTGCCACAGCACCAAACTCTTCAAATATTTGTAGGGCTTCTTTTACGCTATTCTTTGGGTCCTCTAGTGTTAGTACAATGTCATCCGCAAAAGCTTTGATTTTGTATTCCCTCTTTCCAACCTTAATTCCTTTAACCTCTGTTGCTTCTCTCAGTCTCTTATTGAGTATTTCTAATACTGTTATAAACAATAGAGGAGACAGGGGGCAACCTTGTCTAGTCCCTTTATGTATATTAAAAAATTCCGTTGTAGTATTATTTATTACCAGTTTTGCCTTTTGTTCATGATAAATTGCTTCTATGCCTCTTCTAAATTTTTCTCCCATTCCCATAAATTTCAAACTTTTCATCAGGAAGCCCCACGAAATATTATCAAATGCCTTTTCGGCATCTATGAATACCAGGGCTGCCTGTTTATCTATTCTGGTGTCCAAATATTCAATAATGTCTATCACATTTCTTACATTGTCCCTTAGTTGTCTCCCTGGAAGGAAGCCCGTTTGATCTTTATGAATTCTGTTGTTTAAAACCTTTTTTAATCTTTCTGCCATTACGTCAGCAAACAGTTTTATAATCATTATTTAATAACGAAATTGGCCTATAATTCTTCACTTCCAGAGCATCCACATCTTTTTTAGGAATCAATGTAATATATGCTTCCTTCCAGGTATTCGGGATCCTTCCCTCTTTTATTATATTGTTCATCACTTCACATAACATTGGTGATACTTGGTCACTTAATATTTTGTAGTATTTAGCCGGAAGGCCATCCGGCCCCGGCGCTTTCCCATATTTCATCTTTTTTATAGCCTCCTTTATCTCTTCTTGTGTAATGTTTTGATCTAATAGCTCTTTTTCTTCTTTTGAGATCTGTTGCAGATGGTGTTCTTGTAAGAAGCAATCTATTTCATAATCTGTTTCCTTTCCTCTTTTATATAAGGAAGGTTTCCTAGTGGCCAGTACTTTTCTTTGGACTAGTTTGGCTCTGCTTGTTTTCCTTTCTTTGATGTTGGACTGGGTTTTATTTCCATTTGGCTTTTTGATGGCTTCTTTGTGAAAGTGGCAG